>NC_136864.1:17454126-18654126 GCF_951799975.1 Gobius niger
TGTTCTCCTTTGTGCTGCAGACTTCCTTTGGTTTGTTTTGTTAAGAATAAATCATTCAAATCAACTTAACAAAAAGGCAAACTTATTTACAACAATACAACAACCAAAAATTCACAGTAAAATATTTATTAACAATATCGGTTTGTGCCTTCTCGGGCCTAAGTAACAACCCTTCACTGCCTGGTGACAAACGAAGTCACCGATTCACCAAAAAAACAAAGAGCCCTCCGTTCTCTATGCATCAATATTTGAACGGAAACTGTGCAAAACAGTGTGTTTGAGGGAGGGACGCCGCACACTCCAGCCCAGTGTCACTTTTGTAAACCTCACAACCTAAACAAACATGTCAGCAATACTAAAATGATCTGTTCAATACTGACATTGCTTCTTTTGCAGCGGGTTATTACAACAAAGCATTTGAGGACCTATGTACTGAAATGTGCTATGATGTCCCCCTTCAGACAATTCAAACATAGTATTTTCACCATTAAAAACTCCCAAAATGAAATAGCACTTGTATTTTTTTTTTATTTGAAGTTTACAGTGTGGCTTTAACTTAGAGCTCGCCGGTGAAGTAAAGCCTAGACAAACACAGTAAGGTAAATGCTTTATATTGTCCTCACACTTGTTTGAGCCCTAGTAATTACCTTTTACTGTCTAATGGAGAGAAACGCCGCTGGACGTCTGCTTTGTCCATGGCTTCACGCAGGGATCACAAATTGCCCACGAGCCTGAACATAGACTAATGACTTTTATGCATCCCAATTACTTTGGAACGGGAACATTCAGAAACTCCGGGGGGAAAAAAACAGAACAACCATTGGTCAGAGGTCAACCACTGAGAGGTTTAGCAAAAAGATGGAAACCTGCAAGGATGCGATTTTATGGTCTTAGAAATATCAATGCATTGTATTGTGTGTGTATTACGCTGGCACAATTATCAACCGACCGCACAGGCATCATTCTCTTTGTGAGGAGAATTCTTTCTATGTAGTGGGCTTTTGGTCCCTGCAGCACAGCCTCCCACACGCTTCAACTCCACTGGATGGGTTTTGCGTCAATATTCCAACAAAGTACAAAGAGATGACCCTCAAGAAACGCAGCGATTGTACAATGACAAAAAAAAAAAAACACTACAAGCTGCTATACCAAGATCAATACTGTCGTTCAGGAGAGAAAGTTAGGACAATTAGGACCTGAAATTGTTTTTCAAACGCAGGCTGATGGTGAGAGAAGGTG
Source organism: Gobius niger (assembly GCF_951799975.1). Classification (NCBI taxonomy): domain Eukaryota; kingdom Metazoa; phylum Chordata; class Actinopteri; order Gobiiformes; family Gobiidae; genus Gobius; species Gobius niger. The sequence goes on from NC_136864.1 coordinate 17,455,366, forward strand.
AGTGAATGAGTCGAAGGCATCGGGTGTCTCCATCATTGCGTCCTAAGTGGCTTCTCATTGTGGACCGTGAGTTTGTCAAGCACCACTCGACCGCACGGCTGTGATTGCTGCATCTGTCGCTAACACGAGGGACTTTCCACTTTGACCGCAGTCAGATTTGCTGGGAAACATCTCTGAAAAAGGTGATCCGGGTTGGCCTGCTGGTTATCATCGCACCCCAGTTTTCTGCTCACAAAAAACTTGCGGATCCCGTGTGGGGCGGAGACATGCGCCCCACTGCCATGGCTTGGTCCATCTCCCATGTCTTCTGTGGAAAAGAGAAAGAAGAACCCAACAGAGAGTGACCAAAGGCTTAGCATTTTGTGACGGTCCGGTTCCAAGGTGAAACAGTATGGAGACGATGTCTACCTGCTGGTCGGGGTCTCAAAGCTAGTCCGTTGTCAAGGCGACTGGGTTTTGTGGCAATAAAGAGGTAGCACAGCACACAAACAATGATAAGAAATGCCAAAAGGACCACGGCGGCCACTGAGAGACCCACCAGAGCACCGAAGCTGGCAGAGGGAATGAGAAAGAGGAAACAAGGAATGTGGTTAAGACTGCAAGGGTAGATAAAAAAAAACACACAAAAAACTAGATTTGTCTAGATTTGTACAAATTAATCGTCTAATAATGTGTAGGCTCCAATAGCCTTTAAGAGTCTGCATTATTCCTATGTTTAAGTACCTGATGCAGCATTTTTATAGTAATATAGGCTTAACTGACAAATATGCAATAGGGGGAAAAAAGGTGATGTGTGATTAGACAAGTTTGTCTTTTTTCTTTTTGGCAAACGTTTTGAAAACCACTTAACATCCCAAATTAGAAATAGAGATAAACTGATTGAATTTCATCGGTATAATCAGTTACTGAGGCTACTTTGTACGAGAGCCATCACCCATGCAGGATGTAAATCTGCACCACATAAAGTCAGTGCAGCCGGTGAAACGAATAAAGGCACAAACATACAAACAAGCAATAAAAGAGCGCGTCTTTACCTCAGCCACCACATGTATCCGTACTCGTACGGGTAAAAGCTGTGCGGGTCATCGCAGCAGTACTTCATATCGTTAAATCCACAGCAGTAAACGGACGAGGGGTTTTCAAGTTTGGGGCACGAGAAGGCGCCCACGAGCGTGCCGTTCTCGTTGATGTAGCTGCTGCATTCAGCCTCCATGGTGCAGCGAGGAAAGCACGGTCCACACTAAAAGACTGTGATTATCTTTTGAAGAACAAAAGAAGAAAGTTGCGCGTGACCCGGTGAATATAATCCTGTCCCATTGTCGTAGTCTTTCATCGCGGTGTTGCTTTACGCATCGCTCCTTCTCAATGAACTAAACGGCGGCGCAATGACAGGGGGAAAGAAACAACTTTGAACTCAAGAAAAGCCCCCCTCTCTCTCTCTCTCTCTCTCTCTCTCTCTCTCTCTCTCTCCCTCTCTCTCTCTCTCTCTCTCTCTCTCTCTTTGAGCAATGAATATAGTCCCCTGTGAAACCTTGCCTGCAGAAATTGTGTGTACTGGAGGGAATTCTCCAGTAACCATCCAGCCTGTAATACATTACAATAGCTCATTACACGCCCTCTAACGTTGATCATCTGGTATGAGAAAGAAACAACAGAAATAAATTGAGAACATAATGAGAACGGACATCATTTATAATAGTCTACTCTGAGGAAGAGGGAAACAAGAGTGCAGCAATTACCCACATACTCAGAACAAAGGCCTCGGTCACAACATGGTCTTGGGTAAAAACAGTGAATATGTTCAGTGCAATCAATGAACAATAAGCCTGGATTTGACAAAACACACACAAAAAAACCACACAAAAAACTTGGGCACTGGGAAAATAAGGACATAAGAAAAATATTATGCACTGTAATATTGGTTAACATGGTTGGCTTTACATGAAACGTCAGGTTTGCAATACAATATTAACAGCTGCTGCAGGTGCGTACATATTTTATAGAAAGGTATCATATACTGTATAAACCTTTGCATGAGCCCGAATATTGCAGAATTGCATCACCTGCCTCTATATTTAACTTGTATTTCCATGAACAGCTATGCCCTTTTTGTCACCAATAACTGTTCAAAGACATTGTTTGTGTTCAGTTTTGCCAAGGAAAGCTTTGTGGATGTAAATGATTGTAGGCTACATTCCTTTTGAGCACTTGGGCAGGTTATTGATCACTTCTTGTAAGTCGATGTTGCTCCTATTCAGTCTACGGCATGGAGAACATCTGACAACTAATTAACCTTTGTTGTGGATGTTATTGACGGACAGATTATGCAAGAAAATTGCAGAACAATTTCACCGGTGACACAGCTATCATGTGCAACTCTCACACCGACATAATGGAAAAAAAGAATGTCACAGCTTCAAAAAATGGTTTTGGTTATCTCTGTTTCCACAAATACACTCTTATTGATGTAGTAATAAGTCCACACCTGTACAGTGTGTTGACGGGTAAGACAGTCAATAAAAAGCAAGAAGAGGATGTGCCGCTGTATCATTTTAAATTGCCTGTGGGATGCAATTATTGGGAAGATAGACAGAGGATGATGCGGTATTGGAATGCTTCAGAAGGTTTTAATGAAGCCCATGATTTGAGGGCGTGTGATCAAAGAAACTAGTCACATGGGGGAATGTATACGGCTGCGAAATGTTTTAAAGTTTAACACTGGATAGATCACTGTGATTGATGTAATAATAATACTGGCTTGTGCACGAAGCTTCTGAAGTTGATTTTTGCTTCATAATTATCTTTTTCATTAACACTGTACAATTTGCTCATGGTTGTACTAAAACTGTCAGCTCGAATAGCTGCTTTACAATAAAAGCCATGCTCACTCCATCTGAGTATATTCAATTTAAAAAAGAAGAAAAGATTGCTCTTTGTAGGACACCCCAAAAAGCACGAACCAAAGTCCAGCAGCAAGCAGGTCCCATGTTGGAGTAAAACCTCCTGCTATAGGTAATCCTGAACATGACCACAGCTCCTGCAGGTTTCCCTGAGGCACTAGTGGTGGTTCAAATTCCTCTGTAGATAAAACCTATGCAATTATCTGTCATTATATTATGCCTGGCGCAGTAATTAAAAACAGCGCCAACAGCGACAATATTACTAACTAAAAATTATGCTCGGCACCTGAAACCTAATAGATTTTTATTGCCCTTGCTCGTCAGGCTCATTTCACAGTCATTACAGACCATTTTCCCTCTGAATGTCCCCGCACTGGAGATGAGATGGGCTGGGTCATGCTGCACATGCACTCAGCCAATGGATGACAAGTGTTTGTTCAAATGAATGAGGAGCGCTGGGCCTGACAGCACACTGTAATCCCAGATTATCTCTGACAGTCCAATCCAGAAACAGGGAGGAAAAATTGGCAAAAGAAAAGGGATTATTTGAGGGCAGTGGGGGATTTTGCTATGGGTGCTGCTCAGAAAATGGACACCTAATTGTGAGTAAACCTCAGGGGTATCCACACATTGTTTTTACAAAAACAATACGTGTCTCTTTTACATTGGCTCTATGCTTTTTAATGAATGAATCGATAGAGGATGCGCAGGATCAGAGCAGCGCTATGACCTTTGGCACCGACACCCTGCCCCCACCGCACCTCTGCTTCTCTCCCATCCCTCCTATGATCCTTCCTCTCTCAGTACACAAGCTCCACAGCCTGATGGCAGGCAGTGCCAGCCCACCACACATCACAGTCACACAGCATCATAATTACTGCGTCAGAGAGGAACTATTTTGGAACTTTTTCCTGCAGTAACACAGCACATCAATATGATACAAGCAGTACAAAATGAATGCCACAGAGTAAAGAGTATCAAATAATGCAACTGGCATTTCATCCGCCAGGCTTGACATGTGGTAAAGAAATTAATACTCTCGGCTTTGTAATGTTAAATTTTCACTATGACCACAACAAACACATCCTTTTGACAATTGTTTCTGAATGTCAACCAACAGTTGATTTACATAATTATTGTGACATCATGATGTTAAAAAAGAGGCGGGGATTTAATTTGATATAATTACAGTATTAATAAAAAGTTTCATTTAAAGTGTTAAGTCAAGTCAGAAAATCAGGAAGGTCTTATTAGAAATATTTTTACTAATTTCTATCCGTTGTCCCCACGAGCACTCTCAAACACAATCTCACTCATCCTGGCCTATTGTACATGTTTTTAGTTCTAATGGGAGACCGGATCAGGACCGAAGCTGAATATATGAATGGTCTGCATAAGGCAACATGTACTGGGTTATTCAGTGACATGCACATTTATAATCATGCTTGGTTTTGTTTTGAGAAAAAGTATTATAATTCAGAGGGTTTAATCTAAAGATTTAAAGGGATCCCCAAATAAATCTGCTCAAGGTCCTGGTCACTGCTCCATGGGTCTGAACATACACTTATCTGTTGTAGTAATCCTAATTATTGGACCAACCTGTGCAATAAAGACCTCCCTGATGCCAACAAGAGTCGGGCCGTCTGCCCTGAAAGACTGGCTCCTTGCTCCGTGTCTTATTGTGACATCTCAGTGATCTCTCTAACAAAGCCATGCGAAAACTTGATTTCCTTCCTTCAGAAAACCTTTGAAGCGCTGAGAGCAACTGGCCACAACTGCAGTAAACTCTGCTTCTCTTTGTTTCCGTAACTTATAACCTTGGAATCCACAGGAACGGACTGAACAAATACTCAACCCAGCCTTTCCATAGGACATTATTCAAGCAAATTGCTAATAATGTGATGTGTCTGCTGCAGCTGTATCACTATCTGTCTCAGTGGACTCATCAATGAAACTTACTGCCTCTCGGGACCTGAGACAATTACAACAGCAGCAACGGTCACTTACAACGGTGAGCCTCCCAGAGAACCAGCTCTGAGTTCTCCACCACTCGCTGCTACCATCTTTGCCGCTCCAACGTAGAACAAAACCAGTTTTCAAATGTCTACCGTCCATTTTAGAGGTTCAAGTAATCAATATCCATTCATAATAAAAAATATTAAATAACACACTTAAGTTTGGGTTTCACCTGATTTATGCTGGAGTATAAGAGAGTCCCTAAGTGCCATAAAAACACGGTTCAGATGAGAGATACGTTTAACAACAAGGCAAAACTTTGTGAACTTTGTTAGGTGGTTCCCTTTCAATTCTATCCTTCTTTAATGTCCTAGCTTGGTTGCACTATATCTCTGGTGCTCCTAGCGAGACCACTTTGAAAACCCAACACTGTTAAAACATTGCTCATCCCAGTGCATGCAAATGAAATGGGGTGACTCTATCTGTGACTCTTTTAGGGTCACTAACGGGGTTCGCCGGGGTGGGATCCTGTCCCCTTTACTGTTTAATATCTTCATTGATGATTTGTCTGTACAGCTAAATGAATGTAAAACGAGATGCTTTGTTGGAAATCATTATCCCTGTAACCACGTAAGAAGAAGAAGAAGAAGAAGAAACTTTATTTATATAGCACCTCTCACAGATAAAATCACAAAGTGCTTCACAGAGAATCACAGAAAACATTACAGAATTTACATAGGAACAATCACAGCATTGTCAACTAAAAGCTCGTCTAAAAAGCAACGTCTTCAGCTCCTTTTTGAAGGAATCAACAGAGTCGGCTGTACGCAGTGACAAAGGAAGGTCATTCCACAATTTAGGAGCAACGGCTTCAAAGGACAGATCACCTCTGGTTTTAAAGCGGGTTCTTGGGACAGTGAGGAGGTTCTGGCCCGAGGACCTAAGGGTGCGACCCGAGGAGTAAGGGCACAGCAGGTCAGATACATATTTGGGAGCCTGACCATGCGGCGCTCTGAAAGTCAAAACTAAAATTTTAAATTCAATTCGAAATTTGACGGGGAGCCAGTGCAACGAGGATAAAATGGGAGTAATGTGTGAACGTCTGCTAGTTCCTGTTAAAAGCCGCGCTGCAGCATTTTGAACCATTTGAAGACGATTCAAGGCAGGTTTGTTAAAACAAGTAAAAAGGGAGTTACAATAATCTAAACGAGACGAGATAAAAGCATGAATCAACAATTCTAGATCAGAGTTGGATAAAATTGGTCTCAACTTGGCAATGTTTCTCAAATGGAAGAAACAGTTTTCACCAGGTGCCTCGAGTGGCTGTCAAGAGACAAAGACTGGTCAAACCAAACACCAAGATTTCTGATGCTCGACTGAACCGAGGAGCCCAGAGAACCAAGGTGGTTTACAATCGAGGGGATTTTCTGCTCTGGAGCAATAATCAAAGTCTCAGTCTTTTCAGAATTCAGCTGAAGGCAGTTTTCATGAAGCCACGACTTTACACTTGAAAGACAATCCATTAACTCTGACAGTCTGTGCATCTCTGACTCCTTAAAGGAAAAGTACAGTTGAATATCATCAGCGTAGAGGTGATAAGACACATTTTTAAAACGGCTGATGATTTTTCCAAGAGGGCTAATGTACAACAAAAACAAAATTGGCCCCAAGACGGATCCCTGAGGAACACCATGCAGCAAAGGACTGGCATCAGACATAATGTTATTAATACATACAGAGAATGTCCTATTGGCCAAATAGGACGTCAACCACTTCAGGACTGTCCCAGATAAACCAAAGTCAGTGAGTCTTTGTAGCAACAATTTATGGTCGACAGTATCAAAAGCTGCAGACAAATCAAGCAGGATCAAAACTGAATACTGGCCAGAGTCAGCAGCCATCCGGATGTCACTAGAAACTTTTAGTAAGGCAGTCTCAGTAGAGTGCATCTTACGGAAGCCCGATTGAAATTGGTCAAACATTTCTTCATTATAAATTTCTTCATTATTTCTTCATTGTAATGTATGCAGATGATCTGGTGCTAGTGTGCCCATATAGTGCTGGCCTTCAGGAACGGAAAAAGACGAGCGACTTGCATTTCCTGACTTTTACCTGAGTGGGAAGTGACAGATGAGATCAAATATCTTGGGCATTATGTCACCACTTGTGACCTCTGAGACGACAGGGACATGTACAGACAATAGTGTAAGCTCTATGGGCAGGCGAATATGCTCGCCCGTAAATTCCACATGTGCATTGCCAATGTAAAATTGCGCTTTTCAGGTCCTTTTTCTCTCCTTGGTGAACAGCACACCTCTGGCGCCGTTACAAAAAGAGCCTGTATAAGCTGAATGTCGCAGACAATGAATCTCTGAGAATCTTCTTGAGGGTTCCAAGACACTTGAGTGCAAGTAAAATGTTTGTAAATTGTAATGTAAGAGTCTGTTCAGCAGTTATTCGTTATTGTATTTATTCATGACTGTGTAGAGTCGCAGACCACTGTAATCCTAGAATTGAAGCTCTGTGCTCTTGTAGTAAGGGCTCTGTCAGGATCTCATCTTAATTGTGGATGCATTGGACATCCTGTCTATTTATGTGATATACTGTATCAGTTCATGAAACATGGCTTAATTTTCTTTAGCTTACAAGAAAACAAAGTAATTATAAAACATAAGTAAAACAAATGAAAGTGAGTACCCAATTTCCATAATATGAAGTGGAGAGGATGAAAATGCTTTGTGGTCAGGATTAAAGCCCCTGAAGCGTAGCAACTACAACACAGTTCACTGAAAGGAGCGTAGTCCTTGAGTGTAAAATGGCTCTACACAAGTGAGGATTGGCAGCTTGTGTGAATTAGACGCAGATCACACATAACTGTTCGTCACACACTTTGTTTACAGTTAAAAAAATGTAAAACTATCAGCTCAAGTCTATCACATTACTGTAAGATCTCCTGACGAAGGTCTCTACAACACTGCAGGATCAATTGTTTTGTAGGTTTTCAGGAGACAGGGTCAGTCAGCTTTGAAAACCTTCCAAAAGATTGGTCCTGGAACTTCCTCGAGAGCACTGTGATTGAAAGTAAAGGCGCCATGCTGACCACTCATACAGCCACTGGGTCACTACAAGGTCAAATATCAGCTTTTTTTTCCTGCATAAAAGGTCCATTCAATTTAGTCAAATGAACATAATGGTTGATGTTCATTCAATTTTGACTAACTTTTTCTGCAGGAAAAAAAACAACAACAAAAAAAACATAATGAACATAATGGTTGATGTCTCGGGGTCTTGTTCACGAGTGAGGGACGGATGGAGCGTGAGATCGACAGACGGATCGGTGCGGCGTCAGCAGTGATGAGGTTGCTGTATCGGTCTGTCGTGGTGAAGAGGGAGCTGAGTCGGGGGGTGAAGCTCTCGATTTACCGATCGATCTGCGTTCCCACCCTCACCTATGGTCATGAGATTTGGGTAATGACCGAAAGGACAAGATCGCGAATACAAGCGGCCGAAATGAGTTTCCTTCACAGGGTGGCTGGGCGCACCCTACGAGATCGGGTGAGGAGCTCAGTTACCCGGGAGGAGCTCGGAGTAGAGTCGCTGCTCCTTCACGTCAAAAGGAGCAGCTGAGGTGGCTAGGGCATCTGTTCCGGATGCCTCCTGGTCGCCTCCCGCGGGAGGTGTTCCAGGCATGACCTAGTGGGAAGAGGCCTCGTGGAAGGCCCAGGACACGGTGGTGGGACTATGTCGCCTCGGGGTCCCCCCAGAACAGCTGGAGGAGGTGTGTGTGGATCGGGAAGTCTGGGCATCTCTGCTGAGACTGCTGCCCCCGCGACCCAGCCCCGGATAAAGCGGAAGAAAATGGATGGATGGATAATGGTTGATGATCATGTAATAATTATATAATTACCCAAGAGATATGGTTAGAAAGAAAAAGCTGCTGTTACCAAGCCACATGATTGATTGTGTGGATCTGTTTTGTTTTTTTTGATATACTTTATTGTCTGTCCCCGAAGGTGACAGAAATGTGTCTTTGACAGGCTCAATACATGCATACACACTTCCATAAAAGCCCAAGGCACATTTAAATCACCATAGCAGCAATGAACAACAGGACTATTATTTGAGCCTGCCGAGAGTCTTCAGCTCACAGCGCAGCGCCTCTCCCCATGCAAAGATATTGTTTAAATGCATTACAAATATTCTTTGCAAAGCATTTAGACAATATCTTTGCAATAGAAATCTGACATTTCACGGTTTTCCTGTTTTCTGCGGTTTCAAAAGGAGAGCCAGAGCACACCCCCACTTAATTACATCTTTACCAAACTAGAAGGAAAATTACTGCCTTTGACCAATGTCACAAGAGAAAAAGAGCTTTGTTATGATACTGTACTCGACATTAAAAAGCTTCTTGAAAAATATTTTGTATAATTAAATCTCATGTCTTGACAAATGGCACCATTTGATTTGGATAAATGGCCAAGATGACAGCTGCTGGTGGACATGTCAAAGGTACAGTGTCTGCATGAACACTTACTGTTAATGGCATTACCAAATATGAAGAAAAATTGTGTTGGTTAGAGGCATTGCCTACTGATTTAAACAAATACTTTTTAATTGGTAAAGTTCTTTGTTGTGGATAAATCAACAAGACAATTTAATTTTTATTGTACTCATCAGTGAACACAGAAATCCTAATTAGCTTAAAGATATAGTTAGTGTTAAGATGTACTTGTTTTTTGTCATCTTTGACCCATCCTTCAATGCTGCTGGGGAAAGCTGAAAGGGCCACATGTAGTGCAGCGCCCAGGGACCCATCTCCCCTGTGGGGCCGGGACAAAGCCCAGCCAAACTCTATACAGAAAGCCCCTTACAGTCCTGGGCCCGTATCAATATGTTCCTATCCAGTGGCAGGTTTACACTGGACTAAAGACAGCTGTGTGCAAAAGCTTATGTGATAAAGGTTAAGCTGTTTGTTTCTTTACTTGATGCCAGGTTTGATGCAAAAAATGTAAAACAGAAGAAGCTACGAATGAACTCAATATGAAATTATGTTTTTCCCCATGAAGGCAGTGTGAAGTGCAGGGAAAAGAGTCCAATTATACAAATGACTGTAATTACAGCATGAACTTGCTCTCGCTCTGGTTATGGTATTAATTTCAATTGATTCATCGAATGTATTTAAATGTGTTTTTCTCATACATGGTTTACATCCACTTTAAAAGTGGACGCATTCCCAAATGGACAAGACGGGGATGCCGTAATTACTTCCCCTCTCTACTTAAATAAAGAGGGTCACTTCATCTGCCATCCAATGGAAAAGCACATCATACTGAAGATGGGCTGTGGCAACAAAAGAAAAGAAAATCTTACCAGAGAGAGAGAGAACAAAATAAAAAATCCATTCATCCATTTTCTTTCTCTTTGTCCTGGGCCGGGTCGCGGAGGCAGCAGTCTGAGCAGAGATGGCCAGACTTCTCGATCCACGTGCACTTCCTCCAGCTGTTCTGGGAGGGGGGGATCGCGAGGCACCATCTCAGAGACATAGTCCGTCCAACTTAAACATAAATTATAAAAATTTAAAAAATTTAAAAAATGTAAGCAATGTAGTATTCATAGACTGACAGCCTACTGCTAACTTATACTTTATAACTTATATGTATTATGATCTACAAGCATTTCAATTCAACCGCCAGAATCTGGACAGCATTGTATTAACTCAAAAACTTAGGGTTCTTGTTTCTCTAATGTTTGCCCCATGAACATTTTCCCCCCACACCCATTTACACTAGTTATCCAAGGCTCCATAACTAAAGTGCACTTGCTTTTATATGCCTTGTCCGTCTGAATAAGAACTGCCTACGAGGAAAAAATAACACCAGCGGCTCGAGAGCTTATCAAGCTAATCTAGACACTGGTTGAAATAGGCCTTTGATAAATGCTCCGGCTGCTCTCCTGGAAACATTAAAAATCCAACCACGTTCACACATTTCAAGCATTTAATGATATTAGCATTTCTATACACATTTTACACAAAAGAATTTCAATACATGGGTCGATTGTACATTTCAACGAGATTGCTTAATAAAAACAAACATTTAGAGCTGTATGAAATAAATACACAAGTGGGGGCAGCAGAGGGAAGGAAGAGGAGAGTTCAGCTTCATGACACCCTGAAGGATGAATGGAGCTCAGCCTGTCTGGTTCTGGTCTTTACGCGTGTGCTTAGACACGCATTTAGCCTCTCCTCCTGTCCTCTTCGACGGAGGTGAAGAAAATCGACCAAGCTCTTCCACGTTTTCCCTATTTAAATACAGTTACGTGAATGTTTACACGATCCAAGTATGGTCACACAAAATTAAACACGTCAGTCTTCTTCGCACTTCGACTTAACTGATACGTCAAAGTGCTTCTAAGGTATTATTACGATGCTTACAATATAGTGCCCCTTTTATCCGCTTAGAAAATCAACATGTTTAAAGCAGTATTAAGTAACTCATGCCCCGAGAGGCCATACACGCCACTGCAGGTCTCGTATCATGTTGCGTTTTTGTTTTACTCATTAATTATCCGCAAGAGTAATCACTACACTGACAGAAAAGACAAAGGGAGAAAGGGATATTGTACATCCAATTACACAATGAAGATAATTTTTTTCACTTAAACTTGGCTGTGAACACAGCTAGCTTTACCCGTTAGCTACTTCTTCATGATTCCATTAGTGTGTATTGGTGGCTCCGACCCGGTGCAGGGAAGTTGCAAGTGTGGTTTTCTGGCCAGAGACACCAGGGGGAGATGAAAGACCCCCCAATCATCCCATCAACACTTGTATTACCCCCAGAGGGACTACGGAAAGGATTTATTAAGGTAAACAAGGTACTGAGTTCGATTCCCACCAGGACGTCGACCACTCCTCCTTATGGGTTGCCCCAGCGGCATCGAAGGTCGGGTTAAATGAAAAATGTATAAAGTATACAAACAAACAAACAGGTATGCATCAACTCATCTAAGCTAAGGTAAGAACATTATCTCAGTATGCAAAAACGGTGGCCTATTCCTTTAAGGGACATATATAACATATTAAATAATAATACTTCAAAAACAAATGAAAGTTGAAATGTCATCGGGGCACATATTATCAGTGCACAGCAAATGTGGGGGAGTTGTTTGAAGCCAGGCTTGTTATAAAAACGTGAAAGAAAGAAGTGATTATGTATAAACTAAATATGAAATGAATATTACAATGATGTTTTTTCCCCATGAAGGCGTGTGAAGTGCAGAGGTTTATGTAAAACGAATACCGATAATTACTGTAATTACTGCATAAACAACTGCTCTGGCCAACCACTGTTTCCCAGGGTGACCATTTATTAGTTCTGTGAAGCACTTTGCTGTTTGGGCATGTAAATAATAATTTTGAATTTTAATTTCTGTCAGGACATGGCATGTTCTCCCACGTAGTTTGATTTCACCTCTGGTTTCACCTTGTTGAGTCATAAAAATCCTATATTTCTTAAAATATAATACTGGCAAATACACAGTAAACCGAAGAGCTGTTTATTTCCCATAAAAGTCAGGAGCATTTACTTTATAAGTCATAAACAATGACTTCATAAATAATAGAGCAAATGCAGCTGATATCACACATTAAACACATTCCCATAAATTATTCAGAACTCTTTCAAGTCATTGGCTGCACAACATGTCACTTTTCCTCATCTTTTCTCATTTGTTTCCATGCAGAGTTGGAGACCAATTTACAATATGTCTTCCAGCTAGGCCTCGGGATTTTCAGAATTCATGTTTGGGTCTTTGGCTTGAAGCAAACCTCACTGTGAAGCTGACACAAGCAAAATGGTGCTTCAAATAATTACCACATACTCTCCCCACAAAGTCAGCATCATATTCAATAAGCAAATATTAAGCAGACGCCATTGGATATTTTCTAAGCAACATCACTGAATTAATACTTGTTTTTTCCAACCCAACACTGAAAATCCTGTTATTCCAAGATAACAGGATTCATTGTGCGCAAACTGTGAAAATTGAGAATGAATGTACGGAGGAACAACTATGGTCACAATACAAGATCTTTGTGAAAAATGAATGCAGCTCTTCATGGAGACACATCACAGAAACTCTGTGTGACCACATCGAATGTGCACTGTAATCAAAGCTAAAGAAGCTCTTACCCATGTGACCAATCCATTTGGGAAAATGATGTCTCATTTTGTCCAGTAAATATTTTTTGCTCACAAGGAGTGAGCAATACGACAAAAAATACCACTACGTCACTACACGTCAATACGTCACTACACGACACGCCGATAACACAAAGGGAAGTCACGTTAAACTACGCGAGATTAGGCTGTCGAAAACTGGAAGAAAAATTCCAGACCGTATGCAACAACCAAATGTGTTTTATTTAGTTTTAATCAGTCACACAAGTTACAGTGTAATCATGAATAAATGCACATCACCCTGAACAGATGAATTAGGCCACGAAATGTTTAAAGAAGTGAACTAATACATTGCAGAGAAAGCAGTTGTATTAGTCTCTCCTGAGAGTCATACCATGTGTGCCATCAACATGGCGTTAGCCACATAGCATAATTGCCTAAGTCATTTTGTATTGTTAAAATGGCAATAAGAGAAGAACAATGTGTTTCCTAAAAAAAAATATTTTTACATGTTTTCCAAAAAATGAAGAAATGGGTTAGGCAATTATGCTATGTGGCGAACAATGTTTCTTATCTTATCACAGTAACAGAAGTTACTGACGATGTATCAAACAGGACACCACATAATTTAAGGCTACATTTGGTTCTGTGATTTTTTTGTTGTTGTTGTTGAATTTAGCAATCTTATTTTGGTGACAGTTCACACCCTGGCTGAGAGATTTCACCTGCCATTGCAAGAGGCCCTTGTAGAATTCAGAAGGGGGCCAAACAATGCTTAATTTGATTCCCCGTTTGGGGGAACGCATTACCCCGATTCAATTTTTTTCAGCGTAACGGATCCGGGAAATATTTTGGAGGATCCGGCAAAAAATGTATCTGATATAAAGGTGTCTAATGAGAGTGTTCCGGCAAATATTTTGGCCTGTTCCCCCAATCCAAAACGTCAGAGCAAAAGTGTTCCTGAAAATACAAATTTACAAATTAACTGGGGCCAAAGTATGAACCATGGTAAGATTATTATGTTAGAATTGATGGACATATTTAAATGTGCACTGCAACATCTAATCTGAATTTGTTCTTTTTGGACAGTGAATTGAACATGATTAAGGAGGCACTGGTGAGACACTTGCCAGAGGAGGCAGCAGGGAAGCTCCAAGCCTTCAAAGACAAATTGCAAAAAGCGCTCTCCTCTGAAGCCTTTCTCAGCAGGCTGTAATGGGCCATAGCCAAACATTTTTGAAATGAAACAAAGTGTATTTGATTCCAATATTTTTTATGTATTTATTTTGTGTAGAGCATATTCAGTGGCTGCATTTCACAGAGCCATTCACATAACATGAATTCATAAAAAAGCATGTACATAAAATACCAGACAACAATATAATGTTATAATATTCACTACATACATATTTGACAGACAAAACACAACAGTAATGAATGTCTGCTTGTCACAAAATGCCAAAGGAGGCGATGGGCATAAAGTTTTCATGGCGTGTGGTCTTTATGATCAGTAATGTGAGAGCATGGGTGTAGGAGTGTGTGTAGTGGTAATAATGGCTTTAATTTGTAATGTGCTTTTCAATGCTGTGTTGACAAGTTTCTCAAAACGCCACAATGTAGTCTTTATTCATTCACTCCACACTGGAGAAACTACTGTTGTAGCCACAGCTGGGTAAGAGTAGTCAGGCTGCCAATCTGTGCTATCGGCCCCTCCGACCACCACCAACCAGTCTCTCATTACGTTCACACAGGCAATGTGGGTGGGTGAAGTGTCTTGCTCAAGAACATACCAGACTGCACATGTGGCAGCCAGTATTCGAACCACCAACCATAGGCCCCTTTATAAATTAATCTACAAATTACACAAAAGCGCTAACATTATTTGACTCATTATCTCTTGTCCTGAGCCTCTCGTGGCAGTCATAGAATATTTTCCACTTCAAATCCCTATTGATTAATTGTTCTTTTTTTTCTAAGTCTGAAGTAATGGCAGCTTTTGTGGGCTAATTTGCTACTTTAATATTCATAAAAGTCGCCCTTAAAAAGTATTTTCCCAGTATTAGTGGCTACTTGGGCTCATACCCCCTTAAGAAACGTGCAGTGGGCGTGTCTTGCAGGCCGCAGACAGATACATTTGAGTTAAGGGGACTATACGGAGTTTAAAAATGTTAAAATTACTTGCACCAGCAATGTCCTAATGTGTAGAATGAGTCCAGACCTGTTCACTGGTCTGGACTCTAAAATCCTGCACTGTCACTCATAAAGGTGTTGATTCGGGTCTGAAGTGCCGTCATGCACGAGCTTAATATAAAGGCTGCTGTTACATGTTAGACCTGAGGTGGCAGTAGTGAGTATGAAAATGACCAAGTTGCATCTAGCCCCTTTAAAAATTAACTCGCAGTGGCACTACCTTTTTACTCAAGAGTACTGTCTAGGGGTGTCCAAACTACGGCCCACGGTTGCTTTAACTGAATATCTGTAATCTATAATATAAAACGCAATCGCGAGTAGGGCGGGGCTCAAGCTCCATAAGGGCGCCGCCATGTTTATTTCCCAGAATTCCGCGGGCGGCCCCCACGTCATGGTCCCTCCGCCCGCGAGCATTGGCCATGGGTCAATATGGACCGCGGTGCATTGCTGTACTGCTGTCCAAGGACAACCCGGCGTCACAACAACGCGAGTGCACGAGATCTGACTGCCGTGCCTGTGTGCCTATCCAAAGGGAGCGATGTGTGTCAGCCTCACTCACCGCTAAACTGCAGCTGTAGACGCTCCGCACAGGTACAGTGACATCCTCCAAAACACATGACATCTGCGTGTCTTTGTTTAAGTCTCTCCTGCAGCGACCTTGGCTGTGGTTCATTATAGATCCAGTGCTGCGTAATGTCAGAGGCGCAGACAAATGCGTGAGATCCAATCCTGGCCATATCCGTCTCCAAAGTTTTGTCTCCGAAAAAAAGTACATGCACTGGCCAAACACGAGCTTCAAATCAAACGCGCTGCTCCGAGTGCTTTAGCCTCTGTGTGAGGAAAACGAAAATGAGACCACCACTTAACGAGCGCATGGCCTGCACTGCGTTGCTTTTTTTTTTTTTTTTTTTTTCACTTTGGTGCTGTACCATTTATTTTCATTTGCTTTCACGTATTGTGAGCCCAGAGGTACATTTTATTATACAGCAGCTTTGAAAGCATTGCCAATTTTATTCTAAGATTATAAATACTGCCTAATAACGACCATTAGGCTATTTCATTTCAAAACCCACTAATTATTTTTTAGATTGCACTTGCACCGTGATGCACCAAGCCACGGTCCTGCACCGTGAACCAAACCGTGAGAGCTGAACCCCTAATATTTATCCATAAATATTTCACTGTCTCCTGAATTCTATTTCCTAAGTTTAGTGAACACATTGCAGATGTAGTCGCTCATTCTGCTGGTGCTCTGGACAACAGGCTCACTCCTTTCTGCAGCTGCAGTGAGTAGGTAACTTTGTACTACACCACACAGTCATTACAGTGGTTCTGAGATTGCAGCGGCTCAGAGCTTTGTCTGGTCAAAGGGTCAGGTCATGAGTACAAATCATCAAATATAAGAAAGGAGTACGGGTTCATAAAACACTCTATCTTTAGCATTAATTATTTTAAACATTTGTAGTGGCCACAGTTTTTGGAATGGGTTGGGAACCACTGGTCTACTTAGTGCGGGTCTACAGCTATACTGAGTGACGGGTTATAGGGACTACAGTGGACATTTCTTTGTAATAACTCATAATCTCAGAATATCACATGTAAAATAAATGAAAATCCATGAATAGAAAGCTGTGATGAAGACTGTTCAAAAAGCATATTCAAGTAAAACGCATAGTTAACATTTTATTGAATTTGTTAACTTAAATACAATGAAGGTGAAGTTATATATCTGACCTCTAGTGTGTGCGGCCCATTTGTTTGTATATTTTTCTGTATGTGGCCCTCAGTGAATAAAGTTTGGACACTACTGGTCGAGATAGCCTATACTTGATTATAAAATTACTTAAGTAGAAGTTAAGTACTGTATGAGTTTCTTCAAAAAGTACATTTACTTAATTACATGTATTTGAGTAAATGTAACTGTGCACAACCCACCTCTGAAAATTACATCATATCACCTTAGGACATGATTTTTTTTAAATTCTTTATTATTCTGAATTTTTAGCTAGCGCAGTACATGGCCTGCAACTGAAACTATCTTCTAGAGTTTCCTCAGGAATGGCTTGCTTAATTAAACCTCCGGACTCAGACCACAATGGAAGCTGACTTACATGGGTGGAAGTATGAGAGTGTGTGACAGTATGTGAGCAGTTGCATGAAAGAGAAAAACAATCCACAGTGGTCAGATCGCAAATCAGTTTTATGTTACGTCACCCACACAACTAATAACTTCTTTCCAATATGCCTTTGTAGATTTGAGGTTCAGGCTAAAGGACTTGATCCTTAGTCCTCAAGTCCTTGGCTTTACCGCCGTCTGAATATACGCTCATTTGTAAACAAGCTTTGAAAAATGGTTCAATATTTCAATAGTCAGGTAATTAAATGAAAATGTGTTATCCTAATTTTGGGAGCAGGACTACACCTCACCTACACCTCGTCCTATATAGGCTACCTCAGAGTCTACCTGGCGTTTACGAGCCCCTCCCTCACACCCTTATTCCACTTCTTTAATTCCTTCTATCGTTTAGGTCAGGGGATGAAAGTTTAAAAGTTTACTTGTGAGTGAGTGATTAAATGGACACTGCTAAAAATAAAAATAAAAAGGGCTTGACTTGTGACTTGTGACTTTGACTCGATTTAACTGGACTGGACCTCACAATATTTTATTGACTCACCTTGCACTTGAAGCAGAAGTGAGTAAAACGAAATATCTAACAGAGAACACCGCAGGAGGCCTTAGCTTTTCCGCTGCCAAACAAACTAAAGAGCGTTCACATGAGGACAAACAAATTATTATTGTGGGTAATCATCTGGTAGGACAGACTTGCAGCAGCGTATAGGCTACGCAAGACCTCGGAAAATGCAGGTCACACTAAATTGTTTTGTTTTGTTTGTGCCATGCCAATTTTTTTCCCCTGCTTCTTTACTTTTGTTTCATTGGACAGCAACAATCCGCCGTCCAATTGTTCAGAGAGCTCTCTAATCCTGCCTAGAGTCGTGCAGCACTGCCCTAATAGGATCGCAGTATTAACCCTGATGACAATGACGCCAGCTGTCGGTACAGCCCCCTTTTGGCCACTGGAGGAACTGCATGAGGGGAGGAGGGGAATGGGGCATTGGATTAGAGGTTGGTGACTGATGGTCAGTGAGGCAGACTGACATAGATTGGATGACAAGAGCAGGTGGAATAACCAAAGACGCAACACAGACGAGGATACGTAGAAACTGCTCTACTTTGGGACTACGTCTGCTTCTTAGTTTCTCTTTTCTTTCTCCCCATTTCAAAATCCATCCTTTGCATCACAATCTTGTCCCATCCCAGTGCCCAACCTTTCCCTTCAAAACCCACCCAATCCCATACCGCTTTGGCCTATGCTTTTTATCTCTATGGCTGAATAATCGCCATCGGACAGGGGCTTAGTTCTGGTTAGGCCTGGTGTGGTCAAGTCGTAGTCCGGACCAGAACAAGCCACAGGGAGGACAGGCGGAGGCAGGAGAGGAGGTCGGAGAGGATGGCGGTGGCTCTGGATGAAGTTTGGGGAAGGGTGAAGAATGTGTGCAAGCAGAACGGGCTGCTCATCCTGTCCGTGCTGGCTGTGGTCATCGGCTGCCTGCTGGGATTCTTTCTCAGAGGCAAACAGCTATCAGAGCAGGTCAGTGGTGGACAAAAGTACTCCAGCAGCCCACTGTGTAGGGTCACAGCATAACCTTTTGAATGAACGGACCTCTACATAACATCATTTTGCCATAAATGTTGGAGGAATATTTTAGTGCTCTTGCATTTTTTATTTTGTAAAGGAAAAAAAAATACACAAAAAGAATGACAACATATTTGAACTAGAAGATATTTGTTTGCATTTTTCACAACACATTGTAAAATATTTGATAGTATTGAGTTTGATGTAGTGGTGGTGGGGTTTCTCATCTGGAATTGGCACAAAAGTATAGTTTTTATATTAATTTGGCAATGGTTTTGCTTAGTGCGGCTTGAAATGCCAGGGTTGAGGAATCATCAGGGCTATAATTCAAAAGCCATTTTACTTAACATAAATAATTCACACTACATAATCAGTCTTTTTCATGTGTAGTCCTCCAGATGTAGCTTGTAATACCCACTAAATGCTCAATTGCAATGCAGGCCTAAATTATTCAAAATCTGCTTTTTGTTCAGCAGAACTATTATTTCTGATCTGATCAAAAAACAAACAATAATAATCTGCCAGATAGCAGTGTTTTCAAATGTAACATCTCCTCTCTTCACATGGCGGAATTGCATATGGCCCGAAGGATGAATTGTGGGAGTCCATTGAAAGAGATTGCAGTCAGGAGATTATCACCCACGGAGACATTAAGTCAACAACATACCGTTCGTGTTACATACTTACATAATTCACTGAATAGAAAGAATTAGTTCCAAGTCACGGCAGCTGATGCTGATAAAAGGAGGAATATAGCCACATGTAGATCAATTCTGATTTGAACATTAAGATGAGTGCAGTATACTGTTTGCAATGCATAAATCAATTTACAGTTTTCCCTTTTATTAGCTTTCTCATTCTACCCTGCGTATATATATTGTGGCATGCAGTATTAATGGTAATGGTAAATGGTCTCAACTTATATAGCGCTTTTCCACCTACATTAGGCACTCAAAGCGCTTTACAGCAAGGATCCACTCACCCATTCATACACCAATGTACGCAGACACTGGGGGCAATGTGGGTGAAGTGTCTTGCCCAAGGACACAACGACAGTGTACACTTTCAGCAGGTGGGAATCGAACCCCCAACCTTCCGATCACGAGACGACCCTCTCTACCATCTGCGCCACCGTCGCCGGCGCCACCGTCGCCCGTATTAAGTTAAATTACTGAAATTATGGACACAGTGTGCATGAAATTTAAATAAATGTATTTTGTGGTCACTGACACACAGTGTAAAATGCTTTTATTTCTGGCTGTGGGTAAAGCAGGAGCCGTACAATAGCTGCCTACAGGGTTGTGACATGTAAAGATAGTCCAAAATAATGATTTAGTTGTTTCTTTTTTTTAGATGATCCTTGATCCTGGGCTTAGTTTGTCAAAGACAAATACACAGGGTCAGAAGGGCTGAACAATAGCATTTACTATTGCACTGATAAGTTAGTGTTGTACTAGTGTTTCTCGTGTCTGTTTGGCAAAACAAAGAAAAAGGCACAGTAGTGGTTTTCAAACTGTGGATGCCACTTTTGTATAAATTACAATCTGATATAAATTGGCCTGTTAAAACCACCACACAAGAAACAGGTTTATACAGGCAGAGGTGCTTTAATTCAGACGTCCACTCTAGAACCAAACCTTTAAATGCTTGCTTTATTATGTGTACTGTATGTATTAGATCATGTCGAAGTGCAGGGCATGTGACTGGTCACCCAAAGCCACGGGGTACACAAAGTCCCTCCAAAAGGTTTGGGAACCACTGGCACAAAGGAAACAATGGAAGACTACCAAAGGACATTCAGTAGTGTTTTTTAGTCTCACCTTGAGCTCTCCTTCAAAAGGAAACGAGGCGCATAAAGAGCAACTCTTCATCCTACCGTTGGCAGTGAGAGGCAGGGGATGAGAAATTAGCTACTGATAGAATTATTTTTCTGCCTGAAACCAACAGCACAATACCAACTGGGTTTTGTGTTTCATTAAAAACAAAGTGACCACTCGCAACTTACAGAAAGCATTTGCTTCATCAGTTACAACTCAGCATCATCATCTTTCTACAACTCGCTCTCCTGTCTAACCATCAGCTGCACATCACTCAACAAGTTCTGCCTCGATGGGAAACGTTTTTCTAACATTTCTGTTCAATCACGGTTAAAAGGTTTAAGATTTGTGTGTAGCTCAGGGGAAAAAAATAATAATTAAGGCAACATTAATATGCCAGTGAAAGTATGATCATAATCAGTGTTACATGTTAAATGTCCCTCATTTCAATAAATATGCTAGAAGCATTAACACAAACCTAATGAAGAGATAACCACTGTGCACAGTTTAGCAGAATTAAATAGGTGGTTTCGGTAATTGCATTCATAACACCATGATCATTACTGATTTGTTTATGAGGCGTATGAAAAACAAGCTTTTAATGCTGCTCGAGTAAAATTAATCTTAGTAATAGGCTGTGCACACAAATGTTAATTTTCCTGTAACAAATGTTTTCTGCTCCTGTTAACAATAAGATTAAAAACTAAATAAAATATCAGGTACATTTTAAATGAATTTGTGTTTGAAGTAGATTGTTCTGATTGCTATTAAATATTTATTGTGAGTCAAATGAGGTTGCAACACATTAATACAAAAGTCTCCACTGGTGAAGTATTTACATCCATCATAAAATCATAAATGAATGTTTTCTGCCTCGTACAGTTCAAGTATACATGCGCTTCCAGTGACATGCAGTGAATGCAGTACTATAACATGTAACAATATCTCTACTCAGGATGAAAATGAAAGATAGCAGATTTTTATGTACTCGTATTCATTGCTCAAGAAGATAACAGTAGAGAGACCGAGAGTTTATGTGATATAACCAGCAAATGTGGCACAGGCGTAGCAGCTCTGTCTGTCGAGCTACAGCAGGATTTACTAAAGATCTACTTCACTCCTCAGGCTAAAAAAACACATCAAAGAGGAAACAGAAAACCCTTCTCTGTGACTTTCACAGTTTGTCATGTCAACAGAGTCTCAGTCTGAGTCAATGTTTAAGCTGCTCAAGACGTTAGCATGCTTCCGTTTAGCAGCAATCAACTGTCAATGGCTTCAACACGATAAACACATGTGTGACTCAAATCTATAAACGCTGTCACATGTTGTACATGTTTGGAGTTTGGTTCAGGGTTTTCTCTTGGAGAGGTCAGACCTGAGCTGCTGAAGCTAAATGCTAACCGGTAGCATGCTAATGTCTTGACCAGCTTAAAGAGACTGGATGCAAGTTGCTCATTTTATGCTCAAAACTGCCAACTCAGGTCTTACGCATAACCGCTGTCTCTATATTAAGCTTGTGCATGACGGCACTTCAGACCCGAAGTAACAACTTTTTGAGTGACAGTGCAGGATTTAAGAGGCAGTTGTGGTGAGTAGGTCTGGGCTCATTCTACATAGGACATAGGACATGGTTGGAACATGTAGGGGGGGAAATACTTAGTTTTAACATTTTTAAACACTGACTCACTGGTTTCATTACATAAATGTGTAATATCACAGTCCATGAGTTGTCTTTCATTTATAACCTGAGTAGAGATATTGCTACACCAAGGCACACCAGACAATATCTCACGGCACACTAGTGTGCCACGGCACAGTGGTTGAAAAACACTGCCCTATAGTAAGTTCACATTGCTAGACTGAGCCCATGCCATCCTTTCATTGTGAACTTGTGTTTGGCTATGCCGCTGCCATGATGGCATGATATCTGCATGCCCTCTATGAACCAAACGTTTCATGCAGCAGAGATAACCAATAGTTGCTATGGACATGACTACCTTAGCAACATTGATCATGAAAATTTAATTCAAATTAAAATGGAGGATGTAGTGGTATAGCAATCAGCTGCCAGTCCAAATACTAATTTACTAAACTTCATTATTGTTTCTTTTTCATTTGCAGGAAGTGAAGTACTTCCAGTTTCCCGGAGAGCTACTGATGCGCATGTTAAAAATGCTGATTCTGCCTCTTGTTGTATCTAGGTAAGTGAAATTCTCATCCATGCTGCCACTGCCTATTGTTATTGTATCATTGGAACACTGAGTTGTATTATGTTGAATGTGTGGTTGGAAACGCCATTGTCAGCCACATCTCTGTCAGCCAGCCTCAGGGGCAGCAGTGTTCACAGGAGCAGCTGAGAGGAGTAACGGAGTTCATTAATACTGTTTTTGCGGCTGAATTTTGTGCTGGAATCAACCCACTACATCGTATGTACTGCATACGTATATATTTAAAGACATAAAAATCCATACACTTTTGTTTTGCTGCTTACTTTAAAGACAACTCCAATGCTTAGTTGGTGTCATTTGCCCAAATCTCTTGCTTGCTGAAATATATGAAAATTGTATTGCTTTTCATTTGGTTTAAAGAGTATTGTTTTGTTCATCAGTGTTTTGTGTTTGACTAAAAACAAAGTGACCACTCACAGTCACTCCACACACACACACACACACACACACACACACACACACACACACACACACACACACACACACACACTCTGTGCCTGATCATATAGGAATGAAAGGTAAAAGAGCAAAATTATTCTCCATTTCAATTTGAATATGCCAAAAGCAATGAAGCCAAACCCAATGAATAGATAACCATAGTGCATAGTTTAGCATAATTAAGGTGAGGCACTGCAGGTGAATAAGGAAAATGTTTTAATTTAAAGGTATCAAAATGAAGCTTCTGTTGTAGATTACTGGCATAAATATAAGGGAAAAATATATTGCAAGTTTTCAGTCATTTTAAGTTTTCATATAAAATGTAAACATTTTCTGGCAACAAAATCTGAATAATAGATTGAGCAAGATTCAAATGTATGGTTTTATTTTGTTAACATGTTTAAAATTTTAGAAAAGCTGTTTTTAGTGGAAAAATCAGATTATTATTTCTGCCGATTTCAAATCCCAGCGTGTGTTAAACTCATCGGTGTGGTGTGACCAGTCGGAGCACAAAACCAAAACTGTGGATTTAGGAACAAACAGAATTTTAGATTCTGAGCAACTTGGGAAATATTTCAGAGAAGAAAAAAAAAAAGATTGCGCTTAATAGTGTGTTGCCTCTATTACCCAGAGCAAAATAAGAATTTATATCTAATCATCTGCTGATGTAAGGTACTAGCCACACTTTTTTCTCTTTATATTTGAAATAATAATAATAAATAATCTTTTCAGCCTTTAAAATAGACCTGAAAATATTAGGAACTTTTTCTAATGATCCTCCAGAATCTCTCTTCTCTGCTACTGGACCAACCCCCGCCATACTGCCACTGGGTCAATAAAAGGTCAAATACATATTTTTTTGTATTAAAAATTCCATAAGGCACCTTTAAGCTCTTTTAAAATGATTTTGTCATGTGGTGAATGTGTGCATTTGATGGAGAGTTGCAGGTCTCCATGGTAACGCTAAGAGGAGGAGACTTAGAGCAGCATGTCTTTCATGTCTGTTGTAGAGCGCCATCATTTACATTTAAAATGTGGTTTAGAACCCAGAATATCAATGAAATATTGTTAGTTATTGATATACTGTGAATACAACAATTAAGAAGAATATTGCACACAAACATTTTTGGGAGTGTTGAGCAGCCTGTATGCCTCACACAGAGGACATATTTTTTCTGAATTGATCAAAGTGAAGCTATAAATCATCAGTTGGACTTAGATGAGGATGTTTCACTTCAATCTCAGAAGCTTCTTTGCTCTTGTGGTCAGAAAGTGTAAGAAGTATGCACAAGTTCTACGTCTAGAATATAGGTTAAGACTCTGGCTCCTCCTAAGGAAGGGTCACGACTGCCATCATCCCACACTTGTTTACTGTAATTAGCAAAACCTTTGTTTTAGGTAATACCGAATATACCCATCTGCATGAACAAAAACCTGTTGTTCCCTTGATCTGAGAAACCCATTGTACAAATATCTCATCCTCCACTCCTTTAAAAAAATATGGGCTTTGCCAACAACCCTGAGACCAACATTTTATAATTCACTGAAACTGTTTCAACAGTGCACAAGCTGTAACCTAAGACCTCACTGAGTCAACTGTTGTTTTTTTAGCATTTGTTATCCAAACAAAGAAAACAGTCTATGTTAATACTACTATGGGTTTGTGTTTTAAATAATGCAGTATATTCTACCTACGCTGCTCTGATGTGGTGCCATGTTCATGTGCAAACAACCTCTGCAGAATTTCAGGTGTGAAGACCTGCATGAATAAAACATTTAACTGTGTTGGATATGTTAATAGACAAATCACTGAGAATAATGTATCTTTTGTCACTCCCAGAGATGCCACGTCTATGTTTCAGTATTTTTATCAGACTGTACCTGATTGCGGCACACTTATAGTGTGGTTAAAAACTGATATTTAGAGTGACTGCAGATGTTGTGAGAGAGGGAATTTAGGGAAAACATGCAAGCTGTCACTGCATTTCCCTACTTTGGTCTATTTTGAGTACAAAGCTCTTAGTTGCCAGTTTGAGGTCAGAGAAGTACAACAAAACCAAAAAACTCCCCAAACAAATCATGCAAAAGCGCCCGGTTACATGCTGGCTGCTTTGTGCAATAAGCTACTTACAATCTATGCAACGGCAAAGTCTGGATGAGAAGTTAATCCTTGGTTCCCTCTGTCTGCCTCTCATTCTGTTGCTGCCCAGCCCATGTATGCTCATATCTTTTCATAGTTGTATATTTAGTAGGCGATAGCAGCTTTTAGGGTTATTTCAGTAAAGCAGGAGATTTTGCCTCAAGTTTCAGCCAAAGGTCGTGGCTCATGCTGCAAAGTGATGTTAATTATGCAATCTCAAATGAAGCAGGTGGGTTCTGGGCTATAAGCTGCTGAATTCAGTAACGTGGAATCAGAAAATGGCAAAGCCATTTGGTATATGCCTTGAGTAAAATTAGAAACTCGTTCAAATATTGCCTGGAGCATTTTGTGTACTCACACTCAATTCAACAATGCAAAAGTCTCACATGTTTTAGTTAAGCTGTAAATTATCTTTATAATGAGCAACCATTATTCCGTGGAATGAAAGCCAAGGACTAATCTATCTTTTAGTTTGTGGGGCAACAGTTGTACTTAGCTGATCCCAAACTAATGGGTTAGTAGTTTGATTCCCTCACTGATCCAATGCTCCTAACTACTGAGTCAAACCTTCCTAATCCTCCACTATACTGTACGCTCCAGTCACATTGTGGGACAGCAGGCACAAGGGGAAAAGGCACGCACACACACACTCACATCACGAAAACCCTGTTCAATGGTGAAAAAAAATGTTCTCCTGGTGAGCTGAGAAAGTGATCTCTACTGCAACAGCACGAGTCTTTTCACACCAAACTTCAACTCGTGCTCAGTACTGTAGGTTGCACAATCAGTCCATCTCAATCAATCTGAATAGTCGCAGTTAGCAAATACAAAAACGTTGAACTTTGAAGTGCGATTAACATGTGTC
Source organism: Gobius niger (assembly GCF_951799975.1). Classification (NCBI taxonomy): domain Eukaryota; kingdom Metazoa; phylum Chordata; class Actinopteri; order Gobiiformes; family Gobiidae; genus Gobius; species Gobius niger. Next base: position 17,481,775 of record NC_136864.1, read on the forward strand.
CATGCAAACTCAGATCTAACCTATTCTGAAATATTTCGTTCTAGTCCTCTGAAATGTTTATGCTCCTGGACATGTTTAAAATGTGCACTGTGAACTGAAATTCAATGTTAAAGATAATCTCATCTTAATTGCTACACTTGCCAGAATAAAAAGTCAGTTTTATATTTTTATCGAACTTCAAAGCTGAACTCTGTACTGTTGTGAGAATCAGTGTCAGGTTGATGTTGTTGACATTTGGCATTTATATTTCCCATTTATTTATTCAAGTGCATATAGCCGGCTGTTTGGACCTGCTGCTGCGATGTGGTACAGAAGGGCTTATCATGGGGATGTGGTATACAGTATCTGCCTATAGCCCGCTGGGCAGTTGATATCCTCCATTCTTAGCCATCTGTGCCACCGTCCAAAGCGGAAACCAGATTATCTTGTGTCGCCGTCATGCACAATCAATGACCTGCTCTTCTTCTCTCTGCCCCTTGTATTTTTATCTTATTTTTTACTTTTGTTTTAGTGATTCAGTTTGCAGACATATTCCGGCACATTTTTTAATTAAACTCAAAGCCACGGGATCTTGTTCATTGCAAAGAGATCTCAAGGTCAAAGGTGACGCTGTTAAATGACATGTGCTACATGCGCAAACATATGGCAGATCAAACAGCGGTCAGAGCTGATCAACGCATCTGTATCTGAAATATGGCAGAGGTGTTAGTGCATTTTTCTGCAAGGCTTCGAGGTATAGAATTGGAACCAAATGATAATTTTCAACATTTCACTTTAATTATTAATGCTCTGGTTTATTTATGTCATAGTGCAGTTTCTCTTCCATGAGAACAGAGTGGACCGTTCATTTGGCCAATATGCACTATTTTTATCTGGCTGCAGAATGAACAACACACAAGCACTTAAGTGCAAATTGATGTCCTTGGACTTTTTCATAAGGTTTGGATGTAGGTGATGTGGCTGTCGGTTTCAAACATAGGTTCACTCAAATAAAGGAAAAAAAACTTTGATAAATAGTATTGTCAGAACCACGTTTCACAGAATTTCACTGTATCATTTTCTTTTTCAAAGACTCTAAAATAATTTGTAAAGACTACATTTTTTAATCTATTCATTTCTCATGTCAAGGGATGGTGTTTTATATCATCATCGCTTATGAGTGCACCAGAAAATGTTTGCATAGCACAGATTTGGTATATATACAGTACTGTTCAACTATTTAAATACAAACCTGCAATTCATCTAATTTCAGCAGGCATGTGCCAACAACATAGTAATAAAATATAATAAGTTAATAATAATAATTACATTTAATCATTTTTGAAAACCAGTCCTAGTTTCAACCATTTTACAGAGACAAAGCACAAGTGCTATCAAATTACAGTTCTTTAGTTTGATGAATTAAAGCCAAGGAATGAACACTTTCATATTTACAGAAAAAAGGTCTCGATGGCAGTAGTTCAAACTCATTGTTTAGCGGATGGGAAGAGTAATTTGATGCGCACTGCCTTCTGTTCCAAGTGCTCCTCATATAGACTACCCAAAGATCCCTGTGGCTTCCCAATGATCTTTGAGCTTATGTTCACGATCCTTTGGAGTTTGTTCTTATTCTTCATGCTAAGGTTTCCATACCACATCAGCATGTTGACAGTGAGGATACTCTCCACAAGGCTCTTACACACCGTTTCAAAATAGCCTGGCTCCATAGATTTAATAATTAGAGCTAGATGATTACCTATTCAGCCCCATTCACAGTAAGTCTCTGACCAACTTGATTATGCCTCCATTAACACCAAGGTCCATAAGTCTGCGCAGTAAAATATGCACCTGCATAGAACTGAAGGCTGACGTAAAATCCACAAAGAGAATTCTGGACTAGTGATCAGAGGCCTGGAGATGTTTGGCTGAGGTGTTGAATAGCTGCATCCTCTGCTTCTCTGACTTTTATAACTGTAAGTTGTCCAAACAGTTTGATACTGTGGACATGTGTTTACTTACAGTTCTCTCCATGGCTTTACACAAGATGGAAGTGAGTGCAAAAATCATTCAATTCCGATGCTCCAGGTTTTTTACAGATGGGCACAAGATTTTACTAAAAACATGTACAATAGGCCAGGATGAATGAGCGTGTGTTTGACAGTACCGATGGCGGACGACAGATACAAATTAGCCCAAGGCTACAATCCGGTGTGGCGTGTTTACATGCATGAGACCCATCATTAAAATGCACTGCCCCGACCAAATAAACAAATAAATGAATGCTGTGAGAGCTTCCATGACAGGGCATGTGTGTGTTTGGAGAAGAAGATTAAAAAGCAGTGTAGAAAGAAACCCTCTTCAACTGATGGACACAGCCTTTCAAGAGTCCCTGTGAGGCCATCAGGCCCGGGGCTTTACCTGGTTTGATGCAAGCTAAACTAGCAGCCACTTCCTGCTCAGTAAGTACAATGGGGTCATATTCTGAAATCAAACTGCAAACATCATCACATGCTATACTGAAATCAATCTTATCATTCATGAAGTGCCAATGTATATATTGTTTTACAATACAAAGAAAACCATGTCAGTCATCATTATATTGAGCACACGTTTAATACTTTTGGGCCGGCGATAGCTCAGAGGGTTGGAACAATTCATGGTTTTGTGATACGTTTTTGTAGGGAATGTTTAAGTTCCTGTTGGCCAGTACAGAGTAAAGACAGCTTCCTGTCAACACTCTAACGTAAATTAAAAATGAAATAGGATTTTTTTTTAAAGAAAGAAAACTTAGACATTAAGCTAAGGAGAGGAGCATTGTGACCTTCTCAGCTGCTCTCACTGTGCACTGGAGAATCCATTAGCAGGGTGTAATGCAGGCACCACAGTGAACACTCAGTTTGTGAAGAAAATAGAGGCTCTGATGACCTTTCTTGGCCAGTGATGTTCTGTTTGTGAACCAGGGTAGGTTCTCTGTGTTGGGCACACACAAGGTCACCCGAGACTACACAGCAGGACTGTTGATGACCAGAGGAGAGGAGCATGCACTCTCCAAAAGTTCACAATAATCGTCTTTTTCCTGGGAATACCCATGCTGCTGTGTGTGCTCCAATCATTTCGAACTTCACAGCAGCCTGGGGACCATGGCCAAAATCTTAATCCATGTGAAGATGATGACGCACTATTCGACATACTTGTTGTTTACGGATACAAAAAAAGTTTATTTACAGATCTAACATGACAGCAGCAGACACAACGCCCTCTTTCAAACAAGCTTTAGACCGTGATCTAAATAGTTAAGCTAGAAAGTTTACAGCGGGTACGTCATACGTCATCTGATACAATTGATGCAATTGGCTATGGCTACGTGCAGACACATTGCTTAATTTACCGATAATAACTTTTGTTTACATATGACTAAACTGTAGCCTAAACAGAGACAATGAAATATTTACAACTGACCTAATAAAGTATAACTTACTTTTAAGTCCTTTATAATAATATGAAATACAATTCTAAATAGTCCACCTGGCCATTTATACTGTATATAAAAATGCTTGGTACACAGTAAACAGTCTCAACTTACAAAGCTTTTTTCCACCTACATTAGGCACTCAAAACGCTTTACAGCAGGGAACCACCCATTCACACACACACACACACACACACACACACACACACACGCACGCACACATATATACACACACACACGCACGCACGCACACGCACACGCACACGCACACGCACACGCACACGCACACGCACATGCACACGCACACACACACACCAATAAACGCAGCCACTGCTTCTCAAACGAGCACTACAATTCTGCATTTACCGTTTTTTTATCACTTTTTATTGTTGGGTGGTTAATGATGATAATGATATTGGGTAGAACAGATTGAGAAGCATTGACTTAATTGTGCTTGAGTAGCTTCCACGCTGTTTACTCAGGGCCTGACGTTGATGGTTTGCTCATTTGAGATATTACATTACAATCACATTTTATTTATTTATTTATTTTTGCTGGCCAGTTCTGTTCCGATCTACAAATTGTTAATTTTTTGTCAAAATTATTGAGTTTTAAATATAAAACCCACAACAAATGTGCCAGCTACCGCACACCTTACCTAGACTGAGAAGTAAACAAAAGCACAGGATGGAGTGGACGCTGCCACCGCATCTCGCCACTACATTCACTTCTGTGGGCTGTGGCCATCAGCTGCATGGGCCAAAGTCGCGTGCCTCTGCGATTTGGTAATCACGGTTATGTAATATCGCAATAGCATTGCAAATGCGATAAATTGTTCAGCCCTACCTTTGACTACAGAAAAAGGATGAGCTCTCCTTCAGTCAGTTGGTCAAAAGAAAACTATCTAAACGCACATTGACGAGTGATGTCACACAAGCTTGTGCCAATGAACCGGGGCGCCGACTGCAGGGCAAAAGAAAAGTGTTCTAATATAATATAATATATAATATATAATCAGTGTGCCTTTGACACAAACAAATGAAGGAGGGAGAGAAACACAAAGTTTAATAAATTTTAATCCGATTAAACACGAAGAAAACAACAGCTAACAGCAACTAGGATGAGACGGAATGACGGTCCCATGACTAAATTTGCTCATTTCACGTCATTGGAAAAATAAATATTAAAAAAAGTTACAACCATCAAGTGACTTGAGCCTACATCATATCTGCTGTGTAAAGCCTTGCGTAGTAGACATTCACATGCTGAGCAAGTGGGCCATACTGAGGATAGTCCAGCTACATCAGGTTCGATCAGGTTTATGAAACATGCACTAAATGTACAATTTGTCCAAATTGTGGAGATGGTTTGGCAGCCTTTGTATTCTTTGTATCACCTTGGTGATTTTAGTAATATGTAAGTGCGGACTATGATGAAAAAAAAATTTTTTTTGTTGACCTGGCTAAGGCGGAAATTTTTATGGTATGGCTGGAGTATTTGGCACAAATAATACACTCATTGCTTTCTGCTCTTTCAGTTTCAATTTGTTAGGTGGTCTGTAAAGTGACTGTATTGCTGGTGGATGTCCGCGGACCACAGTTTGTGAATTACAGCTCTATAGGTACAGAATATGCTGAGGCACTTTTGCTGTGACCTACCTGAATACTGCTGAATACCCACGTGGCACGTTAATTGAGCCCACATTTAAGTCAAAGCCCTACATGTTATAGACCAGGAATGGTGTAGAATGGGATAAAGAAAATTGCTTCAGAGTCAAGGTTGTAGTCATCCACATGACCAAGTTCTTTCCAAGCCTGGGTAGATACAAAAGAAAACGGTTAGCAAACTATGTACACACTCACAAGCACAAACCAGCAAAGAGTTGGACAGTAACATTGGTGGATGAATAAGCTGGGCACATTTCATTTGCAGTGCACATATCAGAGATTGTTTAACAGTTCTGTAGTTTATTGCCAAAATAAAAGCTATCAGAGTGTTTAGAGATTATGCTTAAAAAGTATTGCTTTGGGACGTATAAGGAATAGGCATCTCCCTGATGACTTGAAAGATATTCACTTTCTTTTCATTTTGATCTTCACGGAAACAGCAGTTTTTGATTTGCTTCCGAATTGCAACTAAGCTTTTGCTCTCACAATGCAGTCCATGGACAGATAACAGATCGCCATATCTCCAAAGATTAATGTTTGTAATGCTTCCTCCAGTTCCTCATGTTATGATATTCTTTTCTTGAGGTTGCTCCCCTTGTTAGTTGTAACTTAGTTGAACACTGAACATGGAGATTGACTTCACAAACAGTATATTGTTCGAAATGGAAAGTTATAAATTCACTATTACCATGACCATGTACTAGCTTACCTTGTCTACTCAAACTAACATGAGCAAAAACAGCATGAAAAGGCGACAAAAGAGCAGTGGAACATGCTCCATGTTGTAAAATAAACTAGGGAAACTTTAAATTCAACCAGAAGTGACTGGATTCACCAACTTGCCACATTCATCTGACCAACATCAGCCACATCATTATGTCACCAATTTCAGACCCCTACATGAGACAGTAATTTGACCTTTGTTGAACTTTGTGAGTTTATTTTCGTTGCATGTGAATAGATTAAGCCATTACAGTCGAAAATGCAGCATATTGACGGTTATTATAGTTACCACAAAATAATTATCAGCTGCACCTACTCAGTGTTAAACTGTTAGACTGTTCAGAATATTGTGCAGGACATTCATTGACATCTGAGAGTTCAGAAAATATGCAAAAGTTTGAAATTACTATTTAAAAAGTAATTTCAACCTGGGCCTATACATGACTGATATGTGGTTGGACTTGGAAATCTACTAATCCTACAACTTTTGAACGTTGGCTCAAAGAAAGGATCTGCTATACAATTGGAACACATTTATATGGAGAAGGAGCATGCTTGCTGGCTCAGCGCCAGATTCTTATCAGAATTGATTGATTGGATTTGGATTTTTATTTTTTTATTTTTTTTTTATTGGATTTATCAAATGTCATGTTTTGCAACAGAAAGAAATAGAAATAAAAATTAAAAACAAGAGAAGGGGGAAAGGAAGAAAAAAAAAAAAAGTAAATGACAAGATCAGCGTTTTCAAATTTATGTCCAGATCGACTGCAGCGCGTTGTGTGTGCTGTTGAGATGGTGATCAGCTGTAGGCTAGCATCTCTCGAGGACCTGTACATCTCCAGGACCCGGAGGCGTGCAGGTCGGATCACATCCTGGAAACACACTATTCAATCTTCTCCCCTCAGGCAGGAGGCTACGGTCCATCCAGACCAGTACCTCCGGCCACAAGAACAACTTCAGAGTCACGAACACTAAAAGAACATTCAATCACTCTATATCCAACTCATGAACACATAATAACCTGGTCTAGCCATTTGCACTGCTCTATTGCTCTATGTGTGTGTCCACACTCATATCTGCTGCTAATACTTAATGCCTGTGCATTTGTTAATCCATTCATGCAGTTGGAATGGAATGCCTTTAATAGATTCATAGTGACAATGACAATACATCTATTCTGATAAGAATCTGGCGCAGAGCCAGCAAGCATGCTCCTTCTCCATATAAATGTGTTCCAATTGTATAGCAGATCCTTTCTTTGAGCCAACGTTCAAAGGTTGTAGGATTAGTAGATTTCCAAGTCCAACCACATATCAGTCATGTATAGGCCCAGGTTGTCAGATCAGAAGAGCATGGAATTTTTATCGCACTGGAGAACATTTCACACTGGGAATGGGAGGTAGCAGGGAGGTAGACAGTTGTTGTTTTAAAAAATTCGGACAAATTTACAGTGATAGCAAACTAAAACATGCAGGAGCGCTGCTTGGATATCCTTGTTTTTTTCAAAAATCTAACTTTGGTGCTCTTCAGTGTAGGGATCAGCAATTGACTTTAAAAAGATACAAAACTGAGGCACTCAAAGAATTATTGCAGCATGGCCATTAGATTGAAACATTGCCTACGCGTTTCAGCCGTATAGGCCTTCGTCAGGGCAGTACTTTCTAAATTTACAGTGATGTTTGGGGCTCTTTTGTCAATTTTGAATACTGGTAATTGAAATGATTGCTTAATACACTGAAAGGCACAGAGTCCAGAAATTCTTGATGTAATTTGTCCGTCAGAGGCATGACTTCACCTTTTACCCAGTTTATGGTATACTCTGATATCTGACCAAATGAGATGACATAATAAAAAGAATTGGAATAGAGGTTTTGGGATAAGATAATCCAATAAGCAGAACATATATTGCCTGGAAACCAGACTCATTGCTGTGTGTCCCTCTGTATCAAAAATACAGGGTTATCATGGTCTCGTAAGGCTGGAACATCTACATACAATGTCACACAGGTTTTATCAAATCCATTTTTATTCCCTTGATTTATGTTCACAAATAGCTACAGCTAAGCTAATGACTCTTTCCAAGTCATTATTGAAGACGAAGGTGGACAAAGGACCTGAAAAGGACCTTTTTTTTTTTTTTTTTGAATAATGGCGGGTTGAATAATTCTGCTCTACCTTTCATGGGTGACGATCAAAGGCAGTTTACTTACAGTGTTATAAAAGTGATCAAATCAAATTGGTATTCAATTTTTTAGACTACTCAAAAAATTCGACAAATATTTATTACATTTGCTAAAGAAGGTCATTAGGTTATGCAAAAAATAAAACACAAAAAGTAAATTTGAGGGCAACTGAACTCTCTTACTATAATACTATATTGTTACATGAATATTGACAAGCAACAAATTCTCTCGATTTACTACAGTAACATACCTGACATGGGTACTGCTAGCAAGTCTCGTCTTTGCTAGCTAGAAGCACGCTGACGTTAGCCGTGACTTTTTTAATGTGAAGGATGCAGCAGAAGGACATTGAGGTAGCTTTAACTGCAAATACCACAGTACTGCACTTCAAATCTTGGAGTTTAAATGTTATGTCAAAACATATAGGCTATAAGTAAAGGGTGCCAAACATCACAGAAAAAAACTGAAAGAAGATATAAAACATAGGGTAGACTTGGAAATTGATGAAGATGGCAATCCGGGTATGTATGACGTATACTATCCCCATTCCAGGCTCACATTAAACCCAGACTTTAATGTGTGAACCCGGACTTCATTGTACCGCGAAGTCCGGGTCCGGTCATTGAGGCCGGCCAGCGGCAACCGAAAGAATCCACAGAATCAAAATGAGCAGAATCAAATCTGTCTTCTTGGAAAGGGGCACTTTGCAAAGCAGCCACTTCACACATTCACCTTATTCCGGATGTTTGCGTGGGCGCCGGCGCTATGAATTGTGCCCTCCACTTTTCTCCTATCAGGACTGGAGAAGTCCAGATAAAATCAGTTACTACACAAAAGCAAAGCCGTTTTTAGGCCGTGCAGAGAAACGGTGCAGTGTTGACTAGTTGGTGCAAATGAACATTGGACATTTTACACATATCAATCTACCAAACATCAGATTTGAGCGGCGAACATTTTCCCTCATCCTCAGTTTAAATGAACGGGCTTCGCCCTCGACCGGAAGTCTCAGGACAACGGAAGTGCCGAGAAAAAAGAGGCAAAAGTGGGTGGGGCGGAATAAGGTGAATACGAGGCTATTTATCTCATGAACTCGTCTCGCACCAAGAGCGTGACCCACGCACTAATAATAATAATGCCTTACACATGTATTGCGCTTTACAAGCCTGTACTACCAAGTTTCTCAAAGCGCTAACTGTCGTGTCATTATTGACTCACTCTTAGTGGTGGTAAGCTACTGTTGTAGCCACAGCTACCCTGGAGTAAACTGGAAGCGAGGCAACCAGTCTTTGCCATCGGCCCCTCCGACCACCACCAACCACTCACCCACACACCACATTCACCCAGGCCTCCTGGTGTTCCCAAAAGGTCTCCCATCCAAGTACCAACCAGGCCCTTCCCTGCTAAGCTTCCAAGATGTGACAGGATCTGGCAGAGCAAAGGCAGTATGGCCACTTCTGTTCTCAGGAGTGCCGTTTCTGTGCCTGGCGCAGGCTATGATAATAAATGTAAATTTATGTAAATGTATTAATAAAAATTATCAAAAGTCCTATTTACAATAATCACATTAGACATACAAATTCATTCAGCTTCACAAAAAGTCATCCATGTACACTTATCTTAATGTACACATTACAGAATAAAGACATTTACATACCCACTAATTCTTTCAGTGTTAGAGGAAGACTATTCTCACTGAAGGTGAGGCCTGTGGGGGATTATCAAGTCTCCTCTGGTAGAGGCTCGTGTGGTCCTCTGTGAATTATGGATGTGATGGAGGAGCGAGGGAGTGTAGAACCTTGTGGATATCAGACAGGCCATTTTCAAACTGATCATGTTTTGAAAATCCAATCGTTTAAAAAATTTTTTAGAACATGATAGTAGTGTTTTTAATGACTTTTTAAAGAGACTTTCTATGATTTTAAGTGTTGTGGGCCAAGCAAGAGACCAGGTAGTCAAGCAATAGTCAAAATGAGATTGAATGAAAATATGTTTTAGCAGCACATATTTGGTTAAATTACTTCGAATATGCCAACAATTGCCACCTTTTTTTTTTTACATGACTTTTGAAGTTTTATCAGCAAGAGTTTGGTTTGTTGTTGCTGGCTTCCAGTGTTGGGGGCAACATATTACAAAAGTAACACAAATATATTTATATATTTTATATTTATGCTTTTCTCAGTAACTAAGGAATATAATACTTCCAAAAAATACATATATATTTTGGAATATATTAGCCATTACATTTGAAGTAACTTGAGTTACAAGTGCATTTAAATGTATGAACCAAAAAATGACAAACTCCCCCCAAATAAAATGCAGCACCAAATCAAGTTGGTGTACAAGATCTGCAGTCTGTAGCTAATGTCATCAAAACACAACATCAGAGAATCTCTGACTGCACTTTTGCTCAGTGGCTTTATTACTATTTTCAGTTTATATTTTGCCAAAAGTAACTCAAAAGTAGTGTAGCTCAGCTACATTTCTGAAACAGTAAAACATGTTACTGTTGTGTGCTATGCGCTCAGGTTATTGTATAGACGGACAACTCTGCTTTTATATAGTCACTTATTTGTGGCCGTTTAATTGGCACTGTCTTTGTGGCCATAGGCTTATACTGTTCTCTGAGCTAAACAGAGAAGGTTCTATGAGCAAAGACATGTTCTCTGTTGAGTCTGGCTAAAACTATTGTCCAGTGTGTGTTATCATGATGCATATTGCACAAGTTTGCATACCGTTTTATTGCCTTTTTCTAGTTTACGATGCTGTTTTAGTGTATCTTTCTTTATATGGTGTGACTGATAACTATTGAATGGAATAATCATATTTAACTATCAAACATTTATTAAAACTACTCCAGAATGCAGGAAATCGTATTTTCAGATATTCAAAATCATGTGGTACTTGCTTTCGTGGGTAAAAAAAATTAAATACTAGAAATATTAGAATGACTGTCATGCATGGCATGTTTTGTTAAGTGATATCAGGGTCAATTTAAATCTGAAATTTTGATGGACTAATACAAAGCAATACATGATGAATTGATCATAAAACACAAGTCAAACTTAAACATTGTCTTCAGTGTGGCGGATGTTTTAAACATGTTCCGGACCTGCATGTGACTGAATGCTTTGTTTGATTGTACCTTTTGGCAGGGCCGTAACGATGAAGGGGGCGAACTGGGCATCTGCTGAGAGGCCCCCATTAATCTCACAAAGAAGAAATTCACTTGTTACATTCAGCTCTCAAGAAAAAACACTCAGGGTGTGCAAAATAGACAGGAAATGTGCAGATAATTAAATAGTAAATAGAGGTTTAGGGAGCAAAAAGACTGTTGCGACCAACTTTGCCCTGTGCAAACATCCGCTCTGGTTGCAGTGTTTAGGCGTCTCGGACGCGTGTCTTCCTCCACAAATAACAAGAAGTATTCTGTGTTCCAAGGTTTTATTGGCGTACCTCAATGCCATCCACAATACACAGATTCCAGTCGTAGATACGTCGACACGGTCAAAAGAGGTTTGCCTCCACACTGCCACACCTGAGTGCCCCCGCCTCCCCCCTTATATAGGGCAGGCAATTACATAAGCGCACACACATCGCCACGCAGTGGCAGGAGGAACAAACATGGCTGAAATGGCTCCAACAAAGACAATAAAAGATAAAATAAGCAGATTAAGAAAAAATGTCAGTGTTGGCACTGTCATCAAAGGTGAAGTTTATTTCTAGAGCACAAATACAACAACCACAGCTGCCCAAAGCACTAGTTAGTTCAATCCCATTTGCATTTTGTCAAAGTAGCTCACAGAGGGAAAGGGAAAGAACTCTGGTTTAAAAAAAACTCAAGGTTAGTTATTACTCTTAAAGGATTTTAAACAATTGTGTGAATTTTATAATCAGCCTTGCACAGCAGCCTGCAGCACCAGCGTGTGCTCCGGGGTTTTTCTTTTCTTTTGGATGTGTCCATGGGAAACATGTTACAAAGCTGGTAATATAAATGTAAATGTGGCTCTGTCTCAGTAGTAGCTGAGAGCCTCATTCAAAGCTTTTACTTGTGTACATTGTCGTGCATAGCCCTCTGTGGGCCTCTTTCAGCGGTTGGTTGCAGTGCATTACATCACCATTAATGATCTGTAAATTGCTTCATTCGTTGTTAGGTTTCACCTGGTCTGTTGGGTTTGAGAGACTCTTGTAACAATATGTAACAACTACAACATGCATGGGACTGGTTTATTGCTTATGAGTAAAGTGTTTCAAATGTCATACACGGGAGAGGTATCAGTACATTGGTTCACTATAGCACATTGTTGATATGTTGAGTTGCATTGTATTAAAGTTGGACTTATTTAGAAATCAGTTTGATGCACTGGTTCATTATTCATCACACAGCTTTTCCTGTTTTTCTGCAGTTTGATGTCAGGCCTTGCTGCTTTGGACGCCAAGTGCTCTAGCCGCTTGGGAATTATGACCATCTCCTACTACCTCTGGACCACTTTTGTGGCTGTGGTGGTGGGTATTGTCATGGTGTACATCATTCATCCGGGAGGAGCGGCCCAGAAGGAAGATTCTGAAGACAGAAATAAGCCCATGACCAGCTCTGCCGATGCCCTGCTAGATCTTATTCGGTAAGTGTAGAGTGACAAACTGCTGTTATTTAAGATTCAATGTTTTACAGTATATAGAGACAATTTTTTTATAGAAAATGAGCAGTTCAGTCAGACATTTGGAGGCATGCCAAGAAGATACTGAATATTTATCATGAAACATCCAGCAACTTAACAGCCCAATACTCAACCTCTCTTGTTAAAGCTGAGGTGTCTGACTTGTTAATGTTGTAGAGTAAATTTATTTTTGCCGCCTCAGATTATGTTGGAAACCGCAAAATACAGACCTTGTTGCATTGTCTTAACACACATTTTTGAGCGATTGAAAAGAAAAGTGATTCATTTTGTCACCGCTCAAAGCTGCACACGAGCGTGAAACGTGGTAAGACTTAAAAATGCTAATAAGAGAGAAAAAAGAAAGAAAGTGGATCGCCACAACTTGAGTAGCTACTGCTGCTGTGGTAACCAGATGTAAAATGCTCGCAAGAGGAAGGCCAGGGCTAAGCAGTAATTAAATGATGTGAGGAGTGATTAGTTGAAGTATTGTTAACATTTCTCCAATATCTTTTGTGAGTACTGCGTGTGGCTGTCTCAATGGCTGTGCCAGAGTGACACAAGCCTAAGCCGTGCGTGCCAGTAGGTTACTGTACTAAGCTAATTAGCGATGCTAAAGGTTGGCGGTGTGTTAAGGTGAGCCTGAGTCAATTCAAGTGAGACTCATGAAGACAGTCAGTATGTCAGTGGGATAAGGTTTCAGCAGTATACTGAGAAATGCTGAGGCAGGCATGTTTCAATCTTTAAAAAACACAATTTAGAAGAAAATAAGAAACATCACTGGCATAACATAATTTTGAAAGCACAAAAAAATCTTGTCTAATTATTAAAGTAATTAAAAACATACATTTATTGGCCGATTGTGGGCTTAAAGTGGCCTACGCTTCACTTTTTGACAGAAATAAAACATAAATTTCTGCCATCAAGTCACACATTTTGATTTGCATATCTGAAACGCGAAATCGACCAATGATCATGTGCAGCTCTAGATCACCGGCCTGCCTGCGTCTTCCTGGGCACAGCTGTGCTTGGATTTATCTCGCAAAGCTCCCTTAAAGCCCTCATCCTTCATGCAGCTGACTGACTGACTAGTGTGTGCACGCTGTATAAACATGAACACACTAGGGGTCAAAGTGTTTCATTTCTGCTTTTCAACATCTTGGTGAAAAGCAACTGATTGCCTGTTTCTATTTTATTTCATACAATATCAAAAGGACTGATGAGATTTGGAGTTGGTGTAAATATGAGGCTGTTGTGTTGTAATATACACAGAGGTGGGTCGAGTAGCCACAATATTTACTCAAGTAAGAGTGGCGTTACTTTAAAAATAATTTTACTTATAGAAATTAGATGCAAATTGGTCATTATATACTACTACTACTACTGCCACCTCAGGTCTAACGCGTAACTGCAGCTTCTATATTAAGCTTGTGCATGACGGCAATTCGGACCCGAAATAACACCTTTTTGAGTGACAGTGCAGGATTTTAGAGGCAGTTGTGGTGAACAGGTCTGGGTTCATTCTACACATTAGGACATGCCTGGAACATGTAGGGGGAGGAAAATACTTAGTTTTAACATTTGTAAACTCCGTGCAGTCCCTTTAAATAAAAATTAAAGCAGTACTAAGCAACTTGTTTACCTTAAAAAATCCTTTTCGTGGTCCCTCTGGGGGTAATACAAGTGTTAATGGGATGATTGGTGGGTCTTTCATGTCCCCCTGGTGTCTCTGGTCAGAAAACCACAATTGCAACTTCGCTGCCACCGGGGTGGTGTCACTAATACACACTAATAGAATCACAAAGAAGAAGCTAGCAGGCTAACGGGCAAAGCTAACTGCGGGCTAGCGCCACTTAAACAGTATTTACAGCTACGTTTTAGTGAAAAAAATTATCTCCATTGTGTAAAAAAAAAATGCAACATAGACACCTGCAGTGGCACTTATGGCCTTTGGGGCTTGAGTTACTAAGTAAACAAAACACAAAATACATCTATTTTAGCATCAAAATGAAGATTTGTCACTTACAGATTGACTCACAGTGGCACATGTTACTATTTTATTTACTCAAGTGCAGACACATTTATTTTAATATTACTCAAGTAGAAGTACTGTATGAAAAAACTACTTGCAAAAGTACAATTACTTCAAAAAGTAACTTAAGTACTTGAGTAGCTGAGTATTGCCCCCCTCTGAATACATAATTATACATGATGATACCTGATTTGTGATGAGATTGATGTAATGTTTGTCTGCTTTGTTGTATTACATCGATAGAGTTGTTTACGTGTGTCTTTTTCAAAGCCTCACACTGACAGTGAACTAGCCTGCTTTATTTCATGCTGTTCTATATTCAATTAATCTTGGGAATGTATTGATAAAGTACCTGTACACTGAGTAATATACTGTATATTAATGTATAGCCATATAGAAAATAATTGTTTTTCAGGCAGCATTCTGATGTTGACAAAACTACAAGAAACAAAAGAGTTTCCATAAATAACCCAGACAGTTTCTGTCAACCTTTTGCCCATTTCTGAAATACAGCTACATCTTCTGAAAAACACTCTAGATTTAGTTGTTTTTTATAGACACTATTTGCGGATCAGGCTCTTACTGACAGATTTAGACTCTCGTTCAGATAAAAGACAATTCAAAACATTTTGTTGTAAAAATGTTTGTGGAAAACATAGCTTCATATGGAACCCTAACCGTATGGTTTCAATAGCTGCTAATCATAATTTTGCTCTTGCTCTTTTTCGTATTTCTTGCAAATCACATTATAAACAAATAAACAAACAAACAAACAAACAAAAAACATGTTTAACTTTTTCTTTTGTCTGTGTGTGTCCCTTTAGCAACATGTTTCCAGCCAATTTGGTCCAAGCTACTTTTCAACAGGTATGTTTCAATCCCTTTCCTTTATTGATATACAAATGTTTACTTTTGTGGAGGAGCAGAAGCGAAAAAAATGAACTGACCATATGCTGCACAGTACGTGATGCTTAAAGGAACACTGTGTAACATTTTGCATTATACTGTGACAGTTAATAATAATGGTTTACACTTGTATTACACTTTACAAGCCTGTTTTATCAAGTTTCTCAAAGCGCTACACTGTAGTCATTATTGATTCACGCCATACTCGGTGCTGGTAAGCTACTGTTGGGGTAGACTGACGGAAGCGAGACAACCAGTCTGCGCCATCGGCTCCTCCGACCACCACCAACCACTCACTCACACATTACATTGACCCAGGCTGACTGGTGTTCCCAAACAGTCTCTCATCCAAGTACCATCCAAGCCCTTCCCGTTTATCTGCTGAGATCTGACGGGATCGGGCAGAGCAAAGGCAATATGTCTCTGTTGTTATTATGTATTGCTAATGTTATGTTACACTCCTAATGAGCAGCTACACACAGAAAATGTTAATTGCAGTGGGTTATCACAGAATGGATTTGGATGAGGACTTTAAATGTCATATTTAATAAACTTTATTCAGCTGCTATAAAATGCTTGTATTTTATTTTATTTATTGGGTGAAATGTGACTTTAAACACACATTTCACATGCATCTGTTCCCTGTACCTACATCTCAGTCCTGCAGCTTCTGTGTTACTCTGCCCATTCCCCACATGTGGCATTGGTTGAGTCAATATTTTTTTTATTTTTTTTCAATTCAACCTTTATTTAAGTCCCACTGAGGTTGGGAATCTCATTTATTGGGGAGTCCTGTCCCAGCGGGGCACATTATTGTCCATGTGTTCAGCATCAGCAAACCCTTAATAGACAAAGCGAGAGGATGCAAACTCTACAGACAACCATCTAAAACACCACCAGGAATAACAATGAATCTATGGATAAACAGAGAAAGAAGTCTGCATCTGTAGAAAAAATACCTACAGTTAATACTTGCCACTGTAGCACTATAAAATGAATAGAATCAACTGTAATGTACCTCACCTTTGAGATGGAAGCCTGTGGAAGAGGAATAAATTCTTACTTCTACTTCTAACTAAATTTCTGTCAAATGTGTTCCTAATAGTATCGGACCCAGAGAGTACCAGAGCTCATCCCTAAACCGACCATGGCCCAGCTCTTGGATGAGACGACCACGCGGCGGATTTATATTTATGGCATACAGGACGACAATGGCACCGATGTCCAAAACTTCTCCTTGGACCTCACGCCTCCTCCGGACGTCATCATGAAGACGTCCCCTGGCACCAGTGAAGGCATGAACGTACTCGGCATAGTCATTTTCTCTGCTACAATGGGTAAGAGGCCTTCTTAGTTGCACTGGGTACTTGCTGCGCAGAGAGACACCATTTGTTTAAGTAGTTGCGCAATCATGTATGCTCACAGTTCTTTGTGTCTTTCTTAAAGGCATCATGCTGGGCAGAATGGGGCCTAATGGGAGTGCGCTTGTCAACTTCTGCCAGAGTTTGAACGAAGCCGTTCTGAAGATTGTTGCCATTGTCATCTGGTAAGAGCTGCGCTGCTGTGCCACCCGTAACACAGTCTGTTTGAACCATCATTTTTATTCAGTCATCAGTAAAAGGGTTCTTTCTGATGAATATGTGAAGACTGGCCTTAAATTGGACCAAAATTACACTATCACTCTATTGTACATGAATAATTTCTTCGGATACTCGTAAAGGGGCTAGATGCAAGTTGGCCATTTTATACTCACTACTGCCACCTCAGGTCATACGTGTAACTGCAGCTATATTAAGCTATATTAAGCTCGTGCATGACGGACCCAATTAACAGTTTAACCCAATTAATTGACAGTGCAGGATTTTAGAGGGCAGTTGTGGTGAATAGGTCTGGGCTCATTCTACACATTAGGACATTGCTGGAACATGTAGGGGGAGGAAAATACATAATTTGAACATTTTTAAACTCTGTTTTTTAAACTCCTTTTAAATAGATATCAACTGTTCTGTTTTATTTTTCATACCGATTATAAATCAGCCAATGGTCATTAAAGTTTGCCAATGTTCTCTATCGTATCGAAACGATCTCTTCACTCAGAGAACCGTGGTTGCATTCTGTAACTGTAATGTTTTGGAGCCAATATGAATCATTTTGAGCCAAATGATACAGTATGATATGAAATTGTTGTTAACTAAATTAATTTCCAAGTAGCACACTGCTATGCGTGACAAGGGAACGTTATATCAGTAGCAACCCACTGTGGACGTGAAGCACTCAAGTAATCTTTGTTGTCTGAACTAAATTGTCCTTTGCTGGAGCTTTGAGAGAATGTATACATCTGTCTTCATTGCCATCGGCCAATTAAGATTTTTACAGTCCTTGAAAGATCTCTAGCGACGATTCTTTTCATTCCTATAACAATCTGCTTTTGTTCACTCTACTTAACTCAAGCACTGCAGGTTTGAGTGTTTTATTTGAAGCAAAAGTTCATATTTACTGTGAGAATCCACTTTATATTCACCACTTGAGAAGTGTATTGAAATGAGTGTCACATCTTCAGCGTCTAGAGGAATGTTGAGACACGCTCCATGAAATCACCTTTTCCATATGTTTTCTAAAGCTACTACCCTACAAGCTCATGTTTACTCTTTGGTTATAGGTATTTTCCCTTTGGGATTGTCTTCCTGGTGGCTGGTAAAATCCTGGAGATGGATGACCCCTCGGCAATGGGGAAGAAGCTGGGGTTCTACGCCATCACGGTGGTCATGGGTTTGATACTCCACGGCATGTTCATCCTACCCGCCATGTATTTCTTCATCACCAAGAAGAGCCCCATAGTTTATATAAGAGGCATCCTACAGGCTCTGCTCATATCACTGGCCACATCATCCAGGTAAGAGGCAAACAGCTAAAACACCTCTCTCCTCAAACACTGTATAGTTACTGATGACATACGTTGTACTTGTGTCACTTAAGCGTTTTGGCCCTGTTCAAGGTGTGATGGTCATGACACTTATCCACATTTAGCCTGCACGTTGACAGGCTGGATGTTAACAGCATTGAAATAAATTGCCCATTTTATAGCTTTGATTACACTTTTCAGTAAAACTCACCATCATCAAAAGTACAAATTGATTAAAACGGAGCCTTATATGTTTCATCATTATTTCTTTCACAGTTGAAAACATCCAATTCATAATTTTAGAACACCAAAAGCTACTGTGAGACTGACGAACATTTTAAAAGTGGGGCTCATTTCTTAATTCATAGCAAGCCGAAGAATTCTTATATAAAACCTCCTTTATCCTTCCTGTAGCTCAATTTGGCTCTTCTAATATAAATGAACAAACATGAACAAACTCTCCAGGTTTGATAGACTTTTGAGAGAGAGTATTGTGTTATGTTTAACTAAACTATTTGCTCTTTTCAAATTAAAATAATGGCAATTTTATTAAAACAAATGGAGTTTCTATTTGTTCATTCATTCAAGCGTTTTTGAATATATTATACACACCTTTGTTCAGTACGTCAACTTTTTGATTTCTTTCCTTTATCATGTGCAAAAAAAATTAACAACAAATTAAAACATAACATAGACAAGCATATACGAATATACAAAACAAGATGATATACACACATTGTCTGTGTTGGCAAATTAGCATACACAATTTATGGCTGGCTTCCTTTTTCTTTCCTTTATTCCTTAAGACATTTATACAGTTTACTAACCATTGTTAACAAGTATAAGCATCTACACATAACGAGGACAAGTCACAAACTGTTGCTGTTAACACGTGTTAGGATTAATGGCAAGAATTCTTGCGCAGGGCAAAAAAGATGATAATCATCAGACAACGGGTCGCTGGTGTAGACTGTATAAATGCCAAGGGAAATCTAACAGTAGCCGGACAATCACGCCTTTACAAGAGCGTCCACATCGGCAGCATCGAAAAGCTACTCGCAGCAGAGCAGCCATGTGAGAGAAAATGTCTAAGACATTTAGACATTTTCTTTCCATTCAAATTAGCCATGTGGACTTGCAGTTTCGTTAATAAGCGAACACAAAACTACACAAAGCTGCCTTAATTTAGATCAAAATGTTACAGTAATCCACATTGAGAAACTGCACTGTGTCTTTGCTTTTGACTTGTCCTGTTTAACCTGCGTCTCTACACACCGTGCTGTGCGCTCCCTCCATTGCCTGTTGCTGCTCGCTGCCGTCGCCATCGGCGCAACCTGGGTTTAAATCAATTTTAATTGCAACACAACAGTCTCCACAAATTGAGGATGATTCGTGACATTCATGAAAGATTTTTTGGATGGCAGAAACATTCTCCATGAATGTCAGAAACCGATGCGCTCGAAAAATGCCATTCGTAACGCATCGTGCCTATCTTCAATGAAGGTTCTGAGAGCCTACACAGATGTGTCAACCCACATCAGGGACAAGTCAGAAATGGTTAAGTTTAGGAAAACAGTTTGGGCATGTTGTATAAATCAGTTTGACTGATCAATAAAGGTAATCACTATTTAATTCATCATATGACAATACATAGCACAATACAAAATTAAACACGGACTCAGGTGCTATTTACAAAGGGCACAGTTTTGGTACGTTTTCAGCCAAGACTTAAACCTTGAATTTAATATTTTAAACTCATTTAATTCTTAATAATCACTGTCAAATAATAATGAAGATTAAACAAGCAAAAATAATGTCCATCACCACCATTCTAGTTTGTATGTGGTCTGTATGTGAAAATAGTGTTTTAAATTACTTGAAGCACCGCATTAGTAATCTCACAGCTACTATAGCAACACAACAAGAAAAATACATACATTTGCAAAGTAATTTCATTCCATGTGCAGACTTGTGTAATAACTGGTATTCATGAAAGTGTCTGTAATTGCTGTGTTGTGGTTTTCTTGTCTCGTGCAGCTCTGCCACTCTGCCTATCACCTTTAAGTGCCTCCTGGAGAACAACCACATCGACAGACGCATCATCCGCTTCGTGCTTCCCGTGGGGGCCACCATCAACATGGACGGCACTGCGCTGTACGAAGCAGTGGCGGCCATTTTCATCGCCCAGGTCAACAACTACGAGCTCGACTTTGGACAGATCATCACCATCAGGTAAGACACAGATGATGCTACACCCATTAGTGACGCAAGCAAGCCCCAGTCTGAAGCCTTAATAAATACGAGCAGTGAGCCATGGTACACGATTGTGCAGTTAAAGGAATAGGCCATACTGAGATATGTTCTTACCTGAGCTTTGACGAGTTGATGGTCTTTACACGTGCGCATTTAGCCTCTCTTCCTCTTCTCTAAGGTGTCAACGGGGTGAAGTTAGAAGCGACCAAGCTCTTCCATGTTTCTCCTATACAAATATGGTTACATGAGTAGTTACACGATCCAAGTATAGTCACACAAAATAAAACATGTCGATTTTCTAAGCAGATAAAAAGGGGTACTATATTCTATGGCGTAATAACACCTTAGGAGGACTTTGACGTCCGCACAGTAATATCTTCACTTCTATTCATTTTATTCCGCCCCGCCCACTTTTGCCCCCATTTTGCTTTGTCTCGGCACTTCCGTCATCTTGACACTTCCGGTCGAGCGCGAAGCCCATCCATTTAAACGGAGAACGAGGGAAAATGTTTGCCGCTAAAATCTAATGTTTAGTAGATGGATTTGTGCACCAACATGTCAACACTGCACCGTTTCTCTGCTCGACCTACAAACTGGATTTGTTTTCGTGTAGCAACTGATTTTATCTTGACTTCTCTAGTCCTATGTTAACTGATGGGAGAAAAGGGGCGGGCACAATTCATGGTGACACCCACGCGAACACCCGGAATAAGGTGAATATAATTCTCTGCGCGGACGTCGAAGTGCTGCTAAGGTGTTTTTCTGCTTTAAAATATAGTACCCCTTTTTATCTACTTAGCACCATATAGCACCTAATAGCAGATAACAACATCTTTGGTCTTTCTGCGTGACTGAGCACACCCGTATAGACCAGACAGGTACGCATCAACTCATCTCATCTCAGGTAAGAACATATCGGTGGCCTGTTCCTTTAAGGGGTTGGCAGATCTGTTATGAGAAAAAATCTCAATTTCAATCAACAGCTTTTTGCCCTTACTGGACACGGTGTATAGACTGAAGCTTTGAACCAAAGACGTGATCAATTCCACTGCTACGGCATAATTCAGTGAGACAGACAAGTGGCAGAGACAGCGGTGACAAAGGAACTTTATTCTGTCTACATTGGGCTTGTTTTAGAATCTGCTTTTCAAAATCGAGTAAACAAATACATCCATGTTCTAAAAAGACACAAAATAACCTAAATAGAAGGGAAATAAACACAAATTAAAAACTTCTGCATATACTTATTAATATTCTCGTCTGTACTTTGAGATAATTTCAGAGCAATATGCGAATTAATCTGGTACCACACTTTTTATTTAATTCTGAATTAATAACAAATTTGATGGGATTTATAAATGTAAATGTCACACAGATTATGCCTCACATGAGCTTCTTAGCCTGATCTGGTTTTCGCTAAATCAGTCTGCATGCTGCAGAAATAAAGAGACAGACTGACCGCCTTTAGACGGACACAACTTCCCCTCTCCCATTTCCTCCCACAGGTAAATCACTGAGACATGTCCCTCTCAGGCCAACGTCCCCTTGATTTGATGACTCCTGTGGCTGTAATAACATTAAAAGACCCCGTTCATGGCAGCAGTTTGTGGCCATCGCCTCATAATCCTTTGGCAGTAAAACCCATATGACCTGTATTACTCTCGCCGCAGTCACACCAGGACCATAATCATTCGGTCTCTTCCTCTCTCACATTCTCTCTCACACTTATTGCCCCCTGCTGTCCAGCCCTGTCTCGCTGCCTCACAGGACTGTTCTCCTGGGAAAATATTTCACAAACTGATTAACATTGGCACTGTAATATCTTCAATGTCTCCCATTTAAATCGTTCCAGAAGAGGACCAGGTTTTTCGGACTAAACACGTGGCACTATTGCCGTGAGTGGGCGGGGTTTACATTTGACAACACTTTTATCAATACAGACTTACGAACTGCAAATAACATTTTTAAATAGTAAGGGGGACATTTACCCAGCGTTTTCTCATCTGCAAAAGTGGATCAGCAGCACAGTCTTTTGTGCTGTTTTTCTTTTCTCTTATTTACATGTCTAATTTAGTGCCCTAATTCTGTAATGCACATTTCAACCTGAAAAGACTCACAGAAACGGAATGACGGTATGAGTGTTTTATAAACGAACATGAATTATTATTGGGGCTCAGACCCCGGCGGAAGACTGAACGAACGATATGGAATGCATGGCTTTGACGAATGATAGCCATGATCTTCCCCCTGGACCCTGGTGGTGGTGGAAGAGACCTGGGTTGGCCACTTGATGAGTGGAGTCGAGGAGGAGCCAGGCGGAGAAAGGGGTGGAGGAGGGTCATAGCACGGCTGGGAGACGGCTGAGTGATTGACCAGGGAGCTTAAAAAGGGGATCCTGAGCGATGAACGGCTGGTGAGGGGATGAGCAGCTGCGGTGATTGGCTGTTGTGAAGGTGCGGCTTGAGCGGGGCCCGTGATTGGATGATTGGAGTGCACTGCCGGTGATGAGGTGATGAATGATTGCAGCTGGTAGGTCTTCCAGGTTGAATTTGCACATAAGCTTAATTTCTGTAAATTAGGGGCTACGTCCACAAAAGGCTATCTTCTATTTTCCAGCTTGCACTCACTATTATGCACCTGTCCTTTGTTGTATAGCTACGTTTTGAGACTTGGCTGTGATTGGCTAAAACAGCTGAGCTTGATCCAAATAGCTCCAAATATGCTTCTGAGAGTCCATCCTCTTCTTGAACGATTCATACAAGAGTCTCTACAGACAGATATTGCGTTGCAAAGGGAATTTACACTGTTATATCAATCTATATCAAGGCACATTGAGTTGCCTTGTGTACGAAATGCGCAGTATAAATAAAGTTGCCTTGTCTTGCCAATCTGGCTTTTGTCAGCATGAAAACAAACTGCCATGATAGCAAATCGAATCATGTTATTGATAAAACAAAACAGTGCTTGGCAAAATAACTGCCATGTGATCGACTAAGGGGACAGTCCTCGGGTCACCTTTAGAGTGTCCTTTTCGTGGGTTGACAGTGTCTGTTTCACTGTTTTGGGCAGTGTGGGAGACTGACACAGTTGTTTGGAGTTAAAGGAATAGGCCACCGTTTTTACATACTGAGATATGTTCTTACCTCACTTTAGTCGAGTTAATATATCCCCGTCTGGTCTTTGTCCGTGCGCTCTGCCAGGCAAACGGAGCACATACGCAGCCTCTCCCACATGTCATATAGCTCCAAAAAAGCTCACGATAGAAGCTACCAAGCTCTTCCACGTGTTCCCTATTTAAATAAAGTTACGTGAAGTGTTTTCATGCGAAGTATATTTACCCAGAAATGTAGCATGTCGATTTTATAAGCAGATAAAAAGGGGGACTATATTGTGAGGCGTAATGATACGAGGAGCAAAACGTCCGCGCAGTAACTCCTAAAGGCTATTGACGGAAGTGAGCGGGGGAAGTCTTTAGGAGTTACTGCGCGGCCGTTGTGCTCCTGTATCATTACGCCTCACAATATAGTCCCCCTTTTTATTTGCTTATAAAATCGACATGCTACATTTCTGTGTAAATATACTTTGCATGAAAACACTTCACGTAACTTTATTTCAATAGGGAACACGTGGAAGAGCTTGGTAGCTTCTATCGTGAGCTTTTTTGGAGCTATATGACATGTGGGAGAGGCTGCGTATGTGCTCCGTTTGCGTGACAGAGCAGACCAGACGGGTATATATTAACTCGGCTAAAGTGAGGTAAGAACATATCTCAGTATGTAAAAACGGTGGCCTATTCCTTTAATGCAAAAATAGAAAATAATTTTGACAGGCAAAATAAAAGTCTGGTTGAAAATGAAGAAGAGATATTTCAATTTCTCACCCTCGCTCTCTTTCTCTCCCTGTGGCATTTGGCCGCTAACCACTCTACTCCATCTATAAGTAATTAAATCTATAAACTATAATAGAGTATCCGCAATGATAACACCCGGTCTTAACTGCCAATCAAAGTGGCAGCTTATGGGAAGGTCAATTCTCCAGTCTAATCAATATGGTAAATGTACTTTGTTTTTTCTTCCATGTGGGAAGACTTATTGGGTCTTTTTAATCTATTTATGACTGAAGCAGCACAAAATGAAGGTTCAGAAATGTGCAAACAATATGCATGTGCCTTTTTTGACCCTTGATCCTTTCACGTATGCTGATTATTTAGAAAAGCATTCAGAAAGGACCCATATTTAAAAGGGTTTAGTGAAGTGTTTAGCATAAAGCTTAGATACTCTGAAATTAACATGAAATAATTTTGAATACCCCCGCTAAGTGCTAATGCCCCCTGCTTAGAAAGTGTAGCTTCATTACATTATCAGAAAGACTGTATTCTGCAACACAGTGTTCCTCAAAACCCATTTGCTTTTTCACTGTGCTTCCCATACCTGACGTCACCAAAACCGGTCAATGTGACCTCGGCAAAAAACATCTCTTCACTCATTGGATAAACTGAGGGACCCTTTTAACTTTGAAATAACAAAACAGCTTTGATGTGTTTTTTTATTTTTATTTTTCATGTGCGTTCCCACAAGATAATCAATGTCAGTAATTTATTCAATTGTTACCTATTTCCAGAAATGGCAGACTGAATCACACTGAATTGCAATTTCAGCATTTTTCTTGTAATCCATTGTCTCCGAAACAGCCCCTTTAAAGCAGTACTAAGTAACTTGTTTACCCATATAGCTAATTGATTTCTGTAGTTCCTCTGGGGGTAATACAAGTGTTAATGGGATGATTGGGGGGTCTTTTATCTCCCCTTGGTCTCTGGCCAGAAAATCACAATTGCAGCTGCGGGTTGGAGGCAACACACACTAATGGAATCCTGAAGAAGAAGCTAACCGGCTAACGGGCAAAGCTAACTGTTGGCTAGCGTCACTTAAATAGTATTTACAGCCAAGTTTGAGTGAAAAAAATGATGTCCCATTTCCCTCTGTCTCTTTGTCTTTTCTGTCAGCGTAGCATTTATTCTCACGGACAATTAATGAGTAAAAAAAAGCATGCTAAGACACCTGCAGTGGCTCTTATGGCCTCTAGGGGCATGAGTTACTTAGTTCTGCTTTAAACCAACATTAAAGCATCGAAACTTGCACAAAGAGTATAGATATATATAAATATAGACACACATTTACAAACTAGCCAGCAGAGCCTCAAATCAATATTTGCAACCTACGTGGAAATGCACCTGTGATCATATTGAACCCCGATTCTCTCCCACAGCATCACAGCCACAGCAGCCAGTATAGGTGCGGCCGGGATCCCACAGGCCGGACTGGTTACGATGGTGATTGTGCTGACCTCTGTGGGCCTACCTACGGATGACATCACTCTTATAATCGCCGTTGACTGGGCTTTGTAAGTCAAAGCTATCTTCTTTTAACGTTAAAAATCCTGCATTTTGTGTCGTGTAATGACGTTTAAAATTCAACAATTGTCATGACACTATGTTTTACACATAACTAACTTTTTGGGGGGTTTTGGTTGACCTTGTTTTTTTTCCGTCAGAGATCGATTTCGGACCATGGTGAATGTGATGGGTGACGCTTTGGCCACAGGCATCATGGCTCACATCTGCAGGAAAGATTTTGTAAAGGAAGGCGAGCAGGTGAGGCCAAGTCCATGTGTGATGTTTAGATGTTTTGCACAGCCCAATCAAGGCAAGGCAAGGCAAGTTTATTTGTAGAGCACAATTCATACACAAGGCAATTCAAAGTGCTTCACAGTTGCATAAATACAAGAAAACAAATAGAATCAATAAAAACATCAACATAAAATTAATCAATTACAGTAAAAGGCGAGAGTGCAGATAAAATACTTTCAGTTATATGCATCGGTAAAAAGAACTGTTTTCAGCCTGGATTTGAATATTGTCAGAGTTGAGGCCTGTCTCACATCCTCATGAAGACTGTTCCAGATTTTAGCTGCATGAAACTGAAACAAAGCCTCCCCGTGTTTATTATTGACTCTGGGAACCACCAGGAGACCCCTCCCTGAAGTTCTCAGGGCCCGAGATGGTTCATACGGCTCTAACATGTCAGAGATGTACTTTGGAGCTAAACCTGGACTAATATGGTCGTATTTTCTGGTTCAATCACAAACAGGAGTGGCCTCCACAAAAAGGGTGTGTGTATGCATATTCTTGCTCACAATTAGTTATATATTAGATAGATAGATATTTTACATTGAAGACTCAGGACCACCATTTAATTGATAATAGTTTTTATACCAACATTTGTATTGAGCTCATGGTAAAAAATGTTGATAGAAACAAAGGTGCAAATATGAAAAATGACTAAGGTTCCCCATAGGGAAATTTGTATCTGACCTTTGAAAAAGTACTGTGTTGACTCAAAAATATTCTAAGGTTGTTGCATCAAAAAACTCAAATTAAATAATAACTCAACCTATTCATTTCGCTCATATAGTTCTTGAGATAAAAAAAAAAACAGTGAAGAGGAGAATACTTTAAAAACGAGCGCATCTAAGGCTCAGCTGCACAACCAACAAAAAAACAAACCAAAAAAACGGATGAAAGCTCAAAAACATAATTTCTGTACTGACCAGCTGGTACCCAAGATGACAAACAAAGCCATTTAAAGTTGCGTAACAAACAATATTATTTAATTATAGTTATTATAATATATATATAATAAATAAATGAATGTTTTTTTTTTATATATTTCTAAGTCTTTGTCTGTTGTTGAGAAATGTAAGACAACATGTCCTTGGCCAGAAATTAGTGAATGCTGTATCCATTTATCCCAACTTTTTAAAACTTTTTGGGACAGGGGACCCCCAAATGTAAGCTACTCCTAATGTATGTGCCATTGCGGTGAATCCTGGCGTTTAAAACCGTGCGTAAACCAAATTTAAAGGGACTATATGGAGTTTAAAAATATAAAAATGAAGCGCTTTCCTCCCCCTTCATGTTCCAGCCATGTTTTAACGTGTGTATAATGATCTCAGACTTATTCACCTCAACTGCCTCTAAAATCCTGCACTCAAAAAGGTCACAAGCTTAATATAGAACCTGCAGTTACACCCAAGACCTGGAGTGGGAGTAGTATAAAAATTTACCAACTTGCATCTAGTCTTTAAGGACCACCTATTTTGATGTACTCTCGCCTGGCTAAATTAAACAGTAACATATTAAAATTACTGTTAAAACAACATACTTTGACCAAATTGCTTATGTGAACCATCATAGGAATCAGGACAAGAATTAGCTTCTTTGTACATTTAGAAGGACATTGTGACAAAAACATGTAAAAAGGTTCTTTAGTTATAAATTTAATAAAAATATAGCTTTTACATATCTCGAAACTGAAACTGAAACTTCATAGCACACACTCCAAATTGAGTACAGTGTTAACCTTTCTGGTACTCAGCATGTATGCAAAATTTCAGACGTCTAGGTCCAAGTATGTTGAATTTGTAAACTTTTCAATTTTTTGGTGCTATATCTCATTAGCATTGTGCACAAATCTCTCCAAGTGCCAAATGTTATAAAAGCAAAAATATTTTCACATATGTGTCAAACAAAGTGCAGTAGTAACAACAAACCTCCCAGAAATTGACTTAATCAAAGCAAAATGAAGTGGGTGATTTCTTTTCCATATTTATCTCAGTGCACAAAGGTGCATCAGTCACACCCTTCCCCCGAAACAAAATGGCCGCCTTGTTTACTCAGAAAAGAGCCCCTTACACGTCTACATTCACTGTTGATATGAACTATATTGTTGGGCAGAGACAATGAACCTCTACACAGATGTAGGCCTACCACTGTCACCTGTGAAATCAATGGCCCTGTGGACATTTTAGACAAGTTTGTGTCTAAATGCTAATGTGGCTAACATGTGGCTAACATGGCTCATTTTGAAGAGAATAGTCATTAGGATTAAGGGAACAGAGCTGGAATTGCCAAAAAGTTTGTTTACAAGAAGATTTTATCATTTGTGGAGTATTTTTAGGTAATTTCTGACCGTGAAAATTGAAAATAATACCAAATCTTCCAAAAAGAGTATTTTGTTGAAATTTTTGTTGAATTATATTTTACTTGAGTATTTTGGACCAAAAAAATCCAGTCAACCTATGATTGGACCACAAATAATTTAATATGGAAAAGAAATGCTTAATTTTAATGCTCGATTTTCATGTTTTTTTTATTTTTTCTGTCCTTAATTAATGTTTTGATTTAAGTGATTGTGTTCCCTGACTGGAATAGATGTTTTGGGGAGAAGTGCCTGTTTAAAAATCTGTGCCACATGTCTATATTGGTCGAAATATAATGTACACTGTATGCAAGTAAATGGAACTGGAATCAGTCCCTGATCAGGGACGGCGGTCCTGAACAGGTTAAAAACTAAAATCATATGCAGTAGTGCTCCTACAGGTTGCCCCAGTGGCAATGAAGGATGGGTCAGAACAATGGTATTTCTCGTGGATCATCCATGAGTCATAAGCTTCAGCAATCTAAAGCCTCAGCCAATTCACGGTCAAAAGAGCTGTAATTATTCTGAACTTTTTCGACAATTACTCAGTCACTTTTCACAGGTGTTGGTGGAAGCTACAGCACATTAAGTAATCACGGCTTCACTGGGGACCAAATCGTGCGCTTTCCTCCTTTAATGTTTTATCTCTCCACGATTTTTCCACTTTCCCAGGTGCCTCTGATCTGCGAGACCAAACCCATGATCAGCATTCAGCAGATGATGAACTACCAAAACCAGAAAAACGGCTGTTACCAACCTCCGCCTCCGGGCAGCAAGCACGACCACATGTCCCCGGACGTGGCCCGCCTCATCCAGCTCGAGGAGGGCGTCCGACCCGCGGAGAAGAAGAAACACGCGCACCACCACAAGAGGGATCACAGGGACAAGGACCACTGCTCGATCGACATGAATGGACTGGAGACAAATGTATAGAAATTTATAATAATCACAAATATTTATCAAACAAATATATCACAGATGCCCTACCGGAGCTTTTGGGACGTCCACAGGGTCAAGAGAGGAGTAAAAGGAACACTGTGTCTTCAGCTGAAGGCTTATTGTGGATTATGTCCTATAAAGAGACATTTTAATGAGTTATAATGATCTACTTGCATGTTACTGTTTGTGTGTGTATATATAATTTATTGTTATAACGTTATATATGGTACGGTGGTGGCAGTGTACAGACCAGGCTATTGAATAAGAACATACAACTCTCACCTCAGGCCGATTATAGCTGGGGAACACTGGACCAAAATAGCCTTGTTCTACTTCTAATGCAAGGAATCTGTCCCCACGGACTTTGAAACACTTTTCTTTAAATTCACTTTTGTTTTAAGCAACTTGTTTCTGGTATTTTGTATGCCTATTTTGCTCACTCCCTGTAATAAAAGGACTTTGGTTTGACCTTTGAAGTTTTTTTGTCCCGCTCAACAAACCGTCTGAAGCGCAGCTTAAACTCATTCATCAAAAACGCAATTAGAATATAATACATACTCGTGTCTGCCTTGTTATGCTCTGAAGAAATTCAATGCGGTTTGATATTGAAAATGTTGGCCAAAAGTTCACTCACTAATTGAGTGCCTTGTTGTGCTTCAGTATTATGGGCAGGGGGGTCTTCAAGGTGGGAGTCTTGAAAGCATGGTGTGTGGTCTCAAAATCATATGGTTTATTTGACATATTTAATCTATTTAATTATTCATTTATTTGATAGGGACATTTATGAACAATAAACACGTACCACACTACAACATTTAAAGCCAAGGCTAATTTGCTGTGTATTTGAGTAATCATTGAATTTGCCCTGAAATTTAACTTATTTATTATGGAATTTGGGCCTTGGTCTGAATGTCTAAGACCCCTGACATGAGTCACATTTGCCACTCATTCCTCAAGGGACAATTCTAGCATTGTACAAAGAAATACTCCTTTCATCACCATATGCATTACCAGTGAAATTATAGGAATAGCTTTGTGGTAAAATGTTTTATGCCCATTTTATTTTTTAAGGCAGTACTAAGTAACTTGTTTACCTTAAAGTAAATGCTTGATATACAGAGTCTTCCTAATGATTTTGGTGATGCAGTTTCATCATCTCACCCTGTGCCGCTGTTCATCCCCATCCTGCTTCTGCTTTAGTGAGTCATCCCACTAAACATTAGACGTCTTATGGACGTGCAGATCATGTCTATATTGCGTCCGTCGGTCCAAGACCAATTCTGGACGTCTAAATGACGTGCAAATTAGGTCCACTATTTGGACGTCCAATTATGACCCCATTTGGACGTCAATATGCAGTTCAACATTTGAACGTCAGACTATGTGACTTTTTTGGACGTCATGGGGACGTCTAACACAGGTGCAGGAAAATTACGTTATAAATATAATACTTTTGTATTATTATTCATGACAAATATCAACATTGTTGTCATCAATTTATATTTATTGTGATGATCTGTGATTAAACATTTATTATCTTTTATTATTATCATTTATTATCTTTATATTATTTTACTAATTTAGGTATTTATGTATGTTTATTTATTTTAAATTTGGTGCAATTATAACCTACAAAAATGATTATATTTCCTATTTATGGGTTCAACCAGTAAACGCCGCTCTGATTGGCTGAAGCAATACATCATCATGACCCAACCAGTAAACGCCACTCTGATTGGCCGAAACACCGCGCCGGGCTTTTGGCGCAATTCAAACTTTTTCCCAGACAGAGACGGTTGCTTTTTCTTCATCTCTCCTGGTGAGCCAAATGAACGCACAGCTCTGCCCAGCACGTCAAACTCTTGTTCAGAAGGTAAGTTGAAAGCTTGGTCGAGTTAGTTAATTGCATGTTCATTCATGTATTTTTAGTCTTAGCTAAAAATACATAGCTAAGACTATGCTGTCGGGTCTCAAACCACCGGAATCTGCTGCTGCTATTGGCATTGACCGCGATCAGCTAACGTTCGCTATTGGCTATAGTTAATTTGAAATGACTAAAAACGACCAAACGCCTCAAAATATTCTCGTTAACTGAAGCTTTGTTGTCAACAACCACTGTTTGGCCATGAAGTAACTGCTCTAACCAAAGCTAGGTAAGCTTGATGGCAAACTATCAGCTTAGGTTGACTCTCTTTGGCTAACTCGCTAAGCTAGCGTTATGCTAACTAGCGGTGGTTATGCTAGCAGCTCCCACAAGACAGATGATACGGTTTTTTTTTATATCAAGCACTGGGTGTTTGACATATAAAACACCCATCTGTTGGGACAATTTGTAGCCAGCTGTAGGCTGAAGAGAGGTGGTGGTGGGGGTAATTTTAGGGCAAAAATATTATTTGAAGCAAATTATTTTAGTTTGTAGTTTGTCAAAGTTAAGGCCAGAAACTGCAGGGTGAATAGTGATTTTTTTTAATGTAGAGATATCGATTTGAAACTTTTGCTGTAGATTATATTGCAAGTGTTTGTGGTTCTGGCATGGCTATTGCTCCAGGTAGGTAAACAGCATAAAGCACTGCATCAGTAGTGACTGGCTTCTACTGGTTATGTAGCCCGTGTGGTCTTAGTGTCTGTCAATTTCGTTAAAATCTTGTCTGTCTTTTCTGCTTCCTTTGTGGTTTTATTTTGTAAAATGTACATAGGTTTTCCAATCTAGACTTTTATTTTGATAGCGGCAGCGCGTGCTACTTCCGGTCCCTTTGCGCTCGTCTCCTCAGTTGCGATGAGGAGGACGGAGGGGAGGTGAGCCGCCGGAGTTTCTCTTAATCAGTTAATATAAGAAATGTCACTAAAAATTATATTTATGTTAAAAATAGATTAGATCTTTGTTGGAAAGGTATTTTGGCACGTTTTCCTGCCAGTTAATGTGTGAATCAGAGTTTTTTTTATGTTTAGTACATCTCTCTAAAAAAAAAACGTTACTTATCAACTGAAGCGACCGTTGCTCATGCGCGTGCGGTGTTTTCTCTGTTCAACAGACGCAGTAGTGAAGAGGCTGTACTGGATTTTTGTGTTTTGTTTCACACAGGTATGTGGCAATGTTTATTTTATTTATTTATTTATTTTTGTTTCTTGAATGTATTAATTTTTTCAAATCAATTTTTTATCAGAAATCTAAAAAATGTCATTTGATGGGGAATTTATGGATTATATATAAAGAATTGTTTATTGTATATTATATATTATTGTGTATTGTATATTGTAATTTGTATTTATGTGAGTTGCGATGAGGAGGACGGAGGGGAGACGCAGTAGTGAAGAGGCTGTACTGGATTTTTGTGTTTTGTTTCACACAGTAAAGCCCCCCCTCATCAGCAAACACCTGTGTACGGCTCCATGATCTATGACACAACGCAGAGAGTTCGCCTAGCTGGTGGTCGTGCAAAGTGAAGGGCCGACCCCGCTACAGTTAGTCACCAGCTCTTCTTGTTAATGGTATCGTTTGCCCCGGTGATTTAAATAATTGTAATGGTATTAGGTCCAGCAGTGAATCCAGCATCAAGTTCTGACACATAAATGTGCCCGGTTACAGGTGGAGGTCGCGGCACAGCGGCAGGTCCAGGTCCAGTGAGGGCTGGAGACGCACCAGCCAGTCCAGGTCACAGTATGGTGATGTTTTGAGGAACACCAGCTGCTCCAGGCCTGACGGTGATCTGACCCCCGTATTACAGGCTAAAGCATGGTGAGTTATTGGAAGACCATTTCATCAGAGCACTTAGCAATTCATTGTTTTGTACTGATTGTTAGTTGATGTCTAATTTATATTTCTCTTCTTGTGCTGCCCCAATCTGTTGATACGTTTCCAAATTAAACTTTCTGTGGTGCAGATGTAGTCACCCATGGAAAGGCGGAAGGACACCAAGGACAGTGTCCACAACTCCTTAACTGGTATGTTTCATTTTCTGATCCTTCTCTACATTTGGCATAAAACAATATCTGAACATGTTATTTTGTTTCTTTTTCATCTATTTTGAGAAGTTGACAGCATTTTAGTTTTATAGACCAGCTCTTCTGCAACCCTTGGGTACTCTGATAAGTGTAGTTTAGGCTTGATGATCGTGTGAGGTTCCTAAATATATCATTGAAATTGATATATAATTAATTTATTTTTATTCAGGCTCTTCACTAACGGCCAGATGGCAAAATTGAATATGAAGAGGAAGGGGGGAAAAGGACAAGAAGCCTTTCGAGAAAACTCGTGTTTATGAAGGTAAGTCCATATAATGTTGAAAATGGAAAACAAGTCACAAACAGTACACAAATAATGTACTCTCCTGTTGGCAGAAAAAAATGCAATGCCAATTGTTTACCGTAGCCATTTTTAACATTTGCTGTGATGTTTTTTTTTTTTAATCCAGTATGGTAGGGATGTATTTTGCGTTCAAGTATGGGAATGGTGTATTACAGCAGATTGCTTCATACCACTTGTCTTTTCTGCTCGTACAGATGGAGTCATGAAATTGGATTCAACAGCAACCAAGGGCTCCATAAGACTGTGACTCTGAACACCTTAAACATTCACCACAAAGACGGGGAGGTGGAGATCGCGCCACCGTTTCTCAGGACTGAAAACCTCCAATCAGGGACAGAGGAGAAGGTGGTGAAAGACTGTTGTGGAGCAGAGGAAGCTGCAAGAGGATGGAGGAGGTGCAACCAACCCGTGTCGGACGCCACGCTCTGAAACAGGGACAAACCCAGGAGGCACTGTACGGTTTTAGAAGATCAGATGGAGACTGAAGGCAGCCAGGTTTCTTCCGGGTGCTACTGTTTCCCTGACCTCCAAAAACATGCTGCTCAGTTTTGCCCACAGTGGTGACGCAGCTTGGGACTAACACCTGAACACAAAAAGTGCTTTATTTGTCGTCGTACGACAAATAAAGCACTTACTTACTTTATTCTTCAAGCCAGTTATCCATAACTTTTACTAGTTTGCAGGTTGACCTTTTTTGCCAGTGTTTAATAAAAACGATAATTGAATGGGGATTGAATTGTGATTCATTTGTAAAGGTGTAGGAGTTCAGAAGTCCATTTGCATTATAAATTGTATCATTTTGATCATTATCAGTCCAAATGGATTGTGTTGACTTGATTTCTTTTTACCTGAGACATGGTTTCCACAGTGTTTTGAAAAAGGTAAATACTGTCTTAGATTGAACTATTACTGATTGATCTTATAGTAAGACAGGGTTGTTTACCTGCTTAACTAGTTTGTCTTATAGTGTCTAGTGTTCTTGTGTCTTATTCTAAGAACAATCAGTAATGGTTCCCACCGGTCATGGAATTTCCATAGCCATTTCCAGACTTGGAAAGTAAGGGAATTTGATATTTGTGTAAAAAAAAGTCAGGTAATATGGAATTTTGGTAATGGCGTTGTGTTGCCCCCTAAAGGTGATATATGATCTAGCCCTAAACTTGGTCTGGAAACGGGATCCTGAACATGGAGATTGATTGGTTTAAAATGCTGTGTTTTAAGGTGAAAATGCATTCAGGCGGTATATTGTATAGGTATTTATAGAGAAGGTCAAGGAAATTCCGCGTTTTACCTGCCACTGTCTGAAATACGTGTAGAGCCTATATAGACCTATACAAACGGACAAAAATAAATTTAAATTTAACGTAGAAAAGACGTCGACAACGACCTAATTTGGACTAGAATTCGACCTCATCCGGAGGTCCTGGGAACGTTAATACCGCACGTCCAAAAGACGTTGAAAAAAAGACGTCATCTGGAGTAACAGTCTGCACCTTCAGGGGACCAAAATTGGACGTCCAAAAATGACCCAAAAAAGACGTTGTTTCAACGTGTCTTTGCGCAGTGGGATGGTTCCCTAATGTTAACTTATAGTGGACAAACCTTTTTTCCTCATGGCTCCACCAGATTATATTTCTAAAAATGAAACCAGTTTATTGCAACACTCTTGATGACCAAAGAACCTCAGCCTTCTGTTCTGAGGGAAACCTATGCAGAGAACTGCATTATGGGAGTTATCAGGTGACCTGCTCCTGCCCAAATGACGTCCTCTCTCCCAGTGCGCAGTACACCGAGTGGCCACCAGAGGGCCCCCTACCGACATTCTTGCTTGGGGCCCCTTGGTACCCATGCTACGCCACTGCCAATACACACTAATGGAATAATGAAGAAGAAGCTAACAGGCTAACGGGCAAAGGTAACCCCGGGGGTAGCACCACTTAAACAGCATTTACAGCCAGTTTCAGTGAAAAAAATGATCTCCATTGTGTAATTGGATGGACAATATCCCTCTCTCCCTTTATCTTTTCTGTCAGCATAGTATTTACTCTTGCGGACAATTAATGAGTAAAAATCGAAACATGCTACGACACCTGCAGTGGCGCTTATGGCCTCTAGGGGCATGAGTTACTTACTACTGTTTTAATACTGATCAAACTGATCATCTAAAATTAACCTGGATTTGAGTAGATCCGGTCTAATTCTGTTCACTACTTACTTACTTACTGACCTATGTTTCTGTCCACCTGTCTGCTCACAGCTCAGTGCATATCCTAATGCAGGCTTCCTCCTGCAGCTGTTCTCTATGTCTGATTATGAGCATTTGGCCAGTGGGACGTCCTGGCGGCGAGACAAGGGGGGGGAGTGGCGGGGGGCTAAAGAGAGGGGGCTGGGAGCATTTAGAGCACAGCACGGTGCTGGCAGAAGGCGCACAGGGGAGGGCGGAGGGGAGCAGGCCAGCAGGGAGATGCCGGGATTGGCCTAAAATTAAGTGGACATGTGGAGACAGAACGGAAAACAAGGGAAGTGGGACACAAATGTTGAGGCCAGACACTGCAAACTATGAGGTTTTGGGCCAGCTTGTTCTCTCAACATAAACTTCTATCATCTTGACACAAAGAAATGGTCTATTCTCCACAATGAAGTGAATCAGCAATCTTCATTTGTGGGAACTGTAAAGACACATTACATTGGGATGTTATTAACAATAGCGTTTTCACCACCAATAAAATGGTTCACTCAAGATAACAAATCCAACAACATAAAAATAAATAAAAAAATAACCTGGTTCTATCAATTATTGGTAATTTTGTACATGAGCATTTGTGTGGATTACGCATGGAATACACACTGGAAAAAACTTCTAGGCCTACTGGTATTACTTCTTTCTTGGTGACCAAAAACTCAAACAGAACATTGATAATATGATCTGAGTTGTATTTAAGGGCCTATACTTGTTTGTATTTTTGCTTTTGTTTTCTGAAAGTGGGAAATACATATTATTGTATAGTGTAAAACCTGACATTTGTGAACAGGCAGAGTGTTGTTACAGTTCAGTTACAGCATTACGCTCCTAAACATGTCTGTTTTTTAAATTTGGATGTTGCATCAGGAATGTTAGGGATGAGTTTGCACCACAAATATCAATTTAATCCCTGTTCTATTGTCATATCAGGTACAGTTAAACCTCCTGTTGCGTCAAACAGAAGTTGGAACCTAAACTAACACCAAAATTAAACTAAATCAGCATAAAACAAAGCAGATCTTGAGCTGCAGTTGTCTATGTATTACTCTTGTACAACACACTAATAGCAAGGGACATATACTAAAACATTTTCATTTGTTCATTAAAACATAGTTTTATTTTTCTAGTACAAAATCATTTAATAACCTTCACTCAAACAGTGGAGGCATTTTCCATATAGATCTAAATTAGAGGCACATCAGGATTGACATAATTCTGAAATATTCTATATTTAATTAAATCATTCAATGTCAGTTTATGTCGATAAAGTCATTAAAGACATATACACATTGTCTACTAAGCGCAGAATCTTTTGAGAAAGAAAAAAGAAAACATGTCTCATCTCCGCTGATATGAGTAATCCTAATTGGATGAAAATGGCGTCTTCAAGTCCTATTTCCATCAAGTGCCCTTGCAGGAGGAAGTGAAGCTCTCCTTTTCGTGGAGAGCTACAGCGCATCACTGGGGCTGAAATGAATCTGTTAATTGTATGCCGTTGCATAAGGACAGTGGACCCCCCAAAGGAAGGAAGGAAACGCCTCCACCTAATCTGGCTAATATATTGTGTTCATAGCAAGTGCTAATCAGATAGAAAAGGGATCTGTATAAGCTCTCGTCCAGAGGTTTTCAAAGGAGTCACTCAGGGTCCCATTGTAGTTTTCTCCACAGTCTTAGGTTAGAATTGGGGTCGGAGCTGTCAGTGGAGGAGGATGCAGGGAACAGCGACTGGGTTCAAGTCATGTGAGTATGCAGTGTGGAAAAACAGCGCTAATACGAGTCTGGAAGGATCGCTGTTCCCCAAAAAACTCGCCGTTCTTCCGTCCATTGAGAGCAGCGAGACTGGGGAACCCAAGTCCGCACCAATGTAGCAAAGTCAACAATCCGTTCCAGATGACCACTTTTTTGAAGCCATATAAAATAAACTAGCTTTGACAGTAAATTGGCAGAGGTTTTTGTAAATGCAAAAACAGCTTTGATTTAGCCAAATGTATTGTGTAACATGAAATTAGTTGATTAGTGAAAATCTATGGAAATTAGGTAGTGAATTTCATGTTGAATCCAATAACAGCTGAATGTGCCCGGGTCATCACAGCTTTGCTTTTCCTGGAGCGATCTGGAGGTTTTGCAGCTTCATGGCCATGCCCATGTTCCCGGTGATCTTCAGTTTCCCTTTGAAAAACGCCTGTCAGAAAAAGAAATAGGTTATAAAGGGCTAAAGCAACAGATGGGTCGATATGAAAGTTCACATCTTTTAATAACACCTATAGGCGACAGTTGTATAGCCTACCGTCTGCGCGTTCAACTTTCCAGTCATCAACTCCAAAAGATCTTCATCGCTCGCAGCTAAAGTACAGTCCGCTTTTGTGGCTTAAGGGAGAAAAAAAAAGATCCATGGTTAACAACTACTCCCCTCAAAATCAACTTTGAACCTTTGCCAAAGATTTCCTGTCAGAATGAAACTTTAGCATGAATGAGCTTGTGCGGCATCCCACTTTCAGTGACATGGTGAGAGATTTGTGAATGCTTCTTGCGACAGATTACAAACTGGATTATAATGGAGGGGTAATATATTCGTGTTGCTGCACACCGTTTTATTTGTTAGCAAAATTGGCACAAACTGTGACAATCAATGCTTTGTTTATAACACAAAATCACCTGCTGAAGGTAAACCAAGAAACGCTGATTAGAAGAAGAAAATGCATTTTTCAAGAGTTATCTGTGTGCAGTCGAGAGACCGAAGCAGCAATCAAAGGATTGCTCCTGTACATTGAAATCAGAAAAAGGAGAAAGTGTTTTCTGTGTGACAAATCAAGGGAAGAGGAAGAAGAAGAGGAAGAAGAAGAGGAAAAGGAAGAGGAAGAAGAAGAGGAAGAAGAGGAAAAGGAAGAGGAAGAAGAAGAGGAAGAAGAGGAAGAAGAGGAAGAAGAGGAAGAAGAAGAGGAAGAAGAAGAGGAGGAAGAAGAGGAAGAAAAGGAAGAAGAGGAAGAAGAAGAGGAAGTAGAAGAGGAAGAGGAAGAGGAAGAGGAAGAAGAAGAAGCTACTGCACAAGTCCCTCTGACCACCACCATACATTCACTCACACACACACATCATTCATCCTGGCCTATTGTACATGTTTTTAGTGGTAGGGGAAACCGGAGTACCTGGAGGAAACCTACGCAGACACGGGGAGAACATGCAAACTCTACACAGAAAGGCCCCGTCCAGGTGGGAATCGCACCCAGGACCTTCTAGCTGTGAAGCGGAGGTGCTAACCGCTGCGCTACCGTGCCGCCCGTGCACATCTTAAGGAAGTGGACAGAGGGTCTTCTCTACTGGATGCTCACTGTATCCGCAGTAGTCCCTTTGTGCTGCTGTGAATACTACGGTGCACTCTCCAATTGGGCTGGATGTGGAAAGGTTCCCAAAAGCAGCACAGCGACAAGAACCAGAGAGTTTGAAAATCTTTATAATGTACCTCTGGCATTTTCGGTGCTTTTCTAATGCTGGAGTCAGGATCTTGGTCAAGATTACCTAAACTGGTGGCCAGTTAGCCCAATGTGCATGTTTTTAGAGGAAGTGCCCAAAGGAATACACAGAGAGAATGCATCCTCCACACAGAAAGGCCCAGCTGAAAATATGGTTTAATTAATTACTAAACAGAAAAATACGTCCAAATGTTTTCTTTTAGCCCCGATTAGAAAATGACAGATGGTGTGAAATACTGTCATTGTTGTTGTACATATACAGCCAACATTGGCTTCATTGTGATATGTTTATTGCAATAACAATTTTCCACGGAGATCAGAATTGTGTTGTCGTGCAACAGCTAATCCACATAGAATACTGAAGGTTAAACAAAATGTAAAATACTCAATTTAGCATTCACACCCAAGTATTCTGCAGCTACATAAATATATTGATGAAGATGAAGGTTTTCTCTATCTTGAATCTATTGGGCATCCTCACAGTAACTAGGGCACTGTGAAACTGAGTACAGCTCCCTATTCTTCTGTCTATAATAGACAATATTATACACATATCATATTCCTACCTGGATCATTGCTCACAGAGCCATTGCCATTCTTCACGTCCACAATCCACGTAGCCTCTTTGCCCTCGGGTCCATCCTTTACTTTAAAGGCAAATACTCCTCCAACCTTTTTCACAAGCTGTGCTCCGTCCTGGAAAAGCATTTTCAAATTGGTTTAATGGAGGCTGTTGGGCATTCTACGCCACGATCAAAACAACAACAGGCTAGAGTGAATAACCAGAGTAGTGTGGAAACTTATTGAGAAACCAAAGACCAACTATAACTTTATTCTTTATCAGAAAGTAGAACTGATCATGAACAAAACCCTGAAGACCTGACAGTTCTGATTGTTTTGACAAACACTGTCCCTGAATTACATTTTCATTTCATCATGTTCTTTAATTATTGTATTAACAGTCATTACCTCTTTAAGATGTTTTTCAATCTCTTTGAAGACAAGGAATGATTTAAACTTTTCCAGATTGCTGCCTGCACTTGTGGGAACAGCTGAAACCTGCAATCTGCCAAAGAATCGACTGTGTAAACAAGCCGCACATGTCAAACAACATATGACAGAACAGAAGTACAATACCATGTTATCATTTGTACGTGAGTTATATTATTGTTAATCAATTCATGTATTTATTTATTTAAATCTTTCTTTTACCTGTTGCACTATACCAGTCTGCTTTATACAAGTCCAGAATGAAAACCCTCTGTATTTTTTAGTACAGAGGCTCATAAGTGATGTAGCGGAGAGTCTGGATGAGTAAGGTTATTAAGGAGGAAAGGTTCTTAGCCTTTCTAAAGAGTCTGCGTCACCATAGGTAACGGTGAGTGACAGTGGCTCAGACGGTAGCGCGGGTTGTCCAACAACCGCAGGGGCAGATTTTTGTTGTGTGTACCGCCTGTATGGATGTAGTGAAGCCGAAGGAGCAGATTGATCACTTTCATCGGTCTACCAAATTTGTCCTCTGCATTTGACCCATCCTTCCCTGTAAGGAGCCGTGGGTGACCACAGAGCAGCACCAGATGTGGAGCCAGGCATCAGGACCATCAGGTCAGCATCACCTGGCTGGAGGATTTACCTATTGTACATTTTTATTTCTATTGTACCATGTTTTGTATTGTACCATGTTTTTGTAACAAGTGAATTTCTCCGTTGTGAGATCAATAAAGGATTATCTTATCTTATCTTTTAGTGGTAGGGGAAACCCGGAGGAAACTTGAAAACACGGGGAGAACATGCAAACTCCACACAGTAAGATCTCGTCCAGGTGGGAAACGAACCCGGGACCTTCTCGCACGCTAACCCATGTCAGACACATTTCCTACAGATTTTCTAGTCCAATTACTTTCGAGAGC
The DNA here is from genome assembly GCF_951799975.1 of Gobius niger. Lineage (NCBI taxonomy): Eukaryota > Metazoa > Chordata > Actinopteri > Gobiiformes > Gobiidae > Gobius > Gobius niger. Next base: position 17,523,441 of record NC_136864.1, read on the forward strand.
AAAGCAGAGTGATGAAGTTATGTTGTAGAAGAAAACATTAATACCTGGCTTCATCTGGAAATCCCCGCCTGTAGAGCGTGACCACTACTGCTCCTCCTAAACCAATGTTGTGCTGTAAGCCCACTCTTGCTCCTTTGACCTGCCGCTTGCCTGCCTCCCCTCGGAGCTGCCAGCACAGCTCAGCACACTGGGCCAGCCCTGACAAGAGGGGAGAAAAACAGTCGATCAAAGAAACTTCACAGCATGGAGCTCTCCATCACCTCCTCTCATACACATCACTCTCTCCACTGACACCAGGTAGGGTAAAGTTCACTGATGTGTGCTTTATATTGATGTCTTTAAGCCCGAGCCCTGAGGTTAGAGAATTCAATACACCAATTTTAATCACATTCTGTATGTCTCCACAACAGGGCGAGGAGTGATGCCTAATCTGACAAGTCTCATCCTAATCACAGGACAAGCTACTGGTGACACACACACATCACATCCCATCTACTTAATGAGCTTTTGCATTTTGCCATTATCCCACAAGGAGGAGGTCTTAGGAGAAAAAATACAAGAACCTTCATACATCTGTGTCAATCTTGTAAAATATCAATGATCAATTACAAAGAGAAGAATATACAACCACTACTAGTTAGATAATGGTAACCTTATTCGTGCATTTTATACACAAAGCAACTCAATGCGCCTGGATTTACATTCAAACCTAAAACGATGCACTCAAGGTCGCTATATTTATGTTGCCAAATCACTCAATCTCTCAAAGGCCACTGGTTTCTATAGGATGGTTGTCAGGGTCATTCGATTACCGTATACACCACAATACAAACAATACGAACAAGCTTCTCAAACTGCGCTCGAGCGGGCAGCTGGAGCTCCTCAGGGATATTAGGAAACAGAGAGAGGGTAGGATGTCTGTGTTGCCATGAGAGAACGTCCCAAAGAAGGTCAAGGGCCTTCATAATGGAGCATGGAGGGAAAAAAACATGTTTGTCATATAAAGCGCTCCATAAGCAGGTGAGGAAAGAAAAAAGGCTGAAAAATGTGTGTGTATTGAGATAAATTCCATAACCAATGCTAATAATATGAGAGTAACGCCATCTAGTGGTCACTTGAAGAGGTTACGCTTCACTGAAAGGAGCCATAGCAGAGAAGGTTTTAAGTCATACATCAATGTCAAAACTAATAGATAATACTGGACTATTAAAGCACTAGTAGTGGAATGAATCCCCACGTACCTGTGGCGCCTAAAGGATGCCCTTTTGAGATGAGGCCGCCACTTGGATTGACCACAAACTTGCCGCCGTACGTATTGTCACCCCTGTCAATAAACTCTCCTGCTTTGCCTACAAATAAATAATGAATAATCATTTGCAGCAGTAGTAAGAGTCATATTAGTTCATATGGATTATACACTTAGTCACTGCTCACCCACTGGACACAGGCCCAACGCTTCATAAGTAATGAGTTCATTGGCTGAGAAGCAGTCGTGTAATTCAACCACATCCACATCATTGGGATTGAGCCCAGCAGAATCATAACACTTTTTGGCCGCTGTATGTGACATGTCATAGCCAACCTGTCAATAGGCAAAAAGGCAAATTAGCAGAGGGAAGAAGCACCGCAAGTTGTACAGGCTTACTTACCATTTTGATGCAGCTGTTTTCGTCAAATGTTGAGGACAGATCCGTCACCATCTCCTGGGCCAGGATCTCGACGGCCTGCTTCTCCAGATGGTGTTTTCTGACAAAAGCCTCACTTGCCAAAACAGCAGCAGCCGCACCATCTGACGTGGGACTGGAAGAAAACGGCACAGGTTGTTTAAAGGACATCTCCACTTTCTAAATGTTTGCAGTCAGGTGCCTTACCAACACTGCAGCAGCGTGAGATATTCAAAGACCTTTCTGGAGCCTTTGACTTGATCCAAACTGTACTCCGTCTGGAACTGGGAGTAACTGCAACCATAAACGAATTAATCATCTTAAATGCAGTTAAGTTTAGTTGCTTGGTAACGTGGTTAAACACACAAGCTAGATTAGAGGCTCTGGCTACTCAATACAAGACAGCCACAGTTTAGAAAAGACCCTTTGCGAATGTTCTTAACTAGTTTTACAAGAGCAAGGGAAGCTTTTGAAGACTCAATCTAGCCCAGTCGACAATGGATCATTCCTGACAAATGAGAGCCTAAACACCAGCACTTATCAATACTTTTAGGAATGTTTTTAGTTGGTTTCTTATATTTTTAGGATGTCCCAGTGTTTCCTCTGTAGGAGCCCTCTGCCTCGGGAGCGGTGGCTGTGCGGGTGCTGTCCGGCGAGTGGGGCGGGTGGTGGTGTGCAAGTGTGATTGATATATCGGTATAGATTCGAGGTGATGGGACGGTGTGCCTGGCGTGATGTTTTCAATGTTGTAATCTGCGAAGCACTTTGTGAAACTCTGTATGAAAAGCGCTTTATAAATAAAGTTTGATTGATTGATAGATTGATTGATTGATTGCATGAATTGTTGTGCTTTGTTTCTTACGGGTTGTTTGTAGAATGCTTGTGATTCTTCCAGGCTATTTTGGCAAAGTGCTCAGGTTTAGTTCCTGGAAAAATATAAAATTTGTATATAAATATCATTGAACTACTACTAGAGGGGAAACACCGGTTTAACAGACGGCTTTTACCATATTTCTCCATGTGTTCTCTGCCAGCATTGCCAAACATCTGAGGAGCTGCAGGGGCTGCTGCCATGCCATAGCGATTGATCATTACTTCCATGTGTTTGTCCATTGGATTGGTTCTGTCCATAAACTAGAAGAGATCAGCATGGTGTGTTTACTCCCCTGTTAACTTTGCCCTCCTTCTTTATGTCTACTCACATGTTTATGCAAGAGATTATGACAGAATAACGACATAGGATGCAAATAAAATCTGCTAATTGTAATATTTATTTATGGTTGAATGAATACCTTTGCGGAAAGAGAACCCCTCTCCATTTTTTCAAATCCGAGTGCAAGGACACAGTCAGCAAGCGCTGCACAGTGACATCAGTGATAGTCATGAAAACAATTTCTACACCAAACACAAATGTCAAAATCCCACTAACCTCCCTGAATGAGTTGCCGTGCCATGAACAGAGCAGTGGAGCCTGTGGAGCAGTTGTTGTTCACATTGATGATGGGGATTCCAGTTAAACCCAGGCTGTGGTAAAGTGCTCTCTGTCCACACGTGGAGTCACCTGCAAAATAGACAAAATAATACGAAGACTGAAATGAAGATGACTTGACAGTGTATGGATCCTGGAGGATTACTTTCACTCACTCACTCACTGACTCAAATGTTCAAGCTGCACAGTGTCTTCCAAAGGAGCAACAGGGAATGTCTTTAGAAAAAATAACTATGATGACAGGAGGAGGGGGAGAAGATTTAGGCTGCATAACTCTGTTGTACTCTGGAAGAGAGTCAGAGCTACTATCTTTCTGATAAATCTAGTTTTTGTTTACAGACTGACATGTCCTTATGTCGTTGGAGTCAAAACAGTTTGGACAGATCATGTCTCACACAAATAGCAGAAGTAAAACTCGGTCACTGTCATATTGCGGGGAGCAAGTCATAAAACAATTATGTGAAAGTGCAGGACTTTACCATAAACATATCCAACACATGCTTGCTCAATGGCAGAATACGGGACCTTGGCGTCAGCAAGTGCCTTTTGACCTGGTAAAAAAAATAAAGAAAATCAATTAACATAATCCCACATCTGTTTTATCTGCATTTTACTTTTACCTGCTTCTTTGGCCATGTCTGGATAGTCGAAGTCATCTCTAGCTCCAGGCTTGTCAAACTGCAAGAAAATAAATTATAGCTAAATCAATGTATTAGAATAGAGATAAAGAGCATGCCAAGTGGTTAGTAGTAGCTTTGGTTAACTTTTATCCAGATAGACACAGTTCACATGCAGTAACAGGTTGGGAGGTGCGTGGTTGCTTAACACTGACCCTTAGCACACTCAACATGAACTATGGACTGACAAGAACCGGGACAGCAAGGACAGATAAAGACAACTTCCTTTCCAATAGCAAACAACACACAAGAACACAAAAAACGGAATCAAACTTGTTAGCAAATCGAAAGGGGCAGTCAGTCCTTTATCGTAATAAATATCATTATCGTCAGAATATGCATTAAACCAGGGCATGTATGGTTCTGAAATTGTATTATATGATCTATGCAGAATCTAAACTAAAACTGATATAGTAGAGCAGAAGTACTGAGTGTATGATGTAGTAAAGTAGTTGACAGCATCTGCGTTAGCCAGTTATGCTAACTTAAATCTGTGAAATGAGGTTGTAACACAAAAATGAAAGTACCTTTGTCATTCCGACACCGATTACATACACTTTGTTTGTGTTTGCGGGCGCCATGATGTCTTGTTGGTGGCAGAGGATGGTCCAAAGACGAGACGGTCCGGTCCTGGCTGACACTGTGGGAGACTTGTGAGTGTCAGCCCCAGAACAACGCGACACTCACAAAGATCGTTTACGGAGTGAGATGTATCACTCTGTCAATGTGAAGGAGGGGCAAGTATTCGCTTTATGTCCAAAGTAATGGTTATTAACGGTCAAATGTTATTCCATACAAAGTAAGTATAAACCGGTATACCCAAAATGATGACACAAATATGTGACCTTCATTGTTGGTCATCTTCACTCAAAACAATCTTTGTCTTCTAACCTTTGGTCAGCGAGCTCTAATCTTTCTCATCTTTGCCCATACATATTCATATCTACCCAACCACACACCTATGTATTTTTCTTATTACAATCGATTTTTCTTATTTAAAGGTGGATTATCCAACTTTTTTTATGTAGAAAAAGCGCTATCTCCATTCCGGTCAGTGCCCTCAAGGGCCTGAATCAATTTTATTTCAGGTATTTTAGGGTTCTGGTCTCTTGATGGAACGTAAATGTAACCATAGAGACAGTTCCAGAGAAAACCTACCAGAAACCCCAGAAAACAATTTATCCTGGAGCATCTTCGAGGCCACCAGGATGAAAAGTAAAGGCGCGATGTCACTGAAAGGATAATTACATAGCCTACTAATATCAACTTTTTCTGTTTGAAAGTTGCATAATGCACCTTTAAACACCATCATCATTGTCTTTAAACTACATTGATGAACTACCGTGTTCTCTGTGCTATTTATTGCTACTTTTATGTTTTTAGTTTGTGGGTTCTACTGATTTTGTGTGAATGTGAGCAACAAAGTATGTATCACAAGTATGTATCTTTTCCTTTATTCTGGCTTTGTAACATTTTGCACAAGTGGCAAGAGCAGGGGTAGGCAACGTAATGCCCGGGAGCCAAATCCGCAACCCCTCAATGAATGCACATGAAGGACAGTGTTATAGTATTAAATATTGTGAAATACTTTCCAAAGGGAGGACCACCAGACCCCCAAAAATATGTCCATATGATGTTAGTACAACAATAGCTTTGAGTGTGGATCACTGTAAGCACTAGCTCACACAAAATCATTTGACCAAGACAAAAATGGGCCGGTCAAAACACAAACTTGCCTGACCAAGGACTAGAGAATATATTTTCTCCTCGTGCTCTCATTACAAGTTTACAAAGTTAATCAGTAAAAGTCCATTATCCCATCATAAGAAATAAAGGGCCAGACTGACCTTTGAAAACGTACCCTTAGTGCACCTTCCAAGTCCAAATCATGAACAATGAAGAAAGCATTATTTTTATTTGTTTGTGCCGCAGTACAATATATTATAAAATTATTGTTATTACAATATCAGTATTCAGAACCTAAATACTGCAATAACACTGAGGTCCTTCATCTGAAAGACTTATACTTGTTTCCTCACATAGTTTTGTACAAGTTTTCTTATTAATTTGTGTCAAAAGTGATGTTTTGGTCCTGATGAGGCCTTTTTTAAGTTGTGGTAAAGTTTATGCAAGTTAATTGGTTGCATCTTTAACAAAATTAATTGTATCGTTTTAGAAATATGATTTTTTTCCCCTCATATTCAGCAAAACCTAATTTGTTGCGTTCCTTGTCAAATCCTGGGATCCTTCTGACAGCACCTTAGCATGGTCTCCTGAATTTGTTTCAACACTTTATGAACTTGTGGGTCACTTCGTATATTCCCACTGATTCGCTGACCTTCTCGTCATAGTCAGTCCAGTCCTGAAAAAGTGTTTTGTGATGTGGTTACACCGCATGGACAGACATGTAATAATCCTGACACTGACACAGCAGACTTACTTTCTCTAATAGTGTAATTTCAGGAAAGGGGGTGCCAGACTCTTCTCCCTCTGCAGCGAAACCAGCCTGCAACATTAAAAACAAGAAATACCTGCCATGTAAGGTAAAAATATCAATACCTACATTTGGGAAAATTGTGTGTCATGTTCTCACTTGTGGCTGAAAGTCAACAGGCTCCAAGCCCCGACACTCAAACTGCACCATTGTCTTGAAACGTTCATTATCCTCAGCCTAAAACAGAAAAATAACTCTCGATTTTATTGTCCCTGAGGGGGAAATCCTTTTCATGTACTCAGTGCATGTTTGACGATAGGACAGACAAAACAACAATGAACCCCCAATACACGGGAGTACACTCAGTGAGGCCTGCTGTTAAGAAATGTGATGGCTGAGGGATCAGGCTTCTTTAAAAAAAAGAGCCCTCCCGTATTTAAGCACCCTGTACCTCCGTCCTGAGGGCAGAGGCCTGGGTGAGGCGTGTGAGTCCTGCTCTATGGAGAGTGCAAGGCGTCCAATGATTTTTGCTGCATTGTTTGCTACCTTGGCGAGTTTAGTTTGCTTTTTGACAGTTAAAAGATTAGAAAAGCAAGTTGAACAGTATAATATGACAGGTTGAATAATACACAGTTCACAACATGCATGCTTTCTATTTAAGAAGTCCGTGCTTACGTTATAAGGTGTAATTGTGTCCCCAAGGATATCTGTAAAATATATCTGTAGTTATTTAGAGACACCAACATAGAAATATTGAAGAAAAGTAAAATACCAATAGAATTTTCCCTGGAGCATAGTTTGCATTTCTGCACCATGCTAGCACTTCCTCGTCCACCTTTTAGTGGGGTGCTCTCCTGCAGAAAAATACATTTGAAATATGTAGTTTATTTCAGAGAAAAACATTTCTGTTTTGTTTTACTGTTCAAGAACTTACCATTAGAGTGATATATTGCCATTTGTCTGAGACCTCTCCACAGTTACCACACTTGAGCTTTTAATAGAAGATCACAGGACCACAGAGAATGATTCAGTTGTCTTTGTAAAATACTTATGGATTTATTTTAACATTACACTCAGTTAATGGGAAAAAATGGAAATGCGCCCAAAGTAAATTTTAAATTCTACGGACATTTTAAATCTGGATCTATAGCTCTGACTACAACCTCATGTCAATTGCATCCGTATAACACAAACAGTGATAAATAAATGAATAGCCTGAGCTTTGAGATCAACTTACCTTCAGAAACCACCGAAAGTCTTCGCCCAGTGGCCTCACTTTGGTGACATTTTCCAGCGTAGCTTTGAACTGCAGCCCGTATTTCTGCAATAGTAACAAACCCACTCCGCTTGAATTTGAGAGGGAAATAACAAAGTAAAAACCCACTGTTTACAGTAGAACATGCCACATACCACCATTTTGACGCCTTCACTGACTACTTCCTCTGCTGCCTTCAGGTACAAGCTGAAGTTGTACACAATTATAGTATTGAGAGCAATTGCAAGTTTTTAAATTCAAGCACTTCTGATAATCTGCGCACAAAGGCGTGAAAACAGTCAAATGGATCGTAAAGCGTTTTATGTCGAAAAAACCTTTAATTTATGGCATTATATCGGCAGCATGATGGGAATTGGAAATAACCAGCACGCGCCCTCTAGGGGACAAAGATAGGTTTTGTTACTACGTAAACAGGACAGCAATGTACCATGCAAATCTTACATACTACAGGACAGGTTCAAAGAATGTTGCATTAAGACACAAAGATAAACTTTGGGACGATTTACCTGGTTCATATTCTTTATTGACCAGTAATTGGTTTCATTCAAGTAGAAATCAACAAGTTCAAGCCTGTGAATCAGTCATACAGTACAAATTGCTGGTACAAATCATTCAAACACACTTCTTACAGAGCACAGGACTGGAAATACAAAATAAACCCCAACGGTACAATAGTAACCATATAAGGGGATGAGATATTTCTCAAGGTTCATGTTAACCTGAGGCAACTTTGCAGAGGTGCCACGCGGGATTTTATGGAAAGCCACACACCTGGGATTTTTATTATAAATTGTGGCACTCATATTTTCAAGTTTTATTATGGTGTTGCCAACCTGAGTGTACACATATCCTTTCAAGACTTCATCCTTCAAGCAATTGTCTAACATTATGTATTACAGTTCATTACAGTTCCATTTGCCATGTAACATGTTTAATAACCAGCCACATATATAGTCAGCCTTTAGCTTAAAATTGCTTGGTTTTAGATTATCTTGCATGTGATCACATGTAATGAGCCCACACTTTACATACAACATGTAATATACACATCATAGATCCGCTTAACACTGGACATCAAAAACCAATCATGAAACTTAAATATTAAAAATTTAAAGAGATTGTAACAAAGATCACCTTTCAAAAGCAAACCTTTTTTGATGCACTTCTAAAGATACTTTCAACTCCCCAAGTCAGCGGGATTCAAGTTTTTTTTCTTTCTCCATAAAATAAAGTAGAAAAGGTTTCCCTCTTTTATTCATCATTGGCATGGATTTCCATGAAGCAGCAGAGGGTATAATAATACAACCTGGAACGATAAAACAAGTTTGATGGACCTCCCACAAAGACATAAAGTCTTGCCCTCTATCTCCGCATTAACAAATACTAAACCCAAAATCCAACATTTACAATGATTTAAACCAATATCGAATGTAGTAATAAAAGGCCTTGCAATTCTTTGATTCTTAAATATTGAGACTCCACATTGGCATTATTTACACTCTCCACACCCCTCTCCGCACTGAAGAGAGGTGTAACAGGGTCAATGGGGACGGCTACTTGACTCCGACGTTCTTCTTTGTCGCGGGGTACTGTGGCCATTCATGCACCCATTGTGTCGCTTGTTTGGGCCACCATTCAGAATGTCCTGAATGTGCTGTACTATCAAGTTGATTGCCACTGCAAATAAAGGAAATGTTGAGACAAAACTGAAAATGTTTATTCTCACATGTTGTACTTGCCCTTACCAAGGTTGTCTGCGCCCCGTGGAATGATAACATCTGCATATTTTTTTGTCTGGAATGCACAATAAAACTTTACTCCAGTTACTGTAAATAATTTAAAGCACTTCACAGACAAAACTTACAGGTAAGCAGAATTCTTCAAAGGCGGGCTTTACAAAAGTGATGTACTGTGCCAACACTTGCTCCAATTCTCGGCCCCGCTGGCTAATATCTCTGAGAACTGATGGGGCAAAAACAAAAGTTAAAAAGCAGAACGGTGAGTGATTTGGACAACAGAGAACTTGTGTGTGCAAAAGTGTTTGGCACAAACCTCTGCGTGAGAGGCGTGTATCTGGATCTGTGTCGACAAACAGCTTCATCTGGAACAGCTCTCTGATCTCCTGAGAATAAAACATCAGGATCCCCTCAAACAAGACCACATCGGCGGGGTACACAGTCACAAACTCATCTTTCCTGTAACAAATAACATCAGTGAACAAATGCTCCAAGTAAAGATCACGGCTACAACAGAAATGAATAAAAAGGTTTCACCAAGTTTCTTACCTGGAATGAGTCACGAAGTCATAGACTGGGATCTGAACGGTCTTCCCTTGCAGGATTAGCTTTAGTGTTTGCATTATCAGTTCACTGTCAAAGGCATCTAAAAAGAAGAATGAGGTCAAATTGTAAATTAGATCACACACACTTCACACGACCCGAGTCTGGACTTTACACGTGGGTCTCCTTTCCTGCACGTTTGGTGATTGCAGAATCTCCTACACATAACAGGTGCTTGCTTCAGTCACACACTAAAAGCAGCTGCCTCTAGAAAAGGCCTGCTGACCATGTATATTTAAATCAGCCACGAAAGGAAGTCCTTACATGAGAGCGTCTCATGTAAGGACTTCAATGTCAATGTCTGGGTCCAAAAAAGGGGCTGCTCTTCCACGACTATGAATTCTAAACTATGAAACTATGAGCTGTCATGCAAGTCCACATTTTGGTCAGATGCCATATTAAACATCTGACTGTGGCTGTCCAATATGCAAGCAATGCATGCTACTGACATCGCAGACACAAACTAAAGAGTACCTGGATGATCAAAGTTGTACTGGCCCTTTTGTGCCTTTGCCTTTTGGTCAGGGGTCAACACCTTGTAGAAGCTGTCCTGGCTTAGTATAGCCACCTGTCTCTGGTGATGGTCAATCTTGTTCTGTCCCAGCATCTCCATGATCTTCTCACACACGGATGACTAAAGAAAAAAAAAGTGGTAAAATGTTAAGATACAAGCATGTCCTCTTTGGCTCCCGCCATCAACACTGGACAGGCATTCTACAGTGCAGTGCATTAAAGCGCTGCTCCTGTGGCCAATAGAAGTGTAGGGGGAAACAAAAAACCTTTTCAGCATAGAATACTGTTATCATTTTTGAAGAGCTTATTCAAAGCCTATTAGTAAAGCTTTGATATTACTTGAGCTATGTAATACGCACAAAATACTTGCCAATTTTTTACAACAATTCGACAAAGTTTTGTTATTTAAACAATGGAAACATGTGAAGCATTCCCGCCATTATAACCGAAACCCACAGCAGTGATGAGGCGCATGACAATACACACACCCGTTCCCGTTCATGCAGTGAGCAGGAAGCAAAACACCGGGTATGTGCCAGTGCACTAATCTCTGACATAGTTAGGGGAGGCCGACTGAGGCAAAGAAAATAAGAATTAAGCCTACAGCCGCTGTAGTCGTAAAAAAAGGAAACCTGAATCCTTCAGTAATCCAAAACCAAGCAACTTTTCACACTTCAACTCAGTTGACTACTGTGTAGCCAAAGAAGTACAAAATAAACACTGCAAAACGAAGATGCGGTGGGGCATGGAGTCCAACACATTAAAGGGAAATGTTCACCTATTCAAAAGGCTGGGCAAATATTTATGTCTACATTTATAATACATGATTCCTCATTGGTATAAAAGTGTTTTGTTATCGCTTCCTTTGAATAGCTAACCATGATGTGACACGTGGACGTCTAAAATATCGGATGCTGTCAACTTCCCACCGGCGAGTGTCATACCATTAATAAGTTATCCATCAGCGTGTGCAAAATTGGGGTCAATAAATTGTAATAATAAATATAAGGTAGTGGGTCAAAAGGGAGCCCATGCGTTTGTTTACAAACACAATTATTTCCTGGGGCGTGCTTCCCCCTGGTTTATAAATAGACGTGCAGGATGGCGCTGGTTAGCTTTAGCTGTGTCAACCATTGTCTGGCGGCTAACATCTGAAGGAATTTTGCAGTGATATCAAGAAATATCATACCACAATGAGACAGATGGGAAAATGTGGCGACATTTACTTATTGGTGTAAAAATGGTAAATTAATCAGTCACTGGTCAATCGTCAACCCACACCGCGACGCCACAAAGGCCACGCGGTCCACTCCCGGTCGGCTGCTGACTGGTACTTTGCTGTAATCTGGTTTAAATAAAGGATGTCAATTGAGTTAAACGTCATAAATAAAGGTTATATGTCTAACCTTGCCGCTGGCGGTGCCGCCCGACACGCCGATTAAAAAAGGCTGTCGAATAATCTCGGCATTTTCGGCTCGGTCCCTTAGATGTGTTTCACTGTCCCCGGCCATACTTGCAATGTGCCGGTGGAAACTAGGCCAGCGAAGATTATACAGCATAAGCCCCGCCCACATACAGGCTCTTTTTTATAACGGTCAACTTTTTTATTAAGAGTCATTGATTTAGCAAATAATTAGTTACAATTGCATATAATTAACTATTAACTATCAATAAATCTTATATTATATTAAAATGTGTTAATAAATGGTATGTTATTTTTATTGACGGAGCAGCTAACCAATAATGCTGAACGCTCCTTTGACGTAAACTGACGTCACAACCGCTCTAGCTCCGATGGCCCGCCCACACACACAGGAAAAAAGCGATAACAACATTAAGTGCGAGAAAAGCTGGAAAACTTGTACACATGGTCGCAAAGGAAAGTATTTAACCCACTTGTACGTTTCGAACAGTGTAAAGTTTAATTGTTGAGTGCTGTCAACGCGTTCGTCATGCTCCCGAGGCTGTTCTTAACTATGAGCCCCCGTCCCGCTACTTCGGTGCGGCTGGTTAGATGGGTCTCTTCGGGTTCTGTAAACATCGCTGAGCCGCTGAACTTCTGGGCTGGAGAGAGAAGATGGAGCAACCGAAAAAGCAATGGAGGAAACGTATACGAACCAGCAACAGGCAAGGCAATATTTTAGCAAAAGGCTTGTGCGCACTGACTTTATGACCTCATTCTGAACTTTGAACATGACAAAATAAAACAAACTCGCGATTCCCTACTCGGCCTCCAGGACACAAAGTCTGAATACAACAAAATTGTATTGTTTTGCAGGACGTGTTTTGTGTCATCTAGATGAGTGTGGTGCTGAGGACATCAATGAAGCTGTGAAACATGCCAAGTCGGCTTTCAACACCTGGAAAAAAATGTCCGGGATGGAGAGGGCAAGAACCATGATAGAAGCTGCCCACATTATTGAGGTACGCATGGTCTGATTACTTAAAAATCGACCTAAGTTCCAGCACATATGTATTTGTTTATTGTTTGTACTCGTTGTGCAGAGCAGGAGAGAGGAGATTGCGCAGATGGAAGTCGTCAATAATGGAAAATCCATCACAGAGGCCCGTTTGGATGTGGACTCTGCCAGACTTTGCATAGAATACTATGCAGGACTGGCCAGCACCCTGTCAGGTCTAGATTTAAACTAAATTCATTTGAACATACACTCAGGCACATCATTCTGTGGTCAGACGGAGACCAGACTCCTGTTAGGCGACGCCACAACTGTCTGCATAGCTGTCATCTCCAACACTGTAGATCTAGTGACACTGAGTCAGCCTTTAATCCACAGTATCAATACTAAGAGCTCCATAAAGGAAACAGCAGTCAACCATATTGGACTGGTGAAAACAAAACATAATGATACAGTCATTATGACTAGGTGTTAGTGAGTAACTTCATTCACTTGTATGTTTTAGGTCAGCATGTCCAGTTGCCTGGCGGGTCCTTTGCCTATACCCGCAGAGAGCCTTTAGGAGTGTGTGCTGGCATAGGAGCATGGAACTATCCTTTTCAAATCGCCGCTTGGAAATCTGCTCCTGCTCTGGCATGTGGTATACAACTATGTGTAAAATTGTATTTCAATGTAGAATATAGACATTTTATGAGGTATATTTTAAATACTACTCCCTACAGGAAATGCAATGATCTTCAAGCCATCACCAGTAACCCCAGTGACAGCAGTGCTATTAGCAGAAATATATGCTCAAGCCGGAACGCCACAGGGGCTTTTCAATGTCGTCCAGGGCGGTCAGGAGACGGGAAGAATACTGTGCCAACACCCTGACATTGCTAAGGTGTCTTTCACTGGAAGTGTGCCCACAGGCAAAAAGGTTAGCCTTTATGTTTATGTTTTGACAGAGGTAAGAAGTGTAGCCAAAAATAAATCGAGTTCTGTCTTATCTTAAAAGCTCAAACATATCACTTCAAACACTTGTCCAAATACAAATGGTGCAAACTGATGACACCTGATGTCCATTTTAGAAGAGTAAAGCTTTTGAATCTAATAATGCTTTGTCTTGTTACCTTCACAGATAATGGAAATGGCATCACAGGGGATCAAACCAGTGACCCTTGAACTTGGAGGGAAGTCACCTGTGCTTATTTTCAGTGACTGTGATCTTGAGAATGCAGTGAGAGGAGCACTTATGGCCAATTTTCTGTCTCAGGGCCAGGTACTGATCTATTCTTGCCTTGTTTGTCTTTAAGTATTTTTAGCGCAGACTAGTTGATTCAAAGTAGTTGATTTATGCAACAGGTGTGTAGCAACGGAACAAGAGTTTTTGTCCAGAAAGATATTCTACCCGAGTTTGTGAAGGAAGTAGTGGAGAGGACTAAATTAATAGAAATAGGAGATCCACTGTTGGAGACGACTCGAATGGGAGCGCTGGTCAGCCGGCCACACCTGGAAAACGTTTTATCCTATGTCGATCAGGCAAAGAAAGAGGTATTTTATGCTGAATTATACCATGGTTTAGTTCGATATCCAACTGTTAAACACTGATCATATTTAATTTTGAAGGGAGCTAATGTTTTGTGTGGAGGCGAGGTTTTCCTCCCATCAGATCCCAAACTTAAGGATGGATACTATATGAGCCCATGTGTACTTGGTAGGTTTCAAACATATTGACTCAGTAATAAGAGCATACAATAACATGTATTTTGTTTTATCTTTTAAGGAAGCTGCACAGATGAAATGACTTGTGTAAAGGAGGAAATCTTTGGTCCCGTCATGTCTGTGTTGTCTTTTGAAACGGAAGAAGAGGTGCTGCACAGAGCAAATGACACCACTTTAGGTCTGGCTGCTGGGGTTTTTACCAGGCAAGTCTTAATGAAAAGAAATTACTGCTTAGTTTAGAAGAATAATATACAATGGAAAATACATGTTAGCTAATGTCACCCCTGATCGTGTGTCATAGTGATGTGAGAAGAGCTCATCGGGTAGTTGAACATCTCAAGGCTGGTTCCTGTTTCATCAACAACTACAACATCACACCTGTGGAGGTGCCTTTTGGGGGTTTCAAAATGTCAGGTACAAATTATTGTAGATCTTCCCAATATTTGACTTTACATCTAAAACCCCCATAAGAAATGTGAAGCTGTATTTTTCTTACTCTACAGGTATAGGGCGAGAGAATGGACAAGTGACAGTAGAGTACTACTCGCAGTTAAAGACTGTGTTTGTTGAAATGGGAGATGTGGACAGCCTTTTCTAAAAATCCTTATGTGCAACTGGCCAAAGCCAACAAGATATTTCAGGTCTGTGAATATATGAATATACTTGAAGAAATCACACGTTGCCTCACAGCCAATGTAGCCCGAGTATTTCCAGTTGATAATATCGAATGATCCTCCTCCAGTTGCCAAAATATAAATCATGTTGTTAATTATCACTAGGTAGGCAAATGTTTATACCGTACTTGAGGGGAAAAAATACTTTATTCAAAATAAATATAGTGGCCTATAAATATTATTGCATATAATTTGTCTCATGCAAATATTAACATTCTTGAATTTATGTTTACAACTTAGAACATGTCACAAGAAAATTCAAGACACTTAAAAAATATAGACAACTGAGAAACTATTTTCATACAAAGCAGTATAGCAAAGCAGACAATCACTCCTTTTCTACAATTTCAGATGATTCTTTCGTCTTTTCCTTTTCTGTGTATTGGCAGCAGCCCCCCTCTGAAAAAAGTGTGTGTTACATAAGGAATTAACTGTGAAGTTTCTTTGGTTTTACCTTTGCCAGAGGGCGCGTGGGCTTCTTGAACTGTGCAGACTCTGTTTTCAAGAAACAAGGAATGTAAAGAAGCTGGGACTTTGAAAAAAAAAAAGTGTATAGTAGTATTTTTTTCATACCATCTTCTGAAGGGACATCCTCGTCGTCGTAGTCTTTATTTTGACCATCCTGTTAATTCATATAGTAAATAATTATATGAACAAATATCTCATGACGGAACATTAGAAAATATTTGTGGACTTACCCCTTTGACATTTTTCTCAGCCTCAAGTTTGGTTTCCTTCAGGTAGTTTCCTTCTTGGAGCTTGGCCAGTCGACCTTGTTCCGCCGACACACGCACCCTCAAAGTGTGGAAAGGTGTCTGCACATCGCCAACCTTCAAGAGTACCCAGAATTGTTGTCCAAGTATGGTGTAGATAAACCAGAACATAGAGGGAAAAAGCGGAAACAAAGAGTAGAAGAGATGGGGGAATAGTGGTAGATGAAAATGAATGATATATATTTTGTATTAAGTCGCTACTTAAACCCTCACCGACCTTAAAGTGAACAGCAGTTCCTTGAAACCACAAACTGTCACACTCTCCCTCTTTAAAGCCAGGTGGTTCATAGTCCTCAGGGGTCACTGCAAAGAGAAGTAAACATTGTACAGTCTTTCTGCCATTTGTCAACTGCAGCATCATTGATAACGGGCCTCTTACTGTCGTCAAAGTAGTAAAGCTTCATGGTAAGGTAGACGCTGCTGGGAAGGGAGCCTAAATTCTGCATTAATAAAAAAAGTTTGCGAATCAGCAGCACAGAGGCTCTCTTGGTGTCCTCCAGTGTCACCTGCATCTGCACGGCATCGTTCCTGTAAAATAAGATACACTTTCTCACATAGTATATAAATATAATCTCTACTTGTCGTTATGGTTTATTCATAAGAACGTAAATGCCAAACCTGAGGATGTTAATCTCCGGGCCCTTCTCTGTGTATTTGAATTTGAACTGGTAGGACTCAATAATGCACTAGGAATGATGAATAAAAACAGTTTATGAAATCACATGTGTTCTATTACAGTGACATTTTTAAACAAAGAAGCACTTACATTGGGGTTACCGGGGTTGGTGTAGACCTGAATAAGCATAAAATTGTTATGCAATGTTGTACAGTATGAAACACTTTTCTACTTACCCCAATAAAAACAATCTGGAGCTGACAACAAGAGAAATCTGGTTAACTTAAGTTTCTAATGACACTTTAGATGCATCAACAATATTGTGCTTACATATTGTTTTTCCAAAGCATCAAAGCAGCCCATCATCCTGTAATAAGATTATGATGAGCAACTAATTGTTTTGGTTTATTAACTACAAAACAAACAATAACAAAATGAATATATTACCATTTCACAACTTTGTTTGCTCCAGGCGTGCTGCAATCTTCACGCAAAACTTTAATGCACAAATCTGTTGATATGCAAAGAAACAAAAGCAACTCTCTTTTATTTATTTTTTATTTTTTTAGTAAACTAAAATATATCTGAACCAATACATTTGTAGTGTAGTATTCCCCAAATCCCTATTGTCTCAGTGTTATCTCACATTTATTGTATAGAGTTCGGGAATGTGACGTCATATCGCTAAGCATTATGGGATTAGAAGCAATTGTAAAATAATAGAGATTTTAAAAATTAAAATACTGGAGTAATTGTTCACATTAAAACACTTGGACACCACAGTGTGTTGTTCCACGGCTATTTTCTACACTTTTTACTCGGGCTGGGACGATTCACTTTTGTCACGATCCGATACGCATCACGATACTCAGGCGCCGATCCGATACATATTGAGATACAATATGTAATTATGAATTGTAATATGTTTACCTTAAAATTTGTAAAAAGAAAACAGTCATGTGTCCGAAGTTTATAAACCCAATGCCATTTGACAGTTTTTGAAGTGTTAAGATCGAAAAGTGCATTAACCTAAAACGTAACACCAAGAGCTGTTACTTCAAAACAAAGGAGTGCAGGATAAAACAAACTCCAAACACAAGTATTGAAAGTATTGCAATACTTGAAAAAGTATTATGACACTTGAAAAAGTATCGATACTTGGTACAAAGTATTTGCGATCCAAATCCGATCCGATATTTTGTCTCAGCCCTACTTTTTATACTGTTTTTAGCTAATGCTAGTCAATAGAAATGTATGCTAACAGCTGCAAAGATGGCGTATCTCCATGGTAACTGTGGAATTTCTCGAACTCTATTGTAAGTTCACCTTCCAAGTATCTGGACCTGTAGGCCTCCTCTGGGAAAATGCCCCGGAGGTAAGTGATGGAGGACACAGCCACAGCCATCATCCTTTTCACAAACACAAGCGACGCCTGTTCGGTCTTCATGTCGCCCTGAAACAGGCCCGTCCACTGTGAAAGAAACAAACAAACAAAAACATTTATTATACATTTTACTCGCTTTCTGTCTTCCAGTGGTACCGTCTAAAGCCCACAAGATGGCGCGAGCAGCTCAAACGTTACCAGCAACAAGTGCTAATCGCGACATAAGTATTTCTTACACACGATTTAAAACTACACGATTTACACAAAACAATTTACTTATTTAAAGGGTTCACTTGCCTCTGCTGTTTCCTCCTTGCTTTTCTTGATGCATATCTTGCTAGCAGACATGTTGTATCTTGTCAAACTTGTCAAAGCTGTTAATGTTTTACACTGATTGCGACTAGTTTCGTTTGGCATTAGCGATCCTATCTATATAAGCTTTATGAAATATCCCTAAATCAAGATAAAACAAGTTACAAGCACTTCCCTCGCTGAGCACAACAACTAAATTTTTTTATTTTTTTATTCAGCGGGTTTTGTAAATTCAATAAAATTCCCGCCTTTGAATGCTGCGTTCAAGTTCAAAAATGTACCTACGGCGCTAAGTGATTTGAGGAAAAAAACAATAATAATTCATGGATTTATCTTTCGTTTTTTTTCTATCTATTTACTATTATTATTATCATTCTTATTATTATCATCATGATTATTATCATATTTTATAATAGACCATAAAAACAACCTGCAAAGCATACTATAAACATTTTCCATTTTTTTATTCATTTCAAAGTGTTACGCAGAAAAAACTAAACAAAAATACATTATTTTGTTTTAATGGCACCGTAGCAGGAAAGAATGACACAAAACACACTCGTACATCAAATAGTGGTTCACAAGACTCCCTACAAACAGACAAAATGTATTCACGCCACAAAATAGTCTAGGCACTCCAGGGACTGACATAGTTGTGTTTGTAAAGGCTACAGTAGGCAGCAGATCTTGGCCTTGACCTTATTACTGCTTAGAGAAGAAGTCTTTACTTTTTTGGACGTCAGGTTTGATGGTGTCACTTCCTGGTTTCCAGCCGGCGGGGCAGACTGAAAAGATAAGCTGGGAATGAGTTCTGGCCCAGAAGACAAAACAGCAAAAATGTGCCAATATCATTTAACTGATCTCAAAGGAGAATACTGGGTGGAAAATGTAAGAATATTTGGTTTATACTGTAATTATTTGACATGTATTTCTTGCATTGCAACAACTCAGAGGCTTGTTGGGCTATTTGTACCTTCTCCATGCTTGTCCGTGAACTGAAATGCTTGAACCAAGCGCAGGGTTTCATCAACAGAGCGACCCACTGGGATGTCATTGATGGTGATCTGCCTTAAGATGCCGTTGGAGTCAATAATAAAAAGTCCTCTGAAAAGATACAGGTGACTTAATACAAATGTGCAGAGCATTTTACCTCCCCAATGCACAGATAAATATTACTGCAACATGTAGAAAGAGCAGACGTATAGAACTACACCTGTAGGCAATGCCCTCGTCTTCCTTCAGGACACCGTAATCTGTGGAAATCGTGCGCCGCGTGTCAGAAACAAGGGGGATCTTCATTGCACCCAGGCCACCCTTCTTCCGTGGTGTGTTGCACCTGTAAATACACAAACAAAAGAAACCAACATCTGCTGTGTCAGACATAATAACATTCATGACAGACTGAGCAATTATTTGTTTTGAGAATTACCACGCAAAGTGTGAGAAGTGCGAGTCTGTGGAGGCAGCGATGACCTCACAGTCAATCTTCCTAAAGTCATCTGCAGCATCACTAAAGGCGATTATCTCAGTTGGACACACAAATGTGAAATCCAGTGGATAGAAGAAGAACACCACATATTTTCCTGGTAAAAAAAAAAAAAAAAAAAAAATCCCATTTAATGAATCCAAATATGATCAAACCCTGTCTTTGTGGTGCAAAAATGTTGCCAATTAACCGCCCCACAATGGACTGCTGCATCAAACACTGCTCAGTAATAGGCTATAGTGTTGTACCTCTGTAATCCGACAGCTTGATGTCCTTAAAGTCCATGTCAGGCATCAGTGCTTTGGCTGTGAAATCCGGTGCCAATTGGCCAATTTGCGCCTTGCCAGCAGACATATTTGACCTAGAGCAAGACAATCAAATAATTATTAAGGAATGACAAAAACGCATTATTAAATATAGCCTTTAAATGATGGTTTCAAAATCATGCTGCACAAATAATATGGGTGTGGCTGACTCTCTTCTCTATTTAGTACAACTGAGGGACTAGGAGGTTATAAGCTACTTCTTCTGACAGCACTTTTGTGATTTACTAAAACCCTAAGTTTTCAGCTTACGTCAGTATTCCCCTTAATCTTCAACACTCCGACATAAACCTTCTGTTACAAAACTGATTTAGGCTATTTGCAACACGTTGCTCCTAAAACAATCCCGATAACAGCGCGCTGGTGGCAGTTTTTCCATTACAACCTGTTGAGCATCATCCAAAGTAAATCAATTTAAAGTTGGCTATAATAAATGTAACAGTACTTTACAATCATAAACTAAACAAAAAACATAAGTTAGCTTTTTGTTGGTGGTAAAAAACATTTTACGACAAATTACGCACCTTAACTGACCCTCAAAGATCCTGAGCAGCTGGAGCAGAGTGCGCACGGTCCAGGGAAGATGGGTATTTATATTACAACAAGTTCTCGCGAGACGATGAACAAAGCAACAGACCACAGTTTGCATCAGATCAGACATCAGCCCTCAGGCCTCATCGGAGGCGCACACAGCATGACTTTGCACATTCAGACAATGTTCATGCGTAAGGACACCCCATAATAATGTTTGTCCTAGACCACTTTATTCGAGCTACTTTTTGAAGTAACTCTTGGAGTAAGTTTAAAACACAATACCTTTTTACTTCTTCAGCAATGTTTTAAAGTCACAGCGCGTATACTTGATTAAAGCATTACTGCTTCCATTGTGAATCTGTAGCTAAGTGACTGCTTCATGTTGACATATGAAAGTCAACTGAAAGAAATGTAGCTAATAATCAACTTTTGTCTTTAAATTCATGTGCTTTTTGATGGTGTATTCTCTGCCCAATTACTGCCCAATACTCAATACCTACTCAAATCTAGCCAATTTCGGATTTTTTGAAAACTTTTTCTTCACCTATGCCAAAATGTGTGAAATTATTGTAGCCTACAGTTTGCTATAATCTAGAATGAATCTAAAACAACACAGACACAGTAATATTGCCCAATAATGTATATCATGGGATGTTAAGCAAGATGTTAGTTGAATATTACTTTTCTTCAATAGAATTCCTGAGCTTACTTCCTTCTCACACTGTTTATTCAGTGACTCAGAGCCATCCAACTACCCCATAAAATGACATGCAGAAAAGTGTATGTCATGATATGCATGATACCGGAGAAGTACTTTCAAATTGACCCCGTGAAAACTGATAAAAGACAATTGTTGTGACTAACCCTCTGTATTTTTTTGGATTTAATGTGCATATGAATACTGTGTAGAGTCGATTCACTTTCGTAAGCTTCATAGTGTAGGCAAAGACAAAGGATATCATCAACGGTCTCAATTTTAAGGTGTTTGATTTTATGTTTGATTTTGTTTTGCCAGAGCAGGACAAACTCGCCATGTTTGACAACTCCCAACAGCAAATGGCCCTGGCCCGTTGGCAAGGATGAAGCTCAATCAAAGTGGCCTATACCAGTGTCAGGCCCCATTTCCAACCTGGGGAAATTTGCCCAAAACCCAACATCATCGTTTGACAGAAGGTATGGGAGCCACCAAGACAAAATAACAATGAAAGAAATATGTTTTGTGTCCGTCACTACCAAAACCTGGATTCACAGGAACTTCAAAACAGAATAGAAAGGAGAAGTGAGGCTGTTTATTACTGAAACTCACTTTCCAAACGTTGTGTGGTTTACCATGAATATCATAATAAAACAAAACCAGCGTACACAGTAATTCAATGAAGATCTTGGGTCAAAAATGCAAATGTGTTTACACCAGTCTCTAACCTGAACAATATTTTGTGTTATCTGCTTCTGCCTCTTCAAGCAGTCGCTATAGCAATGTGCCTGCGTTTCCCTTGGCAACCCTTCAAGGGCCCGATAAGAGGAGACACTAATGTCCTCTAGCAGTGGGTTGGTGATCAAATGGTCCCCACTGCATCACTCCTGTCTCATAATGTGCTCACAATTAGAGGATCTGCCACTATAAAAGCAGCCACACATGCTTGAAAGGCTCTAATCTGCCTGTGTTTCATGTGGATCCATCACCTAATAAAGCGTAATTGATACAGCACCACACCTGACTGACACTCTGAGGGTCCGGGATAGACAATGTCAGGCCTGGGAGCAAAATCCAGTCCTCCAGCATTTTCCTCTGGCCTCTGAGAAATATAACCGCACACTTCAGAGTTCAAAACACAGCACAAAATTCACCAAATATTGTCAATTCCTTAATAATCAATCATGGTTAAAAGAAGCCAGATCCCTTGGTCTGATGGGTAACATTATCAAGTCCTATTTGTTGATTGCGGTGCTTCAGTTTAAGTAGGTAAGTAAGCACTCAGCAAATCTGACATAGGTTCATCTACTTTGTTTTTAACCTGCCTGGTATATTATATTGAGTATGTTTTGTCACATAGGTGCTTGATTGGTTTCTACGCCCAGACTTGTTATGAAGAATTATCTCAGAAGGAGCTCAAGAGGAAGCAGTACATTCACAGCAGGAGGAAACAAATTGGGACAACTGTCAGGCAGCATGGGGTCGCAGACTTGCAGTGCCAGTTAGCTGTAGCCTAATTGATAGTGAATAGATAAAGCTGGCCACTTAAAAACAGAATTTCGTGCTGGATTAATTTGATTGAAATACTTGATTATGTTTTAGCGTGCATCATTAGGGATGTATAAATAAATGATATGTTGTTGATCAAATAAAATACTTACCTTTAACTGTTTAAATAAATAAATAAACAAACAAATAAATAAAATAAAATAAATATGCATCTTACTTAAGGTTTAAGGATCAGTTAATTTATAATGTTGTATTTAACTTAGAAGCTCTATTGCTTTTTTTGGTTTCATATATTTGAAAGATTTGAAATACATATTAAAAGGTTAGTGCTAGATCGTATGCTCCGGAGGGACGGTCTGCTGTGAGTTTGTATAGATCTATGAGTTGGTTTGTCTAAAAATACAAATAATCCTAATCCTTAAAGTTAACCCCTTAACTCCCACCTGAACCGAGCACATTTTCTCCAGTTTGGCTTTACCCCAATCCAAGAGCTTCTGGAAAAAAGCTGTGAAAATAGCAACAAAACAATGATGGAAATGTGACAAAAAAGTGACGAAAACATTGACAAAAAAGTGGCGAAAAATGTATGAAAAAGTGGCAAAAATGTCACAAAAATGTCACAAGAAATTGACAAAAAAATGACACAAATGTGACAAAAAATTGACGAAAAATTGACGAAAAAATGACAAAAATGTGATAAAAATGACAAAAAAATACAAAAAAGTGACAAAAAATGTGACAAAAAATTGACGAAAAAAGTGACAAAAATGTGACAAAAATTGATTGAAAAAAGTGACAACAAAAATAACAAAAATGTGATTAAAAATGACAAAAAATTTACAAAAATGAGTTGTTCACCCAACAAAAAAATGTTGGAGAAAAAAAAGTGATGACGTGAGGAAAAAGATCCTCTCGGTTCAGGCGGCAGTTAAGAGGTTAACCATTTCCCTGGCCCTAACCTTAATTTGTGTCATGATATCTCACGTTTTCACAGCAGACTGTCCCTCCGGAGCATACGATCTAGCGCTAACCATACTAAAACTGTCCCTTTAACGAATCTCCCGCGCTCGTTTACGCCACCGGAAGTGTCGTCGAAAGCGTATGAATATTAAGCGCCAAACTCCTGCATCAAAGCAATTCTCACGTGCAGCCGAGGAGGACACTGGCAGTCAGCAGCACCACTTTTAACTTTCTATTTCATCTGAAGTAAGTGGTTTGTTTGTAAAAAAGTTGACTCATGAGAGAATTGAACTGTTTTTAATTGACGCATTTTAACCCTAAAAACATGTAACTTTCAGCTTGTCTATCATGGAAGAAGCAAACAAGTTAATTGGCCTGGGCAAGAAGCACCTGGTAATGGGGAAGGCCGTGGAGGCGGTGAACGCGCTTCAGGAGGCCTGCGGCATGCTGTGAGTCGATTACAATCCGTACTACAACTTTTCAGACTCATTTAACCCATAGTTTGACCTCACGACGATGTCATTTAACCAAAACCTGTTGAGCATTTAGCAATTTGTATTTTGTGTTTTAGAGCAAAAAAGTATGGTGACACGGCAGATGAATGTGGTGAGGCTTTCTACTGGTGTGGCAAAGCGCTCCTCGATTTGGCAAGGTGAGTGTGGTTAAACTACAGTTGGGTTTTTATTTGGGACCATATTGATTTTATTTTTATTAGGATGGAGAATTCAGTCCTGGGTAACGCTTTGCAAGGAGTTCCCGAGGAGGAGGAGGAGGAGGAGGAAAAATCCAAAGACTCCAATGTGGAAATGGAAAGTGCAGATAATCTTGATGGTGAGAGATTCAACACTTTGTGAAAAGCTTTTCATTATAATTCCAGTTTTGTGCAGATTTTAAAAGTACTGAGAATTATTAAATGAATTGTGCCTAAATCGAGGCTTAATATAAAATAACTCATTTGATTTCAGTTTTATTTTTTCTCATATCTGCTCAAGTTGAACAGTATTTTTTTTTTATGCCTGCCAGTGATGTACATTATTTGATACCATGTTATGTTTATGAATTTAGAAAAGACCAGAGATGAGTTGCGTGTTCAAGTCTACGATGCAATGGCGGAAAAGAAGGAAGACTCTGCAGAAAAAGATGCCGCAGATGTGAAAAAGGATGAGTCTACCACAGAAAAAATGGATGCCAAAGTGAAGACCGACGGCGCTTCAGAAATGAGCAAAGATGGCGCTACAGAAAAGCAAGGCGAGAAACCAGGTGAAGAGGAGCAGACCAAAGATGAGGAACCAGGTAAAAAGGAGATTTCTGAAGATGAGAAACCAAGCGAAAAGGAGCAGTCCAAAGATGAGAAACCAAGCGAAAAGGAGCAGTCCAAAGATGAGAAACCAAGCGAAAAGGAGCAGTCCAAAGATGAGAAACCAAGCGAAAAGGAGCAGTCCAAAGATGAGAAACCAAGCGAAAAGGAGCAGTCCAAAGAAGAACCTGATGCTGCAAGCACTACCACTCAAAAAACTGAAGATCAAAATGCGGTTTCAGAAAAGGAAGCCCCGAGCAAAGAAACCACGGGTGAAGGCAAGCCTAGTGCTGAACATCTTGGTGAGGGTGAAGAAAAAACGGAAAGTGTAGCTGCAGAGATGGAGACTGACCAGGAGGCAACCAAGACTGAAACAACAGAGGAAGCTGAAGGTAAGGCTAATTGCTATTCGAGCAGGATTCCAGAGGCATTGTTAACTCTTTAGTCCATCAAATGCATTATATCTGCCTTTTCTGTCTTGCATTATTTATAAATGTGTTTGGGATACAAGATTTAACTTGTTTCTACCTGAATCTTGACGCAGCAGTTGACCCTGTTTTTTAGATGGTGATGAAGAAGATGGCGATGAGGAAATGGAGGGAGAGGAAGAGGCTGAAGAAACGGACGGTGATGAGGAGAAGGAAAAGGCTGAAGGCGAAGACACGGCTGAGAAGGTACTGAAACAATGCTTTGTGCCCACCGGGATTCTGGAATAAATCTCACTCAAAATGACCATGGACTGATATAGACATTTTATGTAACAGTAAATTGTCTCGATTTCTCTAACCTTTTTATTTGCCATCAGTAAGGGTTAACCTAGCTCACAGACTTACCATTCTGAAACTTCAAATAACGAGCGCATTGAACACAACCAATGCTAACAATGCTGTCTGTATTTGGCTTGTTAGGGAAGTGATGATGACGAGGTTGGGAATCTGCAGCTGGCTTGGGAAATGTTGGAAGTGGCCAAAGTAATCTACAAAAGGTTTGTAAAAACAAATTTAAAAAAAAACACACTAATTTATGCAAGTTAATGGAATATAAATTGCGTTTAGGAAGGAGAACAAGGAGGACCAGCTCATGGCTGCTCAGGCTCACCTAAAACTAGGGGAGGTCTCTGCTGAATCAGGTAGTGTTCATTTTTCGTGGCAGACGTTTACTCATTAAAAGCATGGAAAATGTCTAGCTTCAAGTTTCTTCCATTTTCAGGGAATTACACACAAGCAATTGATGATTTCCAAGAATGCTTGAAGCTTCAGCTAAAGCACTTGGAGCCAGATAGCCGTCTTCTTGCTGAAACGCACTACCAGCTGGGTTTGACCTACAGCCTGAACTGCCAGTACAAAAAGGCCATTGATGAACTGGACCGCTCCCTCTCAGTCATCAAGAGCAGGCTGGGTAAGCAAATGGTGTGGTGATGCGTGGTTAAATCTAGAGCTTTTAGTAACTTCAGTTTTTTTGGGAAACAGAGAAACTACAAGAGTTCATAGATAAAGCAGAGGGTCCTGACGCTCTGCCTGAGGAGAGGAAAGAACTGGAGGAGCTAAAAGCCCTGTTGCCTGAAATTCAGGAGAAGGTAGAAGATGCCACAGAGGGTCTAAAAACTGGTGGTACGGACGCAGAAGCGGTCAAGGATGTTTTGGTGAGTTGCATCTAATTATGATGATCAAACTACTTGATTTTGAGTTTTCTAAACCCTTTTATTTTGCCAGGATGGTAACGCTGCAGCTGAAAGCGGGGACAAACTAGCATCTACAAAGGTTTTAATGCTGCATAACAATGTCTCTCTCATGGTGTAGGTTATTCTAATTTTGTTTTTGTCCATCAGGTTGACTCAAGTGAAAAGGCCACCCCCGCCCTAGATATCTCACATTTAGTAAGAAAGAAGGTAAAAGATTTCAACAAGATCTCAGACATGTTTATGTATGATGTTGACCAAAGCTGTGGCCTTTCAGAGGAAACAAGAGGAGAGCCCAGTGAAGGAGGTCAAAAAGGTGAAGCAGGATGACTCTGAAGCAAGTGAAGTTGAGGGGCCTCAGAAAAATGGGACTCACACAAACGGTCACACAAACGGACAAAGTAAAGACATGGAAGTGCAGAGGTAAGAGTCTGTGTTGATGAGCTGCACCTTGACCTAATGGTGCTTTACTGACTTTATTTTTCTTTCCCCAGTAATTGACTGTTCCTGTAGCTGCCGGAGACTGGGTTGGAAGTTCTGCCTTTTGACTTTTGTAAATAACTTGTTCATAGCTTTATTTCTTGTGTGCAATTATCAATAAATGAACTTTATACAAATCTTTTCGCTGGTGGCTTTAAATAATCCATGCTGGTGGTGCAGCGGGTAGCACTCGTGTTTCACAGCTAGAAGGTCTGGTTTCCCCTACCACTAAAAACGAGTGCAACAGGTCAATCCTCCAGCCAGGGGTTTCTGACCCTTCGCCTGGCTTCACATATCGTTGGCCACATAGCATAATTGCCTAACTCTATTTTTGTTTTCGGAATACATGTAAAAAGACTTAGGAACGCATTGTCTCTTATTGCAACGATACAAAATGACTTGGCAATTATGCTATAGGTCCCCATGCACTGACATGCACTGGGTGTCCACTGCTCCTATGTAGAAAACGCATTTCCCTACAGGGAGAAAGCACCTTAAATGTGTGCCAAAATTCAACATATGACACTAGGGGTGACAGTGGCGCTGATGGTAGAGCGGGTCGTCTCATAAGGTTGGCGGTTCGAATCCTAGGCTGTTCGACTGTGGTGTCCTTGGGCAAGACACTTCACCCAATGCCTGTGAGTGGTTGGTGGTGGTCAGGGGGACTGTTGGTGCAGATGTGAGCAGCCTCTAATGTAGTTTACCACCATCGGCATGGAGTGAATTAACCCCCCTCCCTTTCATGTGTGAAGTACTTTGGGTGTGACTTGTCATGTGAAAAGTGCTAGAAAATAAGATTCCCTACCCTAGATTTGACATGTTACGCCCAAAGCAGAGACTGTAAACATGCAATAACCCCTTGCAGTATACACACAATCCCTGTATTTACATCACTTATCTGCGTCACTATCAACCACTTGCACTATGTAAACCTGCACTGCAAACACTGACAACTTTTTTGTTATAGTCTGTTTACTTATTTACCGTTTATACTTTTTGTCCCCACAAAGTCCTTGGTAGTCATTGTAAGATATCACTTTTTTCCCCCTCACATTTCTTGCTTATTTGTGCACCCTGAGTGTTTCTAAGAGCTGAATGTAACAAGTAAATTTCTCTATTGTGAGACCAATAAAGGCTCTTGTCTTAAATGGTGGAAAGGAAACATATGCATTTTTATGACAGAAGTAACTACCGTACCATGGAGCATCTTTGAGAATCTCTCTAAAATTAGAGCCTTTCATACAAAACAGACTGGGTACAGATGGTCCAGGTGAGACCGCAGCAGCACAACACGTAACACAGGGCTAGAGACATGAGGGACGGCAACCAGGAAACCACATCTAATCCCCCCTACTGCTAATGACCGTCTCAAAGGAATATGCTTTACCCTTTCAACCATGCATATTTTCCAACTTGTGTGCAACTTGCCAGACTTTTCCACTCAAAGCATTCTACTGCGTCAGCTGCCAATCTGCACCATTAGCCCCTCATTCACTCAGACAAGGAGGACGAAGCGTCTTGCCCAAGGACATGGCAATACAGTATACACCTGATTAAAAACACTAACCTTCCAATCATGAGTCGACCTGCTCCACCAAGACATACCAAGCAGCATGGCCACTGTTTCTCTATAACGTGCTTAAACATAAACCAAACACCACAGGAGCCAGATTCATACTGAAACAGCTTTTCAGGAACCAATTTTTATTAATATCATTAATGTGTCATCAGCATCATCAATGAAATGAGTTAGTCTGTTTAAAGCAGAACCACGTGTGCATTCATTGCCCTTCTTTTCTTGACAAATACTTCAGTTCAAAAGCAGGAAGTAAAGAAGGAAGGGGAGGGGCAGCAGTGAAGGAGGTGACGCAGGGAAAATGACGTCTGGCAGAGCAGGAATCTCCCCCTTCACTGGGATATGATTGGTTTTCCCTTGTGCAAGAACAACAAAAATCAAGAAATTCAAATGGTGCTCTAAAAACAAAGATGATGAGAGAGGATGTGGGCTTTGCATGTCGGGATACTGTTGGCTGCTGTGTTTTGTTCCATAAAGCCGTGTTAGGATTTGATGCAGTCGTCATCGTCGGAGGTTTGGCTGCTGCTACTGGTGTCGGACTCAGAACCTTCTTCAACATGTGCCTCCGCAACACTCCTCCAGGGGGTGAAGTGGAGGGTCACTCCTCGTGCCCTTGGAAGAACCCCATTCCTCTGAATGCCATTTTTCTTCAACTAAGAAAATAAAACAGATATTAAGAGTTTTATATGAAACACAGTAGATAATGTTCATGATAGCATAGGGAGGTGGAGGTCAGCAAGGGTGACAGTTCCAAAGTTATGAGCATTTCAGGCTTCATTTACGGCCCTTTTTGGTGAAACCAATCTTAAAAACAATAGGATATCGTTTTATCACAAAAACTGGTACCATTTTCAGCTTCTTTGTTCTCTAACTTTCCCATTTTACCAACATATCATTCACTTCAAAGATGAAAAATTATCAAGGACTTCAAATATGACGGGTGAACAGGGAAAACATTTAAAGTGGGTGATACTGATTTGAAACTTTGGCTGTATATTATTTACTAAAATCGAAACAAAAACTATATTGCTGTATTTCTGTAATATGTTTATATATAAAAATAAGGCCTTTTATGCCAAAATGTATATATATTTTTTGCAGACGAAATCTAAATAATGCATGAATCCATGTTTAAATTCATGGTTTTGTTACAAATATTTTTTCAGAGGGGAGTTTGGATAAGCTGGTAATGGTGAATAAAAACAAATGTAATCAAATATTTATAAAATATAGTGAACATCTTATCAAAATCAATTCACTTCACTTGAAATCTGTGTGTGGGCGCCAAGTCCAGTTTAGTTCTGCAGTATATTTGCTAATCATATTTATTTATTTATCTATTTGTATTTTACTTAATTGGTAAATTCATAGTGGAAAATTAAGCTAGAAATATTCAGTTGCATTTGTGTTCATTTGGTAAACTTATTAAGTGAATAGGTTTAATTAAGTGATTGTTTTAAGACCTAATTGAACACTTAAAAACCTCTGCATTGTGGCTTTATGCAAATGAGTGCGCACTGAGGAGCAGAAAGGAGTTTTGAGAGACACATTACACAAGGGGAACTAGATTACGGGCATCCTGCAGGTTACCCGTGTGCCAGGGCATGTGCCAGTCGGGCTGTTGGCTCGGCAGCGGAGGAGAGTTAGCACCAGCTACACCGTGGACTCACCCGAGTTCAGAGTGGCCGTGACGAGGTTTACTAATTTCATTCACTGATCACTGATCTTAAATCACAGATATATCCCACACCAAAGCACAAATAAGGAATGCTTCTTATATTTTATGGTCATGAAGTGGTATATATCTGAGGTATGACCGCAGCTATGAAGATGCACCATTGGACTGCGAAGCGGTCACATGATTTAGTGCGGCGGAGAGCGAGGTCCAGACAACTGGTGGCAGATTTTAATGCTGCAGGTGGACTTTATTCATTCATAACTCAAAAACTAATTGGCTTAAAGGAAGAAATAAAAACACATGTGGATTCCTTGATTCAATGCATTGCATGGTTCTATATTTATAAATGTCTACTGAATATTGTTACCACTAGATGGCGCTAAAGCAGAGGGAGGCTCATTCAGATCATTTTTCACCTCTCAGTTGAGGCTGCATTTTGCGTTGCAACTCACCTGTTCAGTTTTTGTCTGGAACTCCTTCAGCTCATCTTCAGTCAGAGGCAAGAAGTTGTCATCGTTCTCTGGATACTCCTGCCAGCCCATAGCTTTCAGCAACCTATAAACAGAAGTTTCTTCATTTAGTGGTTCTGAACTGGATGGGCCAGACCCAAAAGTTAACCATTGTCATTGGGTTGCAAGCATGTGTGGAAATGACAAAGGTAAGCAATGCCAGGCCTTGGGGGCAAATGTGGCCCTACAGCATAGATCCTCTGGCCCCAAAATGCACACATAAGAGCTAAACATGCTGCACAGGCTTAATTATCGTGATCGATTAGACATGACAACAGGGGCATCTTACCTGTGCTCTGCTTCGAGGGAACTCGACAGGTGTTCAGTGTCAGAGTCACTGAGAGAGCAGGACAGACCATTCTCGTGGACCTCCTCGCTGTAGGCTTTCGGCTCAGGTGTGCTGCTTTCTCCCTGACAAATACACAACACAGAAATTATTTTAGTGCAGAAGTCCATTTGTACTGTTTTTGAAATACTGCCCTATAATTAAACTACTTGAGCAACACATAACTGTAAAAATAAAAGTATCCAACCTCTCCCGATGTTCCCGGGCTGCTGCTTGTGGTCAGCTCTCCGGGACCCTCATCTTTCAGAGCACGCAGGAACTCACTTTTCCGGTCTGGTCCACGGCGCATCAGCTTAAGCCTTGACGGGGCAATGTCTATGGGTGGTGTGGTGCTGGAGGGGTGCTGCGACAGACAACAGGATTTTGCATGTGTGAATAACAACAATGTACTGGAAAGTGATGGATTGTTCCATCACTTGATTAAATATTAAAGGTCCTATATCATGCAAAATCGACTTTTTGGAGCTTTTAGCCATGTTGTTATGCTATTTCCTTATCAAAAACACCCCCAGAGTGGTTTGTGGCTTCATTCACGCAGCTCTCAGTAATCCTCCTGAATCCTGCTCTCTGAGGCTCCGCCCTCTCCTGGTGAACGACTGAGTGTTCAGTTGTGTCGTAACAACGGAACGGAAGTGCTCGACGTCTGTAATGTAATGTCTTAATTCTATGCTTACGGCCTGATTTTAATTTGTAAAACAGCTTTTTCATTATTTCTGTCGTAAGAGAGAAACAAAGAGTAAAAAATGAAAAAAAAAAAAAAAAAAAAAAAAAGGATGTGCCCGAAGTGCTTCCAGGTCAGCTGAGGCCAAAACAAACACATCGCGTCTGAACAGATCAGTCATGTTTGCGCTGCAGCAGTGACGATTGAGCTCGTTACCTACTCTGCACACCTGTTCTTCATTCTTAACTAACGATAATGTCACGGACGGAGAAAAAGAAGCGCGTTTGGCTACGAGGACGAGGAGTTTATATTCAACCTTTTTCAAGAAGAGGCCACTCAGCTGTTTTTTTCTCCGGGATTCAGCGACTATCAGCCAAAATGGTGTTTTTCTGTGATTGTCACTGATGGATGTTTGGGGAACCTTCGCCAGAACCAAAGTGGATTAACTTTTATAACCAACGCGAGTCCCATAATGTAAACAACGATGGACCAGAGCGGTGAGTCAGTCCAAACGCGGGTTAGCTTGTGTGTTAGCATATTAGCATGTGTGTTAGCCATTTATGAAGCTGTGTTGCAGATGTCAACTCCTTATAACTGCATCGTGAAGTAACTTCACTTATTGCTGTTTATTTATATTACAGTAAAGTTGTATGCGCGGAGAGAGGGGGCGGAGTTAACTGAATCGAAGCGTTCTGTCTTCCGGGTTTGAAAAATACCTCCAGAAAACACTTATATTTATCACAAAAATGAGTGCTCCATAATGGTAGAGGTACAATATATCATATAAATGCCTATACTTAACTTTGGAATGGCTAAAATAGCATGATATAGCTCCTTTAAGTCAGTAAATATTATTATGCCCTCCCGTTGAAACAAAATATAATAATAATTTTTGTTTGTTTTAACGACGCGTATTTCATAAGAGGATGCACCGTATGTTTATGCACATAACTTTGCAGGGCTCACCTCTTTTGGGGTGTTTTGCTGCGGGGCACTGTTGGGGGTGCTGAGTTTGGCTGCAGACACGGGGCTGGTGAACACTGAGTCTCGACCTGGAACATGAAGGCCAGACTTGGTGATCTCTCTTCCACTGGCTTTCCACTGGGTGCTCTGTAAAGACATGTCAAAGACTTACACCTCTGTGGGAACTTGGACTGAAGTCACACATTGTCCAATGAGTAAAAAGCTGCAAATGAAATGGGGTCGTACTTTGGTGGGGGCCACAGCAGGCTTGGGGACCAGGTTCTTGTAAACGCTGGAGCCTGCAATGGGAGTTTTGCTGCCGTTGCTGGGCAGGGCCCCAGCAGTGGCAAACCCTGCAGAGAAAGCAGTGCTGGGGTCCTCCTTGGAAACCTTTTTGATAACCAGCATCTTGGAAACCATCTGCTTTCCACTTGGGGGGTTTTCTGGAAATCATATCACAGCTTTCAGCAAACAAGGTCTATCTCTGTAGGTTCTTTTCACATGCAAGTCATTTACAGAATATTGCACCTACCCCACACTCCAGCATGAGGAGCTACTGCTCGCGTTTGAGTTCCAGGCTTTCCAGTTGTTTCAGGGTTGAGGGAAGGCTAAATATATTTTAAAAAAAAGAAAAAAAAGAAAATTGTATATAATTCTGATTGTACCCAAAGTAAACATGCAAGCCTATACAGTAGCAGTTGTAGAAGACAAATTAATTGTCAAAACATTTAGTAGCGTTGCAAAACAAATGGATATATATGTCTGCATTTACTTTCTAAAACCAGACATGCAAACACATATATAGTGAAAAAGGTGAAAGTTCACGGGGCTGTGGCGGAATGCGCGGATTGCGGGCATTTAACAGAACACGTAGATTGTATGATTAATGAGCTTTCATTTTGTTTTAGTGAACTGTTGTTCTACTAATGGTAGTTTCATCACAGAGTAAAGGATTTGTACATAATTTGGACAAAGGACAAAATATTTTTAAATATAGATTTTAAACTTTTATTGACTATTTATAGAAATATAGCATACACTGCAGAATATGCCACCCTATACCATACTAAATAAAATGGTATCGTTTTTTTTCTGGCTTCAGTGGGCGGCTAAAAGCTTACAAATGGTTTGGCATTATTGAATAGTTGCACGTCTCTTTGGACAGGATCAGTTTTAGCAAACTTGCCAACGTTAACATCTCTGATCAGCAGAAACCACGTCAGAAGCGCTCTAATCTGTGAGCACCCAATGACCACACGGTCCACCTGGAGAGGTCAGCCCCCTCCTCAATGACCACACGCTCCACCTGGAGAGGTCAGCCCTCTCCTCAATGACCACACGCTCCACCTGGAGAGGTCAGCCCTCTCCTCGATGACCACACGCTCCACCTGGAGAGGTCAGCCCTCTCCTCGATGACCACACGCTCCACCTGGAGAGGTCAGCCCCCTCCTCAATGACCACACGCTCCACCTGGAGAGGTCAGCCCTCTCCTCAATGACCACACGCTCCACCTGGAGAGGTCAGCCCTCTCCTCGATGACCACACGCTCCACCTGGAGAGGTCAGCCCTCTCCTCGATGACCACACGGTCCACCTGGAGAGGTCAGCCCTCTCCTTGATGACCACACGGTCCACCTGGAGAGGTCAGCCCCCTCCTCGATGACCACACGCTCCACCTGGAGAGGTCAGCCCCCTCCTCGATGACCACACGCTCCACCTGGAGAGGTCAGCCCCCTCCTCAATGACCACACGCTCCACCTGGAGAGGTCAGCCCTCTCCTCGATGACCACACGGTCCACCTGGAGAGGTCAGCCCCCTCCTCAATGACCACACGCTCCACCTGGAGAGGTCAGCCCTCTCCTCAATGACCACACGCTCCACCTGGAGAGGTCAGCCCCCTCCTCGATGACCACACGCTCCACCTGGAGAGGTCAGCCCCCTCCTCGATGACCACACGCTCCACCTGGAGAGGTCAGCCCCCTCCTCAATGACCACACGCTCCACCTGGAGAGGTCAGCCCTCTCCTCAATGACCACACGCTCCACCTGGAGAGGTCAGCCCTCTCCTCGATGACCACACGGTTCACCTGGAGAGGTCAGCCCCCTCCTCGATGACCACACGCTCCACCTGGAGAGGTCAGCCCCCTCCTCGATGACCACACGGTCCACCTGGAGAGGTCAGCCCCCTCCTCGATGACCACACGGTCCACCTGGAGAGGTCAGCCCTCTTCTCACTGACCGCAACCGCGCATCAAACGAGCGCAGAGCGCGCACAGAGCCACGGGCGCCTGCCTGGTAAATTTAGCAATAGGATTTAGCCTCACAGTAAATGTAGCTATCCGTTAGCTTTATAGGTTAGCTCTCACGTTTCATGCAGTTATAATCAAATATAAAGCTACAGGCATCACAAAACTTGCAGTAGTTTGGTGCTCAGTCTCAGCACAGTTGCGCGCTGTGTCGGCGTAACTTTGTTGTGCAGACTGATGCATTAGCGCGCTCCCACTAGCTATGAAGTAAAAGTTCACTTGTCATAATATAAAGTGGTATAACTTTCACCTCAGCGTCAGTGTGATGCCTCATGCGGTTCATTGCCCTCAGTGGTGCGTCTGTTGGAGCGGGGTTAGAGAGTAGACGAGCCTACAGTCAGCCGGCGGATGCGGAAGTGAACTGAGCGAGCGAGCGCGGGGCTCACTCAGCCTGGAGCTGGAGGCTCCTATGGCTGAAGCCACGGGGAAATGGCATATTTGGCCTAACAGCACCAGTGAACATTTTACAAGCCTCAGCCAGTGCATAGATTATTTACACGGTAGACCCCCTTCCCCCCCTTTCCTTTATTTTTGATTGCAGATCTACACGATTCACATGAATGGCATTTTTCGAGGTCAAAACGGCGAATTTCGCCAAAAGGCGACAGATTTGCATGTATGAAAAACTAAAACTTACAAAATCCTCTTCCACAAACTTCAGCTTGTCGTCCTTGTTGTCTTTGCGTTCCTCGTTGGGAAACTTGTCCTGATACGAGGGGACCTTGCGTGGGTGGAAGTTCCCGTTGCGCTGCCTGTGCCCCGCCTGCCTGTCCCTTTCTCCCACTCCTCGTTTGGGGTGACGTCCCTGGTGGTGGTGACCATCCGGGGCTCCACGAGGACCTCCATGC
Organism: Gobius niger; assembly: GCF_951799975.1. NCBI lineage: Eukaryota > Metazoa > Chordata > Actinopteri > Gobiiformes > Gobiidae > Gobius > Gobius niger. The sequence goes on from NC_136864.1 coordinate 17,559,559, forward strand.
CAGCTGGGTGTCTCCTTCCAACAGGAGCCCCCTGCAAGACCACCGTGTCCCCCTTTGGCCACCCCCGAGTCCACAGAGTCATGCCTCAGAAGCAGAGATGGCTGCTGCCACCCATCACCTTTACAAAGAGCAAACCATAAATCCAACACGGCAAAATAAACTTTGGTGAAGTAAATGAAATAGTTTTTAGTGTTACGTAAATAGACATAACTCTCGTTTTGTCATTGTTGACTGAATGCAGTGAGTTTTTGTGAGACGCGTTACCTGCGTTTCCCGCTGGAGCACGTAGGGAGCCGTTGTTGAAAAAGCCATCAGAAGAATTGTGGCGGCGGCGGCTCACAGACGCTCTACCATCTCTGTGGTGAGGCTCGCTTTGTTTCTCGAGGTTGGCAGCAGGGGACTGGGGACAGATTCAGAGCAACAATAAATCAGTAAAAAAGTAACAAGTGCTGCAATGTACAGGAAAGATATAATGAATATCAGACATCCAGGCAGATATAGGTGGGATATTTTACACAATTGACTTTTGTGAACCTTTGATCTGGTCATAGTGGTTTTCCTGGGTAGTTAACAGCACTTAACTGAAAATGAATGAATTAAAAATAAAAAATAAAACAAAAAAAGACCTCTCAAGCTGCTCAGAGATGCTGGAATACATGGCATACATACAGTACATCTGTGGTGACCGTCCTTTCAACCAAAGTGCTCTTATTTTTGTGCAGAATTTTACGTACGAATGCTTTGAAAATATGGATTTATTGGATATTGGGAAAACCCACAGTTTGTGTCAAACCTGGTGCAGTCCCAAGGTTCGACACTATGTTCTGGTGACGACGATAGTGACGCTTGACTAAGTTCTGAATCAACTGGACCAGAAACAAATTACTTGTTTCTATTTTAAGTCGTTTACGGTCAATATTGCCTCTTGCAATGATTAAGGAGTTAAATAATGTATGGTATAATAAATAGATGATCACAAAAAGCTCATTTTAAATATTAGAAAATACTAAAATGAAAAAAAGCTTTTGGATGATTATTTGCCAGATCTGTCAAAGAAGCCAATTACAGAGTTATAGTTTTTTTTATCAAAACTCTGATCTGCACAAACCTTGGCGGGCTGGGGCGTGGAGAAATTAAGCCAGGCAGGGACAAAGTCATGCTGCGCCATTTAGGTCCAGTGTTTCCGGTCAGTGGAACGAGGCATCAAACCTCATGGCCAGGATCTGGTCAAAAAGTGAAGAGTAGGATTAAATTTATACCTTTGACAGACACTTTCTCGATGTATTTTCATGCACTAAATCACAAAAAAGCTATTTAGTTATTAGATAAAAAGTCTCAACATTATCTTTGCTTGTAATTATAATAGAGCGCAATAAAGTAGTTGTATCTGTGTCGGTCTGTATTAGCTGTAGCGCCATTAACCCCCAGTCCAGGATGTGGAGGCACAAGTGTAGCTGTTTTTAAGTGACTCTTTTATTAACTAATTTATTGTTTGTTTATTTGATTTCCTCCGTCTGTACATTGGAACATTGGGTCCAGAAAAAATTGAACTTGATTGTTTAAAATGGCCAAACAAAATAAACCAAACCAAACAATATATTAGGCTATATATATTTTAACTATATTTAATTTTCTTCTAAGAATATCTGTCCTAAGGTCGTCTTGTTTTGCTTAACAGCCTCTTCATAGGCGAACACCAAAGTACATTTCTGGAAAGTCAAACCATCTGAACCATCATAGGCTTGGAGAACCTCAGGGACAGATGTCTCGCTGGTGCCCAGAGTCAGGACTACACACAGGGGAAACTTTCTGATGATGTGTGACAGGCCTAAACTGTGATTATTAAATCCAGGCTGAAAACACTCCTGTTGGCGGTGCTTATGAAAACGAACTAGACAAATACATTTTGATTTAATTAATATATTATTAATGTATGTAATTCTTTTCCTCTTGAAGTTTAGTTTTATGGACTTCACATTTGTTTTGTTCGATGAAGCACTTTGTAATGTTGTGCTGAAATATATTTGCCATAATACATCAATGATAAACACACACCAGAGCCGGCAGGTGACACTTCTGTTCTCCACCGTTGAACTTGTTAAGGCACAAAGTACATCATTTGCCTATTTAGTACAATAGGCGACAAGATTCACTTGCGACACCAATACACATTAGAATTAGTAATTGGAAAGGAAAGCTAAATATTCTCTTCTGTAATAGTCATGAAGACTTCACTCAGAGAATAGAATCTAAAGCAGATCAGTTGATCCGGTCCCTTCATGGTTCAGCACCTTTAGTACATCTGACATGTTAGAGCCATATGAACCATCTTGGACCATGAGAACTTCAGGGAGGGGTCTCCTGGTGGTTCCCAGAGTCAACAATAAACACGGTGAGGCTGTGTTTCAGTTTCATGCAGCTAAAATCTGGAACAGTCTCCATGAGGATGTGAGACAGGCCTCAACTCTGACAAAGTTCAAATCCAGGCTGAAAACTCTTATTTTTACCCGTGCGTGTGAAAGTATTTTATTTGCACACTTGCTTTTAATTGTAATTAATATTTGTTGATGTTGATGTTTTATGGATTACTTTGATCGGCTTTCTTGTAATTCTATGTAATTGTGAAGCACTTTGAATAGCATTGTGTATTAATGGTATTAAAAGGGTGCTCTACAAACAAACTAGCCTTCATCATTAAGTTGTCATGCAAACTAAAACTACAACTGTGTGTGTTGACCACATTTCTATCCAAGCATAAAGGAATCTTGCGTTACCCCAGAGTGCGAAGCTCTGAAGTCCTCTGCCTCCTGCGTCTGCTGTGCGTCGCTCCTCAGGCCTGTTGGCACTGAATGTGCAGTAAGAGTTTGGTAGCAGCAAAACCCAAAAACTTCCTCTCCAGCTTAGTCCAAAGAGATTCTCCAATGTTCCAAAAGGCTTATCTTGAACCAAATTCAAACCAGTTCACCTGCTCTTGATCAATGAGTGCTTAGAAGGCTGCCATCGTCATTGGTGCATTTGGTCCATTTGTTCTCATGTATCTCAATGTAGATTAAAAAAAACTGCAGAAATTGGCAAAACAACTGACTGAAAAGTGGATTTGTTCTGATAGTGAGGAAAAGCCAAGCAGTTACTTAAGTCTGTGAAAAAGCAGCGTCCTGCAGCATGGACAACAGTTCTAAACAATTCCACCGGATGAAGTGATTGACACAGGTGTTGTCCTGCCACACAGGGTGCCAGTATCTCTTTACGGCGAGATACCTATTACCGAATCATTGTAAGATTTTCTGAACCAAAGTCAAAGAAAAATGATTTCAGAGACAGTCTTGGATTGGCAATGGAGAGCTCCAAAACCGATGCTCACCTCATTTAACTGGTGAAGACTGTCTTTATGTGACAAAAATAGTGCATCAATATTCAATGTCACATGACAAAGAAGGAAGTAACACCTTATGTTACATCTCTGTCATTTTCTGTTTTTGTTAATGAAACCTGAACACTGATGAATAACTCATTCTGTCAAATTTAACCCAATATTTTTAATTTCACATTTGTTGAATATCCATTTAATTTTCTGCAGATTTCTGTTTGAAGCGGTTTAAGGTGTACATCCGAAACTCTTGATATGGCAAAGCCCCAGCGTAGATTCTTCGTTCAGTTTCACTTATTTTAAATCTCGTGAACAGAGTATGAACTTCTTTATCTTCAAGAAAATGGTTTTGTGTAAATGCTATGCATCCATCCAGCAGGCAATGTTGTCGTCTTTGATGAAATAGGATTTTGATGTAGAGTGCAGTTGGGTTCTTCACAGGAACAGCCTGGATCTGCAAAAAACAAAAACATGCATCAATGTTATTTGAGGCATAACACCAACAACAGTAGGTTTATATTCTTTCCTCTTGAAAATTATATTAGCCGGCAGACTCTGCGCCCATTTACTTGAGTTCACTTGACTAATTGAAGGTCCGATCAACTTTTCGGTTTTTAGAGAGCAGGTACAAGCGCCAGGCAAATAACTGTGTGAATAAAAGTATAACTAAACACACGCACCACAGCAATATAACAAGGTAAGTTACAGAAATATCATCATATAGATTGTTTTACGAGCGTTATAACGCTAAGGCCTTAAAACGGGTTAATTCACACAGCGTCGCTGTGGGATGAACTATTACGTAACGACTCAGTATCAATGAGTCGGACACTTTTACTTACTAAAACACGGTGATAGATTTTTAAGTATCAATATACCGTGATCTTAAATGACTTAGAAAAACTGTGTAAACGACATTATACATCAACAAGATCATCGCATTCATGCACAGAAAAACACGTTCCTCATGTAGTGTCACTAGCCAACAAGGAATTACGTTAACTAACGTTAAGTACTGACATAACACGGGGACATAAAACGTGCATCCATGCATTTGATGAAGCAATATATCATATTATCAGCCGGTCTAAGTATTAGTTAAAGGGTAGTAATGTAGCTAACTAACTTTAAATGTTTGTCTATCACTAGTGTTAGCAATTCGTTGATAGCTAAATGCTAGCGTCACTTAGCTAGTTTGATGCCACACGACAACATGTTTGTAGGTACATGAGAAACGGAACGTTTGACTCACAAATTAGACATGCATATACTTTGCACACCATAAGAATTTAAAATGACCAATTCAAGCAATTGTTGAAGTCACACTGTAGAGGTAAACAGACCTTGCTTCGTTGAAACAACACAGTTTCAAAATGGCTACCCTAGCAGCGGCAGCACACATTCATCAACTTGCTAAGTGCTAATGCTAACTTTCCAAGCATTCATTACGTTACCTGCTCTGAAGTCAGACACTCAATAGCAGAACGCTTCTCTTCTGTGTTTGTTCCGGGTACCGTAAACGTGGGGATACTTCCACACCGCCACGAATCGCGTTTATATGTCAACGAGAAGTGTTTGTTTGGGTTTTCAGAGCGCTTACCACTAGCGCTGGCACTAAGAGAGATTCCAGAATCACAATTGAGCTGCATTCAACGCCAAGCATACTTATGCAACGTGGTACTGCTCAGTAGTGATTTAGGAAATATTTTAGATGCAAATACTAATTTAACACATCAATGAGAAACGCAGTCTTTCCGCTGCACATAAAATCATTTGTTTTGACGTCCTTTATGTTATTTTTGAAGAGTGTTTACTGTGTTCTTTTGTCGGCATAGCCACTTTTTAATTGTGTTTCTTGAACATAACTCGACGCCTCCCCGCCAAACTAATCGATACCAGAATCACAACTCCATCAAGTAAACTAGTAAAACAAACAGGCATTTAATGGAGCGTCGATAAGTTACAGCCATCAAAACGACCTCGAGTGTGATTGTTTTGACAGATCGAGCCTTTTCACTCAAGTAAGTGAAATACCCAAGTTTTGATAAACATAGTGCCCCGGGTGTATGGACGTGGTGGTTGCAATATGAGCATACGATGTGCCTACATTATTAAACTTAGCTTTAGGTAGCTTTTATGTTAGCATCGGGTAGTTAGCATCGGATAGTCTTGGTGATTGTTGACATTTAGACCATGCATGGATGCACCTATAATAAAACGATTAAAACAACAATTGTATGTTTGTTTCAGATTGAAATGTTTGCATCAAAAGGCATAGCTACAAAGGTAAGGGGAATGTTTCGTGTAGTTTAAAAAAAAATGTAATCTGACGTTTCTATCTATTATTACTAGGTTGCAACGTGGGGATGGTGTCAACAACATATTTTTCGATCATATAAATCTTCCACAAGCACTCGTGTGTTCTTTCACCCCACACAATTTCACAGATGGCCGCCGAGAAGCAGTTTTCTTAATAAACCAGGACCCGTCACCTGGAGTGTGACCTGTCTCTGCCATGGAAAGGCTGCAAGTGAAAATACTCAAAATGATGAAAAAAGTGGCCTCAGTTTAAAGGCTCTTTCTCAGGGTCCTAAACCAGCCTTGTACCTTGGCTTCGCTGGGCTCATCCCCTTTGTGTCAGTTCCAGTTCTGATGGCAACAACAAATACATTCTACCCTGAAATTGCTTATGCTCAGATGGTTTACGGAGCCTCCATAGTTTCATTCCTTGGAGGAGCACGTTGGGGATTTTCCCTTCCCGATGGTAGTCCTGCCCGGCCTGATTGGAAGAACCTGGGAAATAGTGTGGTGCCATCACTTCTGGCCTGGATGGCATTACTCTGCAGGGACAACTTGGCAGAGGGAGCTCTGATTGTTATTATGGGATTAGGGCTATCTCTGCACTATGACCTTACTCTCCTGCCTGGTTACCCTGCCTGGTTCAAAGCACAGCGTACCATCCTCACTTTGGTAGCTACATTCTCACTGGTAGCGACACTTGCACTTAAAAATATATGTGCTGAAAGAGTTGAAAAATAAACAGTAAAACCATTTACAAAAAACTCTGGATTTTGAAGTACATGAAATAAAATGTATAATAATCCGATGAGACAATTTGTATGAGTTGTTTTTATTTTATGAGTTGATGAGACACAAGACAATATAAATTTAAGTTCATAGAAAGTGCTATTAAGCCCAATTCACATTCATAAGTTATATTTCAAAGATATAAATAAACAACCAACCTTGTAACAAAACAGATTTATCTATTGTTTCAAGCAATAAACATATAAACAGTAAAATGTGTAGTCTTGTTTTCTGATTACTATTGATAACTAAGAAAGCACATCTTAAGTATTAGTAAAGATTAAGAAATTCTACATTATGTCCTGACATAGATCTCCCGATGTGCAGTAATATTTTGTCATTTCAATTGTTAATTGAAAATGATGGCTGTCATAAAACAGCAAGGCCACCATCGCAGCGACTTGTGATCATGTTGCCCACTTCAGTCCAGCTGTCCAGGTGAGGATCATAAATCTCCACGGAGTCCACAGTCACCGGTGCGGAGAAGTCTCTGCTCGCTGCCCGGCCTCCGACAGCATAAAGGAACCCATTAACTGCAGATACTGACGCTCCTGCACGTGCTGTTGACATTGGTGCCACCTCTACCCACTTTTCCTGTAGAGACGAACAAAGGGGTGATACAAGAAATATGAAGAGAATATGAGGATTTTGCACTTCTGAATGCACGGTTTACCTCTTCAGGACAATACTTCTCCACAGTCTCAAGGGCACCTAGAGCTTCATTCCATCCTCCCACTGCGTATATACAGTTGTTGAGGCTGGCAACACCCACATAGGCTCGACGGGTGACCATGACCGGCAAAGCACTCCATCGGCGGGAGATGGGGTCATACATCTCGGCCGAACGTAACTCTGTGCCTTCATCATTGATTCCTCCAACCACATAAATAAACCCTGAAAAACCACAATGCTTTCACCGTTGCAATGACAAGGCTAAGTAATCTTATCTAATCCAATTCTCATGATGTCAGTAAAAATGTACTTCAAGAATTTTGAGCCTTGAGAGATAAAAAAAAAAAAGAAGATACCTTGCAGCTCACAGCAGCCAAAGTAGTATCTTGGAACCGCCATATTGCCAATGACCTCCCACTTGTTCTCTTCTGGGTCATAACGTTCCATAGTTTTCCCGATTTCTGAACCTATCGAGCCACCTTAAAAAAAAAAAAAAAAAGTGTAGTGTAAAGTGTAAAGTGTTTGTGATACTGCTACAATCATAACAATATGGTTGGCCTTACCAAGTGCGTAAAGAGCTCCATGACATGGGCAAACTCCAACTCCACATCGAGGAAAGTTTAAAGAAGCCACTGCAGCCCACTGTTTGGTGACTGGGTCATATCTTTCAGTGCAGTCAAAAATCATCGAGTCTTTCTCCCCTATCAAGGTCAAATGGATGATAATAATAATCTAATACTTTGTCACAACGTAACACGAGTGGTACAGTGTTCATTTTCTTACCCCCCACCACATAAATCATTCCTTCCAAAACCGCAACTCCCAGTCCACTGCGAGCCTGGTGAATGGAGGATACAGTGGTCCAATACTGGTTAAAAGTGTCAAAGCGCTCCACACAGCTTAAGGCCCTGCTGTCACTCCAGCGCCCACCTTGCAGTCTAGTGTATCCCCCTAAATAAAAGCACACATTAGTGGTCAAGTATTTTTGAGGATAAGTATGTTATAAATTAGTATAGAAAACCTATTGCATAGAGATATTTTCGAGCCTTTCTCCTGGGCCTCATCTTTGCGGACTGTAGAGGGCTGTATATCTTGTTTTCTTTTGGAGATTTTGTTACTTCAGTGTATTCCTTTAACAGAGTCTGCAGTGCCACCCGTAGACTAAAGTCAGCAATACCTTAAAGATGACATTTTTTATTCACATGGTTAATTGAGGGTGTATTTTTTTTTAGCACCCACTAAAATGTTATTAAAATGTACCTTCAATATATTTAAAAAGTCTTTGCGGAGAGAGCAAAGGGAAGCGGACTGGTTCCAATACCTCAACAATGTATTTCTTCCTCTTTGCCACATCATGAAGAACCCAGTCCATCGCGGCTGTGAAAACCTGATACTCATCCTCTATTCTCAACTCTTCACTTCTGAGTAGTCTCACCAACTGATCTTTTAACAGCCCTTTGAAATCTTCTGTTGTGCACACCTAAAATGAAACATGCACATCAATTAATAAATGCAAGGTTATCACCACTGAATAATACATTTAACACATAATAATAACAATAACACATTTTTTCGGGCAGACAAACCACTTAGGCCTAATAAATTCAATCATCAGTTTTCTAAATGGATTTCTTTTTGAAGGAACAGGCCACCGTTTTTTCATACTGAGATATGTTCTTACCTGAGCTTAGACGAGTTGATACGTACCTGTCTGGTCTTTGTGCTTGCCCTCAGTCACGCAAAACGACCAAAGATGTTGTTAGCATTTGGCCTCTCGCAGTATATTCCTATAGCTCCAAAAATGGTGAAATTAGAAGCGACCAAGCTCTTCCACAGGCACAAAGACCAGACAGGTACGTATCAACTCGTCTAAGCTCAGGTAAGAACATATCTCAGTCTGGAAAAACGGTGGCCTGTTCCTTTATAGAACCAATCAATGCCTCTAAAAAAACAATTACTTTTCCCATCTCTAATGTTAAGTTATTGTTGAAAGCATCAAAAAAGTTTCACCTCTAAAAAGTGAACATGAATGTAATTTTCTGTGAATTCAAGCATGTCCATGCAGGCAATCTGCTCCAAAAACTGAAAAATCCCCACACAGTTAGACGAGTCCATGTGACCCTTTAGAAACTCTCCACAGATAGAGACGACTTCATTCAGCTGAAGCATGTCTGCCGCCACCATCAACTCCTGGACATTTTCCACAGTGACACTAATCACTCCTGTAAAGATAACACGTTATTAGGCTTAACAACTATAAGCTGTAATACATGTTACACAGATAATGCATTACCTGTGTAAATGAAGTCCAATAAAATCTCAAATATCTCCCTGTCTACTCCCTGGATCTGGACCTCTTCTTTTTCCGACTCTCTCATCCCTCCAGAGAAAAGCGCTGAGAAGTATGGACTACACGCAGCAAGTACCAGCTTGTGTACTCTGAATACATGACCCCCCACATTCAGTCCCACATCACAGAAGTCCGAGCGGAGCCTCATCCTGTTCATCTGCTCCAGGATGAGTCCGGCGTAGCGGTTTGATGCCAGGACAGCCTGCTCCGACGCACGGGCTGCGTCCCCACCACCGCCGCCGAAACTCACGGATGCTGAGGTGGAAGACATGGCACCGGGGCAAAGGGTCTGCTAACATGGGGACCAGACCGGCTGCAACTCTGGGTATAGTGGCAAACACAATGCTTGGATTAGGAAACTGCATCAACAAAACCAAGACCAACATATTACTGCAAATAAAACGTCTATATGAAGAACAAAACAAGGTACAGTCAGACAAGAAGTAGAAAGCAGCAAAAGAACTTTAGCACAACAAGCTATGATAAGAACGTGCCAGTTGTACTAAATACGTCACTTGTTGTGAGTGAAATACTTTTCATGCATTATACATAACAAACTCTTTCAAAAGTCAGTCATAATAACACAGCCATGCTATTTACCCATAAGTTCACTGATGGATGCAGCCAGGGAACTTCCTGCTGGTTGTCAATCGATACTTCTGCATCGACTACACTGGTCTGTGGCATTGAATTAGTCGTAGCTAATCGAGCAAAACAAAAAAATACAAAAGAATATAATAATAGTCTAATAATTGTGGACTAACCTATCTTGGGCATTAATAATTATATAGATGTTTAAATAAGATAATAACGTTTAAGCATCTAATCATGGGTAAAACAAACAAAAACAAAAAAAAACATCCCAAAACATAACTGTGCCCACAAAATACACTAGATGGCGTTGCAGTCCTTTCTAAATCAAATGCGGTCGATCAGCTAAACTTTACCTTGACAAGATGCAACTATGGATGCAAAAATAACTTCCATAATCTTCAGACCACGTGGATCCTGGTAAGTTATCTTAATATTAGAATAAAATAAAATCACAATAACTGCTCGATCTGTCTTTAGTTGGCCTTCATCTAATGTAATTAGCTAACACTTCACCTAAGCTAGTATGAAAATATATATATTTATTTATCCTTTATTGCACTATTGATCACGAAAAACAAAGTTCACAAAATCAATAAATTGTGTGATACAATCTATGTCCTATGGTGCATTTTACACAGTATCACACAGGATAGACTGAACCCACCTGTTTCTTGGTGAATTGTTAAATAAGTAGGATTACATTTCACACACTTGAAATACTAGTTCTTTAACATCTGTCACAAGGCTTGTATTTCGAGCATTTTTAATGTGTCACCCATTACACCCAGTGATATAGGTCACTAGAATATCAGGTGGCACAGGCACCAGCCAAGCTCTGGGGCAGTGCCATTCTGCTGCCTCCATAGAGGTGTCCTGTATTGTTCACTTTCCAGTGTGTCCTGTTTCTCTACAGGGCGTCCAATGTGGTTGTTATAATGACTGAACAAGTAGCTTTCTGGGTATGACCTAAGCCATTAAGGCCTCACTTCACCCTGTGAATTTGTTGTGGTTAGAGAATTAAACACACACACCTTAGCTTTTATCCCCTGAATGACAAACGTATTTTATATAAGCATTATGAAGATGTTATTGCATAAAATGTGATGATAGTACATCATATAGTATATAATAAAAGTGCCCAGCAACACTATAGTCTATATATTATTGGCTCTCAAACTTTTCACTCCAGGTACCATCTAATTGCTCTGTGAGTATAACCAGATCTAAATCCAGTCTATAACAGGATAATTACTTTCAAAACCTGAAATGAATTCAGTGATGAAGGTGAACAAGGACTAGCCCACAAGGACTGCCTCTAAATAATAAACATTGGGTCATTCTGCCAAATTGGTGCCTTTTCAGCTTTGAAAAAAGTAATATAAAGTAAAAGAAAAAGCTGTGTCTTTAGTTTTCTGAGTACCAGGTCATGTAGCCTTTGCTCTGGCCGACCCCATCTTGGAAGCGAAGCAGAAAAAGGTCTGGTTGGTACTTGGATGGGAGACTGTTTGGGAACATCAGGAAGACTGGGTGAATGTAGTGTGTGAGCGAGTGGTTGGTGGTGGACGAAGGGGCAGACTGACAGCCTCGCTGTTAGTCTAGCCGCAAGGCAGCTGTGGCTACAATAGCTTACCACCACCAAGTATGGACTATACAAGCGCTATACAAAACCAATGTATCATTATCATCATTGTCCTGTAGAACTGATTCAGGTGAGGCGATGTATGTGAACAAAGCCACTCACTATTGTCTATATAATATTTGTGTCCATGTCAGTTCTCAAACCCATTTACAAAATGGACTAAATGTTTGCTCAAAAGTGGCTCTGACTTAGGTTTCTGTCCTCACTCGACATTACACGTGAACTACATAACCCTATTTTATCTGGCCTTGGCTGGAGTCCACTGCATACTCTATGAACAGTGGAGAAGGAAAGAGTGGCTTGTTTGAACTCTGAATCTGACAAATTGGATATATTAATCATTCTGGGAACTGAAATGGTTCAACAGGTCAACAGATCGGTGGTCAGTACATTCAAACATTCAACTGGGTGCATTTAAGAGTGGTTTAAAACAGTCCTCACACCTTTATTTAGGCTTAGAACCATGTGCTCTGTCTCGCAATAAAAAAGTACAAGACGGCCAACCAAAACTGTTTCGAATAATGTCACTTGAAGCCTTTTATCCATAAACATATAAGGATTCCCTATGATTTTCAAATGCACAACATCCGATACAAAACTTTTTTCTTCAATGGCAAAGTTGTAAAAGGAGTCAGCTCAGACCAGTGCTGCCCATTAGAAAATTGCATTCTAATTCTAATTCTAATGTAGTGTGGGTTTCCATGCCCTCAGATAGGACTTCCTATGTATAGTTTGACACAGTGATGAATTAGGGCTAGTTTCACAACAGATTTGTATGATTTATCCACTGTGGATTATAAAATCAGGGACATGTCAAGGTGAGCTTTGCAACTTTTTGTCTTTGCGAAGGGCGCTTAGCTATTTTCAAAGACATCATTTTGTATATCACTAAAAAAATCTAATTTCAACTTGACAAAACATAGATTATTGTACATTATGCCAAGGCTAACAAACAGAATAGGCCTTTTCATACTTTGTCCTCTCGGGTCACAACAGCATATGCCACATTATGGTTTGAAAGAATCCATGGCACAAATTACTTTTAGACCAACTTGAACCATTTTAGGGTCAATTCTGTGTGTTTGTGTTTGTTTGACTGCGGGCTGGCTATCTCGCCCTAAATGTAAACACACCACGCTGCACAAACTGCCAAGGCACTAAAACTGTTTGTATGGTAACATTGTGGGTAATGATCTTTAGCGGGCTTCAGGACAACCAATGAATGCTTGAGCTTGTATGGTGCTTGGCAGAATCCCTCGTCCCCGTCCTATAAGCCAGCTATAATGTGCTAGTAAAAAGTGTAAGGGGAAAAAAGTCTTCTCTTATCGATTCTGCCCCTGACATGGCAACTGCGCGCGGATTGGCTGCTGCTGCGCGTGCACTTCGCTTCGGATTGGCTGCTCGTGCCGTGTGAAAATGAGGGAATCAGACGGAGACAGGAGAGGGCCAGGAGGCGATTGGCTGCGGCTAAACTGAAAGCAAAAACCCTGTTCCTGAGCCTGTGGATGGTGTGTGTGTGTTTTAGGCGTGACTCTGAAGGCAATTCTTCTTCTTGCTCCCCCCACTCTGAACACATCCCCCAAGACGTAATTATATTGTGGACTATAAAACCCAAAAGCACCCAAGAATAATAAGATATCTCTGGGTCCTGGCAGGGAAAATAAAGGGGAGATAGTAAAGGCAAAAGAAAAGGCCTTTTCTTTTGCAGGAATAACACTGGTAGATTTCTATTTTAGTTGCTCTTTTGCTACTTTGGCCAGTTTGATTAATGATACGTAGATTATTTTTGATATGCACTAATACAATTAAGTATGGCACCCTTATTCTCTTTGATTCCTTCTTCTTTCTTGCTGAACTGCCTTGAGGACCCAAACAAAAAATGTCAACATAACAACTTTTCCCATCATGAAACGTAAAATGTCTTTGTAGAAGTGAATGGATCAAATCAACCATTCAAATGTAACAAAACCACTCTCAGATTTGAATATGTTTCCCTCTTATCTGGGGACACACATCAAGTTTGTGTAATACTTAAAGCTGCACTACCTGAATTACAATGGAAGTCGGAGTTAGTTTAGCATAACCTCTCAGCTATTGCCTAAATCAGGGGTGTCCAAACTTTTCTCATGGGGGGCCGCATATTGAAGCGTACACGGGGTGAAGGGCCGTAGATCAGTAGTTAGTGCCGCAAAACCTTTGACTAGCAGAGGTTTAAATTGTGCCCCATACCTCTATTTAAGCTTAAAACCTTCATGCCAGCTCAGTCTCACAGTAAAATGTTAGTTGTTCGGTTAGAATTGTATAGAATTATTACATTTCAGATAAAAAAGGTCTGGTGATGTGTACCGGTACAGCAAGAGGCCGAGGGCCACCATAAATGGGTCTGAGGGCCGCATTTGGCCACCGGGCCGCACTTTGGACACCCCTGGCCTAAATACATTTCTACCTCACACCCTTGCACACGTCCCGATTGTTCACTTCAGTTCATTAGAGGCACATCTCAGCTGTAGTTTATAGCGCGGACCGCCAAGCTAACACTGTGCTAATGTGGCCTCTGAATTCTGTGTTCACACTGGAGGAAAATGTGCAATATTTAGACACACAGCAACAAACATGCTTTTAATGTCTCAAATGTTGCCCTTACAATGTAGATCTATGGTGCGAAAAGACGTTTACTCTATACGTCAAGAAAATATATTGATTACCACAGCTTTAAGAAAAAGACCTTGCATACCCTACCTTTAATCTACATTAAACCAACACCAGGCTTTCCGTACAAATAAGCAAGAACCTCATAACTAAATACGCTGTGGCTGGTAAAACTTTTTGTGGCAAAATAAAGTTTGAAAGGCAAGGCCCGGAAGCCAGTGAGAAAAAAGTCCATGTCAAGCCCTGATCACACCCCTTAAGATGTAATTATATCCAGGACGGTATTAAGATAATAGAACATCTCTAGCGTTTGTCCCTTCCTGCTGGATTTGTATTGTAGCCCGGTATAAGCAAGTTTTGGAGTAGGGCTGTTAAGGAGAAGTGGGCACTTGCCAGCCTGTACTGTATTTTCATGCTGCCCTTTAGATTAAAACACTTCTGTGAATACTTTCTATTTCGGTCTCCCTGCACATTTTCTCAACCCACTCTCGCTGTCTCTTTCTGACACACTTGCAGCAGCAGCCTGAGGGTGACTCAGCGCCGGTACAGACTGTCCTCTCTGGTCCATCTCCAAAGAGAGTGCGTGCAAATGCCCACACTGCCTGCCTGCCTGCCTGCCTATTCTCCTGCTGCAGCTCTCTTCTTTGCTGACACAGGTAAGAGGGAGTAATCTCTTCTACGCCCCTGCTGCCTGCATTTCCTTAATCCCGAGTTAACACACACACACACACTTTATATGGCTAAAATAGGCCACCTGTTGTATTTGGTCATGGGGTTGGAGTACTGTCATTATGTCGGGCGATCCATGGGTATCGAGGGATGAAAAATTGGGATGGTTGCCATAGGTTCTAACAATTGAAAACAAATGATTATCTTTCTAATGGTCAAAAGTCCTCAAAATGGCGTCCGCTGCGAAAAGGCCTACAATATTACAGTGTTGAATCCTGAAACACTAACTAATATGTGTGTGGTTCCAGTCAGAAACCAAAGCCGCTCCTTCTGGCTGGTACAAAATGTTTACAGTTGGTCTACATTCCTTTGACCGTGGAGCAGGCCAGAAATCTAAAGTGCGTTTCCTAGGTTGAACATTTTCACTGACTTTACAGCAAGGCCAAACTAAACATGCCTTGCTTTCACATGTCCTGCCATTGTGTTTAGCACTTCCCTTTCGCTCCCATCTGTCCACAGTGTCCTCCAGTACCCTCACCGCTGACCCAAGGATAAGCCCGTCAGGCTACAATGGCTACAGCAGCTCACAGATGGTACGTTTAAGATAAGGGGGCATCACTTAAAAACTACCAACATGTTAATTATTTCTTGGGGAGAGAAAAATACTGTAAAAGCTATGTATCGTGACATGTGCACAAATAAGAAGAGAAATGCTTTAGAAATGGAGTTCTTATTCAAGCGAGGTCGGTATTCGCCCTCTAGCAGATGATTAATTTTAACGGGGATTCCGATCATTGTTCTGATCCAGAGGAAATGCTTCATACTTTGTGTAATTTAAGCACAAACCGGACATGCCGATGATCACTTCAGTAACTTTCTCATTAGAGAATTAAAGGCCCTATATCATTTTTTTTTCTCTAGCAGTGGTATAAAAAAATTGTTCCTTCAGTATCTTCTGAAGCAGACATTTGTGAGAAAAGGCTTTTGTGCACTGTGCATATAATTGTAAAGCGTTTATCAATCACAATTTCGCAGGCTAGTTGTGTTTCTCCATGAAAGATGTAATAAGTGCTCATCTCTGTGAAGAATTGCGATATTAGAAATGCATTAGGAAAGTTAGGAATCAGTCTGAAATGAATGTACTCCCTCCTCCATTGTTTATAAACAAGAGCAATCGGGCATAGGGCCTTGAAGAACTCCCTGAAAAGTCAGATCAACACCAATGCGTTGACCAGAGATGAGTAGTACAGTTACATTTGAAGAAATTGTACTTTCAGTAGTTTTTTCATGCAGTACTTGTTACTTTTTCCACTGTGAGTAAATATTTAAAGGCACAGTGCGCAACATTTTGGTCTATACTGTTGCCATCAGTACAACACATGCTTCTAATGACCAGCTCCACACAGAAAATACTATTACTGCATGCATTTGGATGACCTAACCTATTTAAATCTTAAATTCTGCTGACTTTCGTCGACGTCTCCTTGGCGACGAGCTGGAGACGTACCCACTCCCGGTAAAGTTACAGTCATGTCTTAGGAGAGCTGAGCCGCTCACAGCAAAAACATGTGTTTGTTTGAAGGTATTTTTCAATGATGAAAATATCTGTCATAAAATAAATGCTTGTATTTCAGTTTTATTTATAAGGTGAAATTCTACGTGATGTGGCTTTAAGCTGCAAATGCTTCATTTTGATCTATACAATGGATGTAGTTGGTCTCGTACTCCTCGCCCTGTAGAATTATTTCGTTGTCATACTAGTACTCAGTACACACAGTAAATAACATTGTCTCCAAGTACTTTTTTGTAATTGTTTGGATACACTACTTTTGACTTTAATTTGAGTAAAATTATTTTCCAAGTAACTCTTACTTATTAATATTTTGGCTACTACCTCTGGCGTTGGCATCTATTTCTGGTGACGTATCCTTTTTTTCACTACCTTCTTCAAAGTTCTCTATTGCTCCTGCGCAGCACTGTTCATTTTCAATTACCGAGTATTAAACCCCTTAGCAATGACACAAGTAACACAGTATAGGATTACTTGACAAAACCTTTATCAGTTTATTGTCTTTCAGCAAGAAAATCAGGCTCTCACATTGCTTAGCTTTTCCAGATGAGTATATTCCAACTCACTGTATTTTCATAAGAGGCAGAATCACTCTCCTTCCAATAGACCGTTCTCCAAAATACATTTTATATAGGTGTTTGTTTTTTTTACAGAGTATTGTCATCAAACTTGAAAAAAAAAAATGTGCCAAGTTCAACGCAGATTCCTTTTCCTCTTTAGCTATGTCGTAGGCCGCATGTCATGAAAAAACATTCATAGCTCGAGCAATGCCACACAGTTCAAGTAATGGAGGCAGGATACTTCCAGGCCTCGGTCAGTTCACACAGACACCGAGAGTGCATTTCTGTGGCAAATGTCAACCTCTCACAACAGCGTCGCCTTCACCACCGCCGCCGTCGTCACACATTGCAACATTTAAAGAAATACTGTTGGATTGCACTTTCTTCAAGCTTTCATCTTGTGGCATGTTTATAGAAAAAATAGATATAGAGTATGAAAAGCTTATACTTCTTTGAGTAACAGAATATAACATACAGTACTTCGATTATGTTTTTGATCAGCACATCAGCAGGTGTACGTCAAACTGCCCCGTCCTCCGCTCCCGATACAATTTTCAAAATACACTTGGGATGCGTGTTCTTGCTCATTATTAAGTGCTTTGGTCAATGGGATTAAGTATTCTCCAGGTTACAATCATATCATTCAAGAGGATTACAATGCTACATTTTACCATTCACTGTGTAGTATATATAAATCTGAATGAAAGTGTCAAATTGTCAAAATGCACCGATATATTTTTTACTCATCTGCGCGTAGCATTTACGCTCAAATTAATTTGGTCAATCACATCAATATGACAGCACCGTTTTCATCTCACAAATGCTAACGCAGAATTCATTAGAACTAGGCAAATCGATAACATCTAGGAACAACAACTTTAGTGTAAGTCGAAGTCAAAAGTGCAGCACCTGATGCGAGGGAGCAATGTTTTCGCATAGACAACATCCCAATGAACGGCCAAAACAAATCGTAAAAAAAAAACACAAAAAAAATGTAGAAGCATAAACAGTCTCTCTGGAAATAAAAAAAAATATATAAAAATCTATGTATCAGCTGACATTCAAGTTCCGGTCCCACTTCATTTGTGAATTGCACATTCACAAAAACCGATGGAATCACTGTAGTGCAAAACGTTTTTTTTTTTTCTTTCTTTTTTACACAAAGCACCTGGATGCAGTCGATCTCGCAAGTTAACAGTAAACAAAATGTCCGTTAGTCTCTGTTCCACTGGGGTTACATCTCTGGGGCGGCAGGCAGGAGTCCCGACGGATGCTTGGGAGTCTGTAAGAGTTTATGCTCCGCCGCGTGTGACGAGGACATCTGACTACTGTCCGCAGATTTGGTGTGGACTGGATGGGACAGCCGCACGTCCAGGGCGTCGTTGTGTTGTGCTAGGGAGTGCAGGCGGTAGTGCAGCACCAGGTCTTTGAGCGAACAGTGGGCGTCGTAAGGTTCGGCAAAACCGTATCCGTGAGGCGTGCTGTAGATCATACAATGCTTGACTTCTTCATTTACACTGCAACAAAAAGGAATAAAATCATTACAATTATTGCAATAATAAAAGACTGAGGAGGGCAAATAAAAAACAAAATGATGGAAAAGTCCCGGAGCGCTTTACTTTTAGCCAAACTATATAGATAATTCATATGAAAAAAGAGGAAAAAAATGGTAGACTGCGCAACTCTATTGATGGGTTGCAGGTTCTAGAACATGATGATGTCATCGGACACAACGGGGGCAGGAGCCAGTTTTTCCTATTAACAACAAGTCGTAGCTAAGAAAAAATATATGAATTAAAAAAAATATCATTAATATCAGTCACTGGGTCCATGATTTCTCTGTACAAGACCAAAAATTTCCTCAAAAACAAAATAATTTTCCCTCTATATAGTAATTGTATAGGCTTTTAGAACGCTGTGATGTCACCTGCAACCCAGCAATTGACTAACAAATACACATTATTCAAAAAAATGTATCCCACAAAGTAAAAGATCAACATGCAATGAACATGCAGTAATAATATAAGATAATTTGTATCTACTTACACGACAGAGCAGGCATAGCATCCCTGTTTGCTGCTTTCACGGATCAGGAAAGTTCCAGCTGCTTTCCCCTGCAGCATCTCTTCTGCCTCTGTGCGACTGAGCTCTCCCACAAACCAGCTCTCCTCGTCCTGATGAGGCAGGTTTTTCTCATCGCCCTTCAAAACGTACGTGCTACAATCACAGAAAAAGCCGTTCGGTTACAACACGGTAAGACCTGTTGTTTCCAGAAGCAAGAATCTCACGTTGATGACAACTTACTCGTCGGCGCTGTCGCTCTGCACACCCAGCCACTCATTTATGCATTTTTGCCGAACCCCTTTGTGATTCAGCCAGCTTAAAGGAAACAGCGACAGTGTAAATTTTGCTTGTTTTGTCAAATAATTGCAACAACTTTTTTTTAAAGAATCATGGACGACTGCCAAGTTCCTCCCTTACTTTAGATACTGGTCTCTGATGTTTCTTAGATGGATAAGGTCAGGCCGCAAGCTGTTTATCTTCCTGTCCGTCTCCCGGTAGTCCTCCACCTGGGTCCTTAAGTCTTCTTCCAGATGGATCTTGCTGTCATAGATCTCCCCAAGGCGGCACTTCAGCTTCTCATAATTTATCAGGAAACTGCGGAGTGAACAGCAACAAAGAAGTTAAATGAACGCCGTCGGTATGAAAATCCAGAATTAAAGACTTATTACTTTGCATGTGGTTTTCGTATTTACCTTTCCAGATCATTGTCGAGCTCGTCTGATTGATTGTTCCTCTCAAACTCTTCCCCGTAACGCTCCTGCTCTCGACATTGCTCCTCGAAGATCAACATCGTCTCGTTGAAAGCTTCTATTGCTGTTCTCTTCATCTGAATCTCCTGCCGAAAACAATCAAACACGTATGAGACATGAGAAAGGATTTTTTTTTCCACATTCTCGACGCATTAAAGTGGATTTTTTTTATTTTTTACCTGAGACGTCTTCGTAAACGCTTCGTAAAGCCGATCGAACTCTTTCGATTTCTCGTGATACTGACATTGCACTTCTTTAAGCTTTCTCCCGGCAACATCAACCGTGTCTTCATTCACCTGCCATCCAGAATCAAACATTTTAACACCAGCTCACAAAAATGCTTTTTCTTTTAGATCTTCAAAAAACTGGGCTCTTATTAACCTGGAAGCGGGACAGGGGATGGGTGAGCATAAGGTCCAGCGTCGCATTGTACTCCACTAGCGGATGATTCTGATAGTACCAGATAAGTTCCACCACAGAGTTGAAAGTGAGAGGGTCCGAAAAGCCGTATTTGCCGTCGCGATGGTAAATCTTGATCAGCTTGTTGTGCCCATCTTTCCTGTGATACAAAGACACATTTGTAACGCTTTGCACTGGTTAGGCAAATGCGCAATGGTCGAAGAGTCTGTTTTCCAAGTCGGCGGCTACCTTAACGTCAAGGTGAAATCCCCTTGCAGTTTAGTGGAGGCGTCACGCACCATGAAGGACCCATCGGGTTTGTCTCGGAGCTTTTCATTCACCTCATCCCTGTTGGAAAAATGGCAAAGTTTAAAAAAAAATACAATCATTATATCATAATCGAGCAACAAAGAAAAAGAAAAAACAAAAATGCTCTGCTAAAGTTTAAGAATACTCATGTGCATTTTGAACATTTTTACCTTGTGATGTCTCCCCAGTACCATTCGGCATCTTGCAGGGAAAGCGCCGGCCGAATATTGTTGTTGATACTGGAAGAAACTGGCTTTGCGGATCGAGGTGGCAGAGCTGACAAAAAGAAACACAGTAAAAAAAAACGTGAGTATGACTGTGAAAATCCCCATGCAACCACAAGAACTTGCTCAAATGTCTTTCACTTCTTGACATCACACTGAGGCCAATTGTCTAGAATGCTGTGCAGACATGATACAGTGCCACCCCCTCCCACACCCCCGCTCTGCTCCTTGAAGCCTGTCAAGATTAGACAAGCCCGGGCATGTTTCCAACAGGTACCACGTGCTGACATCCTTTTTGATTCATTACTGTGGCAGAAAAAGTTCAAACTTGTGTGTTTATTCAACTAAATATTGATGTAGGACGGGGTGTAATTGCGTTCAGCTGTTGCAAGGGGGTAAAAAGGAAATGATCTTAAAAGCATATACCGTTTTATTATGTTTCGGGCCAACTCCTGTTATTTTTATAATTATCTCACGTTCTCGCGCGCTGCCAGAGTTTTCCATAAACAAAAAAAAAAACCTGCCTGGGACTAAGCGTTTTCCTAAAAATGAAAAAAAAAAAAAACGGGCAAACCGCATCAAGGGGAGGTGACTGCGATATATTTCAGTCCAGGACAAAAGTGCCTTTCATGGCGCACAAGAGCAGCCTCAGAGACGCAGCGAATGTGTGGTTTTTTCCTCCGCCATCCGCTCTCCCTCTTTTTCTGACCTTAAAATAAACAAAAGGCAGGTGCAGCAGCGCGGTGGCAGGCTAAACGAAAACCTGCGGCCCCTGGACTCAGCAAAATTAAATCTGCACACCTTCCCCCCCACCCCTTCTCCTTCCTTTAGTGTAGTGCCAAAAAAACTACTGGCGCTGAACCAATGTGCGCATGAAACAGACATGATTGTAGAAGAAGCTTGTCACGCAACAGATTTGGGATATTGTGTGTGGAAAAACGTCCAGGTGTCCTTTATTTTGTTCAAGTTGTGTGCACACTTTTTCTTCATTTCAAACAGATTACAGCCTGGTTACGCGCAGATGCGACGCTGCAAAGAAAGCAGAGGAAGGTGGTAATACGCGTCACTTAACAATGTTCGGGACAGTGTAGCGGGCCACGATCGAATGACAAATGATGAATAAAAAATAACGCGCTCGCGAGGATCCCAAGTCATGAGACGAGCTGTCTAGTCTCTTCGCCTCTAGCCTACTTTTTCAGAGCGAGCGCACAAATTAACCACGGCTGGCTTGCAGAGGGAGAGAACAAAGCGGCCGTTTCATGCGCCGTTCATTATCGCCGTCTCGATTGTGTTCTTCCTCTCCTGCATGATTACCGCAACCACGGACTATTTCATCCCAGTAATGTGTTGTAAAGCAATCAGGGTGCGCGGGTTTTTTTTTTTTTTTTGTGGGGGCCAAGTTTGCGCCGATGAGCCGGGACAAAGGAAAAAAAAAAAAAAAAAAAAGACTGACTCTCGAGCGCCGCTCCACTGAAAGGTATTACGTAATTGCCAAGTGAATTGCGCTATGCATGCCTGGGCAATGCCGCTGGGGGAGCACAGCGCCCAGGACGGCTCCATTATAACGCTTTACTGACACCTGCACAGCGTTTAGAGCACCTCGTGTGTGTGTCAACCCGATGGGGAACATTAGCAAAGGCATGTCAGAATGATCAAGCGAGAACTGCGTGGATAAAAAAAAACGTTGTCTTGTTGTGAACGGCTCAGACAAAGGCAGCCTTAGTTTAACCCTAACTTACCTGGTGGTGCTTGATCCATTTCGATGTAAAATAAGCCTTCGGAAGGATAAACCATTCCTGTTTGCAGAATTGAGTCCAGTTTGCTGTCGCTGCGTTTGTGCGTAAAAAAAAAAAAGCACAATTCTTTCTTTTGATTTTAGGCGACTTCAGCGGAGACGCGAGAGTCCTACATCGGTGTGGGGGGAAATGCCAGATGCGCGTTCCTTCGACTCCATAAACAGGCCCAAGTCCAAATAGGCTATTTGTCAAAACTTTGTCTTTACAGGGGGGGGGGAAAGATTGTCGTTGTTGTCTCACGGTGCGCTGAAGCTCTTCTACTTACTTCATCTCGGAAGTGGAGCTACTTTAAAGGGCTGCTCGTCACATCATCTTGGGTGAGTCCAAATCATTTTCCGGAGAGGGTGGGTCATTTTTTGGACAAGCGAACTGCAAGTACATGTACACGTTTAGTTTTATGCGTGTTGCACAGCGCGTGAGTCCTGTTTTAGCCAAATGTTTACCGCGTCGGTTGATGTAGTCGGATTAATGTTTGCGTAAATGAATGCGCATAAGAGATGTCCCCTAAGCTGTTATGGTACAACCCAGATCGTTTCATTCACACTCCTCCAGTTCCACTGAAACAGCTGAAAATACCTTTCAGTACATGAATGGAAGAGCATTTTTCAATCCTTTAACCATTTGGTTGAGATTTCGAAAGTATCCCCATTTGTGGTTTTGTACCTTAAAATGGAAACCAAAATACATTTTACAACAGTGCAAAATCTTGAAATAACTCAACTTTATTCAGCCGTTAAGCTTCCTTGTCTTTGTTGTTAATTACCAAATTTGACATAGGATTTTTATATTTTTTTTAAAGAAGTATAATCTGACATATTACTGAGACACAAAACTTATTTTTTTTAGGAAGCAGGGAGAATTGCTACCATACAAAGCAACACTTGTCCATCCATCCATCCATTTTCTTCCGCTTTATCCGGGGCCGGGTCGCGGGGGCAGCAGTCTCAGCAGAGATGCCCAAACTTCCCGATCCACACACACCTCCTCCAGCTGTTCTGGGGGGACCCCGAGGCGACACCAGGCCAGCTCGGAGACATAGTCCCACCACCGTGTCCTGGGCCTTCCACGAGGCCTTGTCCCACTAGGACATGCCTGGAACACCTCCCGCGGGAGGCGACCAGGAGGCATCCGAAACAGATGCCCGAGCCACCTCAGCTGGCTCCTTTCGACGTGGAGGAGCAGCGACTCTACTCCGAGCTCCTCCCGGGTAACTGAGCTCCTCACCCGATCTCGGAGGGTGCGCCCAGCCACCCTGCGAAGGAAACTCATTTCGGCCGCTTGTATTCGCGATCTTGTCCTTTCGGTCATTACCCAAATCTCATGACCATAGGTGAGGGTGGGAACGTAGATCGATCGGTAAATCGAGAGCTTTGCCCCCCGACTCAGCTCCCTCTTCACCACGACAGACCGATACAGCGACCGCATCACTGCTGACGCCGCACCGATCCGTCTATCGATCTCACGCTCCATCCGTCCCTCACTCGTGAACAAGACCCCGAGATACTTGAACTCCTCCACTTGAGGTAAGGACTCCCCACCGACCTGTAGAGGGGAAACCACCTTTTTCCGGTGGAGAACCATGGCCTCGGATTTGGAGGTGCTGATCCTCATCCCGGCCACTACACACTCGGCTGCAAACCGCCCCAGTGCGTGCTGAAGGTCCTGGTTTGTTGAAGCCAACAGAACAACATCATCTGCAAACAGCAGAGATGAGACTCTGAGGCTCCCAAACCGGACACCCTCCGGCCCCTGGCTGCGCCGAGAAATTCTGTCCATAAAAGTAATGAACAGAACCGGTGACAAAGGGCAGCCCTGGCGGAGACCAACACGCACCGGGAACAGGTCTGACTTACTGCCGGCAATGCGAACCAAGCTCCTGCTGCGGTCATACAGGGAACGGACAGCCCTTAGCAGAGGGCCCCGGACCCCATACTCCCGGAGCACCCCCCACAGGGCACCACGAGGGACGCGGTCGAACGCTTTCTCCAAGTCCACAAAACACATGTGGACTGGTTGGGCGAACTCCCACGAACCCTCGAGCACCCGACGGAGGGTATAGAGTTGGTCCAGTGTGCCACGACCAGGACGAAAACCGCATTGTTCCTCCTGAATCCGAGGTTCAACTATCGGCCGGATCCTCCTCTCCAGCACCCTGGAGTAGACCTTACCGGGGAGGCTAAGGAGGGTGATTCCTCTGTAATTGGAACACACCCTCCGATCCCCCTTCTTAAAGAGAGGGACCACCACCCCGGTCTGCCAATCCAGGGGCACTGTCCCCGACCGCCACGCGATGTTGCAGAGACGTGTCAGCCAAGACAGTCCTACAACATCCAGAGACTTAAGGTACTCAGGGCGAATCTCATCCACCCCCGGAGCCTTGCCACCGAGGAGCTTTCTCACCACCTCGGTGACTTCAGCCCCGGTGATGGGCGAGCCCACCTCCGAGTCCCCAGCCTCTGCTTCCTCATCGGAAGACGTGACGGCGGGATTGAGGAGGTCCTCGAAGTACTCCTTCCACCGTCCGACGACATCCCCAGTCGAGGTCAGCAGCCCCCCACCCGCACTGTAAACAGTGTTGGTGAAGCACTGCTTCCCCCTCCTGAGGCGCCGGATGGTTTGCCAGAATTTCTTCGAGGCCGACCGATAGTCTTCCTCCATGGCCTCCCCGAACTCCTCCCAGACACGAGTTTTTGCCTCTGCGACCGCACGAGCTGCAGCACGCTTGGCCTGCCGGTACCTCTCAGCTGCCTCAGGAGTCCCACAAGCCAACAAGGTCAGGTAGGACTCCTTCTTCAGCTTGACGGCATCCCTTACTTCCGGGCGCCACCACCGGGTTCGGGGATTGCCGCCGCGACAGGCACCAGAGACCTTGCGGCCACAACTACGAGCAGCCGCATCAACAATGGAGGAGGAGAACAGAGTCCACTCGGACTCCATGTCCCCCGCCTCCCCCGGAATCTGGGTGAAGCTCTTCCGGAGGTGGGAGTTGAAGACCCCACTGACAGAGGGATCCGCCAGTCGTTCCCAGCAGACCCTCACAACACGCTTGGGCCTGCCAGGTCTGACCGGCTTCCTCCCCTGCCAGCGGATCCAGCTCACCACCAGGTGGTGATCGGTTGACAGCTCAGCCCCTCTCTTTACCCGAGTGTCCGAGACACGCGGCCGGAGGTCAGACGACACAACTACAAAGTCGATCATCGACCTCCTGCCTAGGGTGTCCTGGTGCCACGTGCACTTATGGACACCCTTGTGCTCGAACATGGTGTTCGTTATGGACAAACCGTGACTAGCACAGAAGTCCAATAACAGAACACCACTCGGGTTCAGATCGGGGAGGCCGTTCCTCCCAATCACTCCCTCCCAGGTCTCACTGTCGTTACCCACGTGGGCGTTGAAGTCCCCCAGTAGAACAATGGAGTCCCCAGTCGGAGCACTATCTAGTACCCCTCCCAGGGACTCCAAGAAGGCCGGGTACTCTGCACCGATGTTGGGCCCGTAGGCCGAGACAACGGTGAGAGACCTGTCCCCGACCCGAAGGCGTAGGGACGCGACCCTCTCGTCCACCGGGGTGAACTCCAACACGTGACGGCTGAGCTGGGGGGATATGAGCAAACCCACCCCAGCCCGCCGCCTCTCCCCGTGGGCAATTCCAGAAAAATGGAGAGTCCAGCCTCTCTCCAGGAGTTGGGATCCGGAACCCAAGCTGTGCGTGGAGGTGAGCCCGACTATATCTAGTCGGTATCTCTCAACCTCCCGCACCAGCTCAGGCTCCTTCCCCCCCAGCGAGGTGACGTTCCATGTCCCGAACGCCAGAAGCTGTGCATGCGGACCAGGTCGTCGAGGCACCCGGCCTCGACTGCCACCCAGTCCTCTTAGCACCCGACCCCTATGGATCCCTCTGCGGGTGGTGAGTCCACAGGAGGGCGGGCCCACGTCGTCCCTTCGGGCTGTGCCCGGCCGGGCCCCGTGGGCAGAGGCCCGGCCACCAGACGCTCGCGTTCGGGCCCCAACCCCAGGTCTGGCTCCAGGGTGGGGCCCCGGCTGCGCCATGCCGGGCGACGTCACGGTCCTTGATTGGTGTACGTCCATAGGAGTCTTGTGAGCTGCTCTTCGTCTGACCCGTCACCTCAGACCTGTTTGCCATGGGAGACCCTACCAGGGGCATAAAGCCCCGGACAACATAGCTCCTCGGATCATTCGGGTACTCAAACAACCCCACCACGTTAAGGTGGCAGCTCATGGGGGTTGAAGCAACACTTGTAAAATAGTCAACCTAAATATTCTCATATGTTGTCTATATGTTCAATTGTGAATACAGGTTCATTGGGTTTGACTTTAGTCCTAGACAGTTAGACACAGCAACTGGGCTGACTGCCTTTCTTGGCAAGTATGAGTTGTGTACTAGTTTAGCTTGTTAAACACGTCCTACATCCTGACTGTTGCCCTTTGAAATAAATGTCACTCAAATATTGTTCTTCGAACAACAGATAAGCTGAAAGAAGATTTTTTCTTCTATCTTTATTAGTTCAGGTCATGTTTTTGCATAATAATTATTATTATGAATGCATGTTTTGTACATTGTTTAGTGCCTTAACACAACTCCCACGAGCTGATGCTAATAGCTGCAGGGAGAGTGAAACGAGGACTCTGGTCAGGGGTCTGCCTCAGTTACTGTTATTACTAAAGGTCCCCTTTCGACCCAGAACTCTGGGTGTCAGAGAGGTTACTGCCCATAACACGCTGCCTCTTCTCATCAAACATCTTACCGACAGGTCTAGTACTGACAACTCATCATCTGCTATCCTACATTATTGGCTCAGTCTTTATAAACAAAACTTATTCTAACTATCTACTCACGTACTTAATGCTGCTATTATATCAAACGCCAGGACTCAATTATTAGTGCATATGTGTGACACCATATGCATATGAACTAGGCATGCTTTATGATGTCTGTGTGTTAAACCATATGTGACCGAGGGCATGCCTCAGCATGTCACTTGGACAGGAGACATTGTGATTGTCTTTTGTCTATATATTCACAACTTTGTTAATGTTAACAAAGTTTTTGTTTTTGTATTAATTGAATGTGCCACTTGATTCACTGTATTTGATCATGTTCTTTGGCTTACTGTGAAATGGCTGACTTGTGGGCTAAGTCTTTAGGCTCTGCACCCCACATCTAGACAGCCCTGATGGGATCAGTAAGGGCTAATCGTAAGATTAAGGGGAGGGGATAGTGCAGGCCTGCCAGCTGCCTGCTGCTGGTGTGACTCATCCTGACACCACTGCAATGTGCCCCCGAGCTGTGGGAACACCGGGAAGTAGAACCTGCAACATTCAGTATAACTAAGTAATAAACAGCTATTGTCCCAGTTTCACTTCTGACATGCAGGCTCTGTCGGGCTGCAAAAGGAAGCATTGCAACCTCATTTTGAAGTTTTCAATTGCACCCCAATTTTAGTAAAAAGCACTCACTTTTTTTTAAAACTGATGCAGTCAGTTAGTTGTGGAGCTGAGCTGTAGTGGTGACATGATATGGCAGGAGTTTCAGACTGAGCCATGGAAAATCATGCATCAGGAAATTTACTGTTACTTTGCTTTTCTGTGTCAATTCACTTGAGGCTTCGTTCCCTTAAAAAAACAAAAAACAAAAAACTATTTAAAAGAAAAGGCATCAGACAAGTATATAAGTAAATAAATATCTAAAAAAAAAGGCAGCTAATTTCTAAAATGCTATAAACGCACCAGTAGCAGAGTAATACGAATATTTTAGAATATTAAATAAAACAATAAAGTCTGTCAAGGAACTGTGTAGCTTGACTGTTTTTCCAGTGTACGCCACTTTATGACCACTTTATCATTGTTTTCTTTGGTGCGCATCATAAATCCATGCAATACAATAAAACCATGTCAGAGATGATTGAAGTCCATTACTGGGAGTATGTGTGTCACGGTCTCACAGTGTTGCATTATATTATACTTATACAGCTTTCTGCGCTGGACTGTGTGCTGTGTAGTACTTTATAATCCCTGTAGGGAAATTTGTTCTCTGCATTTGACTCATCTCAATGCCGCTGGGGCAACATGTAGGAGCAGTGAGCATCTCCAGATGTGAAGCCAGGCTAATGGTCAGAAGCACCTGGCTGGAGGATTAACCTATTGTACATGTTTTTAATGGTAAGAAACTGAAGTACCCAGAGGAAGCCTGAGAACATGAAAACTCCACACAGAAAGGCCCCGTCCAGGTGGGAATCGAACTCGGGACCTTCTAGCTGTGAAGCATGAGCACTAACCGCTGCCCTACTGTGCTGTCCATTGGTGTACTATGATAGTAGAGCGGCTTGACCCTAACCTGGAGCGCAGAAGCTAGTGTGAACACATGACACACAATTAACAAATTTGCTTAGCTATTGATTTTGATATTTTTCCTCAGTTATACATATAGCCCTAGTACTGTGTAATTTGTGCTTGTAGTATGCTAAAGGTACTTTAGTGTGTTCTCAGTGTACTGTGCTAATTCGTTTGATGCTGTTTAAATATATTGAACTTAAAAAAAATCATTAATCTGACAAAGGCTAATGACCTTTTGCATCTGACCCCGGGACCAACTTTTGGCTCCTTACCCACCAGTTGAGAACCATTGCTGAAGTGTAATGTAGTGTGTACTGTAGCTCAATGTGAGCTGCTCACCACCATTGAAGGGAGGCATAATGGTCCTGGCACTGTCTTCAACATCCACTATGGAGAGACTGTGGGGTTTCCCTGTTCAGAAGCCAGAACCAGCACACCAAGCATGCAGTCGTCCTGCCAGAGGCAACTCAACTGTGGGCAGTATAGGGCGGCTTTGGTCTGGCCCCAAGGACCCTACCATTGTGGATATGTAAGTAGGGACAGTGTCTGAACGGCTAGAGTTGGATTTCTTTGGATGACCAAAAGCATGAGCTCTAAATAGCTGGGCCTGGGAAACATAGCATGATCATTTCAGAGGTCAAATAAAAGCCAAAAAGAAGAAAAAAGCAACAACCCAATGTTTGGTGAAGAAAATGTTAAATTGGCTTCAGCAGCAGAATCTCTATGAACTGCGTGCCTTGGTTGTCCAGATCCTTTGTCCTGCTTCGTGTAGCACCCAGTGGTCACACACCACTCATCGTCATGCCACACTCTCCCCAGACTAATCCCACTAACAGAGGTGACATCTGAGGTAGTCGTGGTGCGCCACAGCAGAATCGTTCATCTTATTTGGGTCAGCTGATGCATATAGGTAATAATAAAACTATAATGTATGTATGAAGTCAGTATACACACACGGACTTTATGGTTACTATAATAAAAAACTAATAGTTAATTAGAATGTTTGAACATACCAACACTAAGTAACTTCAATAACTACAGGAACACTTTTGGCATTAATTGACCTATTTAAATCAAATTTTGTCTTTGTCCTGTGGTCCACCTGAGCTGACCTTTACTGATGTGTCTTGTCGGCAGTGAATCTTACAGAGCAGAGTCATGTGCTCAGCAGCAGAGCACAGATATGGCTGCGAGCTCAGTGGAGTTAAGCTGGTAAACTCTCTCGCCCTGGATCACACAATCAGCGCCTTTCATGCAGAGCAAAATTGAGAAGCTGGGAGCTCTTTTCAAGCTCTTTGGCTGTTGCCCCCCTTTATATAAAAGGACACTACTCTCCTCTGCTCCACGGCCATCACATCAGCACTATAACTCTATTAGGCAGAGCTCCAGGACACACTAAGCAACCCAGGGCCCACAAAGGCATCATTGTCAGCGAGGACTGCAACCATTGTCACCCTTCCTACAGGATTTATTCCCCCCCTTCATATTCTGACCTTCACCTTTCACCCTGGCTGCCATCACATGCTCCAGAGAGGAGAGCTTTTGAGTCAATATGCCTTTTAGCTGTTAATGTTTATGGACAGTAAAGCACGTACGCTTTTTGAGATCACTTTGCAGCGCAGTCTTGGGATGATTCACCCTAGTGTCAAGCAGAGAGAGAATGAGGGGTATTCTGGTCTGTGGCTGGTCTTAGTGACCCACAGTAAAGGTCAGTTGGAAGCCATGAGAGCAGAGGACCGGCCTAAATAGTCCCTTTCTCTGGTTGTTCTCCCCCTGTTCCTCTGCACGGGGAGTCTGTGGAGTGGTTATTTATGCGTGTGTGGGAGCGAGCGAGGGGGCTCTTTGTTACCAGGGCTGGCCGGGACGAGGTGTTGCCTGTCATTGGCTTGGTTCTGTCATGTATGCACACTCAGTATTAAGATCCCCTCCCTCGAGCGGCAAGGACACAGAGAGAAGCACTCTGTTGCAAGGCAGATTTGGAAAATGAGGTGTGCTTTTCTCAAGTGCTGTCAGCAGTTTGAGAAATGCAATTTAGAGAGGAGTCTGACCCATACTAAAATGTTCACAGAGAATATGGTGACTTGAAAAACAGAGATGACTAAAGCCCATTCATTAAGCCGTCATAGGTTTTGGATTGGTAAGCGGATAAAGATATACTTAGGTAATAGAATTAACATTGTAATCAACATTGTTCCATTCATCCATGCATCTTCTTCTGCTTTATCTAGAACCAGATCATTGTGGTGTAGAAGCTGAAAAAGTAGAACTCTCGATTTACCGGTCAGTCTATGTTTCCACTCTCATCTAATTGTTTTCCTCATGGTGACTTAGAGATAAGGTGAGGAGGTCTGTCATAACAGTGGAGCTTGGAGTAGAGCCGCTGCTCCTCCATGTCGAGATAAGCCAAATGAGGTGGCTTGGACATCGATCCCAGGTGCCTCCTGGGCATAAGATGTTCCAGATGTTCCAGGCAGGTATACCTTGGACACGCTGAAGGGACTGACTCTCGGCTGGCCTGGGGAAGGCTTGGCACTCCAAACAGCTGGAGGAAGTGTGTGGCTAAAGGGAAGGCTGGGCATCTGCAGTTAATCAACAAATTAGGATTCATGTACATAAATGTAAATGCACATTTTCGAGAATTCCAGATGCCCTTCCTAAGCAACCCTACATTTACCCAAATATGTTACGGTACAATTGCTTGTGACCTGTGGCTAGAGTGACCTGCATAATAGCATAATAATTGATGCATGTAATTGTACAATGTATTTCTTAGAATTCTTAATACAATTCAATTTACATAAATAATTTAGTTGTTTCAAATTAGATAACCAAGCCTTACTTGATTAGATGAAAACTTTTCCCAGAAGTGCTCGTTCACCAGCACTGACTGCCAATGTAAGACACACCAGTTTTTCTCTTTTGCCACTGACACAGAGTTAAATTAAGCTTGGATTTCACGCTGAAGTCAAATGGTCATGATGTCATGGTTTGAGGGACAGAATGACTTGGTTTGTCTGTTGACTGAGAAGGGCCTATTCTTGCATGTTTGGGTGGGAACGTAGCATATAATTGCAGAGCGGGATAGCAAGGAGGAATGGGGGTAGGGAGAGAGTTAGCACGCAACAAGCTGGTGTGGGTGCCAAACTTGTCTTGAGGGCTGTTGCGTGCGGGGTTAGTTCTGCTCAGGCCCCAAGGCTTTGGCTGTTCCAAGGCACATCTTTCATTTGAAAAAAAGCAAGAGCACTTCGGAGAGGGGATGATTTTTTTTTTTTCTTTCTTTCTTAAAATCCTTTTTGGGGAAATTGGAAGACGTCCCGGTGTGTGTGTGTGTGTGTGTGTGTGTGTGTGTGCCTGTGCCTGTGCCTGTAAGAGTGCATGAATCTTTAGTGTCCTCTGTCTAAAGGAACAGTGCATTGTTTCGTTGTCAAGTTAGTTGTTAGGGAGCAACCAAACCGCTGTACTTGTGTTACAGCCATTGAGGACTACACCGATCCAAAAAATCTGACTGTAAAGAGGAGAATGGAAAGCTTTGTCGTTCCTATTCACATCCTCTCTGTGGGAGGTAAAAGCCAAGACCTCCAAAGTCCAAACCTGGGCTTAAGTAGAGGTGGTTAGTGGTGGAACGAGTGGGTGTCAAACGGGATAGGGTAGAGGAGGGAGGGGAGGCGCTCAACTGCCAACCAGATGGACAAGCAGGCCCATGTGTATTTAGGGAGATCATATGGGATAACCTTGCAAGAACAGATTGACATTTTGCTGACAAAACAAACCGCAAATGCTCGCCCCCTCCATCCCCTCTTACCTTTCGCCCACGCCCACGCTCGGACACACACACAGCACTTCTATCATGTGCGGCTATACAAATACTTTAAGTGGCATTTGCTTACATAGGTCTTAAGGAAGTTATTTCAGAGTGTGTTAAGCAGCCAGTGAGGAGCCATAACAATAAGAGGATAGGCCCAAATGAATCTAGGATTACACAACTCACAGCACGAAACAATAGCGGCGGCGGTGACTTGAGCAAATGAGACAACCTTGAGCTATGTGCAGAGCTGGTAAACTCATTGTCAGCGTCATGCGTTAGGATTTACCTTGGCACTTTAAGGCCAGAGGCTGGGATATCTGACCCAGAACAGTGAGAGCCCTCGCCATCGTTGGTTTGGCTTAACTGCATGTCCTGATGTTCATTCTCCACTACAGATCAAGGATTTTTTTATCAGCTGGAATCAGATGATAGTTCCAGTACATTTTTTTGTGCTCTTTTTCCACAGCTATAGTCAAAATAGTTTTTTTTGGAGCGACACGGGAGCAAAATGTTCTTGGACAGACAGTAAATTTTTGGATAATACCAGCAAAAGAAGTTGTTGTAGTTGCAATAACAGTGGCTGGAAAGCAGTGCCCTCTACTTGTTTTATTTTCTAAACTGTCTGTTGAGACTGTGGCAATCCTAATCCTAATTTTCCATTACATTATTTGCAGTAAAAAATGTCACTTAGACTATTGTCCCATTTTATTTTTAAAGGGATATTTCAGGATTTTTGTCATAGGGCCTCATTTCCTAGTTATCCAGAGTGTTATTGGAGATATACTTTTTTTTAAATTCATGCAGTCCTTATATTTGAAGAGTTTAGTGGTGCTAAGCTAGTGCTAGGCTAGCGCATGTCTATGGTAACTAGTAGCCTGCATTAAAATCCTCTTCAAAATCATGGGGTAGTCCTCCAAACGTTGCCATATTTGATTTGTAGAAAGCTCCTTTGTGAATTCCATGTGTAGTAATGCCGGCCGCAGGTAAACAAACTACTGTAGATCCGGTAACCTAGCAGATCACTCCGCCGCTGCGTAGCAAGCAACCAGGAAGCTGATGGTGCTCAAATATAAGTTTTTTTTAAATGCAAAATGGTTATATTTAAACAATTATTCAGTCAACACAGACATTTATATCGGTAGTCTGGTGTTATAAGTGATTTGCCTCAGGTGCACTGGGCTTGGGTCAGACGGTTTTTAATGCTACTAGTTACCATAGACATGCACTAGCCTAGCACTAGCACCACTAAACTCTTCAAGGGTGCGTACTATGTTCCCCGGGTCCTATGATCCCCGGATCCTATGTTCCCCGGGTGTGATTTTTTATTCGTAGGTGAGATGGTACATCAACCGATCACAAGTCATGAGTAAAACGTCAAAAAAATATCAATCAGCTTAACCCTGACCCTGCCCTAGCCACTAACCTTAAGGATAGCGGACTGGGGCTGGGCCTAATCTTAATCAATAGTAGTGGGGGAACATAGGTACCGGGGAACATAGGTGCCGGGGAACATAGGTGCCGGGGAACATAGGTACCGGGGATCATAGGTACCGGGGAACAATATGCATAATAACTAGGATAACTAGGAAATGAGGCCCTATGTCAAAAATCCTGTAATATCCCTTTTTAATGTGGATTTTAGCAGCCTGCAAAAAATGAAATAAAAAAGATGTTCACTAGTTAAAAAAACCTGCTAATTTGGCCCATTTTCTTGTAAATATTGTCCTGTAGCCTCAATATGAATGTCAATCTTTCAATTTTGTGCATCTCTACGACCATTTAGCGCATTAATATAGTTTATTATTTGTTATTCCGAAGCTTATTTTTGTGGTCAGAAAATATAGTGGACAGTATGGGCCACATTAATTGGAAACACTTTGTAAAATATTGCATGTTCGCTCCAGAACTTTAACACTGTGCTGCCAAAACAAACTCCCATTAAGAACTTGCTCTGTTCTTCTTTTTGTTCATTTGCACAACAACAAGAGTAGCCAACACACTGTGGACCCTCGATTCCTGAAATTTATTAAAATAAAAACATCATGTTCCGTGAATGTTCCAAAATAATGATTGCATTATCGGTGCTGTCATTTCCCACACTGCACCTGTGTTCTTCTGACATGACTGAACTGTAACTGCAGACTGTCATTGTGACCTCAGACATCAAGAAGTATAACAAGTGTACACGGTTTAAACGAACATGCCGCTTGTGTTTACATAATAACCTGACAGTTCCCCAAACCTACGGCTTACACACTGAGTTCTGGAAAAAGTAGGGACAATCAGGTTTAATAAAACAACTTAAAATAGTTTGCAAAAGTAGACTCTTATTTTGAGATTTTATATATACCTCACTTTTAAACGGTATAACGGTACACAGAATATCCAAATGATGTCAATGTTAATTATAGTAAGAGAAGGGTTTATGCTGCGTTTCTCATTGTAAAAAAAGCAGATAGTAAAGCTGTTTCATTGCCTCTTGCCACAATTTAATGGCGAAGTAATTGGAGAAACTCGGCTAAGCTTATCACACACACTTTAGCAGCCAACTTTGTGCCACCACAATGCTGCACATGTAGAACATCTGTCTGGCTTTTATAGATCAGCCTAATAACATAAATATGGTAAAAGTTTTAAATAGTGTGGCTTGATTATTGCAGTTGGCTGGGGTGTGCACACATACACAGTAATAAAATGTGGCGGCTCAAATGTGCCTCGTTCCTTTTGGCCTATTCTTCCTGTAAAGCCCCTGAGGTCAAGACAAAGATGAGCTTATTCAATCCTGTTTGGTCATCTAACACGGACGGCGCATTGTGCTGCGAGGTCGAAGGCCTCGTTAGCTCATATGACCACCTTTCTTTGGCAATTACGCCTGTCACAGAGGGTTAGACTAAACTAATACGAGAAATGTCAAAGGGTAAATAGGTCAGAAGAAACCATTGTCTTGCGTTTAAAAGATGTACTGTACAGAGCAGTGATTCTCAAACTTCTCACACTCTGCAGCCCCTCAGAAACACATGAACCTGAACCACTGAAATGTGCATAATGATACTGTGACTCAGACAGGACTATGTAAGCTGGAACTAAAGTAAAGTTTCGGAACGAGCCCGGACTAAACTAAATGTAAGTAATGTAAAACCTGAACACACTGTAGTTTGAAAACCACAGATCCAGTGCACTGGGACATGATCCTTGTCGCCATGGTTTCTGTCTCACGTCAAACTTCTCTCCATTGTATTACACTCATCATGCTCGAATTTATGTCGCCCTCAGAGATTCTTGCTCGCGCTATTTTGGTAAAAATGTCCCTTGCTTTGGCTTGTGTCTGATCCACCTCTTACACATACACTCTTTCTCTTTCTCTCTGTCTGCCTGCACCACCAAAGCCACATCGCCACACTCACTTTTCCATGGCCTCTCATTCTTGGGCGCTCTGCAAACTAAGTAAATGAACGACACAATCCGGAAATAGCTTTCCATAGCCGGAGATGGTGGGAAGGAAAATCCCTTTACTGGTGTTGGCAGGACAGGGGAAACAGTGCTTCAGCCCAAATTCTTCAATACTTGTAACTTTCCCTTCTTCAAACCATATCCATGTCGCTGTTTTTCTTATTCCACCCCAGCTGTCCTACACATGCAGCACAAGAGCCTTACAAGCGAACATGTTACCAGTGCCAGGACATGGTTGTAAAGGTTAACTTATCTTTAGCCTTGGAGGTCAAAGGTCTCCATTAAAAACAACACAGATGTTCCGAAAGGAGTTTGGCGCAGGGTAAATGTTGTCAGGATGGGCCAATAGTTAGGCATGGAGGGGGTTGGGTGCAGACAGGAGGTGTGTCAGCAGGTTAAAAGCAGGGTCACGTCTATAAGTGCAAAGCTATCCGGACACCTTTTCACAGCTGCCAGTCAAAACCCACCCAAAAACCCAATGATTTAAACCATCCAAGCTCAGCAAATGCCCTCTGCCTAAAAAACGTATTCAACAGTTGTTTGGTCACGGTGGTATAAAAAATGTTCCCCCTGCCAAGACGGAGGATGTGGTCAAGTCTTTCGCCCGGGGCTGGCTGTGTTACTAAAGCAACAATGCAACATGATCCGTGGAAGCTCAATGGACTGCTCTCGCAATTAAACTTGAAAAGTCGTTTTGCAAAATAAGTCCATGCTCTTTGAAAGTGCTCACCGTGCTGCTGAACCCACCTTTTTCCCTCTGTTGTAAGAGTGTCATGATGCCGTTCCCCTCACCAAAAAAACATACCTGGAATTGTTTTGTTTAGTGCAATCCAACTTAACTTAAAACGCTCACTCCCCACCTGCCGACGTCATGAGGAGAAGAGAGAGTGACCATCTTAAGAACTTGGGACAGGTCAGGTAAACACAGAAGGTTAGGAATCACAATACTGTACATTTTATGCAAGAAGTATTGATACATTATTCTCCATAAAGTCTACTTTAAGTGTGATATTATTATAAACAGGTGCAATGTAGGGGACAAAGCTAGAGATGCCCAGACATTAAGTACCTGTTTTCCAGACACATACATTATTTCGAGTTAGAAAATATGAATCCATGCTACGAAGTCTGAAGGCCTGAGAAAAGCGAAGGAGCTTAAAGTGCTAGCCTGTGCTCTGGCCGGTTGGTGCTCGTTAAACCCAAATGGCGAGGTGGTTTTTACAAGGGGAGGATGGCCTGCGTGAGTTTGTCTCACTATAACAGTCCGTAACATGAGATGGGGAACCACACAACCGCTAAATCAGTAAAATGGGAACCCAGAGTCACTGTAATTTGGGAGAGAGCTGGTTAACCACTCCTCATAATGGATGGTGTTTCTGTTTAGCCTTAGGCGTTGGGGCTGAGGTCATATGCAAACAAGGCAGATCTTTGGCCTCAGCTTTTATACACTCTCTGTATAATGTTTTCTACCTTATATATGACTGGGGATCTAATGTAGTGTAGGGAGTTGGTAAATGAACTCACTCTGACTAAGCTGGAAGTAAATAAGCTGTAAATGAGGACTAAACAAGATCTATGCGGACAGAGCCAGGACTAAGGGTGGATTAAACACAGGACTAAACAAGGCCAAGGGCTAAATTAGCATACTCAAATTAAAAGTTAAGACTCTATCATGTCAGGACAAATATTTATGACTAATGCTACCAACACCCCACAGCTCATTTACATCAGTGCTTCGTACAAACTGATTTTTTCTCATTAATTTGCATAATAAAAGAATTAGGTCCATTATTATGACTAATGTTTTCTGCTTAAATTCTTACATTGTTCAACAAGGATCTAAACGTACAGCTTAGAAGAATGCTCTAAAATGATATTAAAAAGCATATATGAAATGAAATCCTAATAAAAACCTAGTGTAAAATACAGCATTACAAACATGTCTGCCACAGAAGGTAATACTTGTTATCACCATAAACAAAGGGTATTTTGTTCATGCAAATAGCCTTATTCTGTTTGTGACAGTTACCGACATGTGTCTGAGAGAAGCACAGTCAGATGGCCTGTCTGTGCAGCCATTACCTGCTGTCCATTGTAGCAGATATTATGGGATTACATCATCCTCTTGCTCCTTTTTTCTCGGTCTTCAGCCTTTTCTGCCCAGAGACAATTGGTGCATTCAGAAGTGCATAACACTGCCATCTCCTGACGATTCTGGCCCTGCCGGCCGTGTGATAACTCTTTTCAGTGTAACCTGAAAAACGAAAAGACAAAACCACAGAAACAGACAATTCAGAAGATGACTCACAAAAAAACCTCGATGATGTCATTATACAAAGCGTTATAATCAGCCATCACAGTCATCACAGGCGAAGAGGCAGGTGCTTTGTTTTACTGAACTGGAGCGTCATCTACTGGCACTAAGCTGTAATTGTTACTACCACAAAACTACACCTCAACTACTAAACTACAGCTTAATATTTTTGTTGCACTATATTCTCGATAACAGTTTGTGTTTGTGACCTGTGAATAGACACTAGTGTTTGATTGTGAGTGATGATCAGAACAATGTGTGTAAAACCCTTATAGTAATTAAAATGCACTGTCCCAACCAAATAAATGCAGTCACTGGGGGGCAGTGTTGAGGATGTTGTGACGCATCGTAATAGATTTAATTAATTTAAATAGTTACTTAGACATTTAAACGTTGTTATTTAATTATTCAACGACAGAAAATCCAATCATATAGTCTCTTAACTTAAGTTCTCTCTCATTTCTAGTTTCTTCCACAATTCTTGTTCTTCAAGGATCAGCTGCTGCTCAGCGCCATGCTCTTATCCTCAGCTTATCTCGGTGATGATGAACTTTGACCTCGGAGGCTGCACAGACAGTGGACTGCACTGCACACGCCTCAGTGCCAGGCCAGCTCAGGTAAGCCCATTAACAATTCTCCTTATTCATGCAATAACAGAGAAACCTGAGATGAACTCAGGTGTGCACTAAACAAGGACTGAAATGAATGACGATCAAATGCCTCTGGTTATTGGGATAATAAACAATTTTATGATCTTAAATATATTTTGACCTTGACTATGTTTTAGGGCTGTATTTAGGACTGTATCACTGCTTCCAAAAAACTGTCCTATCCCCTAAATCATTATTCCATGCAGAGGCAATAAAATGTAAGACCCTCTATTGGCCTAGTTCTCAAACTGTGGTGTGTGTACATAAATCAATTTAAAAAAAAAATCCCTGTAATATAACAGCAGTCACTGTCACAATTATTTTGGCATTTGACTGAAGAAGATACACAATCATTCATTTTCTCCCAGACTTGTCCATACTTTCTATTTCAAATACATAATTAACATAAACAAAATAAACACATGTATAGTACAGTATCCTCTAAAATGTAAACAATGTTGACTCTAGTTGTAGAAGGCTGTAATCTCTCCTCTTCACGTGGCCTGAGCTGTTCTGTGCAGCTGAAGGACTGAGAGAGCTGAAGCATTAGGAGCAGAGCCATGTGACTGCTGTGGCAGGGATTGGTTTAGTGCAGATGTGACATCACCAGACCCCCCCCCCCCCCCCCACACACACACACACACTCTGTCTCTTCGCCTCCCTCGCCCATCTCTCTCTCTCTCTTTAACGCACTGTTTTTTTTTCTCTTTCCTTCCCTCAGCATCCCCCTCTCAGAGATGGCGTGTGTCGTAGCTGCTCAGGCTTCTGGGGCCTAGCCTTTTGCACAGAGGACACCTTCCCCCGCAAGCTGTGGACCTTTCTGTTTCTAACAGCGGATCCCACAGCCCCCTGTCCATCTTCTCAGTGTGGGTAATTGGGAGGCGAGTCCTTTGGGGGGAGGCTGGAATCAGCATCATACAGAATTAGCTATGCCCCACCGAGGCACCTTCTGACTGGCTGGATTTCTGATTTAGCTGCTTGCACACCAGGCTTGGGGCAACATAGGATGAAAATCTGGAATCATGATGCAAGGTAAAGCTTTGCACCTCCCTGACTCACTCATTTACATGGTATTTTGATGTGTCCTCTCCCTGCCCTCCTCTGTCTGTCCTGCAGAGGCTGTCCGGGCTATTAGAGTTAGCAAGTGATGTGATCCGTTGTGCTATGTAGACCTCTGGAGCTAAACAGCTATTTGCCTGACTGATGTAACCACACGTGTGTGCACAAAGTCACACATTAGAGTGAACATGCAGCTTGTTAACTCCTGAACTGTGATCTTCTTATAAATTACTATCCCTGTTTTACTACCACTGCTGTTGCTTACACGTTTGTTGGAAGGATCCTTATTGTTCAGTCCATGAGCATAAATCAAATAACCGGATCTAGTTACTCCGTATTGTACAGTGTATTTCTTATAAATCAGACCCCATATGACATGCTGCATCTTTACCATCCATTAAGGAAATGCGGGTGGCAGCTATAATTAGCCAAAGGTCTGCAGTTGGGCAACTGTGATATAGTTTAGCTCCAGAAGCAGGAAGAGTGTCATCATGTGGCCTATTATTATGGCCTAATAGTGACATGCACAGCTAGATGGAAGTGAATGGAAACATGAGTGAATGCATCAATGGATGCTTTGAGTGACTAAAGAAGTAGAAAAGGCCTTTAGGTGCTTCGCTTTACTGTATACATGTATGAATGAAATGTAGCCAGTTTCTGCTCTTGGGAATATATGGTATGTTCATGGTTTAGGGCTGCACTACATGATATAAAAAAAAAAAGATATTTGAAAACTGTATTAAATATGGCGATAACGATATTCAGAAGTTTTACAGAATCATTTTGGCACAGTAAACCATGACCAACCCGAGTGTAAAATGGAACTAAAATAAAAAATAAAAAACTTTCACTCATTTTAAGTTATCATAATGCGTTTTGTCAGTCATCTGGAAAACCTTACTGATTTTGTGCCATGTCATATGTGACGTCCAGCGATTTGGATTTTGCGTCCTCTAAAGCAATAATTTGACGATATATTGGTCACGATTATCTTGGTTTAGTGCACATTTAGAGTTCAGAGAGTTCCTTTGTGCATTTTAGTTTAAATCAAATGATGTTGTTAAATAACACATGGACACTGCTTCTATTACAGACTTAGTCTTGTACAGTTCTCTGCGTTCATCAATGAGCATGATGCTTTGCCAACTGATTGTTTTGTTTATAGCGCCTATACCATGATGCACACAAGTCATGATTCTGGAATAATCTTTACCATTGAGCACTTTATACACAGGCCACGGCTCATCCATCAGAGCGTAGTTCACTTATAGAGCAATTACTCTGCATTGTTTGCTCTTTGACGAAGATTTTAAAAGTTTGCACGGTTACGTTTATTGCTTGTATTGTTCCCATGAGTTTTTGCATTGCTGATATTTCTTTAATGGCTTGTGTTTGCCAAGTTGGAGTTTGCCCGTCCAAATCATAAATGCACATTTGTTGGTCTAGTGTTGCATGTTGCCTGGCGTCACTGCTGCAGGGGAGTTGGCAGACTCGAGGAGGTCTCTCACACTAATGAAGTTGGCCTCTGATCAATTCTTGCTCGCAGTTGCTTTCTATTTTACACAATGGCATTAAAAGGTTTATGTAAAATTTGGCTTTGCTACATTAAGAAACTGTATGAAAATGGCTTGATGTCAATATTCATACATATTTAGATCCTGTGCATAAATGCATTCAGTACTTTTATATTTATGTGGCCATTTTTATTCTGCCAGGACTGAAAAACCGCACCAGGAAAGCCCTGGGTCTGCGAAGAAAAGACAGGGATTCAGACACAACGTAAGTTTATTCACACAAATATTGGTAGTAAATGCATGTTTTCTCCGCTCACTTAATGTTAATTGATTAACTTTTCTTCTTACCAACAGAAGCTCACCTGACAAAGAAGGAAGTGGAAGTGGGAAGAAAGGCAGTGTATGTCTAACTACATGACTTATTTTGGAATAGAATCGGTTGCATTATTTATTCAGAGTTATATAAAAGTGTCTATTTCTGACTTAAATTTATAGAAAAGGTCAAATGGAGCACCCAATGGGTTCTATGGGGAAATCGACTGGGATAGATATGTGAGTGTCTTGTAATTCTCGGTTTAAAATTACTCGTTGGACCTAAATAACTGTGAAAGTGTTGAGTCAGCAGGAGCATCTGTGAAGACGCCACTGGGCCTCTGATCTAAATGTTTTCATCCGATCTGTTTAACTGTTTGTGTCCTCGCAGGCTTCCCCTGACGT
This sequence comes from Gobius niger, assembly GCF_951799975.1. Taxonomy (NCBI): domain Eukaryota; kingdom Metazoa; phylum Chordata; class Actinopteri; order Gobiiformes; family Gobiidae; genus Gobius; species Gobius niger. The sequence continues at coordinate 17,602,120 of NC_136864.1, forward strand.
TGATGAGGAGGGTTTCAGCCTTCGGCCCGGTGGCGACGATGGGGACTATATCCTTTCAAGTGTATTGACAGGTGTAATTTTGAGATGATTGGTTATTGAGAGTGCAAGGCCATTGATTGTACGGCAATATTAGGATGATAGACTGAGATTTAGGACTTCTGTAGATCGCAACGGCATACAAAAGCAGGCTCGTACAACAGTCTAAATTAGCCTCTCACTTTGTCCTTGACTAACCGTTCACCTGCCTCCAAGGGGAAGCACTTTTTTTCCTCCAGTGACTCAGAGGACGACGAGGACAGCAAGAGAAAGTTCAAAATCAAGATCAAGCCGCTCGTTTCAGACAGTGCCAAGTGCCTGCCTCCCACTATGGACGAGCTCAAAGCCTCGGTCGGGGGCCTGGCACTTTCTCCGTCTCTGGTGAGCACCGACAAGGACACTGTGTGGTTGTTCAGATCACGCCACACATGACTGTTACTGCTGTCACTCGAATACCTCTTTTCAGTCTGTCTCTTGTCCCTCTTTTTTGCTTGTCTTTGCCACATTGTAGAAAAGGAGTCCGGTAAGCTTGTTGTTTTTTATTTGTTTTGTCGTTTTTAGTTGTTGTCAGAAAAGACCGCATGGCATGGAGCCCCTTTGTTCAAAATGGGTTATATCAGTCATTCACAAACAATCGATTCTTCGAGGACGCTTGTGTAAGGCTCATCCAGGAGAGATTTAAACGCAACAACAATTGGACTGGGTTGAGTTGAGAACGTTTCGCTCTTAATTCAACTGTAGTGAATCTTAGTGATTAAGTTTACAAGTTCATTGTGTTGGGTCTGAAATTCACTATCAACATCAACATCACTATTCACAATCACATCAACTTAAATCAACCTGAGTAGCCTGAGTGTAGCCTCTGATTGGTCCCTTTTAATAGTGTAGTTTCAGCTTTAGTACCTGAATTAAAAGGCTGGAAAAACACTGTTATATCTCATTTTACAATCGTGTTTGAGTCTTTGCACAAGAAAACGATCTTCCCACTTTTTCACTTTCCTTTGTTGTGCTTTACTTTCTGCAAAGTTTAGTTGGATTGAATCGAAACATAACCCACATCGGGCTGAGCTCATCCATCTATCTCCTCTGAGTGTCCAGCTGCTCATATGGGGTTATGGCTCATGTTTGCATCCCAAGCACTTTGCAATGAAAGTAAAGAGGCTCTTGTGCAGTTTTTAGTTGGTGTCCACTTGACTGATTTGTCACTCACTCTCTGACCCAGGTCTGTTCTCTCTTCCTTTTTGCTGGTCTCAGAGACGTAGCCCGGTAAGTGCCCAATACAATATTGTGGCTGCTATGAAACAAGACATTTCTGTTTCTGTAAAATTGTATTGTATTGTTTGGTTGTTATTGTTCATTATTCATAATTACATTATTTTGAGTGCAATAGTAAAAAGTCATCCAAAAGTGAAAATGCAGGTGCTCGTCGTATAATTAGAATATCATGAAAAAGTGCATTTACTTCTGTAATTCAACTTGAAACTAACATATGATATCGACTCATTACATGCAAAGTGACATAATGTCAAGCCTTTGTTTAAATTTTGATGATTATGGCTTACAGTCCATTTTCACAATATTCTAATTTTCTGAGATTTTTAATTTGGGTTTTTCACAAGCTGTGAGCAATGATAATCAAAGGCTACATATCTCACTTTGCATGTAATGAGACTATCATATATTAGTTTCACAATTTAAGTTGAATAACAGAAGTAACTGCACTTTTTCACGATTTTCGATTTATGTGAGTGCCTGTAAACATTACTATTGTTTTTAATTGACACATACTTGTTATTATAAGTTACTGATTCTCTTTGCTCCTCTATTTTAAAGGAAATGTATTATTTTTTACCACAATAAAATACTGAAATACGTGTCTGTTACAGGGACAGATAAAAAGGAACTTGTCCTGTAAGTATCTGTTGGAAAACGTAAGTGCTCCTATTAAGTTGAAGAAAAAACATGAGTTTTTCTTCACAGGTGAAGAAATTGCTAGACCCAGACGATCTACACCCACTGCTCCCCCTGAGATTCCCATGTACGTTTCTCCTAAGACAAACCATGCAGCACGCCTCTGTTGACGAGCTAAAGCGTGTGTTTATATTTCTCTTTACAGTGACAGGCTCTCACAAACAGCACCTACCTTTTTTGGACTTCCTCCAGAAATCAAATATGCCCGATATGACGGTTGGTCTGATCACACAACGTTTTGTGTGTAATATTGAATACAAAGTGCAGTGATAATTGATAATGACAATAACTAGTTTCTATGTTTCACAGTGGTTCCTGCAGATTCTTGGGGAGACTCGAGACCACTTTCTGAGTCAGCTTTGAGCAGGAGCTTTCCAACAGGAGGTCAGAGGAATTTACCTTTTTCGTACAAAAGTTTATTTCACTATTTATTTCTAATATTTTTTCTAATATTTTTTTCTCCCTTAGCTCCTCCTCCTCTTCCTCCTAAAAACATTCCTTCTAGAAGTCATTATGGATATCCCTCTGAATGTGTCGGTATGATCATCTTTGCCTCTCACAAGTTTAAACTTTGTATTATTCAAAAAAAGAGACCTTATCAGCTTTATGTCTTTCTCCAGCTGATTTACCAAATGGAAGAGCGGGTCGTAGTTCTGCACCAATTTACCTGAACGTCTTATCCCCTGCATCCCACCGAGGCTCCCCAGCCCCTGATTTGGACGATGTGTTCGGTCCGATGGACAGTCCCCACACCAGAGAGGAAAGCGTGTCTCCCCGATGGGTGACCTTTCCCGAAGACAGGCCTCCGCCTCCGGATGAGCCCGCTCCGCCTCCCCCTCCGGACTCCCCCGCCCCGGGCACACCTCTTTCCACCCCCTCCACGCCCTGCCTCTCTCCTGGGCCACCGCCAAACGAACCACCACCTTCGCCCCCACCGTTTTTACCCGGCTCCCCCTTCTCCCCACTGGACTCGCCCCCCTCCATCACGCTCGGGCCACCCCCTCCTGATGAACCAGCGCCGCCTCTGCCCCCCAACTTCTCGCCCTGTCATTTACCGCCCGTCTGCCTTGATGAAGAGGCTCTGGATGAGGAAGTGCTTCAGTTTGCGGAGTACTGCTCGTCGCCCGCACCCACCAGTCCCGTACCCCCGCTCCCTGTAGAATGGAGGCATCGCACAGGAGTGACCTCTCCTTTGGTCACTGGTGGGAAAAGGACTCCTGAGGGGTCTTACTTGAGAGATGATTTCCCGGACTTTGTGGGCTCGCCCCGAGAGCTGACCCCGAGCTTCAGGTGTACCCCTCCTCCCCTCCCCCCAACCACCTACAGGTCAATCATGTCTTCTCCCGGGCCGCACACCAGCAGCAGTGAGTAGAGCACTGCACGTCTGGATCATGCGCAGTATGCTTTGAACTTAGTGCTTTGTTACATTTCTAATAGTAAAAGTAGGACGCTTAAAAGCCACTCTGGAGAACATTACAGATTATACACAAATGTGGTAATCGTTTGGAACAGGGCTCAGTATATTTAAACCTCATGTTTGGACAGTTCAGTACTTTTTTCTAGTTAAAGACTAAAGTTAGCTTTATTGCCATTTCAACCACACGAAAACAGAATCTGAATTGTGTTGTTCTCAAACAGGGTGGGACTCCAGTCCTATCAATGCCCTTGAGAGGACTGGAGTGGACCACAGTCTGTGATTGCAGGTGGAAGCAGAGGGATGTAGGGAGGGCAAGGAAGACAGTTTACCTGACCCTGACAATGACCTGACTGCGCTTAGACTTTGCAGTGTCCTCCCTTAACACCCTTAATTAAATATTTGCATGTATTTTATTCAATTTACTGTGTGAAATGTGATGTGGTGTGGCTTTCACATTACGTTATTACAAAAAAAGCAGTTAAGAGTCCATCAAACTGTTGGCTGTATCTAAACACTTCCAGCTGTATTGTTTCTTAGTGGCTGTATGTCCATCACAGGTCCATCATCTCCAGCGCACTCAGTCACTCCTCAGTCTCGGGGAAGTCCTGTCCCACCTCCTCCTCCCCCTCGACCATCTTCTCGTCCCAAACTGCCTCCAGGGAAGCCCCTCTCAGACGTTGTATGTGATTAAAGTGGTGAAATGTTCTTTGTGGTGTCTACAACTACCCCTTACTCCAGGATATGTTGTTTTTCCAGAGCCGGTCCTTCAGTCCTCCTGTTTCAAGCAGCCCCCCACCTTTTGCCCCTTTGGCGCGAGCAGAGAGCTCTTCCTCCATCTCCTCCTTCACCTCACACAGTGCTGCATCCACGCCAACCCTTGGAATTCATACAGGTACACGTGGGCCTCAGCAGTTTGTGCTCAAACCGCATCCTTTTGGCTTTAGATATTTTATGTGTTTATCATTCAAACTCCTTCACTGCTCCGTCCTGTCCATTCATGTTTTTTCTCCTCAAGTTTCCTGCTCAGAGGCCTCTCAGTCTCTGGTGTGGTTTGACCATGGCAGGTTCTATTTAGCTTTGGAAGGTGAGCTGTGCCAGATACTGCTTTTCTGTGTGGCTGCGGGTGCATGACAAGTACTTGCCTACTGTGACCCACTGTAGTTTTAGTATATAAGTTTAGGATCATTCATTAGAAAATGAGCACAGTGTCGATGAAGTGCTTTCATCCCGGTATGATGTATTATAGCTGTGTTAAAATGTACCTACCTGTGTGTGCTCCAGGATGCTCCAGAGGACCCAGTCCGCTGACTATGGGACCACAGGACACTCTGCCAGTGGCAGCTGCCTTCACAGAAACAATCAATGCCTACTTCAAAGGCGCTGACCCAAGCAAGTAAGGCCACTGTTTTAAATACTTGAAAAGGAAACTGAAGAAAACTTACTGAGTGTGTCAAGTTTTATGTCAAGTTTGTCAAGGATTTGTATTATAATTTTTTTTTCACCTACACTTGTGTCTATGCAGATGTGTTGTGAAGATCACAGGGGAGATGGTCCTGTCATTTCCTGCGGGTATAACTCGGCATTTTGCAAATCACCCAAATCAAGCTGCCCTCACATTTAATATTATCAACTTTAACCAATTAGAACAAATCCTACCCAACCCACAACTCCTGTGCTGGTAAGAACTTTATAAGTACATGAAAAATAGAACAATATTTGACAGCTGTGACAGTATACAATATTTGTTTTCCTAGTGAATCCTTGACACAGAGCTCAAACATTAAGGAGTTCTCGGTCAATATGCCTAACCTAATGAGCCATCTTAAGAAAATTTCTGAACAGAAGCCCCAGGCAACATACTACAATGTGGACATGATCAAATACCAGGCATGTCTATATAGAGCTACATTCTACGTCCTTATTTGTTGAAACGTCCTGTAAAACCTCTACTTTTCCTCATACCTCTCAGGTATCAGCCGAGGGCATCCAGTCGACTCCTCTGAACTTGGCTGTGAGCTGGAGAGGTGATGCCAACTATACCGACCTCAGAATAGACTACAAATACAACACGGGGGCCATGGCTGCCCCTGCTCCATTACACAACATTGTTTTCGTGGTCCCTGTGGATGGAGGCATCGCCAAACTCCAAACCATGATCCCTCCTGCTACATGGTGAGCGCCCTAACATGTACTTAGAGACTTAATCCTCATTACACTGAATGAAAAAAAGAGAATGTGCAACTAGCACTGTTGTGAATTTCACAGCAGTGCTAGTTGTCAATTGGATGCAGTATGACGACACATCTCAATGTCTAAATAAAAAAATCTGAATTATTTTATCTGCAGGACTCCAGAACCACAGACCATACAGTGGAAGATCCCTAGTCTTTCTCATAGATCTGATAATGGAGGTAATTATATTGCTACAAAAGGCATATAGGCAACTGTAAACTATATATATTTATGCCTAATTGTTCTTTTGTGTTTTTGTAGGAGTGGGAGCTTTACTGGGTCGTTTCCAGATGACGGAGGGTCCATGTAAGCCCTCCCAGCTGTCTGTTCAGTTCAGCTCTGAAGGCAGCACATTATCAGGGTGTGACATCCAGCTGGTGGGGACTGGATACAGACTATCACTGGTCAAAAAGAGATTCGCAGCAGGTCCGTTTATTATTAGTATTATTTTATTGTATTATTATAGTAGTTGTAGTAGTTGTGGTGGTGGTAGTAGTAAGAGTAAAGAGTCAAATCTGTTGCCTGTCTGCTCAATCACTATTGCACTATACTATGAGCGACTCTATGTACAAATTCTGTCCGTCCCTTATAGTCTTATGAGTGAATCTCAAGGTAAAAAAAATAATCCTTGAACCTCTGTATGTTTACTTTAACTAAAGCCTTTCTAAGCCACTTTTATAGCTTGGTAAATTGTCTAAATGTTATCCACCTGCGTCTCTCAAAGCTCTTTACATCACGCTCTCATTCACACACAAACGCACGCTTCATTTCAGGTTATATTTTGTTATTTTATGTCTTTGCAGGAAAATATCTGGCGGATAATTGAACAATCTGGTGATGGACTCGCTGGCTCACGACTGTGAACACCGAATTCATCATTTTAGTCCTCATCTTTAGGCGCTGTTGAACTGACTGGTTTAACATAACAACACAAACATTCGATACTTCTGGACTTAACCGTTAAGACCATAGACTGGCTGCTGCTGAGATTATGCAAGTAAATACAGATGAATCGTTTTGTGCACTTGGGGTCGAACGTAAGTACATCCACGTAATTTTTCAGTTTTGTGGATTGTGTGGATTCATGCAGTGATTCAGCCTTATTCCTCAGTTTGTCTTGTCTAACCTGTTGTCTTTGCACTGTAAAAAAAAATGTGAATAGATTATAATTTAAGTACACAAAACAATCTTAAACAAGGTGGAAACTGGTAGAAAATATAAGATATTTGTAGCATAAGTTTAATTTGCTATTGTTTGGTTTACACTGCCATCTATAGATCGTTTTCATGTTTCTTGATGGTCAGTGCCCCATGGTTACACTTGCTTGCTTGGAGGGATAGCAGGAGAACATTCCTGCATTGTCTGAAGCACTGTTTATTCAAGTTTAACCTGTTACTTGCCGTCCCCCCTGATCAGGGGATTAGGGCTATGATTAGGGTTAGGTTCAGCAAATGTGATGCAACTTGTGCTTGACTCACACAGATCTTACACATAGTTTTAGAAACTAGACGGTCTTGGCTTTCAAATGAGGTATCACACTGGTATATAGGCTGTAAGCTCTCCAGTCAATATGCTTTGAGATTTGGATATGCATAATTGCTAACCCTAACTCTAGCCCTAAACTGGCAGATAACAGGTTAATAAAAGTCAGGGCTTTTTTTTAAACATATTCTCTTATCAAAATGAACTGACTTGGAAACCTCAGTTGTGTGAGCTGATGTGTTGATTCGTGTAAGCACCGCAGAAATAATAAAAATCCACAAACTGTAGTTGTGGCCTGTCATCTGGTCACGCAGCTTTTACGTTGAAAAAAATCAACATCACACACTTGTATGAATTCCCAAAATCTGTAGTTTAGACCATATTAGATTTCCTTTGGGGTTATCAAGTGTCTAAAAGCTTATCTGCAAGTAGATTCTGTATATGGCAATAGAGCTCGAGATTGTGTCATTAACCAGCAAAGATTTGTGGGAATTCCTGGCACATTCCATAAACCATTGGAGATTTTAAATTGTATAGTACTGGGGTTATTGTTCACTTAAAAGCTTTTGGATGCTAAAGTGTGTTAGATGTGACTAGTGACCTGGCAGCTAACGGAGTTGTTCCACAGCTCTTTTCTGTACTTTTTATATTGTTTGCAGCTAGTGTCAGTCTATGGACCATACTTGCTAGTGCCCCTTACATGATGGATTGTGCCACCAATGGTTACTGATCTTCAGGTGATGGCAATGAAAACTATCTATAGCCACATTTCTTTGGCCATAATATGTGCCCTCCTCATATGTGAAGGGGGGGTCATAAAAATACTGCCTTAGCCCGTGCTAAAGCAGTGTTTTAACCATAGTGTAAAATATGGGATTGTGCAATGGTGAGTGATGGTGACTGTGTGTGTTTTGTTAATATAAAATGACAGAAGTGCTAAAAGTTGGACTGTTTGTTATATAAATATCTGAAATGGCCTTAAACGTTTGCTGTGCCATAGAGTTGTGGAAAGGAGCTTTAAGACAATAATTGATAAAGTAAGAAAGCTGACACATTTTGAAGTTGCCTTTGACACTTCTGACTGCAAAATGATTGAGAGACATAACAAAAAGCTAAAAAAAAATTATAGCTACTTTTCATATACTATGTTATTTTCTTCCTTTTCCACCATGTTCAGTAATCTTGTTTTCTGATAGCAATATAAAAACTGTGTACAAAGTGTAAATACCTCTTTGCTGAGCATATGGATGTGTCTGTATTTTTAGTTTTTGCCAGTTATTCTTTTATTTTAAGTCTGCACCATTTCAATTCATTGTTTGTTTTGAATGTGATTTTCTTGTGCAAAAAGTGTTGCCATTTATGGTGATGACCCCTCAAAACAGTGCTGCATGAAATGTGCATTACACTTACACAATACAGTTTTCCCACAAAATAAATGTTTACTGTCAAGTAACAATAGGGTACTTCTGTTTTGGTCTTTTCCTAAACATTCACTCCATGTTTTCATTATGACATTTAAATTTTCATTGACAATTCACTTGCTAAAGTAAGCATATACTGTGTTATCTTTCTCATGAGTAACATTAAATGTGTAGATTTTTTTTGTATATATATTTTTTTTAATTTATGTATTAATTGTTTTATTTAGCTTTACAGCTATGAAGAAAATGTACATACTAGCACATGTATAATTTAATTTGCCTTATTTGTAAAGATGCGGCTCCTCTCGACATAAGAGGACTGGTGCATTTTTTTCTACAACTTGATTATTTTATTCTATGTTTGTGGACACAAAATATGCAATCATTTCATGTAAATTTCCCATCCAAAGATTTTAAGTATAGCTATATATATATATTTAAAAAGTCATTGAAATGTAATACCTGTTCCTTGATAATAAAGAGATATGAAATGTTACTTATTGTCTTTAGTTTTTTGAAGAAGGTGGGGGGCACACGCAGCCCATGGCGCAAGTGACGCAACCCCGGTGAAGCGGGCTCCTCCCACTTCAGTGGAAAAGAGACAGTTACCATGACAACATAACGCGCAGTAACTTCGATTATCTTATGCTAGTTTCCACCAGACAAGGTAACCTAAATGATGTATTTACTCTGATTATGTATTACTTTACGGTGTTCCTATATTAGTTGGTGAACAATAATCAGACAGGTTTCATTTTAGCATCTCGTTTTTAAGCTAACGTTAACTTTTGTTGTAGGCTAACATTTTCTGGTTTAAATAGCTTCAGCTTCTCCATGGATTGATAGCTACGGATGTGTTGTCTAGACATATGGTTATCAGACAGTCTTTTCACTCCTAGTACCTCATTAAATATTTCACCAAGTACCACCAGGCCTGGGTGCAAGACCAGATCAGGACTTAACCGGGTCTAAAATAAACTTTAAGCAGAGGTGGGTCGAGTAGCCAAAATATTTATTCAAGTAAGAGTGACGTTACTTTTAAATAATTTTACTCAAGTAGAAGTAAAACGTAGTGGCCCAAATATTTACTCAAGTAACAGTAAAAAAGTACTTGAATAGAGTGTGCACTGAGAAACTGTTTGATTCGTGTTTCAGTAGTGACATAAATCATGAGAAACAAAACATGAAATAATGTGAAAATGTTTATATTTTCAAAGAAAACACCATTAAAAACATATAAAAACAAATTATTACGAGAAATTAAGTAAACAAATCAAGAAATACATATTTTTTCCGCATCAAAATGAAGATTTACTATTTTTACAGATACTTCATTTTAATATTACTCATATAGAAGTAATACATACTGTATGAAAAAACTACTTGCAAAAGTACAATTACTTCAAAAAGTTATGTAAGTCCATGTACTTGAGTAAATGTAGCTGAACACTACCCACCTCTGACTTAAACTTAACTAAATTAATAACGTTATGTATTCAGCAAAAAAAAAAATCGCACGTAAAGTAATTTAAGTCATAAATCATAAACGGCTAAACTCGCAAAGAACCACTGGTTTAGCAAACTTAGACCTGCTCTGTTTTGGACTCCCATTTATAACTTTTCACAATTTCAAAGATACAAATATTTTGTTCTGATTTATAATATAGTCCCGTTTTCATCACTCTGGACTGTTGGATAATGTATCTATATGCTCTATTAGAACAACCATCTGATGATTAGATTGGATTAATTCTACTTTAAATTGTATTGCACATTGTCTTTTTGAGCTTGTCATGTCGGACTTGCTCAGAGACAGAGCTATGAAGAAAGAGAAGAAGATTGGAAAAGCACCTTCAGACTCAGGCTACAAACCTAAGGATGGCAGGCCTAAAGAGTAAGTAGCTTACTGGGTGAACCATTAGTGCTATGTCTACTTTTCATCTGTACATTCATGTCATACATTTAAGTATTCAGATTGTATGGCTTACTTCATAATTTTCTTGTAATTTTTTTGTTCCACAGCTCTATAAGCACTGTGTCAAATGTGGAGGACCCTTTGCATCATGATGACAACACGCGACTACCTACTGAGAACACTTATCAACTAGGTCAGCTGTGTACATCTAGTGTAAACTTACACGGTGCTGTATAAACTTGTAATAATCTTAACCTAATAAGTCTGTGTCTTTTATGTTTACATTGAAGGACCTTATAAACGTCACTCAGTGCCCGTCATCACTGAGATACTAAAGGATGTTCTCACTTGCTATCTCCAGCATGATACATATGAAGCTGAGTGGTCACGGCAAATGACTAAAACATTATGTGAGGTGAGTAAACAAAAAGTCAATAGTACAAATAATGTATTCCCTTTTCTGCTGATCAAAAATGTCTGATTGTTGTTAAATGTTCTCAGGTGATCAGAGCTCGTGTGAAGGAGCAAATGATCCCACGATATAAGATTGTTGTCATTGTTAATATTGGACAACTTGGTGGACAGGGCATGCAGATCAGCAGTCGCTGTCTGTGGGATGCAACAAATGACACTTTTGCCACATACTCTTTCAAAAACAGTTCTTTGTTCGGTTTGGCAATAGTCTATGTTGTATATGTAGAGTAAACTTTGGGGATGTGTTGATCATTTACATGCCAAGATGTGCAACCAGAACAACAAAACAAACTTTGAAACAAAATGTGATTTTAAGTTTGTATTACTAAAAATATCAAATCACATTTGAACTAACAAAATGATTACTGACATTTATTGAGAAAGTGCACAGAATAAAGTTAGGTCACTCTTTTGACATCCTACATCGCAGCACTCCGTCATTAACGCCTGGTGCTCGTCCCTCCATTGACGACTTATGGGCTTCATAACGTCTGCGCTTAAGTGAGTTGCCCTGGTTCCTGCAATGAAATGTGAATCCCATAGCTTGAAACAATTTTAATGTAAAATGAAACCTTTTCACAAAAATACAGTGACAAAAATAAATGTTTTACCTCTGAGCAGAGCCCCTTCTGCTGTCAGTCTCCTCCACCTGGACCCGCCACATGTAAAAACCAGCGCCCGGACAAATGCCCGACCGCACAAACGCAGAGCGTTGCCATTGTTCTGGCTTTCACTCTGTGCCACACACAGTAAGCACAGCAGAACCCCAACAATTGAAGATCGCATTGGGGAAAAAAAATACAGTATATTGTATACAGTATATGCAGTATATTGTATATAGTCTGTCTTTGTGGTCCAATAAATGTGCTGGTCTTTGAAATCCTCTGCTCATGTCCTCTTTTTATAGTGCTGGCAGGGATGTGTTTTTGAGATAACGTGTGTTATCTTGCGTAATTATCATTTTCATTCAGAGGTGGATGTTATTTTGCTCATTTGGCACATGTGGTAGAATCTGAAATATCACTAATTGACCATATCTTCCTAAATGGTCTGGGAAAGTCTTACAGTCTATGTTAAACATGGGTGTTTTTTATAGTCAAGGGTAAGGGATGTGTTTACCCAAGGATTACTTTAAGTGTATTTTCCACATAAAATGAGAAGATGGGTCTCTGCATGGCAACATAGTGCAGTGTGGCCTACTATCGCACAGATAAATCAGTGATTACCTGCACATGTGGGCGTATTTTCAAATACTCATTTCCAGCACCTTTCTAAATATCAAAAGGACATGGAGGATCTCTCCCATCCCTCTCATGCTGTTAATACAAGTGATACTGAAATAAAGAGCAACACCGATTTAAACTACGTTTATTGGTGAACACTTAATGTTTTGAATTTATGTATTATTTACATCTGTAAAAAGTAATTCTGAATAGAGCTACCATAGACTGTTACTTGCTGCTGCAGTAGGGGGCGGGACTGCACATCCGGGTCTTCGGCTGACCCCTGTCGTGAACCCGCAGGATTGCAAACATGGCGGAGGTAAGAAAGTGAAATAAAATATTGTAAAAATATATCTAAAATCCAACATATTTTTAAATCTCTGTAGGAACCTTCGTAATTGCAGTTGCAATGACTAGAGTCAGATATGTCTTGTTTCCAACCTATAAAATAAAATACTTGGAAACAAACCTGTTTAATAAACTTCGGGTTTGGCTAATCTAGCTCCGCTAGCCAGCGCTTCTGCGGCATTAACGATGTTTCTTCTCTGTTGCGGGAAAAACTGCAGAGCTTCGACACACATCTGAAGATTTAGATTGTTTGTGCGTGTGCTAATAAAGAGGTGTGGTTATTGCTTATGTAGTATTTATGGCCCAGATTAGTTATTAGATGCATCTCCAGGATGAGCTAGCCTAGTAGTACTAGAGTAATGTTTTCAAACTAGTCATTGTAAGTTAGCTGGTTGATAATGAAACTTTGCTAATGTGCCTGCAGCGGATTTAACTGATACAGTCTATCAAATCCTTGTGAAATGGTGATAAGCCTTGGAGTTTGTTGCTGAACAAGCCTTGAGTCTTTGTTTTGTATCAGTATGCCTCGGTAGGTCCAGCCATTAGGTCAAGCAGGCGCGCTTTTTCTTAACTCACATCATGCTGTTTACTGTCCACATTGTTTACATACATGTCTTTATTTGTGCCCAAGAAAAATAAAGGTGTTGATTTTTTTTTTTTCTTTGGTCTTTCAGTCCTCCTTTGCCAATTCGAGCCCAGGTAAAGTAATACTATTTTTGTAATGTAAGTGCGCATTGGGTTGTTATGAGTAGCATACATATTGCCAGTCAAAAGAGAGATTTAAAATGCCAATAAAAGGATTTAAACGCGTAATGAGTTAGTTGTTGATAGCTTTTATTCCTTTGGTTCTTTACAGGAGGTTCAGCCGGTTCTGACGACCATGATTTCGACCCGTCAGCAGACATGCTGGTGCATGACTTTGATGATGAGAGAACCCTAGAGGAAGAAGAGATGTTGGAAGCAGCTGATGAAGCCCAAGTGAATGAAATAGAAGATCTCGCACGGGTACAGAACTGAAAACACACCTCGGCATGCTTACTTCTAACATATCTAATCAATGAGTGTGTTGATTATGGAATACTGCTGATACATATTTTAATTATTACTTAGAACCCTTGTTAGTGATCAGGGTAGTTGCTCCACTTTTGGTGCATTTTTTTGTTTTGTTTTTTATTTCCTAAGGTTTATTCATACCCAAAGAACAAAGTTTGACATTAATATGTATATAATAAACCAGCCTTAATGTGATGCCAAGCAGTATTTAGTCAGGTGCCTCCTTTGCATGTAATTGGTGCTTAATAAATAAAAACACTAAATTATCATCTACTTTTATTACACAGGAAGGAGAAATGCCAATCCATGAGTTATTAAGCATGTATGGTTATGGAGGCGGCTCACCAGCTGAGGATGATGAAGAAGAGGAGGAAGAGCCTGAGGAAGAGGAGGATGATGAGGAAGAGGATGAAGAAGAGGACATTGACAACGATGAGAGCAGCAGGAGCACTGGAGAGCTCAAACGAACTGGGGTATGTGCAAGAAACTTGTCATTAATGTACACTGCTGTTATTGTGGATGTGTGGTTCTGAATGTATTTAATTGGTTGTGGCTTTGTAGGGTGAGAGCAGTAAAAGCTCTTCAGGTCCAAGTGGAGAGGTGCCGGCAACATCTGAGGGCCGCACACGCCCTGTCAGAGCACTTGGCACGGCAGAACTTATACGGCCACAGAAGTTAAAGTACTTTGATAGTATGTACTGCAAATGTTTGTCATTTGATACATAATTCACTCTTCTCATTAATTAAAGTGTGTGTTTTCTTTTATTAACATGAGTTTTTATTACCTCAGATAATAATGACATTGAAGAAGAATCTGATGAAGATGAAGACTATGTCCCATCTGAAGATTGGAAAAAGGTCGGTGTCATGATGCATAAATGTGTGTTTTCTTTTCTTTCTTTTTTTCTTTTTTTTTTATTGACATAAAACAAAGCTTACAAATAGCACATAGACAAAGGAAAGACACATAAGGGTAGGGTACATATTTGATTCTTCGTTCTTGGGTTCTGCATGGCGTGGATGTGCGGTGTGTGTGCTGAGTAGGTGTGAGATATGAATAAGAGGGAAAACAAAACAAAAAAGATGAAAGCAAATAGTAAATCATGGGAAACAAATCGTGGAACATGAAAAAAAAAAGATGATAGTAACAAATAATAGTAAAGAAACAATAATAATAGAGGTAAAGGTAAACTGAATGGGGTAATGAACAGGAAGGGTAAACATTCAAGATTGAAATCATATAAACCCTTTAGATTTGGAGGAAGAAAAGGGAGAGAACAAACAAACTCCCCATAAATGTGTGTTTTCACTCAGGCACTGTTGATGAGGATATACAGTGAAAGGGCTGTCGATCCTAGAGAGTTCATGTGAATTCAGAGTGAACAGTGAAGTAAATTCAGCTGAAGCCTGTGTCCACTGAGGTTGTTCTGCAAACTGAGAAAACACTCAAGTCAAAGAGTAATGACAAAAATAGAGAAACAATTACAAAATGGTGTTTTAATTTACTTCTTGAGATCAACTCACGTATTCCCCGTCCCCAGATTATCATAACTTTTCTTTTTTTTTCAGGAAATTATGGTTGGTTCTATGTATCAAGCAGAAACTCCTGTTGGGCTGTGTAAATATAAAGAGAATGAGAAAGGTAAGAGTGCCTGACTATCAGGGGCGTGCTGTGATATCATTTCAGCCCGGGAGTTTTATTACTTAAACCGGCCCACGCATCTACAGACTTATGGCGCCAGCCTAGAGTGCGGTAGTTTGTTGGATCGATTCTACCTGTTTTCACATTGGCAGCTACACACATAATCTAGGCCTGACGCATCTCCCCAGTCAGCTTTGAGTTCTGCAAATGACAAATCTATTATTTATGCACTTTTTATACATTGGTCACTACTGCGTTTCATTCTCTTTTTTGCCTCACCTGCCTTTTTTTTTCTGTTCACTTATTTACTCACATAGACACTTCTGCGTTATCCCTGCTGGACTACACCAACTTAAACTAACTGGCAGGGGTGAATGCAGCACTGAATGCACAGCACAATGTGAAAGTTTTTTCTGATTTCAACATCAAAGTCATTAGGTGCTTTGACCAATTTACATGACAAAAAACATTGTGTAACTTGTCTAAAACAGCAGCCCCTGCCCCTGCTGCAGCCCAGTTAAAGCCTTTGGGCCTGTAGCAGTACAGCTGTGAGAGTCCATTATCAATAGATGTTCTTTCTGCCGGCCCAAAAGTACCGTGGCCCACCGGGACACTTCCCGACTCTTCCGATTACCCAGCACGCCTTTGCTGACTAGCTTCAGCTAATGTACAGTTTAGTCAAGTGAGCTCCAAACAGTCACGCCTCAAGATACATTTATTCTGTCTTTTACAGTTTATGAAAATGATGACCAGCTTCTGTGGAACCCTGAGTGTCTGCCTGAATCCAAAGTAGTTGAGTTTTTAGCTGAGGCGTCAAAACGGACTGGAGAGGAGAAGGGAGTTGATGCCATTCCAGAAGGATCTCATATCAAAGACAATGAACAAGTAAGAGCGATGAAGCACACCATGTCATTTCTTATACACTGTATTTCAGACGATTACTATTTTCTGTAGGCTTTATATGAACTGGTCAAGTGTGACTTTGATACAGAGGAAGCTTTAAGGAGGCTTAGGTTTAATGTAAAAGCTGCCAGAGGTTTGTATAAAATTTATTTTCTTCGCATCTTCATTTTTAATCTTGTCAAAGTTAAATTATTTCTCATATTCTTCAAAATGAACAGAAGAACTATCAATCTGGACAGAAGAGGAATGTAGAAATTTTGAACAGGGATTGAAAACCTATGGGAAAGATTTTCATTTAATTCAAGCCAACAAGGTAACGTTTTCTTATTCATCATTTGTCTTGTGTGGCTGGTGGGTGTGTTTTAACTCTCTTGTGTTGATGCGTATTGAGTCTTTAACAGTGGTTGATTTTGAATTAAATCTTGCAGGTGAGAACTAGGTCTGTAGGAGAAAGTGTGGCGTTTTATTACATGTGGAAGAAGTCTGAGCGTTATGATTTCTTTGCACAGCAAACCAGACTTGGAAAAAGGAAATACAACCTTCACCCAGGTGTCACGTAAGTCCACCGCCATGTGCTAACCATGATTAATACAACTTTGCATTAACTGTTTATTTGCTTCTTTGCACTAGTACTAAAACGTCTTCATATAATTGATTATTGAAATGTGCCAAGTTAAGGTGAGTTTTCACATATTTTCAGGGATTACATGGACAGATTGTTGGATGAAACGGAGAGTGCTACGTCGAGTAGAGCAGCATCCCCTCCACCAGCCACTTCCAGCAGCAGCACAAGCCATTCAGAGAAAGAAGATGGCAGCAGTCACAATGGTTCGTCTAGGGAATATTAATAGACTTTTCAATTGATTCAATTTATCAACAGGCAACTTAACTATCTAAATCTGTTTTTTCATCTCATTCACAGGTGTTACAAACCACAATTCAAGCCACTCGGTGGATAGTGCCCACTTGCCTGCAGGCAATCAAGTCAAACCGGGTCCTCTCCAGTCAAATGGTCCCTCCACTCACTCGGTTTTGGATGCACGCTCACATGTTTTAGAAAACTCCAATGGTTGCAGCCAGCCCATCCACGACAGAAATGGGTCTTTGGAACCCTCGGTAGAGCATGGCACAGCAGATCCAGCTGTGGAGCTTGAGAGACCAGTCAAAAGATGTCGAACTGAAGCAGAGCCTTTGGCTCATAATGAGACTGAGTCATCGAATCCCCAGGAGAATTGAATTAAGTCAGTGTAAGAGACATTTCCATGGTATTGTTAGCTACAATGCTCTTACAGGGACTTAAACTAAGGCCTAAGCGCAGTGACTTCATTTGGAAAGCTGAACACTTCTGACCAAGGCCCCTGACCTCTACATAAACTGGCTGACTGAGAAGCTCATTCCAAAGCGCCACAACTTCATCACATTCTGCTCAACATCTTGCATCTTTTTTCTCCCATCTTGGACTCTTGATCTTGCCAAGAACCACTGTCTTCTATTTGTATGTTTAAATAACTCCCAATATTTTTATACTTCAGAGATTTTTTATATTTTTAACATAAAAGCAAATAGATGGCTTTTGCTACCCAAGTCATTTAAATATCTGATTAACCTGATCTGTTGAAAATGAACTGCAACATTTGCTTAACTTGCCAGTTGCACTTTGATGGATTGTTTCTCATGAAGTGCGAGTGAAACCCAGCAGGAAAACTTTGTAACTCCTCGACGTATAATGGTTTGTACAACAACTGCACCCGTTAATAAACCAGCAGGTTTGTTTGTGTAAAGGCTGACATCAGTGATGTCCTGTATGAACTCATGTCAGAGATTGCTGTATTTTTGGATTTTCATAGTACTCGACAGTTTGTTTTTACTAGACAGAATGTCTGTTTTTAATGTAAACATTGTATAGTTTTCTTACCTTCAGCCGTTGGTACATTTTTATAACTGTTTGGCTCATGTCTGTACTGTCTATTACTTTTGTATGCCATGCTTTTCTTGAGATGGATATTTTATTCAGATAGCGTATCATCAACTGCACTTTGCCTGTAAGACTCATAAACTGCTACTTGTGATTTGTGTGGAGGTTGACTTGAAGCTCGTGTCTTCAGTTCATGGATTCACAAAAGTGGTCTTCAACATATCAGCTTCACATGCTAAACACATTTAATTTATTTTTGGTAAAGTTAGTAGCCGCCAAATGTGAGTATTGGTTTGTACCTCAAACATGAAATTCAAGATTAATTTTTCTCAAGAAAAGTCCATGAAGTTGTTGCTTTGAAATGTTTATTTTTGTGTAAATGACCAATAAATGTGTATGCAAAGAATGACCATGTGTGTTACGTTGTTGAAATACAGCCTTGACAGCAAATGTACAATAAAAAAACTTGCTACTTCAAGTTTGATTTGTAAAAAACAATTAAATCACAGATTTCTTAAAATAGTGATTTCTATCAAATATAAACAGGCTGCCGTCCTCTTCTGCATGAGCAATCACTCATGTCACACGTTTTCTGAAAGATTTAACCATTTCAGTCAGATCATCTCTAATAAAATGAACCACTTGCTCCACTTGTTATGCTTACTTTTTTGTTGCGTGAACGTGAGGTATGAATATACCAGGCTTCCAGCAATACTGTGAAAGAATTGAATGTCATGTGATTTCATAGCAATAGCAGTTTCCTGAGAACAGCAGGAGTCCCAGCCCCATCATGTGCACAAGAGAGCATTCTGACCTACTGCAACTTTGTGCGGTATGCAAAGGTGAATGGTCTAGCCAAAATAAAAGTCAATTATGAGTAACAATGCTAATGTACTCAAAACAGAAGTGATCCAAGAAAAATAAAATAAAATTTCGAAACATTTCAATTTGGATTCATTTTCTTCAGTCACCATGAATTTCTCACGCAGATTTACTCATTTTGGGAAAAGTAAACAAATGTTTTGCTCAAAAATACTGTTTCCTTCAAAATACAGTAAAGTAAAGTAAAGAGGACTACGTGATAAACTTTCTCCAAGAACAACACTTGATTCGAGTATGGTGCCTGTCCTGCACCCTTCTTAGGAGCCTCCAGTGCATAGTGATTTAGCTTAGTTTAGATTAAGTTTGATATTGTTCCAGTTTAAACCTGTTTTGGACTTGTTTTAGTTGCTTTCCCCAAAAAGTCAAAAGTCTAAATAAATCTTGTATGAACACAGAAGGCTGTGTGTAAAATTGTAGGGTCAAATGTTGGTGCAGGTTTATGCAGGTCTGTGATAAAGAATGGAAAACATCATGAGCTTCCCCTGTTTGAAACCAAAAGCCGCCACTGAGTCTCACCCACAAAGCCTTCAGCATCGCTGGTGATCACACACACCCTTACATGTACCTTCACAAACTGTGGTCATCTCCAGCCCCTCAATGATGCAGAACACTGACACCCATTTGTGTATTTTTTTTGTGTACATAATGTATCTTTTAGATTTTGCTCTATACTGAAGTGTTCAGCGAATAAAATTAGCTTTGCCTATACCTGATATTTAGACCAAGAAAGTTGGTCCAAGTGAAGATGTAGTCTCCTCCAAATACCATCCCGATGTAAGTCACCAAGATATTCTGTAGAAATGAACAGTGTTGTCACTGCGAGAATATGAATGTTCAAACTAAGTTAAAGTATCGATTAAACTGTCAAACCTTGATGCATCCTATTATGCTCGTGGTGAGGGCTGAATTGAACTGTGTGCATAGCATGATGGAGTACATCAAAATAAAGCTAAAATGAGAACACAAAAAGACCGGGTCAAGCAATGATTATCTGTATAAAAATACAAACCAACACCAGGAAAAGCTACTTCACCCCATAACACAAGAAAGCACAAACTGCACGACAAACGTCACATCTGACCATCCACCAAACTCCAGGCCCTTTGTGCAAACACAGGACAATAAGAAAACTAACAACTCTGATAACATACAGTGTTTACAGTGTTTTTACACGGCACACTCACCATTTGCAAATCTCCCACAAAGTACGAGTAAGCCACAGTGGGAAAAATCATGATCAAAGCATTGTAGTAGAGAAGTCCGTATTTACCAAGCACCTGTAAAAAGACATGAAAAGTTATTATTTATTGTGTATTGTGTCAGAAGCACCAATTTACCTTTGAGTCAAGTTTCTGTTTCGTATATGCTCCACTAGCTGCTGTCATGACATTGTTCAACATTACAAAAATATATCCCTCCAAGTCAAAGGCTAAATCAGAACTGCAAAAGGAAAAAACAAAATAAAACACCACATTAAAAAGTATCTTTTTGCTGTGTGTGGTTCAGGAGTCTACTGCCATACCTGGCTGCTATAAAGGCCCCAAAGATCATAGTGAACACTGTCATTTTTATAGATGTAGCAAAAGATTTTCTGTGGAGGAATAAAAAGCGATTGAATGGCGTGAGATTGCGAGAGTTAAAGACAGGCCTGACTTACTTCAGAAGGAATCCCTCAAACACCATCGTCAGTAAAATGCTGAACCTCCTTAGGACAGTGAACATGGGTAGACTGGGAAGAGAGAAATGCAAGGATTTTAATGCTACTGTATATCCACAAATCAGCTAATCAAAAATATGATTTATCTAACTTGAGTTTCTGTGTTCCAAAGAGTCCTGATATTTGATTTCCAACATAAAGTAGAGGCAGTGGAAACATCTGTAACAATGGGAGGAAAATGGAATATCAAATGTTGTCATTCAAGCTATTGCTATTGTGCAGGCCCACCTTTTTTGGTATATTCAAACTTATGTCAGGGAATGAGATGACACCAAGCATCTTCCCAAGCCTCAAAACAACTATTGTTGCAAGCATCTGCAAAACAAACAAGCGTGCAGCCAGTTGATATTGTGGTCGCACTTGGTACTTGCAGAAGCACTGGTTTAAAGTTGAGCTAATCTAAACTTACCTGGCCGATTCCAACACATGTTGAGGATGGAAAACTGTAACAGATGTTTTTTTTTAGTGGCACATTTTCGATTGCTATTGTCGTGAAACAAAAATAAAAGGCCACGGTCAAGAGTTGTACTATGACCAGAGGGTTGGTTACCTGTAGTTGGTGAGAACACTTTTGTTCACGACCACAATCAGAAACGAGCTGACGCCGTAGAAGCCCGCAGAGAGCAGCTTTGGGAAGAGTTCATTGTCCTTGTCAACCTTACCAGGCACCTCTTTAGACAGTTTGGACTCATCTGAACCCCCACGTCGTCTCAGTTGCTCTGCCATATTACAATACTTGTCCTGAGACTCGCGCATGCGCAGTTTCCATCTTCATATGACACACCCACTCGCATAGCTGGATTTGGGATTATTTGTTCTACTAAATGGATCCATATATGTGAGAGCACGGCTATGATCTGAGCTATGAGTTCATTTTCTAATGTAATGAATGTGAACTATGATCTATGTGACGACAAAAAAATCATTTAAAAAGGTGCAGTATGCAACTTTTAATGCTAAACACAAAATAAGTTTCCATCACAGTGGTTTCTACAATGCGCCAGGTTCAATTGTTTTATAGGTTTTCTGGTAAGAGCAGTGAAACCCTTCTGAAAGTTGACCCTGGAGAGTCCCACTGTGACGAAAGTAAAGGCATCATGCTGACCACTCTGGGTCACTACAAGGTCAAAGACGCACAGATAAACTTTTTTTTTTCCACATAAAAAGTTGCATACTTTGAGTGGTAAACCACGATTGAACCATGAGAAAATGTAACACCTCTAAAGCAATTTATTTGAACAGGGATGTTTGCAGAGAAATTATTACCATCATGTGGCCAGAGTCCAACATAAAACCACTCCAGCCACCTGTATCAGGACATTGCCAGCAAGTCTTTACAAAGCACAACATAAAGCTTTAAATTAAGTCACTTTTTACAGTATTTTCATCCCACATTCCCAGTCCCATGTGAAATATATACCCACTTCACTTCACTGAAATAAGATGCTCACTAGAAGTGCTGACACAGGTGGCAGAAGCACCATAAGCTTACATTACATTCTGTAGCTGTGGAATTTGTTTCACAATGACAGCAATGATATATTTATATATATATACACTTTCTTCTTTTTTTTTCTTTTACAAACTCTGAATTTGTGCTGGAGTTTGGACAAAAACATTGAACAGTGAGCATGATTTGGAACATGTTCTTTGAGATCTGAAATAAGTGACAGACGCTCCAAGATATGTATAAATATACACAGCCAATCATAACTAAAATGAAACGGTTAAGCATTTAACTCGTCTGAAAAATGTGCCAAAAATAACCAGGAATACTTAAAAGTAACAAGCCGTCATCTTCACACATTCAGGGTCACACCAGTGCACACACACATACCTTCACATACATACAAATATTTTAACAAAATAAAATAATTGCTTAGTGGTCCAAAAACATTACAGTCTCTATGACCTAACAGGACCAGCTTAAAATATACATTGGGCCCCGAAACACCCTGAAAACACAGGTAGCACATCAGGGGTACAAAACTAACCACTGGTCCACCAAAAAAGGCAAGCTATCAAAAAGGAAAGAGGCAAGTACTTTTCACTGCACAACAAGCAGAAAAATACCACTTCACCTGGATACCCATTTTAAATTTCAGCCTTGCAAAGGAATGGGCAGCTAGGTTCAGGTTTAGCATAATTACACTTTTTAAAAGCAAGTTTAGCCACATTTCAGTAACTATTAAAAGTCCTATGTAGTGTAGTGCTACCACATCAGTGTTGTTACTGGGGAGGAACTCCAGTAGATGAAATACTAATCTAAAATCATGAAGAGCACAAAAGCTGAAGGGACAGAGCTGCACTTCAGCCAATTTGAAGAAAATGTAGCAGCACAAAACAGTGAAGTATGCATAATTTGTGGAGGGAAAAAAGAAAAACAGTTTGTTGAAAACATCCCTGCTTTCACGTTCGTAGATACAAAACTTCAGTGTAACAAGAGGTCCTTTTTCCATCGGCTTGTTTTGTTCTCCTTAAAACATGTAAAATCTTAGTCCTTTGGTGATGGAGGAATGGGATGACTGTACTTTTTTTTCATTGTTTTCTTATATACTTGGGGGTGTTGTAAGCATGCAAGCCTCGTAGAGGGGGGGCCCGGAGGGGCTCATGGGTGGGCAGGTGGCGTGGACAAGGCCTAGGCCAGGGCTGGGAAGGCCTCAGGGTCATCGACGTTAGGAACAGACACTCCGCTGGCCTGCAAATGAGACGGATTTGAAATCAATTGCACAATAGAATTTCATGTTCTCAAGTTAAGAGAATCATAACATTTTCAGATGGTGCCCCATAGCTTTCAGCACATCTGAAACTAGTACAGGGTAATTCAAAAGGTAATTCAGTTCTCAAGCATCGTCATGGAATAAGTCAGTGACCATTTGAAAGAGGATTGTGATTTGCAGATATGGAATTCTCTTATTGCATTAATGTTGCCCGTGCTGCAAGGTGGTGGCCACATTAACATTTGTACTTGTGATTTGGCTGGAGTTTTCTGTTGCTTTTCCTTATTCAAATATTGCGTAACGAAATTGGTTCATTCTTACTGTCAGTTTTTGAGCAACCAAATTTACAAATCAGGACTGAAATTATTTTTTTTTCCTGGTAGCACATGCACTCTTCAGAGATGCATACCTAAGTATAGTACTATATCAAAAACAATGCTGCTATTGCTGACTACTAGCTGCTATTGTATACACTATATTGGAAACAGCCTTTTGTTCCAACACAGAGTGTAGTACTCTACTTGTGAAGCACTTTGAATTGCCTTGTGTATGAATTGTGCTCTACAAATAAACTTGCCTTGCCTTGCCTAGTAGCAGCCCTGGCGTGTGACAGCGAGTTTGTAGCTGAATCAAAGTCTGCATCTTTGATGGACAATTAGCAAAAGAAGGTTGAGCGTTTTCTGAAAAATGCCTCTAAAAGAGTGTTGTCTAGAGCGTGTTTGATGAGCGATGGACTGGATGATGAACAATCATCCAGCAAAGGTGCTTAACAGGGGAGGTGTCCCGGACATGGCTCATTGTGAGGAGAACCCTGGGAAGACTGATGCTACATCCAAAATGAGCAGATTGGTAAGAGGTCTTGCGCCAAACCGGATGTGCGTCGTCCACCATGATAATAAGCCTCCAAATTGATCTGTCAGTTAGGAAGGAGTTAGGGGAAGGAGCCTCAATGCTAACTATTATAGCCACTTTAGCATAGGGACCTCTGATGCTAACTCACCGGTGATTAGGAGCTATGTGCCATCCCATAAGTGACCGCGTGCCAATCCCTCCACCCCCCTTGCCCCCACCCTGCTGTTGATTGACAGGAGCACATTTAACTAACAAAACTATAGGATGAGATTCTGCATAAGCCAAACTTTATGAAAGTGACAAAAATACATGTTCCAGTCATCTCAGCACAGTCACATGTCAGGTTTTAAAGAGGCCTCAGTAAATGGCTTAAATGAAGGCAATTTGTGCTTTTGCTTTCATTTAGTAGAAACTTACTAATTTGCATACTGTAGCTTTATGAAACAGCTGTTGAGACTAAATAAGCTAAAGGGAAATGTGATGGTTTATTTGGAGTTTTCTTTTTTTTTCTCCTTAAATGTCTTTACTTGGACACCATTGTTGCATATGCAATACAGTAGGTGGTGGCATGCGCTTTTGTGTGGCCTGCAGTCTGCCAGGGTTAGGATGCTATAATTTGATGGTTTCGGACGCAGACCAGGACACGCTGGAGGGACTAAGTCTCTAAGCTGGCCTGATACCGCCTCAGGATCCCCCAGAAGATCTGGAGAAAGTGACCGTGTCAAGTCTGGGCACCTCTGTTCAGACTGCTGCCTCTGCAACCCGGCCCTAGTGAAAGAAGATGGATGGATCTAAATAAATGAACACATTTTGCATGTGTTTTCCACTCAATGAGGAGACAGAGAATGGGGCTGGTAGACAGAGCGTGAACAGATGAGCCAGTCCTGTTCATTTAGGAATGATTAAAACTAAAGATTATTACGCCTCATTGCTGCCTCTTGAAGACTTTCATCCTGTTACTAGCTTTTCTGTTCTTTTCGTACAGAAAGCCGTGGTCTATGCAGACCATCATACTTATAATGCATAATTTTTAATGGTTGCAGGGAGGTGCGGGTTGAAAAATAGTAACAACATTGTGGGGCAGGCTGGGTTAGAAACTGCTCCAAATGCAGGCCTGCAGGCAGGAAAAAAAAATCCTGAACCGCACATCACATCTCCAACTTTTTCTTTTACCCGATGAGCTACATTTACGCTACAGAAACGTCACGGAGCTACTTATGTTTCAAAGATACTTAACTATTCTTAGGAGTTCACTGAGGAGAGGAAGTAGTCAATATTATATTTTGATAGTTGAAGAAAAATGTAATTTTGTCCTAAAACTTTACTTAATGTACAAAAGTGTTGGCAGATTCTGTTCACTGTGTTCAAAACTCTAAAATGGAACTTAAGAAGCGCATGTAAAACTGTAGCCTTTGGCGAGCTACCATGAAAGGGCTGTAGAGCTCGCTCCTGAGCTACGTCGTAGATCTCTGGTCTAGTGCCTAAGTCGTGAACAGGTGGACTCCCGTGTGGATACAGACACATCCCGGAGGCTGTAATGCTGATACGTTAGGTGGAGGCTCTGGGATCTGATCTCACACAAAGTCAGAGAAACTTCAGTATCTGTGTCTCTCGGCTCATGTCACTGTCCTTGCTGTCAGGGTTTCTAGTTATCAGGGCCAAACCCACCCAAACGTATCTGAAAATACAGCCAAAACTTTTAAACGTAATTAGAGATGCACCGATCCAGCTTTTTTGTTTGTTTTTACCACCGACACCGATGCTGGAGGTTTGAGTGTCTGATATTTACCCATACCAAGAGACTTTCATAAAAGTGGCTTTCTCTGAGGGAAAAAAAATATTCACTCTTTTCTCCATTTCAAGATCAATAAAGTCACAATGTTACGGATCAATTATCAACTTTATCTATTGATAAACTAATGGATAAACATTAAACAAGGATCACTGGACGTTTCTACACTAAATATCCTTGGCTACAAGACATGCTTTAGGTCACATCAACATAAGCAACTCACATGAAGTGATCTGATCATTACAACTGTTAGATCTTATTTCTTAAACTAAAATACAAACACGTGGCTTCAGCACTGGCCGATTTATTTTATTGGGCTACTTTAGGTATTTGTACCATAGTTTCTGTGGCAGCCTTGATTAGTTGATGTCAACATTAGCATGCTACTGCTAGCTTTAACACACAGATGCTAACCGTGGCATTTTGTGCCGCAATCAAAAATACATTTGTGGAGGTTAAAACTAACTCAGCGATTGAATTCTTCGCTTTACAGTGATATACAGCAGGGTGAACTCCTTTGAAACGATTGGATCTGATTTTTGCTAGCGTTTGGTCGTGACGTATGTAATGCGCCCGAGTGAGTTAAGCAGCCATCATAACTCTTGGGGACATTCCTTGCACATTCCAATTTTATTTTTTGGATATTTGGGAGCCATTACTTCCATTACTTTCGGATCTGCCACCATTGCCAAACTACAACCCGCAAATCGGCGCAAATGCTTGACGTCACCTTCAACACCCGCCTCCCCCGCTCGCTGAATGGTAGGTAGAACGTCAACCGATGTAACGCAGCCACTGAGATCAAGCCCAGACGTACATGCAGGGCAATTGTAATTGACCAGAATTTACGGATGACTAAGGCCAGGCTCGATCGGTGCATCCCTAAAACTAATTTCCAATGTAATTACCAATGTACAAGCCACAGCGTTCCTATGATGAAACTGGAAATCAGATTCAGAAAACTTTATCCTCAATAGAGCAATTCATTTGGAGCTTCCTTAAGACACATTACTGATTAGAAATGGGATTCAGCCTTGTTTAGCAGTTTAATAGCTGAAGGTATGAAAGACAACAAATAATGATTCTTTGTTGCTTGCGACACATTATAGCAGCGCCCAGAGGGCATCAACATAACACCCCCTGTCTCACTGAAATAGCAGCTCTGATGGACTTGGATTTGAGGATTAATTTTTTGGGCAATAAGATCTCATTATGTCCTGGACCTTTGCTTGAGAAATTTGCCCCAAACTTTTTGGTCTAGAGCCCTGATAAGCTAATATTAAAACAACTTTATGGACGCTATACTGACTGCCCTTTCGAACACCAGCGGCACAAGTCCAGTCCTGTTATCATAGGACTTAACTCACCACAATAGGGTTTCAGACTCAGTGGTTTTCAAACCCATTCATTCTAACTGAACTATGTTGTTAGAGCTGTGACAACAGCTTTTATTGTTACCTTGTCAGAGCGTCCTCCCCCACGTGCCGGTCGGCTGCTTCCCCCACCGCGGCTGCCCCGGCCTCCGCGAGCACCCCCACGCCCGCGCCCTGGGCGGCCCAGGTCTCCAAAGTTGATTTCAAGTTGGGATGTAATGTCGTTAGCTGGTTTACGGAAATGATGATCACTTGATTCATCAGGAGTGCCCTGCACAAGAAAAACAGGCATAAATAAAGTGGATGTATTTAAAAATCATTCCACAACTTCTTAAAATAATGGATACCTTCTGGTAAAGAGTGTTGTTGGCTTCTACTTCTGCCTCCGTGGTGTCAATCAAAGCTCCAACTGGCCTCTGTTGACATACCAGTGTAGTTTACAGTAAACAAGGTAGTTACATTAACCGTAAATCATAAAATTATACTTGTGTAGAGGACATAGTAATATGAACAAACAGTACAGATGGCTTACATCTTCGCTCTTGGACTTGTGCAGCACATATCCTTTCTTCCACTGGCTGTCGGCTCCTTCATTGGGTTTGCGAATGTTGAACTCCACTTTGGTGCGCTCCTTGTCTTGCATGGCCTTCCACTCGTCCAGTGTCATCTCTTTGGGACCTTCATTCTTTACTTCTTCTACCTCATTTTCTCTGAAAAGTTAAAATAGGACAAACCGTGAACTTCAAACAAACAATCCTCTTAGCTCTATGCATAGTCTCTAATCCTGAGGCCAGCAGGTCAGACAATGTTTATCCCATTTGCACCAACATTTGTGATAAAAATACCAGCAGACATGAGAATATATGTTTGAGGCCTTTACAAAAGACTAATCTATGTCTTAAGGACATAATGACCTATGTCTTAATCATTATCATCAAATCTCACTTGTTTTCAGAGCCAGCAGGAGCACTCTCCTCTCCCTCAGGGACCGTCTCAGGAGCAGGAGTCTGCTCAGCCTCACTGAGGGCAAAAATAGACATTAGGCAAGTTATTTCACAATGTACCATCAATCATTACATTAATATGTACAGTCTACACAGACTACACTCATCCCATTCTGGCCTGATATCAACAGAGAGCTGATCAGACCCTTGTGTCTCAATATAGTGGCAGAGCTGAGTGCTGAATGACTGGATATGGTTCACAGTAGGTTCAGGGTGTATGGGGCGAAACAAGGTTTGACACTAACTAACTTTGTAGCACTGCAAAAAAATAAAGAGAAAGAAAACTAACATACATATATTAAGCTAATGCCTATAAGCAATAACACATCAAATCAATGAACACGTCAAAGTTACCAGTCTTTGTCTTCACTTTAAACCGGGTGGACAGAAACAAAGAAATTAGCTTGAGAGTGGTGGAGTACATTAATGTTTTCCCAGGGGGCGCTGTTGTCGGACTAGAATCAACCCTGGCCAGTTCGGTTAGTTCAATCTGGGAAATTTGAATAAAGGCCCTACCAATCCAAGTCCCACCTTTACATGAGCTTCTGAAATTCTTTAAAGATCAGACTAAACAAACATATTTAATTTCACTTTGTTCATTTCTTACTTGCTCTCATCCTTAACAGGGCCCCAGTTGTTTGAACCACTGCCACCACGCTTTTCTTCACTCTTCTGGCTGCTGAAGCAAAACAAGGAAGAGATAAAAATCAGATCAACTTAAAAAACATTGTCAAGCTTATAATAGTCCTATAATCTTCACTTACGATTTGTCATTGCCACTATGTTTGTCAAAATCTCGTTTCCCACGTGAATCAAAGCAGTCTCCACGACCCATTCCTCGTCCCCGGCCACCGCGCCCACCCCTGCCGCCACCACGCCCTCTGGGGGGCCTGTCTCCTGAAGGCCTACAACCAACACAATACAGTTAATCAGCATCTATGTCTATACAGACATGTTTATATCATGGGCAGTGGCTGCAAAACATAGTTACGTTTCATCAAGCAAACAATATCTACCAGTACTCATAATTTTTCATTTTCCCCATGAACATGTTTATTAAGTTTAATATGTTGTTTTTTTTTGCACAAGATTTAAATTCCCATCTGCTTCAAAGTTGCAATAAAACAGTTGGGCAAAGATATGTTAGGATATGAACCCTTCTAAAGCAATCTGCATTTACTTGTGCTGCATAATAGACATTTCTGAAGCAAAGGGGAAAAAGGTCTCGTTGCACCAAGTTCAACATAATTGCACACAACATTATTGATAAATAATAGTGTGGAGTGAGAAAGGTCATACCCATTTGATGAATGCAATTTCACGTAGCACGTTTGTTTGGTTATTTGATGGTTTCACACACTCAGTGCTGAACACAAACATTCATGCACCTGCCTCTGATCACACTGAGCTTGTCAAGGCAAACTGGCCTCAGGCAGCATGTGCAAATGTGCTCGTTTCCAAATGTTCATCACTTTCACTCACTTGTCCGTGGAGAACTCGCCACCTCCTTCGGGCTTGTCCTCAGATGGTTTGTCAAAGCGCCGCTCTCGAGGTGGTCTCCTGTCAGGCCTTTTGTCAACAGGCCGCCCCTCACCTTGTCCACCCTGGTGCTGAGGACCAGGCTGGCCCTGCTGATCCGGTCTTCTACCGACCCGTCTGATACCTGCCAAACACAGAGGCCTGTCATCAGGCTGCCTGAGCATCATCTACCTGAAGTCAAGCTAACGCTATGTACTTTGAATGTTTACATTGATTACATCCTGGCTATGGTTTGGATGTGATTTAGGAAAGGCATAAACAATAGCCCTCCTTAAAGCTCACATTAGAGGCAATATGTTTTGCAAAACATGCAGCCTGTCAGCACATAGTAAACACTGCTGTGTGGAGGGGGAGTGACATTTCATCGTACACTGATGGGACAACAAGCGACCGCTCCGGTAGAAAAACATACATGTAATTATTCCTCTAGACATAGACTGCACATGATGAGTGGTCCACATTGATCTCACACGGTTTGGCTCCGCTCTCCTCCAGCTGGAGCTAGCCAGGCTAGCACAAGCTGCAGCGGAGGATGCACAGACCTTAGTGCACTTACATTAACGACAGGCTGGAGCCAACCGTACCTTCTTTCTTTAGGGGGACAGGCGGCTGAGACTCGTCTTTTTTGTCTAGCAGCGGGTTTTTCCTGTCTTTCTGAGATTCCTTCTTCGGCTGTTTAGCAGCTTGAGCCGCGGTCTTGGTTATGCCAGCAGCGGCCGCCTCCTTCTTCTTATTTTCTGCAGCCTTTAGGATCTCATACGGGTCGGTCTCGTCATCTAATAGCTGGTCGAACCGGTTGGTCACGACGCAGCCGAATCCTTCTTGCAGGTGTCCGGGCATGATGGCGCCCCTTCAGCGGGATTCACCTCCGATTCTACGAGGCTTGATGCGAACACCGCTCAGGATGCTGCCACAAGATGGCTGGGAGAGCTGCCCCTTCTCTTCCGGTGCGAGCACCATCCGGGACACTGCGCAGCCCACCAATGTCTGCAGGCCTGTGCAATGTTTTTATTGACATTATGTAATCATGTGCTCGAGCTAGCTGTCAGAGACCCTGTTCTCATCTCTGACCTCTTGTGCGGAGAAGCCTTCGCTTAGATGCCCCAGTCTCTGGGATTACACGCAGATTGGTGAATCCAGTGGTAATACGGACAACGAAGGTTTATGAATAGAATAGTTTCAATTTAGGCCAGAATTAGCTTTATTTTTCCAAAGCCTGTCAAGCTATGAAACTTTGACCTTGGATCCAGACACTGAGGCTTCTGAAGGAACAGCCAGTGCTGAGGAGAGGATATTAAATTACAGTTTTACATGTGTTGTTATTGTGAAGTCTTGTCTGTTGTTGGGTGAAGCAAATGCAAAACAATCGCCTAATAAATGATTAGTTACAAAAAGAGAAGAGAAAGAACGTAAATGGTTAATAAAACATACCAACCACATTATTGACATGAGAGTCCACAAGAAATGCAGCAAAACGCCTCATCTCTGACCACATGTGGAGAAATACTAGTTTGCATTATTATAATAATACTAATGCGGTGGTCAATGAATAGAGTATATTCAATGTATGCAAGATTTAGCTTTATTTTTTCCCCCAAGAACACAGTAAGAAAGTAGAAATACATCTGTACCTTTTCTTCTGCAATTGACATTACTACAACAAGAAATGTAGGTATTTTACACAATAAAAATAAAACTGAAGTAATATGATGTTACAGCTTTCTTTTCACTTCTTCTTCAAGTTCAATAAGTGCTGAATAAAGATCTTCAGACAGCGAGTCATCAATGTCCATCTAAAAGTTAAAAGACACATCAGTTTACTTGAAATGTATTCGATTTAGGAGCATCAAATACTTACTTTTTGAGGCTGTGTATAATTTTTTCCAAAGCCTGATGTCAAACTATGATACTTTGACCTTGGATCCAGACACTGAGGCTTCTGAAGGAACAGCCAGTGCTGAGGAGAGGATATTAAATTACAGTTTTACATGTATTAAATGATGTACTGTCATCTAACATACCAGAGCTTCAGCGCCGTTGTGCGGTGTTATCGTGAATGTATTAGTGAACAGTCTTATCTGTTGGGGAAAATCAAATGCCAAAGAATATTAGATGATTTATAACAAAAAGAGGCAAAAATGAAAGAAAAGAAAATGGCTAATAAAACATACCAACCACATTATTGGCATGATGAGAGTCCAGAAGAAGTGGGGCAAAATGCCATAGGTCAAATTAGTCATCACCATACCAGGGCAAACAACGGCTGAATAAAGCCCCTGCCAAAAATAACAACAGAATCAATTTTGAATCATTTTTGGAAAACTACCTAATTGTGATGCAATTTACAATTTGTTTGAGAATCAGTACATGGAACTTTAAAAGCGTAGGGTAAGGGTAAAGTTAGAAGCGACCAAGCTCTTCCACGTTTCCCCTATTTAAATACGGTTACAGTAGTTACGATCCAAGTATAGTTACACAAAATTAAACATGTCGATTTTCTAAGCGGATAAAAAGTGGTACTATATTGTGAGGCGTAATAACACGTTAGGAGCACTTCGATGTCCGCACAGTGATATCTTCACTTCACTACTACTTAAATACTTAAAGTGCAACTCAACGGGCGTGGCAGAGCCTTTCCCCACCCAAAAAACTAAAGTCAAAAATTCCTGAGAAAGGGGTGGTCTCGGAGGCTTTGGGGGAGACGAGGGGGGTGAGTGTGTAGGCGGGGTCTGCTCTGTTGACAGTCTCAGACCAAGCCCCTAGATCTGACAGGACTGACAGACTGCTGTTACACGACTGTGCGCAAGGTTGATTTTTTCGTAGGAGAGTTGGTACACTCTCATGACTTGTGATTGCTTGATGTAGCAACTAGTGATGCGCGGGTCAGGGTTTTTTTCAACCCGCGGTCCCGCATTTGGAGCAGGTTCTAACCCGCCCCAGCTCGCCCCGCAACGTTGTTCTATTTTTACAACCCGCCCCGCCCCGCACCCGCAACCATTAAATATTACGCGTTACAAATATGATCCGTATGAACAGCACCGGCGTGTCATCGCGCGCGCTCTCTCTCTCTCCCTCCGAAGAGCGCTGGGCAAGAGCAAGAGAGGAAGAGAGCAGAGGTCGGCCTAACGCGAAGTCACACACCGGCTGTTTCTCAATTGCGAGGATCCGTCCTCCGTTTGGCCACTTTGTTGACGTCCTCGGTGGTGGCTCCTCCAAAACGGAGCGGAGTGTCCTCTCCCCGCCGCCTTTGAGCTCAAATGGAACGGCCTCCGGAGCGAGCGGCTGCGTCATGTCACGTGTCAATCTATGCTCATTAAAACAACTGTTTTATAAATAACAGAGGCCAGGAAACTGTTTATGTGGAACAAAACTTTTTTTAAAGTGAGTTCAAACTAATAAAGTTTTGCGAGAAAAGAAAAAAGAAACTATGCTGCAGTGCATCATGGGTCATTTCAGCTCTCCGAGGCAGCGGAGGATCCACTGCTGTATCCTTCGTAAATGAGCCAAACGGAGGAGTCGAGCTGCGAGGGTGCGAGTGGTCCAAGTGAAATGGAACACCACTTGGCGGCGCCGTGATGACGCAAATGACGTCCGAAGTGGTCGAGACGCCGAGGATCCTGGCAATTGGGAAACACCCACAGTCACACATACGGAGGAAAATAGGAGACATGAGCTCCACAAAAGCGTTCTCTGGATCACAAGCTGCAAAACGCTGCTTGTTTTATGAAAATCCGACGTATATTTACGCCAAAAACCTGCTGTAAAGACGACGGTGGAACCCGAAACCCGCGCATCACTAGTAGCAACTATCCTACGAAAAAAAAAAAAAAGATCGCCTCTGGTAGACTCCTCGCTCGCTGTCAGTGACTGCGAACAGAGAGAGAGCATCGCACAGTAGCTTTTCTAAGGGATTTATTCCTCTACACCACCTCAGCCGAAGTGTGAGCATCGCAGGGGCGCCATCTACTGGTCTGACTCATGAGCTCAGGCGGTGTGTGCGCGACGCGTGTCCTGGTTGCTACGTGACGGAGGCGGAGGCGTGTGTGGGCGGGGCCACAGAGGCCCAGAGGCAGAACTGATGACGTTTTGTGGACGCCGTGGACACACTCTCCTCCAACCGCAAAATATCAAATGTAGTTGCTGCGTGAAACCAGTAGGGGGCGCCAACCATGCGGTTTTAGACACTAAAGTGAGATTTTGAACAAGTTTGCCCCAAATGTCAACATATTGACTGGGACATGTAGCTAACTCTATTCAACAACCATTTAGACCGTTTATCAGCAAAAAAAAGTGGATTTGGTGTTTAGTTACTCTTTAAATAGGGAAAACGTGGAAGAGCTTGGTTGCTTCTAACTTCACCCCCTTTTGGCCCCATAGAGGAGAGGAGGAGAGGCGAAATGTTAACCACATCTTTGGTCTTTTTTGCGTGACTGAGGGCACACGTAAAAACCAGACAGCTACACATCAACTCGTCTCACTCAGGTAAGAACATATCTCAGTATGGAAAAACAGTGGCCTGTTCCTTTAAACAGATAACACAGGGTATTTTTATGTTTGCAGAGGACATGATGATTAATTAAATTAAATATAGCATATTCAATGATACAGGTCATATTGCACAATTGTATTTCAGTTTATCGAGCGGCACAAGAAAAACATAATTCCGTTTATGACACAGCGCACAGAAAACAAACCTGGCTGTTCATGTGTCGATTAAGAGCCAGACTGATCAGGTCAGAGGCGTACTTGGAGGAGCTGTAGGGCTCTTTCCCATCTTTGTGCTGGATATCCTCTAAACTGAAGGCAGAGCGACGAGCATTACTTGAAGAGGTCCAAATGACGCTGGATGTGAGATCAGCCTGACAAAGCATCGGCTCTAACTCCCTTATCTGCCACACAAAAACACAGTCAAACAGAAAGTATACTAAATAATGAAATGTGCCTATTTGTATGCTTCATTTACCAAAAGAAAATGACCAAAAAGGTTTGTAGCAAAGACCTCTTGCAGGCCATCTGAGTTGACCTGGTCCTGCTGAGTTAGGAGACCCTCCGCTGTTGCAAACATATGAACGACATTCCTAAAAGGAGATCATGGAAAATGGACACAAGGAGAAATCATACCAAAAGAACAGAACATTTGTGAAAATATAAATTATGAATAACATTAATTTACCTGGAAAAAAGGCCTTTGAAAAGATTCTTGAAGTCCACTTGTGGATTTGGCATAATTCCAGCATTTAGATATAAATAATCAACTTTACTGTACCTGTGGAGAGGGTACAGTAAATGTTACAGAAATATTAAAAGTTTGAATTCAACATCCTCTTTACCTGGCCTGGACCTCCTGAGCAGCCTTGAGCACGGACTTCACAGAGCCTACATCCAGATGAAGCAGATCCACGAGGGCGCTGGGGTGAGAGGTGAGGAGGGCAGCACGCGCTGCTTCAGCCCGCTGCATGTTCCTGCAGGCCAAACAGAGCCGCAGAGCACTGTCCTGTGTGAGCAGCCTCTCACACAGCGCCAACCCAATGCCACTGTGGGGAAAGCTTGTTTGTTTATTCAGTAAGAGACACGGGAGAGGTATGGGTCATTAAGGGCGTAATGTCTATGAATGAAGATAGCAAAAAACTATAATTAATAACAACCGTAAAAGAATCCTGTCCGAAATGCGGAAACAAAGGCTATTGAATAGACATACATGCACCATTTGTAAGAGTGACCAATATGCGCAATATTTAAAAAAAAACAATATAAAACTTGCACTTCTAACTACCTGATTATAATCATTTCGTGCCTGAAGAGACTCTTTCTCGCTTAAGCCTAAACAAGTTACTTACCTGTTTGCGCCGGTGACAACTACAATCCGCTCCATTCTCTTCACAACTTCACAAAACTAAGACATACATACAGATGTGTACGTAACACATGAAGAACTGAACTACCCCATGGTCCGATAACGACAAAGCAGCTGAAACGCCAGCTCCATTTGAGCAGGCGTGGCGTGACCGTGCGTAACGAGTGTGTCGAGGGCAAACTGGCCAATCACATTCAACTAGGTCTGCCTCCAAGAAAAGGGAGGAAATAAGTTATTTTTGAAGAACATACAAAATTGAGGAATTCTTTATTAATGGCGTATTTACATGAAATGTACATTCACAAAAAAAAATATCTTATGAATATAATATTCACAATGTAGGCTATAATCAACACTTGAATTCACTCTCAAATAATAAACCAATATATTTACAAAAGAGCTTTAACAACTGGCAGTGTGAACTATAAATATACCTACAAGTACCTAGCAATAAATGCATTTGGATGTTCATTGTTCTGTGTTTATTTGGGATAAACTTTTATTTATTTACATAACATGCTCCCATTGCTATGCTTTGCTCTCCATGAGCCGCAGGTGGATCTCCTGAAAGCTTGGCCTCTGTTTGGCATTTCTCCTCCAGCAGCTCAACATGAGGCCGCTGTAGACCAAGTCAGGACAGCACTCTGGTCTTGGCAGGTAAACCTGGTAGGGTTGCAAGAGTCACATCATTGTAACATTACACATTGACTGCAATCATCAGCGGCATATAGCAAACCTGTTTGCCCTTGTCTCTGAAAAACTCTCCAGTATTTTCAATGACTTGTTCGTCAGAAAGTTGTGAGTATGGCTGCTCCTTACATAAAGTCAAAATTTCCCAAAGTGTCACTCCAAAGGCCCACACATCACTGGCCATGGTAAACTTACCCTACAGAAGTGAAGTAAAACCGTTAAGTTTGATAATACTTCAGTGTTGGGCTTAGCCTTACAGAACAGTATGTGGCACTCACCAGAAGGATACTCTCCCAGGACATCCAGCGGATGGGCAGGACAGCTCGCCCTTGGATTCTGTAGTAGTCTCCGCGATAAAGGTTGCGGCTCATACCAAAATCAGCTATTTTTATTGTACAGTTTTTACCAACCAAGCAGTTGCGTGTGGCCAAGTCACGATGGACAAAGTTTAGTGATGACAAGTAATT
Organism: Gobius niger; assembly: GCF_951799975.1. Taxonomy (NCBI): domain Eukaryota; kingdom Metazoa; phylum Chordata; class Actinopteri; order Gobiiformes; family Gobiidae; genus Gobius; species Gobius niger. The sequence continues at coordinate 17,639,042 of NC_136864.1, forward strand.
CATCCCAGATGCGATCTGTACTGCCATGTCCATCAATTTATTGTAACTAACAGGGAATGAAAAACATCATTATATACAACATCCATATACAAACAACACTTATACATGTTAGTGACTTTACCTGACCAAAGTCTTCTCTTGTTGTTCTGGGTGTTGGTCATCATTAAGAGAAAGTTTGTGAAGAAACTGGTTAAGGTCTCCATTCTCCATGTACTCAGTGATCATGCAAAGCGGGTCAGTGTCCACACACACCGCCAGCAGGCGCACAATGTTGGGGTCTCTAAGACGGGACATGATGCGTATTTCCTTTAAAAAATCATTCCTGTTGCACATGAAAGCAAACAAAACATGAAGAACAAAGATTAAACCACAGCGCAAGACACACCACTCACTCACCTTGCATTCTTGTTGGCATCTTCACGTAGCGTTTTAACAGCAACACGTAAAGGTGATTCTGTGTTTTCCTCCAGAGACAGGTCCCCATCTAGAAAATCCTGCATGCCCTCAGCTTCACACAAGTGCACCTGTGTTAAAACATACTCATTACTCCATTATGCACTTGACGGCACTTAAAACCTTTTTGTTCTGTGGGTTATCGTTAGAGATTTCACGCATTATCAATACCAGGCTTGTACTTTACTTTCCATTTGCCCACAAAGTACATCAGCTATATGGAGACTATGAGCAGGTGAATGAATTACCAATCAGCTAATTCAAATATTATTTATTTGAAAGGCCTAATACCTCTCCAAATTGCCCCTCTCCGAGTTTCTCCTTGAATGTGAGCTTGTGTCGGGGGAACTCCTTCATGGATGAGTCAGTGGCAGTGAACAGGCTGACAGCTGTAATAGAACATTTGTCTGAGCACTCCTGGAGACTGATGATGTCCGCCTCTGCGTAGTGGGGCGGGTCCGAACCAGCTGCTACAAGCCCTTTACTACAGGAGCTGGGCCCTAAAATTGAAATGCAAAATTATTTCAATGTTTTGATTTTCAATTCTGATCAAACTAGTTCCACATCGCTTTTGAACACTGCACGTAGACAGCATACAGAGCACCTGTTGTTTCGCCATTAAGGAAATCTTCCAATTCCGGGAGTTTTCGTATAAACCGGGAAGGCTCCTGGTAGTCAGCACAGAGGGGAAAGATCCTCTCGTAGGTGGAGTTAAAGGTGGATCCACCTTCACTGGACAGAGACGAGTGGTGAAAGGAGAAGTTCTGAGTTTGGAAAGCAAGACGAGCTGTCAGTTCATCATCAAGCAATCGACGGGACGCCTAAAAATCAAAGACAAATTTAGGTGTGGTAATATATGTACAGAAAGAATCTCTAATCTCTTTCTAGACGAGCTTGATTAGTTAAATTTTAGATACATTTTATTTTTGTTCTGAATGTGTTGAACATGCTCTGCAAACATTTAGGTTAAATATGGTAAAGTATTAAGTATAAAATAGAATCATTTTATTGGCTGCTAACTCTATAGGATGAACTTCACCGAAGTAGTCTAGTTACACAATGTCTTCAAAGCAAAGCTCTCTGACAATTTTGCTTCGTAAAAGTAGCTCATGGCAGTTAAACAGGTGGAGACCCTGATATATTGTAAAATCAATAAATACAAGATCATATGGATAGATTTTGTACGTCACCTTTTCAAGCATCTTTTGCCACACCTGGCGCCAAAGAATAATAACAATGACAGTCATCAGAATAGCAATGATAGCCACCAAACATCCAATCAAGATTCGAGTGTTGCTGTCGTCCACTTTATGGGTGGGATCGTCCCCTATAAAATATTGGCAAAAGTGTTTTAAATGGAAGGGTGCATAATTATATCAATCATTCAGATTATTTAAAATACTTTTTGTTGCAAGTGCTAATCATTGAGGCAGGATCCATTTCTTCATCTATCTTGTTTATTCATTGTCCTATTTCACTGTGGCCATATAGACTTATGCTCATTTTATTACTACTCTATTGTGCAACATTAAAAATCCTAGTTTGTGAATGTACCTTCATTGGCTTTATATTAAGCATACATGTATTTTCACAGGTAACCAGAAGGGGGCACTAGTCAACTACAAAAGCCAAGGCTAATTTTCAAAGCTAAAATATAAAGACTGCAACCTGAAGATGCTCTTCCAAAAAATACATATATTAAAATGAATGAAAAGTGAGGGATAAGCATGAGTTACCTGGTATGTTTGTGGGATGTCCTTGCTTGCGAGCCAACATGGACGTATTGTACACTGCAGATCCTGCAATTGAAACAGAGATTCAAAAGTCAAAAGTTTTCATTGATTGGTTTCAGATTGTAATGTGAGCTGATGGAGGGCAGGGGCCAGTATTACTGTGATGGCGGAGCTTGTGCAATCATTTTCAATCTATTATAACATTTCCATAAAATGAAAGTCCACAAATGAAAATGAATCTTACATGAATATCAATGGCAAGGTTTTGCCATGGTTGGCAAGGTGGCAACCATGTGATAAAATTGCCATATTGACAATTATTTTATTACTATGTGCTTGTGATTATAATAATGAATGTAATGGAAGTAAGCTTTTGCAGAGCATAAGTGAAACATTTACTGCTTTATTATCAACCAGATATCCCATTTTGTGGGGGTAATCTGAAATGGCTAAGATTCCAGTCAAGTAGGCTTAAACATATAAAGGAACACCACCTCATGACATCAGCGGATGGGTGCTAAGCGTTTTAAGTCATTAAGTAGGAGAAAGGCTTGGACCCTTTAATAATAACTTAGCCAAAACTTTACCTTTGATTTAAACTCTGCAGGCCTATGAAACCTTAGGAAGTCATTTGCAACCTGATTAAGGCCATATCACATCAGTACCTGACTGGAAAGCCACTTCACTGAACAGCATCCAGAGGTCGGCAAAGTGGAAGCGACACTTGATGGCGCTGGCGGTGCGATCCCCCAGAGGCACGGTGATGAAGCGGGCCCTCTGACTGACCTGGTCCACTGCGGGCCTGAAGGACACGGGCTCCGACTCCCACTCCGGTCCCGAGCGGAAGAAGCAGGTGGCCTGCCTGAACATGCGCACCCCTCGAGTGAACATGTTATTACAGTGCACCTGGGACAGACAAGGGGCACATATTTTATATATAAGTTATTATACAAAGTTTTCATTGTATGCTCACTCTGTTGAGGAAAACAGGAAATGTTTTTGAATAAAGTCTAGGAGAATAAAGAAATCATGAGAGTCATCGCAACCAATTGGAAGACCACATTAGCAAAGATCATGCTGGAATATCCTATCCAAAAACCCCTGTATTTAAATCACCCTTAACCAAGTGCATTTTTTTTGTCACTCTTTTGTGTCTCTTTTTTGCTTTTTCATCCCTTTTTAATTGTGTTTTTGTCGCTTGTTTATTGTGTTTCTGTCGCTCTTGCTTTTTTTGCCACTTTTCTGGGCGTATTTTCATCCTTGTTTTTGTTGCTAGTTTGGCGCTTCAAGAAGATTTTAGAATTGGGTAAAGCCAAACTGAAGAAAATGTGCTCAGTTCAGATGGGGGTTAAGCGGTTAATGTTCTTAATGATCATAATTATATACTGTATATATATATATATATATATATATATTTTCAGTTTTACCTTGATGGAGGTGAAGTTTCGAATGTGGTCAAAGTCAAAGAACATCTCAATGTAGCCTTTGGGGAAGCTTTTGTTGTTCCAGCCAACATAGTCGTAGCCAGGCCACATGCCGTAGATGTGACTGTGCAGGAAATCGTCCAAGCCCCATGTCCCATCTGTGAGCTGACCCAGGCCCTTGCTCAGCCTGTGGAAGAAAATGGGTCACAAGTATTTTGATTTCATGAGATTTCCTATGTCATCATCTTGGTTCAAAGCAGGTAAAGACAGACCTTTCTGCTGATGCTCCGTCATAGACAGAGTCGTTAAAATACACATCCATTCCTCTGTAAAACATCTGGAGTCCATCTGGGAGACTGTATGCAATCAGTCCATCTAATGTAGACAAAACAGTTTTCAGACAAGTAACTTTGCCTTAAATTAGTGTGTTGTGGTAGTAGTAGTAGTAGTGCAGTAGTAGTAGCTACTAATCAGTGCAAAGCTAGTAATAGTGAAGGTAAAATAGTAGTTAAGTGAGAGCAAACAGATGAGAGAGCATTGTCAAAAATCCTGCTTGTTGGAACCCTCTCCAATAAGGAACACTGGTATTTGACCCACTGTGGCTAGATTAATAGCTTTAACTATTGCCACAAATATTAAAAATATCTATTAAGGAGTATTATACAATATGTTCCAATACAACAATAAAAATAAATGCACTTTGTCAAAACAGCATGTCTAATGTGTAAAATGTTACCCCCCTCTATCCTGACCCGTCATCAGCATCAATACAAAAAGCTTGATTGCTGGATAAGAGAACTACTCACCCAGCCATTCACATCCATACAGTTCCACCCTCATGCACACAATCATGGAGTGGTCGGTGACCGGCATAAACCGCACAAAGCGGGCGATAATGGGAGGCTCTAGATCCTTGAGCACCACATCATATGCATTCTTGTTCCCCTCAATGACCTGGCAACACAAGAAACCGGTTCAGGATGTTAAAACTGAACCACGGGCAGATGTTCACACTGGGATGAGGTTTCAAACACCAAATGGCAGCGGTGTGAAGCAGTGATAGATGCGCTCACTTGTCGTCCCTTCCTGTCGTGCCAGCCCACCCAGTTGGTCCCATCGCGGCTGTAGCTGATCCGGTACTTCTGGGCAAACTCGTTGCCCATTCCGTCAGCGTGACGTCCCTGGGTGCCGACCAGAGTTATGAAGTGGAGCGAGCGGAGGTTCACCTGAAGGTACTCCTTTAGACCGTCGGGTTCAGACATGATGTCAGGGCACCAGGCGCCGTCCCCATCACTGTTGTCCAAGTCAAGTCTGGACAATTATGTAAAGCAGAGAGTTATAAAAGAGACAAAACAGGAATAGGTTTAACTGCTAAGATTGATTAATCTAGTTTACTATTATTAAACATCTAAGTATTTCATCATCTTGATAATCGGCCCAAGAGGTTTGGGCCCAGTGGCAGGGGCCTATTGACAAAACCACATACTCAGATAACTCAGATAAACTCATAAACTGATGATTCTAAGACCTGTGCCTGTGAACTGTGCCTGAGTTACTGAACAGTGCCAGCATTTTTATTAATTGAATCAAGAAAAAAATCACTTGTGGACAGCGAAAACATTGAACTTTGTGCCAGTTCTGCTTCAGGATAGGAGGATAGGTCCAGTAATTACACAGAAATATGACAATTGAGAAACAAATTCTACCATAAAAGAATTCAACTGGGATTTTTTAATGGGCTTTTTCAAAAGTGAACACAGCTTATTGATCTTTATTCACAGACACACCTTCCAAATCTTGCTGCTGTTGATTCAGACCACTGGCTTGATGCTGAGATATCCTCATCCTGGATCTGACCTCCGGTCATTCCCAGGGGGTAACGGCACACCTCTACAAAAAGAAAAGCTAAATTATTGCATATTATAACAACCCCCTTTCCAAACCTGCACATTTCATACATTTGAGTGCTCCCTCTCTCCAGCCCCGGGCCCTTCCTGCAGTTTCGTGAGGCCTCCGCAGCTGAACAGAGGCAACACTGTGTAGGTGCCAGTCATAGCAGAACCAGAGGGGAGTGGTCTCATCGAAGCTGCTTGTCAAATTACACTACTTTTAAAATAAGTTAACCAAAGCCACGTGAGGAGCGAAACACAAGTATCTGTCTATCCGTAAAGGAAAAAATCATAAGGACTGTAGATTCTATATCGCCAAATTATTACAATCCTAGCTGATGACGCATCGTAAGTGTCCAACATTCATCCTAACACTACTTTCCTCCCTCAGTTGTTATTTACAGTAAAAAAAAAAAGCAAAAGTAGTGATCTGTCTAATATAGGCTTGATTTTGTCTCATTATGTTTTGATTTTGAAACAGGAAACAAAATGGAGTTTTTAACTTACTGTAAACAAAATGGTCTTACAATCAGTATACAAGAGAATGACAAAACATCACACTTTCTTCTCATATTTTGCATATATTCTTTTCTAAAGATGACTAAAATAGAGGTAGGAGTAATTACATGACACCCATGCGAGGGCTAACAGCATCTGTCACTGACATTATTTATTCACACTGTCTCCACATTGTAATTATGGGGCGTCTTTGTTTAATCCACCTTCACACTCCTGTATTGCCACATAAACAATCTCTTTGAAAACTTTACACATCGGCTTCAAGAAGGTAAATATGTCGAAGATTCTGAAAATGTTCAAGTTATTATCATTATTATTATTATTATTTTGTTTACACTTTTATATAGAGGCTGTGTCCTTACACAATGTGGGCAATAAATGAAAAAGATCACAGACCTTTATGTTCAAAACCAGCACAAATAATGTTGAAGAAGAAATAGAAAGTCACATTATTTTTCTATATATTTCTTCCTAATGTTTCGAAGCGATCCATGTTTTATGTAATACTGTGTGCTCCGAAACGACTTGTTAGTAGGGAAGAAATGCAATGATTAAAGTATCAGACTACAACACAATTCAATATTTAAAAAAATCAAAAGCAGTCTCTAAACGTCCTGAAACCACTGGTAAAAGTGTGCATCTCTGTGGAAGGGAGAAGGCATGTGTCATACCTGTAACTACGCCTACAAATTTTCTAACTTTTCCTTCTAAATACCTGCAGCTCATGAAAGGTTTTTCTGTTCTTTGTATATTTACTGCCTGGCCAAGGATAAACCACATGCACACACACATGCACACACAGCCCACCCACTGAAAACTACTTCACTCTGTCATATGAATGCCAAGACATAGAATTAAAACTATAGCACACACGTGATTTAATAATGATGTAGTTTTATCATAATATGTCAGCAGAGTGAAGTGATCTTATTATTAGCACATGCTTCCTGAATACTTGTGTTGACAGAATTTTAATTTAACATCCATGGACTGTAGCTGATTCTCTGTGTATCATAATGTAACATATGGGCACTATACTGACATTAGTGGTGAGGCCTTTCTGAGTTTTTCCCCCACCACTAAAAACATGTATAACAGTGTCCACTTTGAGGGTGCGAGTGCGGGACAACGAATATAAATCATCTACAATCCACCAGTGTGGTGTGTTTATATGCTTTAAAGGGACTAAATGCAAGTTGGTCATTTTTATACTCACTACTGCCACCTCAGGTCGTATGCGTAACTGCAATTTCTATATTAAACGTTTTGAGTGGGAGTGCAGGATTTTAGAGGCAGTTGTGGTGAATAGCTCTGGGTTCATTCGACACATTAAGACATTGCTGGAACATGTAGGGGGAGGAAAATACATAGTTTGAACATTTTTAAACCCAGTATATTCACTTTAAACAAGCACTGTCCCAAACAAATACACAAATAAATGAATGAAAATGATGCATGTTAAAGGTAAACTGAAGAGCTGTGGTTCCCAACCTTTTTGTCTCGCGTGCCCCTTAAGTCGGCATTTATACTACCTCAAGGAGAAGCCGATATTATTACAAAGTGACCAACTAAACTATTCAGTATAGTGTAATGTTTTCAAAATGAAGCTAAATTACTCTCAAAATCAAGCAAAATCTTTCCTCTGAAATTAATATTGAAATTCTACTCAGTTTCACTTTCTTGTTTAATCTGAAATAATTCATAATATCCCCTGCTGAGTGCTCAAGTACCCCCCAGGTCCACGTACCCCTGGTTGGGAAACACTGCAGTGAAGCACAATTATGTCTTTACAATTAACACAATAGTTAACCTTATAGCCCCCGCCTTAACCGAGCGCATTGTCTCCAGTTCGGATTTACCCAAATCTAATAGCTTCTGGACTGGAGAGCAACAGTGTAGCGCCTCATTTGAAAGCTAAGGCCTTCAAAACGGATTGTTGCCACGTTTTTGTCTCTGTCGTGTTTGCATTGTTTCATTGTTTCTGTGGTTGTGTTTTTGTTGCTTTTACATCTTTTTTTGGACACATTTTTGTCACCTTTTTGTCGCTCTTTAGTCACTTTTTTCTTCTATTATTGTTGCGTTTCAGGCTTGTTTTTGTCGCTCTTTCGTTGCTTCTTTTTGTAGCTCTCACGTGGCTTTTGTTGCTTTTTCATTGCTCTTTTGTCCCATTTTTGTGGCATTTTCATCCTCGTTTTCGTCTCTATATTGACACTTTTTTTCAAGAAGCTGTCAGATTTGGGTAAAGTCAAACTGTTCAGGCAGTGGCATGCCCAGCAAACTTGAATTTATAAGTTGTATCTTATAAAGAAACACGTACCTGGATTAACCTGTGCTTTCCCAGTGGAGGACATCATTAAGATGGTGATGGTGACAGGATACATCCACTGCTGCTCCATGATCTTCCGATTCAAGCTCCTAAAAGTTTTTGATGAAATAAAACGACATAATAAAGAAACAAATTGCATGGATGTGTGTGCTACAGTTGGCTCAGAGCTGAACAACCCAACGACCCTGTCCACACAGAGTCCCTGTTGTATCAGCCGCTGCTCCATCACTCCACAGAGCCTGCAGTATATGAACACACGATTTATGTCCCTCGTAAGGGCCATGTCGCTTTGGACATAAACACACTGAATATAGTCGCCTTTGTATCAAAATTTGAAGGACAAATCTCATCATATAGAAATGCTTTTAATGAATTATTGAGATCCAACTTTTCGATTTTTAATTTGATCGTTACTTAATATCATATTATATTACTATTGAGATCAAGATCACCCTTCTGAAATAAAAACACATCCTTAATTGATGAAAATAGCACAATGCAGGAGCCTATGTTCTCCTTGACTATAGGTTTTCCGTTTGTTTGTCAGAAATATAGCCACACGCAACAAACTAAAGTAAAATAACAAACAAGGAAAGCACGTTAGTCAGTTCCAAATTATAGCTTAGTCTGAGGCTGAAATACAGGGCACACTGAAACAGAATGAGCACAATCTCAAACTCTTTCAACATAAAACTGCCACAGCAAACACAGATACAAACGTAAAAAGACAGACATGGCAACTCAGCGAGAAGATTAAACTTACATTTTTAAGTTCTTCTTTGGTCATGAATCCATCTGGTTTGAGGGATTATTCCACATTCACTTCACTTTGATGCTTTCAGCAGAGCTGAGTGCTGACCTCTCCCTCAGAAGGACTTTAGAGCAAATGGAAAAGACAGACAGTGGGAGCGAGCGGGAGGAAGGCTGATGTAACAGTATTTCTCACTCGGAGAAAATAACATGCTTGGAGAATTTGAGGTGAGGCCAAAATCCCAGAATTCCACCTGATCCACAAATGGTTCCAATTACAAAGCCCCGAGAGGAGACAGTTAGCGCCACGGCCAGCAGCTACTGACAAAAACACACGTTAAAGTTTTACTGTGAGGTACAACGTGTCATTAGTGCCAACGGGGCCACTGTGATCTATGGAAAACTAATGCTGGCACTGAGGGAGACGTTTCTGTTGACCACATCTGTGCTTTGTCTGAATAATTAATTTAAAAAATACTTCATTGTTTGAGTAGGCTCTGAGTCCATTTTCCCTTGAAGTTGTCAACTGGACTGGGCTGTATGAGCTGAGGATGCTCCACCTCTCTTCTGACTTCTTTCCACTCATCTGTTCAAACTGAGTATTTAATCTATAAGGGTATTGAGGGCCATGTAGGCAGATGTGCTCTAACCTCACAACAACATGGCTCAACATCTGGAGATGGGTCCCTGGGCGCTGCACACTGGTCGTCCACTGCTCCTGACAGTTTCGGCAGTGGCATGGGAGGATGGGTCAAATGTGAAGGACAAACTTCCTGATGGAGACAATGAAGTTAACGTGGTCGTTCAACCTGACAAAGCCTTTTTTTATGCACTTCCAAAGAGTGAATAGAATTAAGCTAATAAAGGCTTTTTCTTGTCTTTTGCTGTTGTTTGTAATTTCTTGAACAAAACATGCCCATCAAATTTCTTGATAGGGACACAAATTAGTGTTCTTGGAAATAAGCTAGTGAACTCTTGGGCATAGCCTATACAGTTCATACATCATAGCTGCTGTGGTGAAGTCTGTGGTCACTCAACTTTAATTATGGGGTAACATTCTAGCTTCAGGCTCAGCTTCTGTGCATATTCTATGTCCTTCCTCCGTCATAGTGTGTATATACTGCAGGCTAAAGGCTTATAGTTGATTAACAATAAACAGATGTTTCCAAAGTTCTTGTCATTAATGTTAATGGGTCATGAGTCATGACTCACCTGACGCAGCGCTGACGGTTTTCACAGACACGTGGAGGAGCTCGCGCAGGACCCGAGAGCTGCCTCTAATTGGACTAATTGGAAAAATAAACGGATAACTCAGTCTCACTGACAATTGGACATAGTTTTCTACGTTCATACTCAGTGATAATTCAACACACAATTATAAGCCACTGAGTGGAGCTAATCATTAGCATAGGGTAGAATTTGAAGTTATTGAGAGGTGTGTGTGGATCGCGACCCGGCCCGGATAAAGCGGAAGAAAATGGATGGATGGATGGATGGATGGATGGATGGAGATCAAGATTAGGCATTGATTTTAAATGTGTGACTATTAAAATAGAAAAGCCTAGCTACATCTAATTGCAATCACTTGTTTTTCGGATATGTTAAATAGCCTATGAATGTAGTCATATATAATCACAATGTAAATGAATTATTTATCATATTAAAATAGCGGCTTGTCTTTGTAACCTGGCCTGGGCGTGGCCGAGGTCTTGTGTGGTAGAACACAGTTGCAAGACCATTACCTTATAAACATGAACTACAGAGTTGATCTGAATTAAAGTGTGATTGTTCCATAGCTGTTGATTCCTGTTTTCTGACCTCTCACTGTGAGGTGACATCAGGCAGGTCCTGCTGCGCCCACTGTGCCCTGACCTGACGCTGACCCCATTTAGTCACTGCTGGAGCAGGTCATTATAGTGACAAAACCTTCGAAAGGTTCTTTCTCTAAAGCAGCTATAAGTTTGCACAGGCCAATTCTGAAAGTTGTGCTAATTTTAATTGGGACAGGAACAGTGTACAACACCTGCACACCTAATTTACCCTTAATATAAAAAGACCTAACTGTGTATAAGAAATAGCACAAAAACAATTTCAGTGTGACATGGTCTTTAAGGAAGGAAATCAGCTGAAAGAAATCAGTAAGAGGAAACAATACTGAAATATGTTCCCAAAAAATATTGTTAAGTTCATAAGTGATCATTTTATTTTGACACATGAAAGAAGAACAAGCATTCAAACATCGCAAGCTCAATATGTACAAAATAATAAGAAATGAAACATTTAAGTTAAACCCAAATATCAATTTGAGTTTGGTTAGTCTAGGCTCGTTCATTTTCTTCTTTTATACAGAATCACTGCACAGAAAAATCTACAGTGTGACAAGACCCCATGGACAAGACCTGTCAATTAGTTAGCACAGAGAAACACAGAAGAAATATAAACAACAAACAGCAGAGATCCGGATAGAAATCTTAGCAGCAAAAGAACATTTTTTAAGTAGACACATTTAACATAAACCACTATAATGCAGGCGTACTTATGAAAATAGGCTATTTTCCCATGTGGTTGTTTTCTCTGAAATCACTTATCCAATCAACACTAATCATTTCAGACACAGTTGTTCATCAGACCTCTGTTAGCTCTTACTGTGATACATAAACCCTTTTATGCAAATCAGTGTAATCAAAATTGATTGTAATTCAAAACCAAAAGATAAACTCTCCATGTGCATTAATATTAATATAAACATTTCATTGAAGCTTTTTTAAATCTTTATTTGGGTCCTCACAGGTTCTTCAGGTGTGTAATAGTTTCACTGTTCGTGACCCTCTGGAAACAACCCTAACAAATGATACGTGCTTGGAATTGGCCCAATAACTGGCTTATAATTCCTTGTGGTTGGATTTTTAGCATATCAACTTCAAGCAGACGTTGAAAAGAATGAATAGTCATTAATCCATGTCGAGCCAGTTCTGTACAGCTTAATACAGGGAAATGTCTTGAAGTGTCCCTCAGTGGGCAGAGCACTACACAGCCATCTCAGTATCATCCAAAGAGTCTGGCAGAATCTCAGCGTTCAGCACATTAAAAAGTCGGGGCGCCCCGTCCGGTGTCAGCCCCTCCCCCTGACCCCAACTGTCCCGGTCGTCGCTCTCATCAGTGTTCGACTCGTACTCCGACCCGATTCCAGACTCTCTGAAGCGCAGCAGCTCCAGGGCTCCCAGGACTTGCTCCCCAAGAGGAGAGCTCTCTTCACTGGGCGTCTCTCCGGCGTCCTGCTCCTGCCGCTCAGGACCTCGAGATGGAAACCGGAAACACTCGAGTCGCACAGCACTCCCATTCAGGCCCACAGAGCTGATATCAGGGGCCACAGTGCAAGGAGAGCACGGTCCCGGCAGGGAGGAGGACCAGGCGTTGTCAGTTATCTGGTGTGGGGACGCCAAGGGAGCCACTGAGGATGAAGGGGTGAGTGTATTACGGGACGGGGGCTTGGCACGGAATGTGATCTCCAGGAGACTGTCCTGAGAGCCCACTAAGAAAAAAGAGAAGAGATCAATGTCTTATTGTTTTAGCCAAAACATGTGATTCTTACTATACTAATAATAAATAATTGACACACAAACACATATCCAAGCCTGCCATGTAACCCAGAACATGCATACAGCACAAAACCTGGGTTAAATCAACAACAGAAAAACAGACTCAACCTGGATTAAAGAAGACAAAATACTAGTTGTCTATGTTATTCTATACACTAAGACTTGAAGATTTGAATACATTTGACAATGCAAATTATGAAACATTTGGATTAAATCGAAAATCTGTCTCCTTTGTACCACAACACCGTTAATCTCTAGATAATTAATTTAACTTAGCATCAAACGCATCTCTAATATGTTCTGACTAATACAAAACAAACTGTATCCGAATATATGGAGGCGGATACTGTTGACAGTATTGTATGGTTTATAACAGTAGTTTGCCGCTGGCAAGATGGGGAAAGAGGAGAGCAGAGCTGAATCCACTGAGTGGGCTGCCATGGCATAATGAATTGTACGCTGAAGTGGATGAGAAAACGCTATAATGACAGATGCTAAAGACTCTGCACCAAACAAGATTGTCTTAGAATTAGGTCTCAAAAACATGGGGAAAGCATATCAAATGTACACAAAAAGGCTCTGCATGAGATGAAAGCCACTCACTGGAGGATAACTGTCCCACGGCTTTGAGTTCCAGCTCTTGAATCTGTTTGACCAACAGTGAAATGTGCTGCAACAAGTCAGTGTTCTGCTGAAGCAGCTGCTGCACTCTGGCCTGAGCCTCGGAGCGCGCACACACCTCCACTGACAGCTGCTGCTGCAGGACGTGCACCTTAGCAAGAGACAACAGGAGAATTTATAACAAGAACAAAGCAGTGAGATTATTCAGTTCAACTCCCTGAGCCGCTCTGTGGTACTTTGGGCTTCATTATACTCAGTCTTCAGCACTAATGACTTCGAAAAGTAGAAAGGCTTTGGTGTCTCCAAAAATCTGTACTGAAATAGATAGCCTGACCTGATCCATTAGCAGTAACACAGGCCTTATAATATATATATATAAGACAGGGGAAAAAAGTCACTTATTCTGAAGCTTAGACTTAATCCTACCAAAGATGGAAACATCTGGTGGAGATATCTACAAAACAGAAATACATGGGGGACATACAAAGGTGGGGCTGAGCAGCAGCGGCTCCGTAATTTCTGATTGGCAGCTGCCCTTCAGCAGTACACAATAACAAGAAGTGACTGGGATACGCTGGTTTTGTTGTAGAAATTCTTACTTTGTTGCAAAGAGCGTTTTATTTCCCTGTGCATCTGTGATTACTGATCTCCTGACACTTGTGCCCTTGAATAGTGATACCTGTGCAGTGGCTGCCAGGGCCTGCTGCTCCTGCTGCTGCAGTTGTTTCTGCAGGAGCTGGAGCTGGTGCTCTGCTGAACATGAAGCCTCCTCAGTCAGAGCAGACGCACCGAGTAGGGGCGAGTGTAGCAGCACTGGGGGGTCCTGCAAAAATAAACACATATCATGAAGCTTCATGTAACTACAGCTGTAGCCTTTAGAAATCATGGAGAATCTTCAATAAGATAAGGAAGGCATATTTCAGAGGTTATGAACACTGTAGTCTTCATATAAAGACGGACAATGTATACAAATCCCTATCCCTATGACTAGGTGCACCAGTATAATCGTTTAGTATGCTACTTGTTTCACTTCTGACCACTCAGGCTACTTAACAAATCAATAAACCAACAGAACACACACACCTAGCTTAGTTAGTGACACCGTATGTACAATTAGTCTTCAAAATATCACACACCATTAGCAATCGAAAAGAGCATGGGTCTCTAACAGCTGAAGTGTTATCCACTGATTACTTTCCATTCACAGAACACTTGTAGACTTGTGGGAGGAAGATGTAGTGTGTCTAATCAATATGCTGCTATACCAAGAAACAGTGACCACACATTTTCAGGTCATTGTTTCATTATCTGTGATGCCTCAGTTTTTAAAATCACCAAAAAAACAGGATGAGTGCTGTTTGTTCTGTTGTTTAGACGTAATGAATGATTCACATGAGACTTGCAGTTTTTTTTTACCGAATTACCCTCAAAAAGTAACACATGGTTTACACCCAGTTTAGTTTACACTGTGGCCCTCATTTATCAAACTTGCGGACGGTAAAATCAGAGCGTATGTGGGGTGTACGAAAAATTACCGCCTGTTTTGGCATTGATCAATCTGAGCGCAAAGTACACCAGGCGTACGGTGCGCTCAAATCCTACACCAAGTCAGGAGGTGGTGTACATGATACACCAATATTAACACTAAACAGCGCTGGAAAACTGTTTTCAACAGCATGAATTGCATTGCCACATGTGCGTAAATGTGTCAGTATTCGCTAGTTTTCAAATGCTGTCCCTAGGCAAGGTGTATAATGTCAACGATAATATAATTATTAATGCCAATGATGGTGTTGGAGATGAATTACATGTCATATTAGAGTGTACAAAAGCCCCCTGGGCTCCAGCCCATGCAAGCCCAGTGGTTAAGGCGGCCCTGCTCCTGATTATGAATAGTTTTGGGCGTTTCATTCAAATGACGCTAGGATTTCTCCGTGGCATTTACCATCAGCAGCTTTTGCGTACGGAAAGATCTGAGCGGAAATCACAGGTTCATAAATGCCACGCGCACTCTGGCCTATATCGCAAATACACCTACGCATACACCATTTTTGTACGCAATGTTGATAAATGAGGGCCACTGTATTGATCTTGATCTAGGCCTGGTGGTACATGGAATGAAAAGTCTGA
The DNA here is from genome assembly GCF_951799975.1 of Gobius niger. NCBI lineage: Eukaryota > Metazoa > Chordata > Actinopteri > Gobiiformes > Gobiidae > Gobius > Gobius niger. Next base: position 17,654,486 of record NC_136864.1, read on the forward strand.
GAACAACCTATTTGGCATTGTCTTGTCTCTATCACTCGCACAATGCCATGTCTTTCAATGGTATACGGCCCTAAAAGAAATACACATTGGACTCCATCAGAATATCTTACACAAGTACAAAGCTGGCTGTGTAACATGTCAGACACTGGAGAATCATCTTTGGAAAAACAAAAGAAAGCGTGACCAAACAACGATGCTGGAGGAGAAAGATTTGGCACAACACCTACTCAAACTTGATGTACTATATGAAGTTGAGATGAATACAAGAACCCACTCCGAGGGTCCTGAACGCAATGTTGCTGTTTTCTTCATCAGTCCGGTGCTTATAGCCAAAAGCCATTTCATCTGAAAACTAATACAACAAACAGCACTCTTGCACTTTAGCCTCCGCTTTTACACATCCCCTGACATTCGCGCAATAACTGAGTGTGTGTCGGGCTGTCATATCCCAGCTGCTGTGGCATACATCACGCACGTATCGCCTAATTGCATTGAGCAGGTGTGGCTTCACGTCTGGGCGGCTTTATTAAACTTTTCCACTGACAGGGAGTTTTATGAGACTGACGAAGCCGATGGTTGATGGATCTAAATTTACCTTTGCAGCGTCACCGTTCGCTTCTTCCTTTTTGCTCCTCTCCGCATCCGACAGAGACGCACATTCGATGCTCTCCTCCGTCGTGGCCTCGAGATCAGTCTCAGAAGACACGGCAAACGTCCTGGCTGTGAAGATTGTGCACACCGAGCGTTCATTATTTCTTTGCTTTGGCGCGGTCTTAAGAAGTGAACTGAAAAGGGGGGTTGCCTTTGATCACCGCAGCAAATCTCAAAAGCTGCGTCGAGCCTCAAGGAGTTTAAAAATATCTTTAGCGGATAATTAGGTATTTACTCTGACAGGTACGCGGTGTAGACAGGGTTTGTTTCTGTGGGCTGTCTGTTTGAATAAGAAGACAAAACAGAGAGGAACAGAGGCGGAGACAGGTTTGATGTTTAGAGGCGCTATATGAGTTCATGTGACATTGGCTGCTGACAAGAGTGTTGTAGCCAGGCCAGCAAAACCAAATCACTGTCATAGCGAAGTCAAGCGTGTCTGTAGCCTCCATTATACACAAGTCTTGCACTTACACATGCCCATACAAGCACTTTATAAATAGGGTGGGATCAATGCAGTGTTTTTCTTCGCTAAACTCTTAAATATTTCACAAAGTAGTGAAATAATATCTTTTTCTTTTAAAGTAGCACTAAGCAACTCATGCCCCTAGAGGCCATAAAGCGCCACTGCAGGTGTCATAGCATGTTAGGTTTTTTTTGTACTTATTAATTGTCCGTGAGAGTAAATGCTACGCTGACAGAAAAGACAAAGGGAGAGAGGGATATTGTACATCCAATTACATAATTAAGATCATTTTTTTTTAACTCAAACTTGGCTGTAAATACTGTTTAAGTGGCGCTAGCCCGCAGTTAGCTTTGCCCGTTAGCCTGTCAGCTTCTTCGTCGTGATTCCATTAGTGTGTATTGGGTCTCCAGGTCAGAGAAGGGAAAGCTGTAAGTGTGGTTTTCTGGTCAAAGACACCAGGGAAAGATGAAAGACCCCCCCAATCATCCCATTAACACTTGTATTACCCCCAGATATATATATATAGTGGGTTCAGGATACCCCGCTGTTTATTCCAGTGTTTTATGTTATGATACTGTAACTGTACACATATTTTCTCCTCTCTTTCAAAATCTTCAAGCAAGCTTATCGTATATGATGGCTGTAATCATGGGCAATGGGTGGGATTTCCTAAAAACAGCAAATCTACAATTGAGAGCAATGCCATGAGTCTGCATGCATGACTAATTCTGCACGAAAAGAATGAGTTTGTGAGCATGCGTTTCAGGGAGCTTTTCACTTTCAGGGAGGAAAACTGTCACTGTAATGACGACGATGAGCCCTCTAGTTCATCATCAATTAAATGGCCTTACTGGTCTCTAACATACAAATACTGCCCGGTTCAATTCCTACGCATACTCACTCCGTCCCTCTTTCATTATTAATTTCTCATTCCTTCGAAGCACCAAAATGGCCAATATCTCCTTGTTCACCAATACAATCGATCAATAAATGTATATTACACTTTATTTTGAGGTTGCGGCCCTTCAATGCAAGCAAAATTACGAAAGTGTAGTGTACGAAATACAAATGCAGATGCGCATTTTGCACAATGTGACCACTGGAGCAAAAAACAACATATGGTATAAACAGTAATAGGACGTGTATTCACCTGGCACTTCAGCAGACTCCTCCCCTTTCCCCTCATCTTCCTCCTCGCTCTTCTGTGCCATGGTGAGCTGGTGGCACACGTCAAACGCTTGGCCCACGGTTCGGACAATCCTCATGGCCTGAGACTGAAACGGATGAAGAAATGGAAATAGATATTTAATCCATTTCAAGTGAATCAACATCTTCGGGATCAGTTAATTTGAAAAAGTCGTGACTTGATAGAGATGGAAAATTACTATTATCTGTGAAATTATTATCACAGAAGGGCTGCATTTAATTGTCCAGTCTTACTGCAGGACTGGCTTTTCTCCTTGTAAGTGTGTGCATGTAATAAAACTATGTCTTCCACTGCAATGTCACGTAAACTGGTATTGTCTGCTCTGCTTTTGTTTGAGAGTAAGAAGAAGAAAGACTCAAGTTGTTCAAGTTGGATATTTTCAAAAAGATCTGCTTGGGTCATGACTGCTTCTTACAACATAACGAGGATGAGATTTGAGGACTGGATTACCAGACATACAAATTGGGGCAGTGAGTGCAAAATCCACTTTGCTGTCAGACAGGGCAGTTAAAATAAAGGTGTGGAGAAGCGGCGTAGCGACACAATTCAATCTTGCAGCAGTCTGAGGAGCGAGGAGAGTGTCCTTGTCAATCTGGTGCACGTATGTGCTGCCACTGTGATGGATGGGTCCATTTCGGAGGCCCTGGTAGAGCCGATAAGGTGCGCTCTCATTGGAGGAGGCTGTGTGAGTGTGGTGCCTGTACTACCAGGCCATTCATCAGCTACAGGTTCATTTGGAAATAATTAGAAGCTGACGTCAGGGAGTCTCCTCGTGCGTTTAGACTGCATAAATCAAGTTAACGGATAAATAACCAGGAAGGTGGATGCAATTAGGATATTCAGCTACTTTCACATAGAGAACAAAGACGACTGCAAAAAGGTTAACAAAAGCTTAAAACGTAAGAATAGGTTTAATTCAGTATGTTTGTTTGTGTAGGCTCTCAGCTGTCGAGGATCCATCGTAGTAGACATTGTCAAAATCGGAATTTCTCTCTTACGTTTTTGGATACTGGACAGAACTGAGAAAAAGGGGCTGAAGTTTTGACCGTTTTGCACAAAGTGACATTTTAATATACTAATTATTTTGCATACAACATACTAAATGCATTCTCACACATACAGTACACTCCTGCTCAAAGGTTTGGGGTCACCCAATCCACTTCTATAGCTTTTCTCATCAGCACAACAATCATCAATCACAATCACTTATGTGGGTATTCCATTAAAACCAGCTAGAATAGGCATTCACAACATGAACAATGTCTAGACTGTATTTGTGATTAATATAATCCTCATTAAGAAAATCAGTGTTTTTCTTTAAAAAATAAGGACACTTTAAGTGAGCCCAAACATTTGAGCAGGAGTGTAGATAATAACTAAAACTCACTTTACAAAATAATCCCATTTCTGGTGTCTTAATTGTAAGCCCATCAAATAATGTAAAAACAAGGTAACACTTTTACACTACCCTTGATACATTCTACCTACAGTGGAATAACGAGTATTTGTAGTTTGTAGGTACATAATGTAATAAGACATAACTCTAACCCTAACCTTAAGCCCTAAAGGGTCTTGTGTTCTGTTACATTATGTACTTACAAAGTACTAATACAAGTTATTCCATTGTGTATTTAACCCATATGCACAACTTATTACACATTGTTACAGAACACATTACATTGTACTAAATTTATTTAGGTACAATGTATCAAGGGTACCGTAAAGTGATAACAAAAACATTGCTTTTATATCTCAATCCAATCATTTCCTCTGAGACTAAAACACAAAGCGTAGCTGCAGTTGTCTCATTAAATGTTCCCTGTGTTTCTTTCCTGCTGCTGGCTCTTAGACAGAAGACAGCCACAAATGTCACATCACAGCAGTCGTTCTCCAGAGGCTGTATTTATTTTATTTTTTTAACTATCTGCTACCAGAGAGATGACAGTGCCAGCAAGGTGTGCACGTCTAAAAGATTCACAGGCAAAAGGAAAACTGCACATTCACAGTGACAGCGAAAAGAGTGGAGCCTGCCTACACAGCTCCAAGAGCACAATGGGCCACAGAGGAGGGACATGAACCATTCAAGGATCACGACTCACACTTTCTACAACACACTACACTGCACCCGGCAAAACAATATGAAGGTTTTACACACTACACAAGTGTTTATAACATTATTCAAAGCAATATTTCTTAGTTTAGGGGTAAAGGCTCTCTCCATTTATTATCCTTTAAGGTTCAAATCAGGGTCTTAATTAGGAATAATTTAACAAGTGCTTTTGTAATGAATTTAAGTTTGGTGTTTTTCTTTCAGACAAGGTTTACAACCAGTTTGGACATTATTTAAGATCTATACTTGACCTATAGTTCTGTTCGATCTGGATTTAGGTCTAGTGGTTGTTAAAACATTTGGAAAGGTTTGAGCCCTCAGTCACGCAAAACGACCAAAGATGTTGTTAGCATTTGGCCTCTCCCAGTATATTCCTATAGCTCCAAACGGGGTGAAGTAAGAAGCGACCAAGCTCTTCCACAGGCACGCACAAAGACCGGACAGGTACGTATCAACTCGTCTAAGTTCAGGTAAGAACATATCTCAGTCTGAAAACACGGTGGCCTGTTCCAAACACAAACATTTTGATATATTTTAAGATTTTTCTTGGACTATTGGTGAAGAGCAGGTAGAAGACAGTCAGCTGGGTCAGTGTCCAGCATTCATGTGTTGTGATACGAACACACGAGAAAGTGAACTGGCTTGATTCATCATTTTCATCTTGGTCCACTATTGATCTTTACTCAAAATCCCCTTAAACTACACTCTCAGTTACCTTAACCTTATAAAAGACCAACACAGAAAAACCTATTATTTTTCACCCAACCAAAATATAATTGAAACGTGACAGCGTCCTCTTTCAAGGCCGCGCTCACAATGCTCTGTTGATGTTCTGACGTGACATCTAAATGGCCTACGGCGTCCACAGCACGTCGCATGGAAGTAAATCAAATCCTGCCTTATCGGCGAGTCCCATCTCCTCCCACTCGGCCACGTGCTTAAGCTGTGACACCCAGATAACGCTACCAGCACCTAAGGGGCCCCAGCCAACTCTCTCCACGGCTCAGAGCCTTAGACGGATGCTACTTTCATGATTCCCCCTCTTGGTACCTCCATGATTAGTATTCATCTTCACTAAGTCACTGTCTGTCTGGTCTCCATGGTGAAGAGATGTGAGGCTCATGCTCTGTCTTTTTCATTGGTGGAAAAATGGCACAGGCTCAAGGTAAAAAATGTGTGATCGAAGAGCAAGGACAAGGTGTTTCGACATGGATTAACTGGCCATATGCTCGCCATGCATCACAGCGACAACACGTATAAATATTATCTCTTGGGAAATGTCACGGGATAGAGTGAAAAAAACGACCATTTAACAAGAACGTTCACCGAAATCTACCTTTTTCTTGGACTTGAACACGTTGCAGCGGAAAATGTTGGTCTGTCCGTCTCTGGCGATGTAGCTGAAGATTTTGAGGTCCTGGGCGTCATGCGAGACGTAGAAAATCCTGTTGAGGCGAGATGCGAGGAGGCTAGTGGTTTTGTAATGAACTGTGTAATTGGATGGATTAAACACACACGACACATGTGATTAATAAGGCTTGCACGGGCAATGAGGTCTTACCTGTAGATGGGGTCCTGTGTCACGAGGATTGTATTGTCGTCCCATGACCATCCTTTTCTCTGCCAGGTAACAAAACAAAATGTGGTAAGAGCACAATGAAAGCCACACATTTAATAGAAACATAAAACAGCATAAACTAAAAATCTGCCCATGTATCCAGATTTGTACATTTTCATCCTCGCCCTTTGTTTTTCATTGACCTTTGTCCCAATCAAGACTGCCAGAACACATCATCTACTAAACTGACCTTTTCACGTGCTTAAAAACCTGCCCCCCACCTGCTGATGCCACAGGGTAGTGTCTCTCCGTGTTTGGCTTCTTCTGTCTCATTTGGACCATGTCAGCACTACTGTCTGTCTTATAGCTGGCAACTATTGCTCTTATAATCTAAACGGCTTCACTCCATCAGTTGATAAAAAGGTGTTAAAGGAACAGGCCACCGTTTTTCCATACTGAGATATACTGTATCTCAGTATGGAAAAAACGGTGGCCTGTTCCTTCAAAGCCTAAGCTGGGGAACCTCATATCCTCCCTTTTAGACTGCTATTACTCATTTCAAGCTCTCACAATACATCCCACACATCTTGGTTATCCACATGAAGTAAATAAAACAAAACAGGGTGGGCCCCCATTGAAATAAATTGCTCTGATTTAGATTCTTAATTCCGTGTTGGCGATAGATAGATAAAAAAGCCCACCAAGTAATTACGCGCAGAAAAATATCACATTATGACCCAATGCACTGTCACTTTCTTTGCTGACCTTGTTGGTTACTATAGCAACACAGGTTCTATTCGGGCAAGGGTATAACCTAAGGCAGTGGCAACATGAAATCAAATGGCACTTTTCCCAAGATCCATCCGAAAGCACTGACCTTCCTCTTCTTGCGCAGGAGGACTTTGACAGAGTCGGTCGACACCACAATGTTCACCTTCTTCTTTTTGATGTTCTTCAGCTTGAATTCATACTGCACAGGAAAACAAACGACAACCCAGAAACACTTGGGTTAAAACGCTACAATAGGTAATTCTGACTTTGCGGATCTTGGGGGGCAAACGGTGATTGAGTAAACACAGATAAGACGTCCCGGAGGCGACACGTGGGGGACACTTTCATCCTTCTCGCAGATTGACACCGAAGCTCAACTAAATGCGCCGGCTCTGACGTCTAAGAACAAGCGTGTTTCATGTGGAATTACACGCGGCGCTTTGAAAAGACCGAAATCCAACATCAGATGATTAATAGATCAATTGAAATAGTAAATCAACACCCAGAGAAGCCTTTGATATTCTCTGTCATCTTCATTTCAATTTGTATGAAATACTCACGGACAGATAGGAATGATTAGGGGGTAGCTTGAGGATATTTTCGAGGACTTATTAAAATAGATTGTTGCCTTATTTCTACTACTTTGCTGCAAATCATCTCCCTGCATCCTCGTCTCTCACACCAAATAACCTTGTGTCTTTATGCAAGTCCACTCTACCTGTTACCCATGTATTCACTATCCCTCTAATATTAACTCCAGATGTAAATAAATCTAAAAACTATCACATATCTAAACCCAGCTCTCCGACAGAGAAACTCAACGTCCTTTATCTCCTCCCGAGGGCTACAAACTGTATTAAATTGCCGGTCTGGCTGTTGAAAAAGACCTACACTACAGTTACCATGGAAATTTTGCTACGTCAGGAGGTACTAGCAAACATCATCCAGAGACTGACATTGGGTAAAAATAATGCAACAAAAAAAAGTAGTGAAAAGACCACTCTGGGACACTCTAAACACATAATGCACTGTACTGACCTATGCTTCTATGTGAACGATGACGTCAGCATTTCTAAATTTGCTTCGGTGTTGAAGAATTACGGCAGGAATCCCAGAAATCGTTGTGGTTTTGATGACACAATCCCAAGCTCTAGAGTAAAATAACCTTGAAACAACCTATTTTTTCTTATAATTTTCTGCACAATCCTTTTGTATAATAAGTGCAGACTTCTTTCTAAGGAGAAGGACTGCCCGTGCTCTCATGCAAAGTGGGACAAGTGGCACATCCATCTCAGGAAATGTCAGGGTTGGGTGAAGTGGACACACAAGAAGCTCATTTCTAGTCAACTCTAGTGCTTCTAGGATGTGAACCGCAGCTGGTCTTTTGGCCCCTCTTAAGCCCATGTTATCAAATTCAACATAGTGCTTCCTGGCATGCAGAGATTTGTATATTAGGGAGCTGCTGAGACCCCTCTCCCCTCCATTCAGAGTGTTGATTTCACCTGTACGACCCACAAAGCCCTCAGCATTGCATCCCTGGCCCCCACCACACAGTGTTGTCTGTGTGCTGCTTTCAAGGAGGAGACTGTGGAGTCTCTAGGCCAATTCCAGCCGACGAAAAGACAGCTTCATCCACCAGGCTGTCAGGAAGCTAAATTCTGTCCCTTTCCTGTCCTCGTCCCTCTTCTTCCACCTGTGAACAAAAACTGTGGTGCACCCCAGACTCCCAAGGACACTGAACTCAGACCCTCCCCGTGTGTATATTTCAAATAGGCATGTACATATTGTAGAACTGACAATAAAACAGACTTTGTACATCTTTCATAACTGGCTACTCGCAACATCTGTTTACAATTAAGATACAGTTTTGCAACAATGACTAAACTAATTACCCAGGAGCTACTATTAAACAGCATCTTAGATATCACGCTGCATGCATTGTAAGCTCCAATTACCACCTCTTTATGTATACTTTATTTCCCCACATTAAGTCTTGATGAAAGTGCTTCCCTCTTCCATCCAAGACTGACAAAACAATGGCTTACTTTTGACACATTACTGTTAGGCAGCAGAGGCAAAAATCTGCATCTTCTCGAGTGTACCCTATTGAATGGATTTTGCGACAACCCTCAAAGCTACCACCGCATTATAAAAGTGATAAATTTAGCAGCAGTGCCAGAAAATCTTGGCAATAAGTGAAAGGCTGTTACACTGCAGTAAAAAGCAGGGATTATACCATGAGTGTGGCTGGGGCACACACAGCTGACACTGCTGAGCTGACACACTAACTTGGTCGTTTAGATTAGATCGAGCAACATCTGACCAGGCCGCAAATCCTCTGTCAACTGGGCTCTCGAAGACTGCACAATTGACTTTACCCTGTGAGCTCTGCAGCCATAAAACCAACATCCAGCCTTGATTTAAAATGCTACTGACAGCCCAGTGAATGTGACTAGAAAGCACTTTTGCACAGACAGGTAATTTACGAGTGAGTATAGACAGTGCTCTTGATGAGATGCCCAAGGGCAGATTACCTGTTTACACTCCAGCACTGAGTGTAGAGATTCTGTGTGTCAAAAATCAGAGGTCTGAACAAAAGGAAAGGGATCTTACTCTGATTCTCCGCATGGCAGCCACTATCTCCATCCTGCTGCCTGGGCGTCCCACCTCCAGGCTCCCAATGTACTGCAAAATACATAGTTTAAATAAATCACTGTGTTACATTTCACCACTGCAGAAAACAGATTTATATCTTAGTAGCATTTTTGTCATGATGTTCAGTAGACATCTGCAATCATATTGTGTCACAAATTACTTTATATTAGGCAACAAAGCCATGTCTTGCTTGTCTAAATTGGGGCATATAGGGTACTCAACATTTGGTTTCATCTAAAGCAAACAGACAAACAGGCAAGCTAGTGTCTCCAAAGGATTGATTTTGTGCATGCAATGTTTAATAAATCACTCGAGGCATAACTTGCTCTTCTTTGGTTCTAAAATACAGCACAGCAAAAATAAAACGTACATTTATTTGGCATTAATCCATTCTCTTTTTCCAAAGTTACGCAAACTTTCTTCTTACAACAACAGATTTATCTGGTGAACTGCATGTCAATGATCAAAGGCAGCACTTAACTCCACATTATGGCTCTGGCAATATCTGAAGTGACAACCTTATACGTGACCAATCATACCCAAACCAAAACATTTCGCTGCTCTGATGTGTGTCCGGCTTACCTTCGCCTCGAAGCACACCCCATGCTTGAACACCTCCTCGTTGTGCATGGGTATCCTCAAATCTTGCGCGTCATCCACTAAATTGTACTTGGTTATACCTGGCATCGCCTTAGTGATGCTGACAGCTGGCTGGCTCCCGACACTTGTTTTACGACAGCGCTAGAGAGCTGCAGATATGCGCATACCCCCCTCTCCAGTCCCAGACGCGTCACTCCGGGGGTCATTGGGGTGAGCGTCTCCGCGGGTCTGTTGGCTGGATTGATCGGTCCGCGGGTTACATGGAGCTGCAGCCCGCTGATTGTTGAACGATGTGGGTGCTTATGACCCAATCACTCCCACTACCGAGCTCCGAGGCACGGTGGAGAGGCAGAAAGCGACGCCAACAGGCAGCCTATGACGCACGGATATTAACACATGATTGTTTTCTCTCGTTTCAGGGTCGAGCCATCCGTTTATGCGCCGCGCGGTCGGAAAAATGAGTGCGGCGTCTCCTAAAGTGTGCATTTAGCGAGCTCGAGGAGGACAGTGGAATAAAGATGAAGATTGACAGTCGCTGTATTTACTATCAGCTACTTTGGCGACATCTAGTGGCCGTCACTCACTACGATTTAATAACATGGTTTCAAAGGGACTCTGGGAAATAGCTACTACTAGAGATGGATCAAACCTGGATATAAATAAGCTATGCTTTAAATTTGTATTCTGATCGTTTTAATGAGCATGAGAATCGAGCATCTTAATGAGTTATTTCAATCACTGGGCTGCAGTGAGTGGGCCGAATGACTTCATTCACAAAAAACATAAGCACTTTATGCACTGACCCTGAATTTAGGAGCATAAGTAACTTATACTACCACCACTACTACTACTACTACTACTACTACTACTACTACTACTACTACTACTACTACTACTACTACTACTACTACTACTACTACAACTACTATACTACTACTACTATACCACCACCACCACCACCACCACCACCACCACCACCACTACAACTACTACTACTACTACCACTACCACTACTACTACAACTATACTACTACTATGCTTCTACTACTACTACTACAACTACTATACTACTACTACTATACCACCACCACCACCACCACCACCACTACAACTACTACTACTACTACCACTACCACTACTACTACTACTACTACTATACTACCACTACTACTACTACTACTACTACTACTACTACTACTACTACCACTACAACTACTATACTACTACTACTATACCACCACCACCACCACCACCACCACTACAACTACTACCACTACTACCACTACCACTACTACTACTACTACAACTATACTACTACTATGCTTCTAGTACTACTACTACTACTACTACTACTACTACCACTACCACTACCACTACTACAACTATACTACTACTATGCTTCTACTACTACTACTACTACTACTACTACTACTACTACTACTATACTACTACTACTACTACTACTATACTACTACTACTACTACTACTACTACTACTACTACTACTACTATACTACTACTACTACTACTACTATACTACTACTACTACTACAACAACTACTAATATGCTACTACTACTACTACTACTACTATACTACTACTACTACTACTACAACTACTAATATGCTACTACTACGGCTTCTACTACTACTACCACCACTACTACTACTACTTCCTCTACTACTACTACTACTGCTACTACTACTTATACTACCACCACCATCACCACTACTACTACTATAATACCCTGAATTTAGGAGCATCAGTGACTTATACTACCACTACTATTATGACTACTATACAACTACTACTACGACTACTACTACTATAACAACTACTACGGCTACTACTACTACGACGACTACAAATACGAGTACGACGACTACTACTACTACTACTATACTACTGCTTCTACTACTAATACTACCACTACTATTATGACTACTATACTACTACTTCTACTTCCACCACCACCACCAGTGTTTGGGGTAGTGTATTACAAAAGAAATAAGTTGCAAAAATAAATTACTGTTTTCAGCAACTAAGGAATGTAACATATTACTTAAACAAAACACGGAGATGTATTAGTCATTACATGTATTAGTCATTACATTTCAAGTGCATTTGAATTTAAAAACTCCCCCAAATAAAATAAAGTATAACAGCAGCATAACAAATGAAGTTGAACACTGGTGTATAAGATCTGCAGTCTGTAGCTAATGTCGTCAAAACAAAACACAAGGCACTTTTGCTCGGTGGCATTATTACTACTCTCAGTTTATATTTTGCCAAAAGTAACTCAAAGTAGTGTAACTCAGCTACATTTTTGAAACAGTAATATGTAACATATTACATTTTTAAAGCTGTAATCACTATTACAAAACATATTACAATTTTGAACGGTGTCACGAAATGGAAGCCACTTTGAGACTTTAGACCCTGCACAACTACTTAAAGTTGTGTGCCTACAACTAACAAGAAAGTCTGCTAAAGCTAAAACTCTAAAAACTTATAATAGAGATGATGTATGGTACACTTCCCTCTTTGTCCAGCAGATGGAGACAGAGCTCTATATATTTCAGTGCCACGCGCAAACCACATGCACGTGTTGGTTTGTCAATGAACCTGTTGGGCTTTGAAAGTGATCAGCCTCATCGTCACCTTCTAACGCTGTCCTCTTGTTCCAGGGGTTGTTCTATTTGAGAAACTCCAGCGTAAGGTAAGGTTCTCTGAAAACAAGCAACAAAACTTCGGAAAATGGCCCGCCATAACAGTCAACAGTCTACTCTATAGCCTACAGCCTACCCTTAAAAAAGAAAAGAAAATCAATAATAATAATCAACATAAAATAAAATACTACTACTAATAGTAATAGTAATAATAATAATAATAGCTAAACAAACATCCATAATAGATCTGACTGTACTTTTATGGACCTCCTTCAGGAAATAGGTCGAGTTCAATCAGTTCTCTATCCTGGCCAGCAAGAGATGACTGTGATAACTGCAATATGTGTCTCCCCAGGGGTTCTCGGCTATAGTTACTTATGGCGCTCACGCGATCGTCACATGAGTCGATGAAAAAAAGGTTAAAAAAAAAAAAACACCTGTGTCACAGGTTATGTTCAAAAACTTGATGAGACTAAAGTGGCTTTACTTCTTGAGAATTTGAGTGCTTATGTCCACTTCTTCCTGTACTACTTTCCCAAACTTTGGAACAAGATGAACCTGTTGTTGACCTCTTTCAATCTAATAATGAAAGAAGCCATGAAATGTGGAATATTCACAGTATTGATAAGCCTGATTAAAGGACAAGGCCGTTGTGTCTATACAAACTGTACTGGCTCTAGTTTGTATCTAGCATCTTTTCCTCTATTGGCCTAAGTTTTTTATCGAATTGAACCCATTAAATATTGGCATCAGACCTTGTTATAGAAAACAACTGTTATATTTAGTTTGACGCATCATTGAATAGGCTTTTATAAAATAGTAGCCTTTTCCCAGTTCAGTGTATCTAGCCCTGAAATGGCTCCAACAACAAACAATTTTCAGATTTACTGTGGACTAATTGTGCCGCTGGAGTTGCTGGACCCAGAACACACTTGTTTACTTGACTTTATACCAATATGACAAGAAATAGGTGTTATGTTATAATCCTGCCTGCATAACTAAACATGCATTATAGTAGAGTATAATCGTTCTGTCTATTAAAGATAATGACGTTATTGTAACAATTACATGTGTTATACAACTGTGGAAGCAGGTTTCTGGGACATCTGTTATGAGCCGTGGTAGTTGCAAATGTATGAGCCATTTGTGTTATCTTTGTTATTATATTATGGAGCCTTATGTGCTGCTGTCTCTTGGCCATAACTCTTTTGAAAGAGATTGTAAATGTTCATCCTGTAAATAAAGGTCTAAATGAATATATAAAACTATTGCTATACGAGTGTTTCTACTGTAACCCACAGTATATCCTACTTTCACTGATTTAGAGATTCGATACGTTTAATTCAGTAATTATGATATAGCTAATGGCTTCTTAAACAGGAGTTACACTTAAGTAAGATTGGTTAAAATAACACGTCACTCATTATGATGACCAATAGGAGTGAATGGAAAAGTGTCAGTGTTTGAGCATAGAGCTGTGTTAAGAAGTGCATAATTATGTCATCTCGATCTATCAAAAACAACAGATCGACACACAGGAATCAACAATTTGATTTTTAGTGTTACATCTCCCACCCCTGTGTTTGTTATACGTAACAAGTACTGAGCCACAAAGTAGCATTCTCTCCAGGCTATAGAGTTCAGGATCGTGCAATAATAAACGAATGGGGATTTTAAAAGGTAGAATACTGGAGTTATAAGGAAAAGTGTCCGAGGCCCTCTGATGGGTATGATAAAAGGTTTTCGTGGTTTTTGTCCTCGAAGAGCACCTGAACATTTTTTAACAACTCTGGACCCACTGATGCAGTCATCTTTATCTTGTTTTGCATACTGGAGATATTGTTCACATTAAAGCATTTGGACACTATGTGTTAGATGGATTTACCAGCAGTGACTCTGCAGCTTACAAAGTTGTTCCATGGCTTTTAATATATTGTTTTAAGCACATGTCTATGGAAAATGTTTGCTAGTGCCCACAAACATGGCAAATTTCCTTGGTAACAGTGAATTTTCCTGAACGCTATACTTGATGGAGAAAAAATACAGTCCATGAAAAAAATCCAAATTTGGATCATATTGAGGAATTTATTGTACACATGTTTATAGAATCAAAATAAACCGTTATAGCTATTAATAATCTTTCTTCCACTGAGGAGTGTCCAAGTCACTGGTTTAAAAATGGACAGAGGAACTCTGAGAAAACAGTCATCAATCAGCAGTCATGAATCTTTTGCATCACATTTTCCTTGGCGCTAACTGTAGAAACTGCTTTACCTCATCATGGACGTGAATCATGAGCACCTTGTATGGCACCTCCCTGGCAAACATCCACTATTGGGCTCAAAATGAAGAAATAATGTTACCTGTTGAGGCTTTGCCCAAACACATCACTGATGGTTTCTTACTTACTACTATACAGTATCAGTAATGTTCATTTGGATCTGTATTTAACCTATGCATATTTTTATGTTTGCATGACCTGTGAGCTATGAAACAATGAAGGTTTAAGTCTCCCTATAATAACAGTATAATCCTGACTCTTTTGTCATTATAATTAACCATTTATAACTAAATATTTTTTATCTTTTGAATGGTCAAAAGTCCAACAAATGGCATCCAAAACATAAAAAGTTACGGTTACCGAAACCTATGAATTCTGTACAGAGCCTGTTCCCCAGTAACCTGTCTCTATGGCAACCTTTCTTTGTTTTACTCCACTCAAGTACAAGCGCTGTTGGCAAAGTTGTTAATCAGCACTCACATGGCAAATATGCTTCACATCCAGCGCACTGACTCATCATGTCCACCAGCTGAGGAGGCGCCGGGATGAGCAACATGTGCTGCTTTCACTGGACTCATTTTTAAACCTACCCCAAATGAGACGTGTCTGCAGTGGAGCAGGGATAGCTCTGAAGAGTTGATCCTGGTGTGGTTTGGCCTTTATTTGGCACATTATTGACCCCACTTTCATATGAGTGAGTTTGCTTTGTTATAGCTTGACACAGCACTATTTGGGAATCCAGGTTAAGATATTGTTTGTTTGTTATAGTGTTGTCATTGTAAAGACTATATATTTTGCTTTAGATATAAGTTTTGATGCAGTTGTGTGTAGTTAATGTCGTCAAAACAAAACACAAGAGAATGGGGAAAACAAAGGAAAAGGAAATCTTTGACTGCACTTTTTCTCAGTGGCATTATTACTGTTTTCTTTTATATTTCATTTATATCTTACAAAAAGTAACTCAGAAGTAACTCAAGGTAGTGCAACTCAGCTACATTTTTGAAATATAATGTGTATTACAAACATATTACATTATTAAAACTGTAACTACCAGTATAGAATATATTACAATTTTAAAGTAACTTGCCCAACACTGGTCCTGAGACAACATTAAAGTGCATATGACACACTTTTTGCTAAAACATAGTTAACATGATTATATTTGAGATTTTGCTAAACATTGTCCCCAGGTTTCTTTAGTTTGGCCGTTTTTTATGACGTTTATTGTTTCACTTCCTTATTGGACACCGACAGGAAGTGACATAGATCAAGGCAAACTATTTTAAACTGTTGCCGTGCCAACCATGTTAAGTCAATGGGAAACGAGTGAGTCAAACTTCTATGTCACTTCCTGTCTGTCTGCAGCTTCAAATTTCAAATAAAAATAAAAACTTTTCTGCCCAACATTTCTTCCTTAAAATTTCTGCTTCACTGAAATAACATGATAATTACGCAACTGATGAGCGTGCAACGTCTAAATAAGTCATATTTTCAAAAGCATTCAAACCTGCACGTTAAAGAAAGTCACTTGATAGTTCAGCTCCAGTCTTGTATGGAATAAATAAACATTATTTTCCTGTTTTATGGTTTTAGATGAATGAATAACATAGTGGATACCAAAAAAGGTATTGTTTCAGTACCTCGTATATTAAAAAATGAAAGGTACCCAGCCCTATTACGTCCACAACGAGCCCATACCTAAATTACGTAAAGAAAACATATGCCAAAGCACTGTACTATTCCAAATAGTTTAAATTGTATACTTTAATGTAGCTTTATAGTGGTATCTCAGTTTTTTGACAAATATACACATTGACCCATTATTCTGCTGCGCTAAACAATGACTGGATGTAGTTCATGTTGGTGGTAATTCTCTGGTCTTTTCTGTTGTGATTTTTATTAGATACGCTTCACTGAACCAGAACACAACGCTCGAGGGACTTCTCGTTTCTTAAATAGTTCTGTTTTTTTGGGAGTTTCCCCATTTATTATCATTCTATATCTGCCATGATGTAGATTGCCCATTTGGTTTCATTTGTGTGGGGTTTTCTTATTTTGTCCTTCACAGAAAGTTGAGAAAATAACAGGGAATCTAGTTCCTCTTTCCGAGATAGATTGAAAATTCACCTTTTCATGTAAATGATCTGAATATTGTTTTTGGGTTGGGCTGAGTTCCGCTTGACAGACATTTCTGAAATATTGGCCTGTGCAGCTATAAACAGGCAATAAGGACGCATTCATTTTAGTGCAATACCAGAATACAGTTTGGGACAGTTAAATGTGGACTGAAGTTCTCTTAAATAATACTCAGTGTCTGCGTACATTGGTGTGTGAATGAGAGCATGAATGGGTGTGAGTGGATCCTTGCTGTAAAGCGCTTTGAGTGCCTAATGTAGGTGGAAAAGCGCTATATAAGTTGAGACCATTTACCATTACCATTTATTATTATTAAATAAAATGGTTCTCATCTGGTGGGGCAATGTCATTTTCAAGTCAATATACTTTTCAAAGTATCAAACCACTAGTCTCCTAAAATGACGGGTGCTTAAATAAACATATATATATATATACAGTACTATGTATTGTAGTCATACCGCCTTTGCTCTGCCCAATTCCGTCAGATCTTGGAAGCTAAGCAGGGAAGGGCCTGGTCGGTACTTGGATGGGAGACCGTTTGGAAACACCAGGAAGCCTAGCGAATGTAGCGAGTGAGTAAGTGGTTGGTGGTGGTTGGAGGGGCCGATGGCGCAGACTAGTTGCCTGGGCAGGGCAGCTGTGGCTACAATAGTAGCTTACCACCACCAAGTATGGAGTGAATGAATAGTGCAATGTAAAGCGTCTTTGGGTGTCCAGAAAAGCGCTATATAAAACCAATGCATTATTATTATTATTATCATTATCATTATTATTATTATTATCATTATTATTATTATTATTATTATTATTATTATTATTATTATTATTATTATTATTATTATTATTATTATTATTATTATTATTATTATTATTATTATTATTATTATTATTATTATTATTATTATTATTATTATGTGTAACAACTTCAGTTCAAATCATGGACTCATCTTTATTATTTGTTTCCCCTTTTTAAAAAAAATACATGTTCACTTGTCACAGTGATTTGCTTTTCACGCTCACAACTCTTCACACTCAGTGCCACCAAATAATTTGTAATAATGAATTCTCTTCAAACGCAGGTGATCGTCTTGAATGTTACAAATTAAAATATGAAGAATATGATTGAAACTTTGTGCATTGACAAATCCCTTCACTTCACACATCTGGACCCGGTAGATGTGTTTTCTTCCTCATAATCATCATAATCCCTTTTTTTTCCTTTTTAATTATTGTTGAATAATTCGTATACTCGTTTTTTTTCTTTTTGCATTTGATGTTTTCCTTTGTTAAATATTGGGAAGCAACGTCACTGTGGATAATTAGTAATACACAGATATTGCACCTGCCAGCTTTACAACAACAGTAAATTCCCAATTAGACGAACCCACGTGTGTGCATTGTGTGAAAGTGTGAGTGTGACAGTGTGTGAGCCAGCGTTCACAAAGGAGGCCTTATTAGCCCCATCACTTCCCACAGGTTCTTTAGTAAGTGGTGTCCGTGGGCGCTGAGAGGAGACAAAGGTTGTGAATGATAGAAGTGTTGAAAGACGGGCATCTCTGCAAGGAGAGTGACTCACTTCTGGCTCCACGGAGGTAAACAAACCTGTGAATCTAATTCTCAGGTATACGCCGTCTCCACGGCAACAGGCTCTCACACGTAGAGCTTTTTCGTTAGTGGACAATGATTTCAGAAACCGTCTTAATAGTAGTTTTGGTTTCTTTCCATTTTGTGTTGCAGGTTGCCGTTAACAACTACATCCCTCATCCTTCTACATCCTGGACATTTGACGAGAAAGTCAACAACATTCATCCACTTTAGGTTGACTTTTTGATTTAGTTTTGATTCATTCCTTGATAGCTTTTTGTTAGTTGTGTTGAGATTGTTTAGAGAATATTACTGACCTCATGTTTAATGTATGTCTCATACATTACGACTTCTCTCATTGGTCCTGACTGCATATTTATGAAGCTTGCAATGCCACACTGTCAACATATTTATTCAAAACAACTTACTACAAAATATATTCCGTTCATTTATTAGGTTATTCAAATAAAAACATATATTTGAGATACCAATGCAATAAATAAATAATAAATAAATAAGGTTTACAGTAGATTAAAGTGCCTATAGTGCCTGGCATGTACGTCCCCTTTTTTTTTTTTCTCAAAGTCTGTGAAACTGTACTGTCCATCAACTCTTCAGTCTTCCCACAACCTGCGTCTGCGTCTGAGGTATTTTTCCTGCCGGAGCACCCATTAAGTCTGGGCTGTGCGTCTCGTTGATGTTCCATTTTCGAGGGAACTCTTCTATCTTTTCCAGTGAACGGTCCCGGTGTCTTTTGCTCAGCCCGTCTTGGCCTTTCTGCTGAGCTCCAGATACGTGGAGGACTTGAGAAAGCGTGGATAGCAGTCCTTCTCCATCAGAGTGTAGATCTTGGCTCGGGCCAGGTCGAAACAGGAGGCGGTGGGGCTCTCCATGTTGGCCGCGGTGATAGCCTTGGTTATGTGGTCGAGATTCACCTTCATACAAGAAGCACAGACACATTGGTTAGTTCACAATATCACATCCTGGAGACACTTAACTGAATGAAGTGGCACATTTTCTTTTACCTCTCGTGGGGCGTCAGAGCCGATGAACTCGTCGAAGATCTTCTTGGCCTTGGCTGCCATTTTTGACGGTTTTGAGCACTTGTAGTCCTCACACGCCAAGTAGAAGGCAATGTTTTCCTCACTGAACTCAGACACAAGGAATGCTCTGAACAGGCACAGACCATCTGAAAAAGAAGAAAGAGTTAAAAATTGGTTCTATTTAAAAAACAAGCAAAAAAAAAACAAAACACACAATTTTGTAAAGGTATATGAGCTGATAACTTACTTTGGCTGCGCAACAGTTTGTCAAAGGATTCTTTCCACTTTAGGGGCTCCTCTAAGTTGAACCTGCAGCAAAATATATGTTTAGCCACATGTCACAGCTCAAAAAATGCATGAAAACAGATTTTACAACAAACATTTATAGCTCCTCACCTCTGTTTGTCACTCTTCTTGCACTGCCCCGTGATGCTGTGATCTGTCTTCTGCAAGAGACTTCCAAACAATGCCTTGAGCTCCTTTGCCCTGGAGAGAAAACAACTGTTACCCAAATGTCTCCTTCTCTAGTGTCATTCACATGTGTAGAGGTGTTGTTGTGAGCTTAATACCTTTCAAGGCAGGTGGTGGGCAGTGAGTCCAGTCCGCGGCACATGTTGAAGCCTTCCTGTGATAAATCCAAAGAGTATAGCAGGTCGTTGTTGAGTCAGCGGAGCTCGAGTGCTTGTGCTCTGTGAGAGTGAGGGACGCCTTTAAACATCGCCCGGACTGTGACTTCACTTCCCTCTCAGCCAATCAGAGGAGGCCAGTGGGAGGCCACTGCGCTGAATAACATGTGATACTTCACAATGAGTGACACAACTCCAAAAGTGAGTGATGATTGTGGGTTTTTTTGGAGTGGCCCAGACGTTCTCACAGGAACAGAAAATCCCCTCGACAGTGAGCACCGCTCCACACAATAAAATGTGCGCTGCCCTGGATCAACAAGTTCCTCTATTTGATGACATTGTGTTTAGTGAAGATGAATTCATCTAAAATAGGAGTAACACCCGAAGAAGCTCAAGTACCATTGTTTTAGACTGAATCAGCATTGATGGTTAACTAAATACAGTGTTGCGAGTTACATATTACAAAAAGTATTACCTTTTTCAGTAACTAAGGAACATAACATATCACTTACACACAATAAGGGAATATATTAGTCATTACAATTCAAGTAACTTAAGTTACAAGCACATTTAAATGTATGAATGAAAAAATGGCAAACTCCCCCTAAATAAAGTGCAGTATCAGTTGGACACTGGTGTATAAGATCTGTGTTTGTGTGTAGCTATGATGTCCTCAAAAGCAAACACGAGAGAAAGGGGGAAAGCGAAGGAAAAGGAAAGCGAAGGAAAAGGAAAGCGAAGGAAAAGGAAATCTTTGCGATTTTGCTCGGTGGCATTATTGCTATTTTCAGTTTATATTTTTATAAAAGTAACTCAAAAGTAACTCAAAAAAAGTAGTGTAACACAGTTTTGAAACAGGAATAAGTAATACAAACATATTCAATTTAAAAAAACCTGTGACTACTGATATCGAATATACTACAATTTTAAAGCCCAACACTGACTAAATAAAAGGCAGTACAATTCAAACCTACACATTTTTAGCCTCTTTAATGGCCCCTTTTTCAACCACACCACCGTCCCACAAACTCACATCCAGTAACAGCTAACAACATGTGAACCAACCTTTTGACACTTTTCTGCCAGATCCGAGGCCGTTACCTCCTCCCCACTGGAAAAGACGACAGTAATGTTTCAGATGTCAGAGGTTCGTTTGAGAAACTTTACAATCTAAATGTTCTGTTTCATAATTGGACGGGGGTTTGAGTGGTTGATGATGGTCAGCTGTAGTGACATTAGAAGCTTATCACTGTGTGAGGAGTGAATGAATAAATAATGCTTATGTTGCTATTCTGAAAGGATAATGAAAAAAGTAAAAAAAACATTGATGGCTATGATTTGGACTGCACAATATATTGCCAAATGAAATCATATATTTTTTGAAAGATAAATACACACTTTCTGTAATTTTCCTTCTTTAACACAATTTAGTGACCAAACCCTCATTAATAACAATAATGGGAATGTCTTTACTTTTTATGGCTGAGCTAAACTAGCCTCCACAAGTTTGAGATGACTGTGAGCACCACTGCAAGTTTCCACCCTGACAATCCCAGGCATATGATTTCAGAGTTACAACGGCCTATAAATAACCCTGCAACAGTGAAAACTATTGTTCACTGACTGGGAAAGACTATCTTTAGCAACGACACACACCGGATTCTTTGATGGGGGCTGTGTCTTGGTGAGCTGGCAGGAAAAATGCCAGGAAGGAGCTCAAATCAAGAGCAGGATGTAAGACCCTCAGCTCCACAGCCCCATCAGGCTCAGACAATGCCTGAAAGGGGACGGACTGCGTGGACATTCTCTGAGGATTTTAGCGCTGCCAGACTTCCGCCCTCTGATCAAGAGTAGGTTCACCTTGTGTGCAACTCAATGTAAAATGACAAAAATATGCATGTTTTTGTACACTATAGACCGAGGACGTCCAAACTTTTTTTTCATTGAGGGCAGCGTATCCACAAAATGGCAACAAAAACGGGAAGAAAACACAACAAAAATATGAAAAAAGAGCAACAAAAAGCAACAAAAATGTGACAAGAAAGTAATGAAAGCTCAACAGAAAAGTGACAATAATGAAATGAAAAAGAGCGTGATAAAAAGTGACGGCAACAACATAGGTAATATGATTGTACCCAAAACATAGCCATATTAGTTACACTGGCCTATAGGCTGTAACCTTTCAGATTTGGGTAAAGCTGAACTGGAGAGAATGCACTGGGTTAAGGTGGGCAGTAAGAGGTTAAATGAAATTGTGAAACATTCAACTGGGTGCATTTAGTAGAGGTTTTAACTGCACAACCTCACCTTTATTTATGGTTGGAACTTTAATCCCATCTCTGGCTCACACTGAAATGTAGAATGATTAAAGTTGCAGTAAAAACCACCACCTCTGGCCATATACAAGAGACGAAGAAAATCTTAAATAAAAGAATTGGCAAGACGCCAGCACTTTGGACTTCCCTGCTGTGGATGAAAGTATAAGAACTGAGTATGATTTAAACTTTCCTTATTGTAAGAGAAATATGGAAGGAGAATGAGCTTAATCATGACATGTGACCAGTTTTCGGAGTTTTGCTGCATGTCCAGTTCTACTGTCATGAGACCAAAGCTAGAGAGAAGTTCATTGTTGTCTAGTTCTGTTTTTTGTGGACAACCAGAGAAGCTATATAGGTCATGGATATATAACCTTTCACTTCAAGTTTACCACGGACAGTGCGAATGATGTGTTAACATAGAAATAAGCAATAAAAGTTAAAGTGAAATGTAAAGGTTTAATGTGGTTTAATGGGACACTGTTGGTGGTAAGTATTATTCACAGTTTTACATCAGTGCAGTGGCAAATTTATGAAGAAAGATTGAAAGAAAATAATAAGACAATGGAGAATACCATACTCCAAGGAAAGAACTGGGACTTGCTCATGTCCCATACATACAGAATATATGGTAACATTTTAGCTGTTCTCATGAAATGGGTAGTCCACTCTCGGGCCTTAAAGCACTGATTTTATTTGTCTATAATATAAACAATACAATTAAAAAGTATAGGCGGGGGCTGTAGAATCCTAACAGCAGCTATGTGCCCATGGGTGCAGTACAGTGTTGGTGTTGGCAGAGACAGTTCACAGAGTTATTGTATATGGCAGACTCAAAGATCAAACCACTTTCAGCATTAGCATTATCATATTAACTCTGTAACTGACGCAGTGCTCAGTGCCCTCTTTGTAAATTGCTGATCTTATGTATGACACAGTTGTTGTCTATTTTTTATTTCAATGTCACCTTACATCACCGTCACCATTGTGACCGTGGATTCAACACACTGACACAAATACCCAGAAACCTCATCAACCTGATCCAATTGCCTCTTTTCTATTTGTGTCTCCTTCAATGGTCAGCTGGAGTTAGTCAACAGTCATGTAATGGCTGCACAATGAACTGACACAAATGCTAAATTTGGGCATGAAGAAAGAGAAAAGAAGCCTATGAAAAGTAAAATTACTTTTTGATTATGTGGTGATCAGTTGTGGCCCAATTTGTGTTTTCATGATTTGATGGTTGTACTACAAATAAAGTCATTGTTTCTTTAATGTATCGCACTAAACCTTGACCAGGCCTTGGTACTACAATATTCTATGATACATAGAACAATAGACTTGACCTGAAATGTATATTGTGATATCACCAGCTACTATAATAGAGCTTTAAATATTTCTACTTAAGAAGGGTCTTAAAATACATAAATGTTTCTCTAGTATTCTATTAGAAGTCCCGCTGTATGGATGTTATCTCTACTGAACACTTCCGGTCGGCTGTTGGTGGCTGACTCTAGTCAGGGCTGGATTTCTGGAAGGAGGGAAGTGGTCATGAAATTCCCACTGAGCTCGCTCAATTCCCAAATGCTCTGACCCCTTTATTTGGAAAACTTCCAGTCAGACTGTTTCCTCCCGAAAATCATCTTAACTCTCGACTGCGCAGAGAAACCAGTGAATTCCGGATCTCTTTTGTTTACCTAAAAACAAATTGCTGTCTGTCCAGTAGAGTTGATGTAGCCAGTGTGGTATTTTTTACCTACAAGGACAACAATTGTGTAATTTTAAGAATTTGAGAAGGACAGCTCAGGACTTTAGCTGCATGAAACTGAAATAGCTTCACCATATTTTAGTCCTGGCTCTGGGCACAGGCAGGCGACCACTCCCTGAGGCCTATAATGCTCCTGTGCCAGATGGAAATGTGCATTTCTGTTTTGCTCCTGCTTTCCCCCTTAATGTTTCTGAGCTCTGCTTATTTAGATACAGGTAGACGGTGACTGGAAGATTACAACATGACCTCAGCATAAAAAAGAATACACATTATTTCCTATGACTGGCAAAGTGTTGTTTTGAGTTGAAAACAAACACCGCTGCAGTCATGTTGGATCTGGATGTGTTTGGTATAACCGAGACGAGAGATAATGTTTTGAGTGTAGCTCCATCTGTCCAGACACATCTGAATATGAAGAGTGTCACTGATCTCGCAGAGCAGGTGCCTATCACTTACTGCTTACTGTAGATCTGCGCCGAGCCCTGCAGCAATGCACATGATACTATCTCTGCATGATCAAATGTCAGCTGGCCACCGAACATCTGGGGCTGGAGACAAATCAATGTTAACTACGTTGAGCCGGGCTTCAGTAGAATATAAACGATCCCCCTTGGATGCGGCCATCTGTTCCTGTGCCTTTCTGTACCTGTTCCTCACCAACCAATGCCAAATGTTGCACCAGCTCTGTGCACATGTACAAGTGTGCCACGGGATCAGCAATAAGTAAAATTATTGTTCACCACAAATAAAATATAACAAGATATATCTGTGCAAATGTCTTCACAAAACTATCTTTCCAGAAGTACATCAAGGGGAGTGGTTGTAGTACTGAGGATGGCCACAGAGGGCAGCATGGACTCACCAAAAAGAGACTATCAAATAATGAAAGGTTAATTGGGACATGCACTGTGGCACGTTTTCTTGGCCCAACTTATTCAAAATGTGTATAATTGTTCTGTAAGGCATTGTACAGTGTATTCCTGTAATAATATGATCAGTTTGATTTAATCCGAGGAAATATCCACTGGAGGCAAATAAATTTGAACTCACTTTGTGCACAACAGACCGGCTGCTACATTAAAAACACACACCCGCAGTGCCAAGGGGATTTCACGGAAGCTAATTGGGAACACTGGCTGAATAAGTGTCATAAACCAAAAGAAACGACTTATATGTTGGGGTCAGTCACACTAATGTGGCCAATGGTATTCTGAAATATGTCCTCACAGTGTGCGACACGAGGTGAGCGGGTACAAGGGGTTAATGAGCTGCTATTAAAACAGACACTGCAGAGAGGCCACTGAGGTCTTCACATTATTGGACAGTTTATTTAATACACTTAATATAATAACAACACACGGAGCAGTATGTTGTTTTAAAGCAACAAAGAACAATAGCTGGGTTATACAGGTTTAATAGGTTCGGATGAAAAAGTGCAGCTTGTGTGTGTGTATTGGATGGGTGAGATTAGAAACTTTCGAAGTATCTTTGCAGTGACATTAAGGAGCGTCATCTTAACCTTTTTCCATTGTACCATGTAAATGTTTGTCTTGTTTTAGCGTTTGGAAACCGCAGATGAGGCGGATTCTGTGGCAGAGCTGTTGAGAGTCTCTTGGAGATTATGCAGCTGAGAGCAGATCAACTCAGCAACTCTGAAGAGGCTTCTGTTCTGAGAATCACTCTGCCCCAGAGCCCGGCAGAGCAGGTGAGAAGGACTGTTGACTTAACATTAGCGTTTCCAATATTGCACTACATGGACCTTTGGCACACATCAGATGTATGTGTGCCAAAGGTCCATGTACAATAGCCCACACACTCAGTCATTTAGGCCGTCCTTCAAGAGCAATATTTATTAGGCGACATCTTCAATCATCAGTTCAAGTGCACCTTCTGTCATGTTCACCCACACTGAGCAAACAGCTCTATGTTGAATCCTATGGTATTAAATAGGGTGTAAAGTTTAAGCGATCTCACGGTTCGGTTCGGTTCACGGCGCAGGACCCTCGGTTTGTTGCATCACGATGAAAGTACAATATAAATAATAAGTTGGTTTTGAAATAAATGTTAATTCGGCAGTAATTATTCATTATCTCAGAATAAAATTGCCAATTCTTTCTAATTGTTCAAAGCTGCCCTATAGTTAAATAGACAGTGGATAGTTCGCTGGGGCTGGCATTTAGTTTATTCATTATTGTGCTGTACCTGATTGCTCTTAAATCATCAATTTGTACAACGTGATTAAATCTTCCTGTTTTTGATATGATTAACTATAGATCTGCTCAGGAGGGACGGTCTGCTGAGATTTCATGGTATTAGGCTGAGGAACAGGGACACTTTAGGGTTAGGATTAGGGTTAATTATATTTTCGGACAAAATAAAGCTTGCGTTAACCATAGCCTTTGCTTTCACGTTAGGCAGTAAAGTGAATCACCTGATACAGCAAGATATTGTAAACTAAAGAAAAAACTGTCCCGACTAAATATCCACCACCACCAATATGCCCTGGGGCTCATAATGCAAAACAAAATAAATAACAAATTGTGTGCTAAGTTAAAAACTGCTGTGCACAGTCACGTGTTGGCCATGTGCTCCTTAGTGTCAAGGGTTTGATTTTGCTTTCCATAGACGGCTGTGAAAACATGTACAGAGCATTTGATTTGATTTTGTGTTAGTACTTTTTGAAAACAAAGCTTTTGAGGCCGGATTTGGACCAAGATTGGACCTTTCGCATTTGTCTGCGCCTCTGACAATGCGCGGTGCACTGCCTCTATCATTAACTGCAGACTGGTCTTCAGCAGGAGGACAAAGTGGGTTTTATTTATACTGTCTTTCTACGTATGTCATGGGCTACAGAATTGCCATTTCTATTCAACAAAACGCCATGATACAAATAATGCATGTTCTGCATACAGGGGATAAGTCACTTCTCATGAAGATTCACACATGTTCCTTCAGCTGCTCTGTATTTGATGCTTCTCTCAGTGAGATTACTGCGGAGTCATTTAGAGTTCAAATATGATTAACAGTATCTCTTTTTCTTCTGCTGCAGCATTAAGGATCAAGGATAAGTGCACTGAGTTAGACGTGGCCAAATGGTCAAGATGTTGTCGGTGCACAAAACTGCGTGACGTAAGGAGGAGACACTAGAGAAATTTTACTTTGTAGTATTTATAGAAGGATCCAGATGATTTATGAGGAATTATCAAAGGATTCATTAATTTAAAGCATATTTTGTAAACACCAGCTTTCAAATAGTACATAGCAGCCACATATAACTTTCCTTCATCACACAACAGACCCTCATATAGCCTTTATATGTAATAAAAGGGAAAATGTCTAATCAAATAATGCACAGTACATAAATAGTGTAGCAAACAAGTTAGGGTTGATACTTCACATAACCCCAGTGTTTTGCGAAAGGAAAACATATTTTGTCTCAGTGAAAACAATGTCCTAAAAGTCTACTTTAATACGACTGAGGTATGATTACTGTTGTGTTTGTCACATTAATTGCAACAAAGATATCAACAAATGTCCCATATTTCCACATTCCAGAGAATTCCCAAGCCTCGGAGTCATGGGCCGGATGGGAATGTGCGTCCCCACGACAACTGCGCACCAGTGACCAGCGTGGTCATGTGACTGGTCATGTTTTTACTCATGTAAGTCTGGGAGGAATCTTATCTGGCTTTGTATCTGTGATGTGGTCCGGAGGGTTTTCCTCTGAGATTATACTTTCTAGCTAAAATCCATTGAGTAATAACTCTCCACTCAAGGCTAACTGATGACACCATTAGACGGGGTAACATCCGGGAAATATCTCGACTCAACTAAAAAAATATTATTAAAAGGGTAATTCTTCTAACAATTTCCCCAAACTATAGTGACTTGACGTTTTGGCATGAATGCAACTTGAACGGTAGCCTATATGCTTTGTAACTTAAAATCTCATGTTTAAAATAAAAAAAATAAAAAATATATACTGTCTATATATAAACTACAGCTGTCAACATTAATCGCGATTAATCGCATTAATCGCAAAAATAATTAATCGTGATTAATTTAATTATCCTATTTCAACAAAAAATATTTTAATTTTGTCCTTACGTTCTACTTCATGAACCTAAAAGTTTGCAGTTTCTGTCCAAAAGGTTCAGCACAAAAGAAAATGTCTCTAAAATATGAGTTATCAATCCTGGGATCTTCAGAAATGGCTGAAGATCCCGGTTATCAGCTGTTGGGCTTTTAGTGCAATTAATCGCAATTAAAAAAAAAAAATCTATTGACAGCCTTGATATAAATCTATGCAGTTAAATAATAACGGGGCCAACTAAAATAAAGATTGATGATTTTTTTTTTGTATGTGTGATATAGAGAGATCATTTGTTTAATATATCATGTGTTTCCCAATATGAGGGAGTTTCTTAACCTCTTAACTCCCACCTGAACCGAGCACATTTTCTCCAGTTTAAAAAACTTCTACTAAAAGCTTCTTGAAAAAAAAGTGTCAAAATAGCTACGAAAGCAACAATAACACAAGAAAGGTAGGTCTTAGCTTTCAAATGTAGTTGGCCTGGAGGGTAGGCTAAGTTACCATTGAGAACCTTTTAGATTTGGGTAAAGCTGGAGAAAATGTGCTCTCTTAAGGCGGGGGGTAAGAGGTTAATAATGCTCTGGAAATTGTAATAATAATATCAATAATAATGGCTTGCACTTGTATTGCTCTTTACAAGCCTGTGTTGACAAGTTTTGACAAACGCTACACTGCGTTCCTCCTCATTTCCTCCATACTCTTACTCATGTAACTGATTAGATCCCCTGAAAGGAATTGCCCAACATTTTATCAAACGTTGCGCCCTTGCCTCCACTCACTCACACACTACATTCACATGAGCAGTGGGTGAAGTGTCTTGCCCAATGATGACAGTCTGTACATGAAGCCTCTCGGTTATAGGACGACCTACTCTGTCATCTGAAATACTTTGTCACCACGTGAGGATGGGAAAGTCTGGCTCCTGCCTCGAGCTGAGACTGTGACCTCGCGCTCTTCAATAATATAAATAACCTACTACACTTAGAACTGTGGTTGTAACGTGTCTCTTCCTGCTGCGCTACTGCTGTACACCGACAGATGGCAGCAGGGCACTATCATCACAACATGCAGTATAAACGTGACGTCACGTACAGCAATAGGGTAAAAAACTAAGCTGTCTCACCATGGTCTACAATAGACGGGATCATATACAAAACTTAAAAGTGAGATCAAAACATTTGCATCATATATCACTTAAAAAAAAAAAGTCTGTATATAAGGAGAAACTTACAATTCCCTCTTACACTGAAAGTCTTTGACCTATTCATTTCAAACACAGGGTGAACTGCATAAATGAGCCTTTAAGTCCAAGGCCTTCTTACAGGCTTTGAGAGGTATAATGCCCACAATCTCTCTCCGTTTAAAGCTGCATTTTCTTTCAAACCTCAATTTTCCCTCATTGCCTTGGTAAGGGACTGACACTGCATCAGAGAGCTTTTGTATTCCCCATTGATTTCGTTGCACACAGAAAACCCCAAGATAGATTCTGCATTGTCGTCTTGTGCCACTGCGCCCATAGGAGCGCATTATCTGTGTAGTGCCATTGTAGATAACAGAGGCGATGTTTGTGTTGCTTTTAAGTGCTCTCCGCTGGGTATAGCCACGCATGTTTACGCATAATGGTGTGTGCCTACATTTTGAATAGATCTGCTTATTTTCATGATTGTGTTTTGCATGACTACTTGAACGGAAACATCCTCACAGAAGCACATGCGGTTGCTATAAGGATATTTGCATTTAAATGTCTGACTGACTTTCTTTGTCTATAAGAGTAATTGGTTTGGTAATTGAAGCCTAATGATAATGGATGGCAGTGTCCACAGAGGATGGTCTAAATAAGTGTTCCCAAGTTAAGGTCTGCGCTGGTGTCTGTCCTGTGGTCTGTGAAATGGCTCAATCTCAGTCATCCATCCACCGTGTGATTGAAATAAATGTGTTGAAATTACATTATTCTGGCAGGGCTGTTATGGACTATTGTGATAGTCTGAGATATGACATAAAAAACGGCAGCCTTTGCATTCACAGTAGATCACTGTGCTTTGGCGCTTGAGCAAATTGTATTTTTTCTTCTTCTTACCAATGTTCATATCCTGGATCTTCATGTTTCTTCTTTTGAGGCTTCTCTTTGTCCAGGCTTGGAATGAATAAAGAGCACCCTCACATTCAAGATGCGTATTCTTTGAGTTTGTCATGCAACACAACACTTTCTTCCTCCCCATTCTGTGTTGCTACAGTAAGTCCTTTGTGTTGCTTCAGGTTCATTTTTGTAAACAGTCACAATTTTCATACATAGCCATATTTCTGATACCTCCTGCAGAAAGGGGCACAAGAAGTTATTCACTGGACTGCTCATTGTTTTTTCATCCGTCACATCAGAGACATACAGCATGCCAGCCCATTTAGCCTCTCTCACTTTATCCTACTTACTTGTGTATCATTACTTACTTACATGTCACAACAGTACTCCTACTTACGGCCTCATGAATAAACTATTTCAAACTAAAGCAGCTTTGTAACAAAATGTCAAAAGAGCAAAAGGAGTAAACAATTATCTCCAGCAAAGCTCTCCTGAGGCAGGGTCAGGACATTCCAATAACAGAGATCTCAAGGCTATTAACTGCTTTTACTCCTCAGTTTGTAACACATTTATTTCAGATGCACAGCAGTGGTAATATAAACAATAAAATTAAAACCACCCCAGAAGTCTGTTTTATGAATCTTTCTTTTATAACCCATATAAAAGTAATGCGTGAAGGTGGTGCAGCAGTGAAGTGGCAGGTGCACTGTTCAGAGGCATGCCATTGTTCTGGGAGCTCTGCATGTTTCTGCATATCAAACAGAGCATTTTAATTAGCTACATTGAATATTTTAAGACACATGATGAAAAAAAAAAAGTGCCTTCAGTATTCAACATCCTGGTGACTCAGGCTGCCAGTCTGAGGGGCTGACAGGAGCGTCAGAGCACAATGAGCGAGTCACACTAATGATCTGGTTGCCCACACGTCTTTTTTGCGCCGCACGTGAAATTTGAAAGGGTAAAGAGGGCTGCATGATGCTGGAAATGTGATGTGCACATTGAATATTGCAAAGGCAGCACAACTATAACTGACATAATCACTGTGGCTTAAACTCAATCAGCAACATATTTGATATTTTACAATGTTATTTTGAATAGTACAAGGAATGAAAGAGGAAAAGTAGGATATGCGCCTGAATACAGAGTGCTTTGTTACTTTGTTAAGCAGGGAGGTCCTTCCATTTGCTCCTTGTATAGAAACTACAATGAAATTGCTCTGGAAACAGACTTATTAAGATTTCCTATTCATTTCATTCATTCATTTTACTTCTCGAGAAAGCACGTGCCATGTATGTGCACCCATATCCCGCCAAATAATTAATGTTCTTTGACTCTACTGCAGATGCCCATGCTCCCATTCTTGGAGTTGCTTTTGTATCATTTTTTTTTTTTTTCATTGTTGAGAGTCATTAACCATCTGCCACAGCTGTAATAAAACTCACACATAGTCCACTCCCTTAAGAAGAAACTTTCATTTGCTGCATTAGCATAACCGTCCTTTGGCAAGCATAACAAAAATGTGGGCAGCTTCAAATGTCAAGTTTTGGGAGAGGTGTAAGTGTGGAGGTCCGTAACGAGCACTTTGGGACATAAAGCCACTGGAGCTTTACGGCGGAGGGCAGAGCTGCGAGGACGGGCAAGGGCAGGACAATGGCCGTTCACTGCAAAGGCAATAGTAATCCTTCTCTCTGTTGCTTGTACCCATGGGTGCTTTCGGGGTTTACCTTAGACACAAATGAAGACGCGAAGACAGTGCTAATCATGTTTAATTAAGCTGCATTATGCATGTGGATGTGAGGGGAGGGTGTTGGTGGTGGAAGGTAACATGTCATTTGGAGGGAGGGGTCATTGTGGTGCGACACAGATGAGAGTGGTTCGCTGATGTGAGTGAGGAGGTGATGTGTAGGTCAGCCATTACAGCCGGTCATTAGGTAATTATAACATTACGTATCAGAGAAGAGTCATTGTATTGCACCATAATGCATTACCATTAGGGAGGGTGTATCAATTAAAACCACAAGCAGTGACATCGGACCATCACACACTGCAGAGGGCACATCACAAGCACTGCCAGTAAGGATGCAAACCCCATGTTAGTTATAGAGTACTTCCCCTAATAGCTGGCAGTCGATCGTGTCATTATGATAAATGGTCTCAATTTTTCCATCTCCAAAGGGCACTCTCAAAATGTAACATGCCCCCGTCTGTTGTTGATACTGGCATGTCACAGTCTGACGTCCTAACACCGAGCTACAACAGGTAGATTTCAGCTTTGGCGGTAACTCTTTTTGTCCCACTGGCTACTTGGTCTAGTTTATGTGTTTGTTTGTTTGTTTGTTTGTTTGTTTGTTTGTTTGTTTGTTTGTTTGTTTGTTTATTTAGTTGGGACAGTGCATGTTAATGAACACTCATAAGTAAATAAGTGCTATACTAGCCTCGGCGACCAGCATGGTTTAGGAGGTAGGGGAAAGGAGCCTTCAGTGCTCCTCTGATCCTCTGAAACGGTGCAGCGCCTCCTGGGTTTGTCCCTGCTGCAGAGCATGGTGTCCTGCACTGGTCAGCAGGTCATGCATGTAAACACGCCACGCTGGGGAGTAGCCTTGGGCTAATTTCCATGCATTGTCCCCCACTTGCACTCTCAAACACACTCTCTGTGCTACCCGCGGCCATTGGGCACTGCCTCATGTTCTTTCAGCCTCTTTTTTAAGCTCCCATAGGTCAAACTAAACTGAATTAAACACTGTTCTCTGTTTCTGATGTTCCGAAAGAAAGAGAATTTACTGCCGGTCCCGCTGTAGCCACACGGCCGAAGCACATCTGAAAAGCAGATGTTCAGATGTGCAGAAAAAGATTGTTCTATAATTTAGCCATTGGCCATGGGTGTCTGTCCAGCCCACTTACAGCCCACTTTATGCACCAGGTCTGGAGCTGGAACATTTCACTGAACGCCCAATGCCCAAAGTCTAGTCTATTAGAAACACCAGATTGGGCCCTTGCTGTTTCAAGATGGATTTTTGTGAGATTTAAATCACACAGCAATCCAGTGGGTTAAGGTAGTATATTCTTTTTTCTCCAAACTCAAATCAGAAAAATAATGTGGAAAATGAATGTGTACTCTCTCATATAATAAACATACAATAAAGCAAACTTTAGTTTGTATGATAATAGCATTGTGCTGCTCTTATACAGCAGACGGCTGCAGTCTCTGTATTGTAGTGGAGTCCCTGGGGACCTGATTATGGGAAATAATCTTTTCAAAAGAGAGAACTTCTAATTTATTCCCTGCATAGTTTCTTTGCACACTACTGCACAGCTGCACGCGCTTGCACTGCTGCTGTTCATATTGTTCAACAAAACAGCTTTGATTTAAAGACACATTCACTCATCACCTTTGAATCCCTGTTTTCCTACATGTGCGTCATTGAGTTATGCTAATTAGCTTGCTGCAAATTGACAAGATAACGACAGCATCACAACACTGTAATTTTACAGGCCACTTAGCCATGCTCAGTCCGTGTTTCTAAATGGGGGCACTGACTTCTATAGGGGGCTCCATTTTACATATGGTCTTGCTTTTTGAGAAATATACCCACACTTGTCATTTAAAACACAAGACCATTTACAAGCCGGCATCCCTCAATCTCAAAGTACGTTTGTCAAGTAAACTCCATGTAGGATTATTCTGTCTGATGTGAAAAGACACTTCACAGCTGGCCTGATTGTGTTGTTATCATCCCAAAATGTTCTTGTGAATCTAAATAAAACTCCGCTGCAAGTCTCCACGTGAGCTGGGACTGTGCAGATTGACCTGTAATCCCTGCAGATGGCAAAACACAAAACAAAGCACGATCAAACGCTTTCAGCCTCTACCGCAGGTGCAACTTAACACTCGAACAGATGTGACCTTCAGATCTATTAGTTTCTCAAATTTGAAAAACACCAATTCATTTCCCTTTTAAATTGCAACAAAATGAAAGAATTGCATTTTATTTCAAGCCGTAGCAGCACAAAGATACACGGCAAACAGCTCCCGGATTCCTGACAATTTATTTCAATCTGGACATCAAAGAGGTGTAAGCTTCACTTTCATCCTATTAGCGGACATGGAGCTCTATTGAGGCGTGGAGAGAGATCTGACAGCTGAGCACGAGGTTACGAGTCCGAGGTGGGAATGGAAAGATGGGGGAAATCTATAGGACAAGGCTAGGTGTGGGGATGAGCCACTAGAATTGAGAGTAATGGTCTTGAAGGGAAGCCAAGACATTTCTTTCATCTGCGAGTGGGCCTGGGCAGCGCTATCATGATGGGAGGTGGACAGTGTAGCCTCGACTGTACTCAAGAGTATTGTTACTTTCAAATAGGAATACTACAGTATATAATAAGTCAGACACACATATTGTCACGTCTCTACCAGGAGAGTGCAATGCTCGTTGGCATTCGGGGCGGCCCATTTACTTCACACATATGAACTTCAGAGAAATGTGTTTCCAGATGGAGAGTTTCCTTAGAGTTTGTGTAAATATAAAACGAGAGATCAATGCAAGTTTATTCTTTCAAAAGTTAGAAAATAAATCAAATAGAGATGTTTATCTTCCTCAGGGTGTTCAATTGTGGAACAGCGTCAAAGTAGAATTTAAGAAATGTTATTAAATTTTCATTAAAAACAAACAAACATTTTTACTGGCAGTAAAAGATTTTTGTTATCCTTTTTTTTAATTGTTTGTTTTCTTCTTCAGCCTGAGCCTTTCATTTACCAATAATGGATGCACTGTTTATTTCTCAGTTGTATTTAGGTGCTCTGCATAAAAAAAAAATTACGCTACACTTTATGTATCACCAGTCATATAGAATTAAACTTGACTGACTCCCATTGTTCTGTCTCAGCCCCCACATGAAACCTGTATGTAGGAAACGAGGTTGTCTACATGCCAAACATATGAAATCTAACCTGGCTTGTTTGTGAAAATCTTTACATCCTGTGTGAATCTTTTTTTTTTTTTTTTTAAAGAAATTGCTCTGCGTTTGTCTTTAAGGGTAAGTGATAATTAAATGAGGCAACAGCAGAAGCAGGTGACAGTTCGTTAGTCTGGATTTGTCTTGTTATTGCGTGTAATGAATGTGTGGGGAGATTAGATCTGAAGGCTCCAAACGGGAGGCAACAACCAGGAGAAACGAGGAGGCCGAGGTCTCTGGGAATGAGTCACTCGTCAAGACAGCCAGAGAAATGGTGGGGTGGCTTGTCGTACTACTACTACAGGTACATGTATCTCTGAATGTATCTTCTAGTTTACAACAGTTAAAGGGACTAGATGCAATTTGGCCATTTTCTGCTCATTACCGCCACCTCAGGTCATATGTGTAACTGCACCTCAAGCTTGTGCATGACGGCAATTTGGACCCAAAGTTACACCTTTTTGAGTGACAGTGCAGGATTTTAGAGGCAGTTGTGGTGAACAGGTCTGGGCTCATTCTACACATTAGGACATGGCTGGAACATGTAGGGGGAGTAAAATACATAATTTTAACATTTTTAAACTCCATATCGTCCCTTTAAGTTTATGGTGCTTTATTGTCCTCATAGACAAATGCATCCTCTGCATTGGACCCATCCTTCGATGCCGCTGAGGCAACCTGTAAGGAGCAGTGGGCGACACCTGGGGACTCAGCAACACCTGGCTGGAGGATTCACCTATTGTGCATGTTTTTTAGTGCCAGCTGTCTTTGCAAATGATGTTAATGGGGTCCCGATAATAGCCTTAATGTAAGGTTAATGTTTCATTCTAAAACATGCAAAAAAAAAGATGAAAAAAAACAACCATAAATTAATGATCCTTTCTACATATTTTATCAAATCTTAACATTTCAAGTTTTTCTTACTTTGCACAACTTCTGTCTGTTGTAACTCCATTTTCGAACTTTTGGCATTTTAAGTCTCATTTTTATATCCACTTTATTCTCTGGTGTGTGGTCCTTTGTTGTCTTTTAGTTATATTTTACATTTTATATGTCTTGTTTATTTTTAGTCAAACGATATGCTTTTTCAAAGATGCTTTTTCAAAGCTATGTGCTCTGGGAGTGAGCGATTTCCCGGTGGGTGTAATTGACAGACGGCATCAACGAATTAGAGAAACGCCGGATATGACCCATGAACAAGCTGCAGGAAGCCTTTTCAGTAAACCTTTTTTTAAAATTGACACAATAGGTGGCATGTTACAAAACAAACTGAACACACTGTACAAAACCAACGGCTTTTCACATAATTAATATTCATCTATTTTAACAAGTATTTTACTGGCAAGTGAGGGCTTCATTTTTCGTAGGGCTTTACAGTGTAAAGAGAATTAATTGAAAAAAGCATTAAGAACCTTTTCAGTAAACATTAAACAAGGAAGGGATGGCATGTCTGCCAGTACAACACTGTCTCTTATTTAAAAAAAGAAGAAAGAACAGAAGAAAACAGTGTCACCGTCACCATCACCATCTTTGGTGTTTTGGAAGAGTGCAGGGACAGCTTCCCTCTCTTGGTGCAGTGCAGTGTACCAATAGTGGTAAAATCAGGAAATGATCAGCTGCCCAGGCGGTTCTTCTTTTGAACAGTAAAGAGAAGCGTCTGGCTGGCCAGGCAACTCATTCTTAGTGCCTTTATTCTTTATTTCTTTTTTGGATTTTATTGTTTTTGAATACACTATTTTATTTATATTCATTTGAGAACGGGCTGGTGCTAAATACAGATATACTTCTTTTGTTGTTGTGAGCACTGTGAATGTTTTTAAAATGTGCTGTTGAAATAAAGTGACAGGTAACAATGAAAAAGGCCATTAATGGAATGCACATTAGTTGTATTTGTAGAAAAATAACTGAATGTACATAGCAGGCTCTGTACGTCAGGTGGGCCCTTGTCCTTTGCCGCATGACTCAAGTCCTTCTCTGGGGCAGAACACATGCACTCTCCATCTGACTGGATCCACCGCGACCTCCCCTGACCCCTGCCTTCTGCCATCACCACACTGTCCGACGCTCCTAAATGCCCCCCAGAGTGAGGAGGCAGCTTAACCAGGCAGGGCACAACCACTTTCTGAGGGGATTTAGGTGGCAAATGCATTTGCACTGGAGGTTGTAGCTTAGTCACCAGCTTAGTCATCAGGAATGCGACTTCTGCTTTGGGTCCCTGTGCCCCGGGAAGCCTAAGCCCCGACTTTGCTGTTAATAAAGTGAGGCTCTCTACAAAAGGGCTGTGAGGAAATGTACGGCTTCAGCAATGTGGGATTACTGGTAAATCGATTTCATTTGACAGTTTAATAACTTTATTAGGACTGGAACATGTAAGTTTAAGTGTAAGGGTCACAAGTTGATGAACTCTTTGTGTCGGCTTGAAGCAAGGATAAATACAGAGGGCTGTGTTAACTTAGGACATGTGTGGCTTCAATTCAATTTCAGATTGTGCTATGTGTTTAATCCAAGTATTTTAATTTCTTTCAGTCACCGATGAATACAAATATTTTGCTCTATATCTAACTGATCATAATGTAACTTGCAGAGCTCTTAAAATCCAGTCATCGACGCATACTTGGTAATTGTTTTGCAAGTAATTTCTTTTATGTCTCAAATATAAGTCTAATATGACTTAAGTCGCATTTCAATCAGTCA
Organism: Gobius niger; assembly: GCF_951799975.1. Classification (NCBI taxonomy): domain Eukaryota; kingdom Metazoa; phylum Chordata; class Actinopteri; order Gobiiformes; family Gobiidae; genus Gobius; species Gobius niger. Next base: position 17,692,739 of record NC_136864.1, read on the forward strand.
TAAATAAATACAAGCATTTATTTATAGATGAGTCCAAATCCCTAAAAGATGTGTGTTTGCTGTGAGACCTGACTGTCACTTGGGAGCGGGACGTCTCCAGCTCGTCTCCATGGAGATGTTGAGTAAAGGCAGCCAAATATGAGATTTAAATGGGTTTGTTTGGTCCTCATCCAAAACCGTCCTTTGATTACCCACACCAAAAATAGCATTATATGTGTCGAGCTGCTCATTAGGAGGATGTTTTGTAATGCTGTCAAAATAATAATCCAAAATGTCTGGCTTTAAATGCCATCAGGAGTCATAGGAGACTTCTGATGCACTTGACTTTGTGACTTGGACTCAGACTTGGTTTAAGGTGATAATAACTCCACTTGGACTCAAGCTCAAATGAAGACTCAGAAATTGATGACTCGTCTCCTTCCTTGCCTTGACCAAGGCTTGTGGAGGCTTCAGTTTCCAGAAACATTTGAATAGAAAAAGCCAAAGTGAGTCATTTGAAACATGCCTCTTCATAGTCCCACGTTGAGTGTTTGTCCTAATTGCCGTGTTTGATAGCTGTCACTTGCCTGAGGCCTCTTACAGTAATGTCTGCTGTGAGAGATTGCTGCTTGTCCGGTTATGGCAGCTCCTGTTCTCCGTTCGCTCCCCGCAGACCCAGAACTGCTGATCCCACACACTTCATAAGGAGAAGTTATTCAGTGTTAATCACAGAGCTCCCTCTAGATGCTCACTTTCTGTACGAGTCAGCCCCACTTTGATTAATGTGAAGTGGGCCGCTGTAGAGCTGCCAGGCTCACGGTGCCACCATGCAGTGTTGAATAAATGAACACAACTAATTGTTTGTTTATGATATGAAATATTAATAATATTGAATCTATGAGCTTGTCAAATGAAAGTGCCATTTGGGACAAATATGTGCTGTGGTCTATGTTTAATAAATGTCCAGGGCACACTAGATTGTAATTATTTCATTCCTTTGGGAAATACAGGGTGTTCTCTTTAATTAGACTTACACAATGTTCAGGGAAGTTTCTTCGAGAACACAGAGGAGGGCAAAGTACTCCTAATCAGTTTAAAAGTATACTTAACAAAAATGTTGCTTGAGTAGTATAACTCCTACTATCACCAAGCATGATGACTACTACTACTATTACTACTACTACTACAACCAAATGATGAATAATGTGAACTCATTTATGTTCTCGGTCTCTGGGTAAACATATGGAGCCAGATACAGTACATGATGCCACTCTCCTCGCTCTCTTACCACATATTGCATTTCCATTTCTCTTTGAACTTGCCATCCCCAAAAGAAACCAACATAAACCTCCCATGACCACAGAGGTGCTGCGTATATGCGTAAAGTGGCCCGGACAATTATCATTAACAATGATTGCTCTGTAAGGCTTACAGCAGGCACCAGGGTTTCCACGGCTACTGCGATAATGAGTACTGAGACGGGGCGAGAGAGACTTAGAAGGCTCTGCCCACTGGTTACTTCAAATACTGCAGTGTGAGGCTCGGCATGGGCTTCCTTTCCATCTCTGCCAGCACTGTAGCAATAAAAGATTCGGAGGGCAGGGAATTCAGCCCACACAGCTTTAAATCAATGGCAATTTCACGCATTTACACTTATATTGTGAAATACTCAGATTTATCCCTCGTAATGTTGAAGTCTTTATGAAAATGTTCAAATTGTTTTTTTTTCTTCTACACGCTTTTATATATTGCCAATGATACAGAAAAGGTACCCTCTCTCTTTCTCTCTCTCTTTCTTTGTTGTCTGCTGATAATGTATGATGACCAATCTCATAAACAGGAGCAATAGATGTGGAAAAGATAAGTGTTTTCCTTTAGTTAATGCTTCGTAACCAGTCCATTATCAGATACTGTAGTGCGCCAAGGTTTTTTTTAATGGAAGTGGTAAATAATCCTACATCTGCTTCCCTGTACAGACCTCAGGCAGAGTTCTGTTTTTTTTTGCGCCTTTATCAGTAATCTGGGAGCCATTGTAAATCGAAGTGTTTCGTCTGCGCTCAGCAGCACCTCGGCCCTCCGCATCATTAGCGGGGCAGCGGTAATGAGTGTGCGAGGGACGAACAATGGCAATGAAGTAACGGGCACTAAGTCATAATGCAACAACTTGACGTGAGCCCCAGTGAGCTGTTAATCTCGCTATAAGGACAGGCTCACGGGCGGCGCGCAAAAGGAAACGAGATTGATGGGCCGATAGTGGGGAGCGGACCAGGGGATCTCAATCAAAGTAAAGCAAATACAATGACAGTTTTATTCAGTGCGCAATGATGGAGCTTTACCTTAAACTACCTGCAGGAATGAGGTTTGACACGAGGCTTGTGAGGTTGCAAAAGGTGAAAACTGTATTCATAATGTTGAGAGATAAGCCATCGCAGTTATGCTGGAGGTGTCAAAACAGTATCACATTGTAAGAAGCTGCTGCACAGAGGAGATCTTGTAAAACACAGTGTTGAAACCGGACTTGGAGAGACTAATTCATGCATTTGCCGGTTAGACTATTGTAAGGGCCTGCACACTGGCCTAGACAGCTGCAGTACATCCAGAACGCTGCTGCTCCAGTCCTGACCAGAACCAGGAAATATGACCGGATTAGTCCAGTGCTCAGAGAATAGACGTTAAAATAGCTCTGCTTGTGAGACAGGCTTCAACTCTGACTGTTTAAGTCCAGGCTGCTTATTTGCAGCTTTTTGACTTTTTTTTAAAAATATAATTGTATCGATTGTTTTGTTTTATTGCTTTTTATTGTATTGTTTGTGTTTGGTGTAGCTGTGAGGCACATTGAGTTGAGTCTTGTACATGAAATGTGCCGTACAAATAACTTGCCTTGCTTTGTGTCCTCTAGAGCATTGTTGTGTAGAGCAAAATATTCAAGGTTATGCTTTGTCACGAGAGCAATAATAATATGTCTATGGAGGGAACTGAGGTAAAAGGCTGAGACACAGACATACACGGGGCGTGGCCGAGCCGAGGGGGAAGAAAACCTCTCATGGGAATCACAATCTTTTACTCTTTTTAGCCGTTTTCTGGAGTATACATTTATCACACACAAACAAAGCCAAGCCAAAATCTGGTCCTTGTGGATGTTTTTTAGCGGCACATTAGACAAACTGGCACTTGTTAGCTAACGTAGCATGAAGCAAGTGTTAGCTTCTCTACCTCCTCACTGTGTCTTTTTAAAAAAAAATGTATTTAGTAGAAAGGAGTATTCATAATTTAGCATTTGTTAAAGTTATTGTGGAGAAATGGGAGAAAGTTACATTTATTCTTTTTTTGTTTTCCCCCTCTGGCTGCTTTGACCATATATGGGCATTTGCAAACATGCTGTCTGCATCTAAAAAAAAACATGAAAGGGACACGAAATATGTTCCTAATCGTCAGCAAGACACTAATCATTTTACTGTGTGTTGTCAAATTAAAGCATTTGAAGGAGAACTTACTGTAGTTAAATCAATAATATTTGGCTACCTGTTGTCCAAGCAGAGCAGCAGCATCTCCATGGAAACGAGCTGGTGATTATGAGTCAGGCCTGAGGAGAGGCGAGCCAGCTCACAGTGAAGACAAGACACACACATAAATGTTTATATTTCTCCAATGAAAGCAGCTGTAATGAGATTAATGTCTGTGTTTTAGGTTAAACGTGACACTGTATGGCTTTAGGATAAGTGAAATAGCTTTGAGTTTGACTTATAACCATGAATTGCATAGGCTGGAGAAGATATTGTTTCCTTTCAGCGGCATCCTTCTGAGGTCTCCAAATCGAGTTATCTGCACCCTAATCTATAGTGATATGGATTTAAGGCTGATGTCCTGGCAGCACTCCCCATAGACTTAGTGTTGGCACCGACTTGTTACTGTATTGAAATCTAATCCAAACTCTGAAAATACTAAGTGCAGAAATCTGTACAAAGTTTTTGATGAGTGCAGATGCAGTGTTAGAAACCACGCTTCAAAAACACAGTTGTTTTCCATCTTTCACTGTTACGAATAGTCTCATTATGAAAAGTGTGAACCAGGATTCGGTGCGAGTCCTGACCCCTTCACTCCGGTGTAGCTAGAGTTTAAATAGACCTTTACAAGTCTTTCATTCGACAAAGAGCGAGATGAAGCTTCTGAAGATACGTCTTCAACTCAACCAAATTCAGACAATGGTACTTTCCACAATACTCCTCTGAGACTAAGAGAGTCTATCCAAGTAACACATACTTTGAATCTGTGCAAGAAAAAGAGGATGATTTTGCCAATGGCCCTGGAGGGAAAGAATTTTCTTTTGGTGTTGGTACTTCTTGGTTAGGAACACACTAACTTTCTTTAGCAGAGAAAGAATGTCTTTGAACGTGGAGTATAAAGACGTATTGACTTGAGCAATTCTCAGCATAATAGATCTATGATGTTGATGTTCTGCAAAACAGGCAATAGTCAATGCAAACTTTATCCATGTGAGTGACTTCTTTTTGCTTTGTGCTTGAAAAATAACTGCATTTTTGGCTTTGGCTTTAATCATTTTCTTTTAACACTATAGACCATGATTCTGTGTCCTTAATGAATCTTCAATGAAAGAATGCTGTACATGTTTGTATTTTTAATGGTAAAAATGAACAACCACATACTCTGTACTGTTCATAAATGTAAGAATCCATTTATTTATGCTTATATCAAGGCTGTCTCACAACATTGCAGTCAACATAATGCTGATTGATAGGATTTTCCACTCTGTCCACAGTCAAATCCTTTCGCTTTATCATAACTCAATCCAACACTCAAAAATTTCAGCCTTGACGTGCAAACATGGCACGTGGCTGTCATTTGTCACATTTCAGCTTATTGGAAAAACACCACTCTACTTTTTAAACCCAAAAGTTAATTCAGAAGTGCAACTGTTTCTCAGACCTCCGGCATTGGTGTAACGTTACATCTAATCAATATTCTGGTCTCCCTCTCACGCCTTATCAGCGCTGGCAGAGCAAGACAACTGCTTTAATTCACTAAATGAACACGTCCTGCTACTAAAGTGAATAGCCTTTTAATGGCTCGCAGAAGACAAGTCTTTAGGAGAGGGAAAATAACAATGCCAGGAAAGAGCCAGTAGCTTAGTGTATTGCCATTTGTTTGTGAGATGAAAGAATGTTTGAGTCCAAAAAAAAAAAGATAGAATAGAAAGTAGCTTCTATAGGGTAAGGACAAATTGAGGCGCTTGTCCTGTAAGAAAACACAGATGCCTCAATGCAGTTTGTGTCTAAACCAGGGGTGCTCAAAGCCGGGGGCCAAATGCGGCCCCTCAGATCTTTTTTTTTTGTGACCCTCAGGCTTCTTGTTTAATTGTCACACATCTTCAGAGAGAGGACTTTTTATGATTCCACACAAATAAAATCTTCAAAACTAGCATTTTATTGTGAGTCAGAGTGGGTCTTTATGGTTCCAAGTCTAAATAAAGGTGCGGGGCATAGTTTAAACCTCTTTTAAATGCACCGGGGTGAATGTTTCACTGCACTGACCACAGTTTTGTAGCCATCCACACTGCTGCATGTGTGGAATAAGTAAAAACTGCATGCACTTGGATATAGGTTTGGACATTCCTGGCTTAAACTTAAAGGGATATTTCAGGATTTTTGACACAGGGCCTAATTTCCTAGTTATCCAGAGTGTTGTTGATTTCTGGAGATATATATTTGAGATATACATTTTTTATTCTTGCAGTCTTTATATGGCTAGCGCATTTCTACGGTATCAGCTTGCCTGCATTAAAAACATTCTGACCCACACGTTCCGGCACCATTGCAGTCCCATAGAAGCGCCACCATGTGTGCCACACTTGCTAACAGCAGAAGGATAGTGCCCCCCCCCACACACACACACACCATGGAAACACAAAAACTTGAACAAGAGATCCCAAATGTGTTTGAAGCAGAAGATGCAGCAACAGTTAGCGGCCAACAGTTAAGCATTATGATAGGAGTTTACAAAAATATCATGAAATTGACAGCAGCTTAAATCCTCATGAAATGTCCGTTTGTTAATAATCCAATATCTTCAGGGAGCCATCAGATCTTTATCCTCCTCATGATCACAAACAAAGCAGCACCTGAGGAGAGGCTGAGGCGTTCAAGAGTTGCGGGAAAAAATGTCCTGTGCTGTAAACTTAGTTCTAAATGGAAATATTATGTTCTAAATGCCAAAAAAGAGAGACTTTCATGAAAGTTGCAAATAATTATGAGTCAAAATGTTTACTATAAATGTGTGTTTCCCACAAGATCAATGACATTTCCGTATCTCTTTGAATGCAATCTGAGCAGCTTGTAAAGTGCGAGGGGAGTGAGGAGCGTGGTTGGCGCTCCTCGCCCTGGGTCTTTTCCCACAATACACGGAAAGACAAAGCTACAGTATATTATTACAAAAATCAGGGCTATTAATGAGGCCTCTTGTACTGAACTGGAAGCGGATAATGAACCTCTACCTGAATGAACCTAAACTTTGAAGCAATGACATCACCAAATTATGTATCAATCACAGAAGTGAGTGATGCCTGTCTCTCCCGGTTGCCCGATAAAGCGGCCCGTCTGCGCTGCTCTGAAGAATCGGCAACCATTATTTCTGATGCCTCCCACGGGCCCGTCCCTCTCCATAAAGTCTTCCCCTCCGCTGCTCTCCTCTCCGCGGCACGCTTGTTAAACACACACTCGCACATTAGTCCACCTCATGTTCCCACAGAGGACCACCAGACGGCTCCGCACTGACACTCAGCTCAAACTTAAGCCTGCGTGTACGTGCTGCTACATGCATTTCCCGTATACAGACTGCAGACACCGTGAATATGATGGCCCAATTTCAGATCAAGGGCAGGAGCCTTGAAATACATGAGTAACAAAACTGAGAATCATGTTTGTGTTAAGCTCTCAGGCGTACAGGAGTGAGGCAACTTAAGCAACGCAGTCCAGCCGACGACTTTGAGAACCTCTTCTGTGACAAACTGAGATTCTATAACCGGTGAATTGGTCCTTAAATGAACCATATTAATATTCAGGCTTTAAATCCTTTCAACTCACAAGAGACAGAAACATTGCTTCAGTTCTATGTTTACTGATAGAGAAGACGTCAAACTTTATGCCAGTTTGTGTTTATGTGCAGAGGCCCCGAGATATTGATATATTGGCCATTAACCAGGTCAAAACATCTGCAGTTTGACTTTACTATACATACATTGTTTATTACCAAGGGGTCATGGTTTTGTAATGCTACAATATTACTTGAATCATTATGGGGTCATTTTCAAATTAAATAGAAAACCATTCAAGTATGTGAAAGTGTTCTCATTGTAAGAACTAGTTATAAAATTACAAAAACAAGAGCTCATTTGATTTTTGATTTGAATTATTTATTTATTTTATTCGAAGAGGGAAGTGTGTCAAGAGGGTTTTTAAAATTACAAGTGTGCTCTCTGTCATTTTGGCAAAAACAAAACAAAGCAAAACATGTTTTTTGGAGTAATTTAATGGGTGCAATTTTCTCCTGTGAGACAGAGCAGCAGCTCATATGTTCTCATCATTCATCTGTTCTTGTGCATTGGGCTGGTTCCACTGCAGCACATTTCCACAGCCAGATGCACAATGTTAGCTTTAAACACACACCACATGCTCCGCTTTCACCGAACACTCAGTATCCCCCTCAGAATCTCCACCTCCCTGCTCATTATTTAAAGCCAAAGTATTTACATAAAACTAGCGTGTATTCTCTACAATGCGGTGGGTTTAATGTAGGAATTCATTATGTAACTCATACCATGTAGATGCCAATATAAAAAAAAACGCCTGCATGGTGAAGCTTTACGACAGCTAAGTGTTCTCACATAATCTGACATTGTGGCTTCCTCCGTGTGATGCTCACCAAAGTTGTAACATGCAGTTTGAAAGAGTAATACTGATGCTGCAGCCTTGTCTCATCATGTGCATTAATGCTTCAAAATAATATCAAAGACGGTTGCAACATATGATGAAACCAGTACTTTGAGCTGCGCTAACCTTTCCTGCTCAAATCATTTAACATCTTTTTTGCACGTACCTCTGAGAATAACAGTTTTGTTTGGTGTGGTACATCCCTGCATCAACCCGCCTCTTCACATTCATTTGGATCGGGCGCATCAGAGTAAATTGTGTCTGGCTTAAATCTCTGGAGAGACGTGCCCGGTGAATCTTGATGAAGTCGCGTCTTAAGATGCTAGTCTAATCAAAGCTGCAGCGCCCGAGGCTCCACCGGCAGCTCCTTTGGGGGATTAAAGATGATTTCCCGTTTGGTCTGGGACACTTTTGTAAGAGTCCAACCCAAAATGTACTATCCTTGTCTCACACACCTGGGGGCTGCTGTTTGATGCGGGGCCTCATCTATCACAGTAAGTATGAATGGCAGAGGAACGCGGTGTACTTAGTAATCTGTGCCAGTCTGCCCCTGACTGGAGAATGGGGACCTTGTATACGCAGGCTCCAGATGGGCCAAGACAACACAACACTGCAGCTCTCTAGAGGCAAACACGCTAAATGTGTGAGGCAGATTAGAGGATTGAGTTTGATGCATGCCAACGCTTTGACAACAAATATAACGTGAGAATAATGTTAATGTCAAACTTAAATTCCGGGCTTGCAACCATGTCCAGTTGTCCATTTTGGAAATCCGAACTGCATATCGTATTAAAATATTCCATGAAAGCAAAATTGTCAGTGCTAAAAGTGCAAGGACCTCATGAATAAAATGTTTTCTGTAATTACAACGAGTTTGGAATTGTCAAGTTATGAAACAAAAATATTTTTCACTGAAAGATTGGGAGTGAAAAATTGAGGACACCAACAACAGTAATGATGAAATTACTATTTTAATTAAAATGGCTATTTCAATTAAAAAACAAACGACTAAAACATGTTGAGATTTGTAGCCACACCTTTATTCCTATTTTCTTAGTGTTATACTTTATACAGAAGTATTAATTTTGACAACAATCTTTTGATAAAAATACACTGATTGTAAAAACAATTTTAAATGCACAACTTGTATGTGTAACATATCACACACACGCGACACAGATGGATCCAGGGAAACAGTGTTTAGCTGCACAGTTTGTTGGCCTCGTACTCCTGGTGGTTGGGCTGTTTGGAGCTGAATGTCTGCAGGGCAGTGAGGATGCGGCTCACATCAGCGCTGGACAGTTTGAGCCTGTGTCGTAGCAGACAGGAGAACAGGTCCACGTGGGGCGCGCCAGGAGGAGAGAGCCGGTTGACCCTGTAGCGCAGCTCCACCAACTGTCGCAGGGCAGAGTCCTGGGAGCCCTGAGTGTATGGGTAGTCAATCTGCAGGATCAGGTCCTGAATGGCCTCCGGGTCAAAGTGCACGCTGTATCCCAGCAGCTGCATGCTGCTGATCTTGATGTAGCCCACATTATTGGCCGGCTCAGTGGGCTCTGGAGGTTCATAGTACACCGTAGTACGATTCCCTCCCGCGGACTCCCGGATACGACTACGCAAGTAAAAGTGTACAGTCTCAAAAAAGCTCTTCCAGCGGTTTCCTAAAGTCAGGGTCCAGTTATAGCAGTCCAGTGGGCTATCCAGCTTGGTGCGCTCCCAGTCAGGGTACCCGCTTTGGCCTATGGGCATGGTCCAGCTCTCTGCATGGCTGCCTCCAAACGGGTTGACGAACAGAGAGAAGGCAGGTTCCAGAGTGCTGTTGGCGGTGAGGCAGAACTGCAGCGCGATGCCCAGCAGCATGTGAACACGGTTGGATTTGACGCGATTGCTCTTGAGTGTGAGCAGCATCCTCTTCCTCCAGGACGGGTCAAACCAGGTGTTGACACGCACATCGTTGCTCACAAACACGCCGTGCAGAGTGATGCGAGGGTCGCGTCGCTGCAGCAGAAAGCGTAGCTCCAAGTCCTGCAGGTCACGGTCACTCTCCAGCCCCAGGTAAGGGTCAGTGGGGTCAGGCACAGAAGGCCGGCAGGCCCCCTGAGTCAGACTGAAGCCTGGATTACAACTGGAGCAGCGTGTGCGGTTCTCTGTGGAGCAGGAGGCGCAGCGGGACCCCTCTCCCACAGAGCATGGCATGAGGCCCTGGCAGGAGGGGAGGGCGTGGGGGCACGAGCAGCTGCGACCCTCCTCACTGTAGACTCCTACATGGCTGTTCTCACTGCAGTACAGGATGGACAGACAGTAGCCTAGCCAGAAGTGCCGGGGCCTGCAGAGGTCAGGGGATATTTCAGTTAAGGTCAACAGTTATGTAAGTGTCATGTATGGATTAAGAGTTGGTCTGGAAAACTTTTGTTTTTGTCAGTTTTCCCCCTTTTGTTACTCTCTGATTTTTCAGTTTTGCCAGTCATGTTTGCTTTTCTAACCAAACAGCCTCAGCTGCAGCCATGGAAGCAAAATCCGATTTGAATCAAGTCTATTCTTTTGTGTGCTCAAAAAACCCCTCAAACGCATGCCTCTCTGCTCTGCTACATTATTTATAACAATGGAAAAACTGCTGCAACATTTTATTTTTGTTAAAAGACCAACTATAAGTTAATAGTTGGTCTTTTTTTTTGTGTTTACACAAAAATGCAATTTCCTTCTAAACAGATTTAAATGCAAGACCGATTGAATTTCCTTTTATAGAGAAAAGGAGTGTGATAAAAACTGTAATTGGATTGTACACTGAGAGGGCTTCGCATTTCACTATTGAGCTGATGGATTGTGTCATTTAGTTAATTTCCAGCCAGAAATAGCTATCAATATGGAGTGTTCATGAGAGAGGCATAAATCTGAGCGGAGATACGGCCAAAGTGATCTCTGATAGATATTAAAACAGATGGTAGAGCAGCTGAAAACGCAGGAAGACAGTTTGAGGGAGCGACTTGGACGACCCACTGTCCCACACTCACTACAGCCTTTGGACAGCTACAAATTACCATGTAACCTTTGTTCTCTTTTAAACTCCAATCCCCTGGCAGCATGTACACACTGACTCTTTTGAGCTTGAGGGAGGGACAAAACTGTGCATCTGCTCCACACATTTCTCAACCTAACGAGCCACCGGGCTTTCTTCAAGACTCTGGTACTGCTTCCATTAAATGTAATTTCCAGCTGTATAGTGTAGCAGATTAAGCTCATTTTATGGCCACTTTGTGATACAAGTGCCAAAATTGTCATACATATTGCTTAGGACATTCTATTTACCTTAAAAGGAACAGGCCACCGTTTTTCCATACTGAGATATACTGAGCTTGGTCACTTCTAACTTCACCCCCGTTTGACCCCATAGAGGAGAGAAGGAGAGGCTAAATGCTAACAACATCTAACAACGTAAAGATCAGACAGGTACACATCAACTCGTCTAAGCTCAGGTAAGAACATATCTTAGTCTGGAATAACAGTGTTTCTTTAAAGGGCCCCATTAGCCATCAATATAATAAAAAAATCAATATACGATTATCTAAGATGGGTTTCAATCATACCTGTTTACATGCTGTAAATAGGCAAGACACCTAATACTGATATGTCTCTTTCCTTTTTTAAATGTAATTGTTGTTGCATTTTGAAATATCCTGAGATGATAGGGTTAATTAAACAGCATTAGAGGGTCTCTTTTTACGTTTTGAAATAATAAACATTCTAACATAAAAAGGTAATCGAATGACCAATGAATATTCAACTTCGGCAAGTTTGATATAGTTACTGGTCTATCTGAAACTGTAGGTCAATTGTGTTGATATTTTTGCGTAATCTGCTCTGCTAGTAGAATTTTTCAAAATCCAGCGGCAAAAACATCCTTGAATTTGGAAGAATAGCAAAAAACATGAAATGTATATTTGAATTACTTTGAATGTTTTGGAATTGCTACATTTCTGCATACCGCGCTAGGACAGGCAGGATTGTCTGGAGGGAAACTACTCTTTCAGAATACATGTAGTAAGTCAGTCGGTTAGTCAGGTTACATCCTTCCTTAAATGCACAGTAATTTATACCCAGTCTGTGTGGTGTTAGTGAAAACCGTCTCTATGGACAATCAACCTTGTCTTTTTCAGTTAACAGGGAACCGTCCCTGCTCCTGTCAGCACTTCCTGCATAACTGCGCCTTCTAATAAGTACCGTCTCGCGCGGCTGCTTCTCACAACGCCCGGCGCATAAATCTCTTTCATAATTATACATTTCTAGCAGCGTATTGGGTTAACAGACTGGGGTTTGAATTATTCCCCCGGCGTTGTCTCACCTCGGCCTTGGTAGGACTATTTTGGGCTGTTGTCTGCACCTCTTGCTCAGTCTGAAGAGCTTGTTAGTGATGCGCTGGGCTTTGTTGAGGAGCTGGATGCTGTTGGCTTCCAGCTGACGGTAGCGCTGCAGCAGGTTGGCGTCCGCGCGCCACAAGTGCTCCACCACAGATGTGTTCACAGCGTAATGTTTTGGCAGTGTCTCCACGAAGCCGCGAAACTCCTCTGTAAAACAAGATGCAATAAGTAAAGTGTGTTGGTTTAAACAGAGTGCGGAAGTAACACACACACACCAAAACTTTGTTATTGCGTATCCTTAAGAAAGCAAAGCATGATTGTTTGAGGAATTCAGAGAAGGCCGACATTTCGGGCAATTGTTCTAGCGCTTGTTGATCAAGAAAAACTACTCTCTAATCAAATACAGCTTTTATTCCTTGGCACAATAACTTTCAATGATAAGTAAATAGAGTGCACTGGTGGCCTTGGTAGTGCGGAGTCACTGAACAACAAGAGTGTGACAGAAAAGTTTTCAGGCTTTTTTCAAAGGATGAGAGTCTAAATCACAGAGAAACATATCGAGCTTTGATCTCACACTTGTGAAATGCTGTAGGCAGAAGACAAGATCTCATATATTCCCTCACATGTTACACACCTGAACCACACAGCGCTGAAGGCCACATGGGGCCGAGCTGGAAGCACACAATATGGTCTCCTCAACAGTAACACATTGACTTTGATTTTGTAGCAGGTTACCTTTGTAAATTTGAAGCACAAATGCTTTGAAGATAGGTGTATTTTTCCTAGTTGGACTCAACTATTGCATGTTATTGTGTGACTTACTGAAAGTCCTGATATTATTATAATGCAATTTTTACATGGCATCTTCTACACCCGGTATTGGAGAGCAAATAATGTTTAAATGTTTAATTATTTAAAGCAAATGTGTGTGTTTTTAAAGTCGTGGGAGAGAGAGAGAAAAAAGTATATCTAAATGTTTTTTTGGTAATGGCTTGTCTTGACAGGTTACTTGTTCTACAGAATCTAAACCTCTCTGCATAATGTTTCTAAAGTGTAAAGGTGGGAAAACAAAACTGAAATTTCTCAACATCTACAACTCTTAACTATTAAAGTTTAAAATGACTTGCAATATATCTTTGTTGACACGCTATTATGCTCGTCCTTGTGTTGGCAAACATGTATGTTTTTTGGGGGGGACTCGAGTGAAAACAGATGGATGCTGTTTTTGGACACATTCCAGCTCGGAGACGTTTCACAAACATTATTTGATGTGACACCAAGATTGACAGGCGTCGGATTTAGAGCCTGGCAATGTTTCATAGCTGGGCGTGAATTTTCAAAAGGCTTAATGTTTGTGAAGAAACTTTGGAGATTAGAAGAGTGTGAGCCAAGTAAACTGTCCCGAAGAATTAATGGTGAGAGAGAGTATTTCTGCGGCAATCTCAGCCTGAACTTCTTATGTCCCTTAACTGTTTTAATCCTGGTTTTGGAGGCCTCCAGTGAATGCCACGGACTCACCAGATTGCTCAAACTCCTGATTGGTGCTGCTCCAGGCCTCTTGGACACGCAGCAGGCTGTTCTGCAGAGAGTCCAGGTCTGAGAGGGGGCAGTTACAGTGTGGGAAGTCCACGCTGCAGCGGCACCAGCAGTCTCCTCCGCGGCACACGAATTCCCCTTCGGACTTACAGCCGATGTAGTTGAGCGCAGCCTGGATGAAACGGCTCTGCAAGTAGAGTGGGAGGAGGACCTGCAACCCTGAGAGGGAAACATGTAATCATAAATGTATCTGAATAGAAATATAGGCTACAGTACCTGCTAATCACTGTTGAAAATATCTATATTAATGTAAAACAGGAACCAAAATAACCACAATTGTATTATAATTATTGATAGTATTATGATGGAAATCTGTATTGTTAGAAGGGATTATAGGGGGATCTGGAGTGTCCTTCACTGAACATCAAACCGTTTGTCTCAGATATAGTCCTATACTTTAGCAGCTCATCACTCTTATTAATTCGCTTTCTTGGTGTTCTTTTTTCTCCCATGAAAGATCAAAAGAGCTGCACCAGCGGCTTTAAAGGGCCACATGTGGCTCTTGAGATAGTGGTATCTTACCCCTGGTGTAGCAGCTGGTTGGAGTTAAAAAAATCCCCAGTTGTGTCTACAGGGGATATGTGAGCACTTGGCAGGAGGAATTTCAAAAGGTAAAGAAAGTACAATGAAAACCTACAAATGTAATATAATGTTTTGACTAATTAGGGGAATTAAGGCAAAAATATGAGTCTACAAATATGTAGGAATTTTACTTGACCCTTTACTAAATACCTGACATACTTGTGGGGTTCAGGGTGTTTCATGATGGCCTTTGAGACTGTTGGCACTGGACAGCTGCCACATCTGCCTCAGTTTGGCCCCAGGGCAGCTGTGGCAAAGGCAGCTCATTATAACCAAGAGTTAGGGCAGTTAGGGCAGTTAGGGCTAGGCCTGTCACAGCAACAAATTTGACATTTGATGTATTGAGGCAAGAAAGTCTCACGATAAACGATATTATTGACTCTAACTATACTAGATACTGTCAACATAAAACGGACAATAAACCTTTGCTCTAAAAGCGCATCATCATATCCTAAAATACTACCTAAGCTGCAATAAACATGAAATATAATGTAACTAAATTTGCTTCAGTTAAAAATCCAAGTTTTACAAAGAAAAAATAGGGGAAATGCTATTAAATGTACTGACGATAAATATCGAGCCAAAAAATATATTGTTTATCTGTTATTTATTGAATGATAAGTCGAAATAGTTATTATCGTGACAGCCCTAGTTTGTGCATGGAGACATGGCCTAAAATCTATATCACGATATATAAAAGAAATATCACGATAACGATGTATTTGACAATATATTTGACAATGGACAAATTCCTTCAAAATCCCAGCCTTACGCCTATTGGGAAGATTAAATCAGCTAATTTTTTTTTTTTATTTTTTTTTACAACATACTAATTTCCTCGAAAAAAAAGATCTACTCAAGCAGTTAACATCCTTCATTTGATTTTACTTTTTAAGCACCTGTCCCTGTGTTCTACAGTCAATGTTTATGCTGCTCTGATGGAGCTGAGCGTAACATAAATTATATTGTGTCCACAGCGACGTAAAAAATTATGATATAAAAAATGATATCGCGATAACGATATGCAATACGGTTTGGTCCACCCCTACCACCAGTGTGTCACTGTGGAGTGAAAATGCTTTTTATGCTTTTATAAAACAAAGGATGCAGGAAACATAGTCCCCTATTGTACATGTTTTACGGAAAGCTGAAGCAACTGGGGGAAACCCACAAACCTACATGAAAAACTCCCCACAGAACGGCCCCACAATCAAACTTGCAGCCTTCTTGCTGCGAGGAAAGAGCAATAATTCTTCAGCCACAATGCCCACTGGCATACAGCACGGAGCTCTTTAAACGCTCCCTCGTCGCTCTTGACTCCACTAACCAGCATTCTGTTGAGTTCAATGGCTCTTACCCTGGAGCTGGACCTTGTTTTCTGGGCTGTGGACCAGCACTGAGCTCACTGTGTCCAGATTGTCATAGTTACTGCATCCGAGCGGGCCCGTCCTGGTTTCAGTCACCTGGAAAACATTGATAATACATGAATACAGGAGCCTCATTCAAATGCAGGAGTGTGTTAGACCTGAAATATGCAAAGTCATTACAGCTGTGTTCTGTTGCTCACTTCAATACAAAGAACATCGAGTCTTTCAAGTGCAACCTGTGAATAACATCCCTTTTGTGTTAAAATGAAATAAATTTTAGGGTCAAGAGATTGTTCATCAGGAGCACTTTATGCCTCAAATGAATTTTAAATGCACTAAGTCACTGTGAAGTAGCATCATGAAGGTCTTCAATTACATAGCTCCCTATGCTCTCACAGAATAATTTGCTAAATCAACTCCTTTGCAAATGTAAAATAAAAAAGCAAACTTCAAACCATGTGCTCACTTTGCCTCTAAGTGTAATTAATGCTGGCGCTGAGGAAAGCACCACTCAGAGTATGTTAGCATAAAGTGTGTACGTATATATGGTGAACAGCTAACGAATCGCTAATGAGCCGCGATGCTCTGTAGGTGCCGCCGTTCACATCTTTCATCATATTACACGATACTGCTGTTCATCTCTACCTCTCATCTTCAATTTGCCTCAACATGCTACAAAAGTAAATGGGGAGAGGACCTTGACTGGAAATTAATGGCACGATATCTCTAATCAATCAGGCTGATTCATAACCGCTTCTCCAGTCGGGACGGGGTGGGGGCCGGGACACTCGTCTTCATCAGAGGCCACTCACTTTAGAGGCGCGGTTTGCCCCTCAGCCTGATTAATGCGTACAGCCTAATAGCCACTTCACATAAGAAAATGATTGGTGTTTTAAAGCACGCTGATGCAAAGTAGTGCATCTATACTTGAATGTGTCTTAAAAACTTTATTTGGCAACATGTCACAGCCAATATGCTTAGCTTTAAAGTACTTTATCTGCTTAGCTGTACCCCGTAGCAGCAGCAGGTAAATTGTAATGTATTGAGGCAAATTTCTAAACAGGCATTTGTTCTTAATCCAGCCTGGTTAAGTAAATTACCTAAATTAATTCCCAGAGCGAGAATTAAGTGATTTATTCCTTATTGTTATCTTCAGGGTGAGCTGCAAAGAAGTCTCAAAGTAACTCTGCAGAGAGGCTTAAATCAACATTACATTATGTGAAGCAGTGCAGTGAAGGTGAAGAGGACAGACAGGATGCTAAAAGAATAGTCTCACACTGTCCAGAGCTCGTGGTCAGTGATACATCAAAGGTGTTTAGATTATCGGTAGATTTTCTATTAACACTTCTCTTTTATGCATTCCCCATTGGCTTTATTAAACAGGACAGAGCAGTGTGAAAGGGGGTGAAGAGAGGGAGAGACATTCAGCAAATTACTAAAGCCAGGACTTGAATCCTCAATGCTGAGGTGTATAGCCTTTCGGCTGTTAACACTATGCAATAAATCAGGGAACATTGGAATGCTTTGCTATGATCCATACGCCTTGCCTCCAAAAGAGATTGGTAAACAATGGTTGCTGCCCTATACTATTTTGTACCTTTTTTTTTAAAGTAGTACATTTTTCCAAATGCGAGTGCTGTAGCTGTCAACAGCCGCTTTATGGGACAATACCTAAAACATTTAAATCTCCTGAATAATTGAGGGAGATGAATTGCCAGATGGATTTGATTAAGAATCTACTACTGGCAGATAAGGGAGGTCAGATGCTGCTCTTGATTCTGCATTCGTATTATAATTTAAACATTATCCTCTTACGTTGGGGAAGGTGAAAGGGAATCTTATTTGTATAGCGCGTTTCACATGACAGTCACTCAAAGCACTTCACACAAAAGAAGAGTATTTTCATTATGCCTGAAAACCAGACTCACTGCTGTACCAGCGACTGAGTCTGGTGACCGTGGCATCAACGATATGTCCAGAGCGGAACATACTCAAGCAAACAGGAAGCGGACAAGAAGAACCTGAATGCACGAGCTAGACTGATACAAAATAAAAATACAAAGGGGTATCATTCTGGTCTCACCAGGCTAATTTTCATTAACTTTTAAGCTGTACATATGTAGCCACAGTTTCCCCTGGGGCTGACTGACAGAAGTGCGTCTGCACACAATTGCGCTAAAGGACCCTCCGACAACCCCTGATCCCTCACTCACACCGGCTTCCTGGTATTCCTCAGTGGTTCCCCCATCCAAGACGGTATAGCCTTATGGTCTTTTGGTCTCTCATATTCATCACGGGTACAACGTGATGATGTATGAGGCCCATTACCTTAGCAATAAAAAGTCGAAATATTCTTGAATGGCAAAAAGTCCTCAAAATGACGTCCATACTGTAAAAAGTTATGTGACTGAAGATGACATACCCGTATAGCACTGGACGCTATCTGTAGGTGGTGTAGCTTCCTCAGCGTGCTTTCTCTGTCTGTGAAATACGACGCGGCCAATTGGTGGAGTGTCTCTAGCGTCACGGCGCCCGTCCCGTTGAACTTCTTGTTGGACGTCTCGCTGTCTGCAGATGGCGACTCATGGTTCAGTTTCCTCTTATCCACGAATATGGTGAGAGACTCCTCTCCTGGTGCCAGAGAGAAAAACGGCCTTCATTAGTTCTGACTGAGCAGCGCTAATCATCTTTCATTAACATCTTTATAGATGGTGGAAGTGCAGCTGTGATTACAGCTGATAGAGTGGAGAGGAAGGACAGGACCTGGAAAGACTGCGCTTCTACTGTAAAGACAAAACAAACGCTGCTGGTGTTTAGGCGTAGATGTTGTTTCGTCCTTGAGAAAAATGTGGTACCTAATTGTTATTTTATTTTATTTATAATATACCACTGTGATAAGAGTAACGATTTTTCATTTTCATTTTTTTCAACCAGGTGCACCTCACTGTCCATGTGCACTAACGTTTGAGAGAAAACTGAAATGTGCTCATCAAGTCTGTTCTCCCTCCCAACCTGGACCCATACCAGTGTGCTTATCTGTCCAATTTCTCAACTGATGATGCCATCTCGACTGCGCTTCATACAGCCCTCACTCCCCTTGAAACAAAGGACTCCTACGTTAGAATGCTGTTTTAAGACTTTAGCTCAGCATCAACACTATAATCCCACAGCAGCTAATACACAAACCTGGAGATCAACACCTCACTGTGTAACTGGCTGCTGGACTTTCTGACGGGGAGACCACAGGCTGTACGTGTTGGCGGTAAGTCCTCCAGAACCATCACACTCAATACGGGGAGTCCCCAAGGCAGTGTGCTGAGCCCCCTCTCCAGCATGCACCACTAACAATCAACAGTACTGCAGTGGAGAGAGTGACCAGCACTATGTTCCTGGGTGTGCACATCACAGAGAACCACGCAAACGACATCACTGGTCATGAAAAGTAATCAGCGTCTCTACCTTCTCCAACCAATAGCCAGAGTCCCAGCCTCTGTTATGTGCAACTTCTACAGATGGACTATGGAGAGCATCCGGACCAGCCTCATCACTGTGTGGTCTGGCACCAGCTCCTGACACAGGAGCCTCCAGCGCAGAGTGAGAGCAGCGGAGAAGATCTGCAGAGCGAGCCCCTCTCCCCTCCATTAAGGACATGTACTCCACCTGTCTCACCTTCTCCACCTTGCCTAGCTCTGCAAATTAGTCTGGTAACGGAGCAATTGGAGCAGTCTGAACGGGCGAGCCTATTTTTTGTTTTTTTTGCACACAGATTGTCAGTGAAATAAACCAATCAGCAATTAGCGGACGTGACGACAGCTGTAGTCCAACTCACAAAAAATATGAGCTGAATCCATCCATGATTAGTTTTGGTTAATAAGTTCTGCACGTGTCACTGTTGATTGAACTACAACATACTGTAGTGGCACAGTGAGTGACGTAACCTTGTCAATTGACTGTGACTGTCATGATTGGTTCGGCCTTAGCCGCCAATCATTTGTTTACCATGTATGTCCAGACCCACCTCCTTTCGCGCAGAAAAGAGGTGGATATGGTTTACCAGGCTATCAGGAAGGAGCCCAGTGCAATCCATGGGCCAGGTCAAGTTGTTTTATCCACCAGGCACCCCCCAACCCCCCGCCCCACACCATGGGTTTGACAGAACTTCAATTTTGATTCAATTGCATTAATTGACAATAAAAATCTTTTGATCTTTTGAGCTAAACTGTACAAGAACCTAGGGCTGAGCGAAATAAAAATAAAAATTGAATCCGTGGTCTGATCCCTGTGACGATCTGCTGTTATGAGGAGATCGTCATATAGTGAATTCTGTGGCTTTTCAGTGTATTTTTCTCTCCTATTGGTTTGCCTCTCTCATGCTCTGAGGGAGGGAGGTATTTAACCAAAAGTGCTCGGATCTTCAGATACCGCTTAAATCATGATCTCTCACAAGAAAATTGTGATATGATTTTTTGGCATACCTCGCTAGCTCTAAGGAGTGGTACTTAATAATACTGTGCAGGTGCAGAGACTTGTGGTAAACTCAGATGGAAGGAAGCTGATTTGTATAGCATAATAGCAGCTTTTTGATATATTCCATAGCTACACACTACTCTGTCTCTGACCCGCTTTATGACAAAGTGAAAAGGGCAATTGACAATTCAACATGTTTACATTTTGTGCAGATTTACATGTAAACAGTGAATCAGAACTGAATAAAAAAAACAAAAAGGAATAAATAACAGAACCAAATTAGGAAATAACAACTGTCGGTGCTGAGTTTGAGCGTATATTGTCTTCATGTTATGTAATTTGCAATGGCTAAAATCCCATAATTATTGTCATCTAAATAAACTAAGGCGATTTAAAGTATTAACTTTTGAGCCAGTGGTGGCAATTTCATGAGTCTAAAACGTATTCATGGGAATAAGGAAGAAGCAAAGTTCCCGGGTTGGACTTGCTCTTGGACCTTAGTGAGGCATGGCGGCACAACACCAATTATGGAAATTCTTCCGCTTCGAATGTCACATACTGTGCCCGAGTGCAATAAGGAAGTCAAATATCAAACATCACCGGAAAGTCAAGTGAACCATGTTTTACTGACTAATCAAAGTGATTCTTTCCTGTCATATCCACCAATAGGGACCTGCTTTTTTATTTCGTTTCTCAATATTACACGTACAATAATTCTACAAAGCCAGTCTAAATTTGAAACGGTGTACAAGTTAATAATACTTAACATAATCTCGACTTGAGAGTGCCACCACTCGTCTGTGTCAGCCTATCTCAGAGACATGACAGCTGCTGAAAGTCACTTTGTGAGGAGCAGAGAGAGCACTTCCAAATTGCTTTGTGAACTTGTGTTTCTGTGTCGGAGCATCTGAATTTATCTTCTCCACGGATTTGGATGGATTTCTGCTGGAGGGATTTTTTGAACACTGGTACAAAATAGTGAGACTGGAATAAAGCTCTTTGTCTCCACTTCTGAAACAGTGACAGCCAAACCGTATGTTTACTGTGGGTTTTTGGCCAATTACCGTATTCATGGGAATGAAATAAAAGCCAAAGCAGACATCAGAATGATACTGAGTGCAACATAATAATAGGGATTTCCAGTTGAATTTCCTTTTCCATC
The DNA here is from genome assembly GCF_951799975.1 of Gobius niger. Taxonomy (NCBI): domain Eukaryota; kingdom Metazoa; phylum Chordata; class Actinopteri; order Gobiiformes; family Gobiidae; genus Gobius; species Gobius niger. The sequence continues at coordinate 17,714,187 of NC_136864.1, forward strand.
TGGGTTAAAGCATATTGATAATGATTTATAAGAAAAATAAGCGACCAGCCTGTGGTGTATAAATAACAGCACATTGCACAACAAACACGATCCTCCCTTTGGCGGCTGATGCTATGAACTAAATTCCCTCACTGTTCTCCAATTTACTTCCCTAAAAGTGATTTGGTGTCGGGTGTAACGCAAACCACTGATCCAAGAAATGTATTATGTGCTTTGTTGATAAGAAAACAACAGATGTACAGACTGGCGTGCCTTACGGTGTGATAGCATTTCTCTGCGTTAACGTTCCAAAACCATATCTGTTGAGCTGTTGTTCCAGGACCAGCCAAGAGACACTCACCATATTATGATGTCGCATGTCGGACACAGATACATGGCTTCATGACCTAAAGTTTGCAAAAAATAATATTCCGAATGACTTCAGGATAGCCACAATAATACAGTGATGCGGTTGATGCGGTTTAGTAGCGGATAGTGCAGACATGTACACGGATCATTGCACCCAGGGGCGCAGATAGGTTTTTGAAACTGGGGGGGAACAAAGCTGCTCAGGCATGACAACCTATCAAACTTAATTGCCCATCATTGCAAGACAATAATGCGTATTGGTACGGTTTCTAATCACTCACCAAGCATGCCACATGACGTATGAAAAAGCAGTCCTGACGTAGGCTACACTGTCTGATAACCAAGTAAACCAACAGCTCGCGTTTCGCATTTTGACACACGCACAGCCCAGTCAACACAAACACATGAGCGCAATACCGTTTCTCGCCGCATATCAAAGTGAATGGTCAAGGGAGGCGCTGTTTCGCACATTGCAAAATGCTTGCAAGATATTTTTCTTCATAAAAGTGAGGGGGACGGATCCAGGTGAATGAAAATCTGGGTACGTCATGTCCCCCCCGTCCCCCCCGCTATCTGCGCCCATGATTGCACCAACAACTTGCTGAATGTATCTTAAACCCCCTTCACCCTCAACTGTCCTACCCTATGAAGCATATGGTCCAGAACTCCTTAAAAAAACACATTGTTCCTTTGTAAAGAACATAAAACATGTCTTTCAACATCAGTTTCAGATTGTTAGAGCTATTTGCAAACAAAAACCCTCCTCTCGGAAGTGAGCGAGTGCTCAGTGTAAGCGTACCTCCCAGCGTGGCAGACACCAGGACGTGAGTGCCATACTTCTTAATGAGGCTCTCTGTGATGCTCTGCAGGCTCGGCCGGCGTCCCAGCTGCCTGACCGCCTGCATGAATTCGGGGTCGAGGGGTGGAGCCAGGCCCCCGCTGCCCGATGAGCTGTCCCGCTTCTCCACGGCTAAACTGTTGACCTTCCATCGACCAAACTCCCTGCGGTACAACAAAAACAACACAAGAAACAGTGAGGTTTAATGCTGTTGTTGGGACGTGGTCGATAGTCCCTGTTTAAAGTGAAGGGTGTGATGGAGATTAGAAAAAGGTGACCCCATGTGAGACGCCACCAATAACACGGCGTCGCTCTGGCAGGAGTGGAAAAGGTGTTAAAAGCATGTTATCAAGTCGGAGCGATTAGAGTTGCTTTTGAAATCACCGTGCACACTGTAAACATGTTCAGCATACTCAATATCTATGCGGAAAACTGAAATCTTCTAGAAATACTTAGTTTACAATTTTTATAATGCCTTTCTTTCTCCATCCGCACTGAAAAGAGCTTTACATCAGGTAATCATTCATCCTTTTCACTTTTCCAAGCAGCCACATATTCATACACTCACATTCGTCACCGACACTGGAGAAGAGTCTTACCCAAGAACTCAAGAACGGTCAATTCACAATCAGTGGTCCAGCAGCTTTGTCATCTGAGCCACTGCCACTTCAGTTACTACTGCTAAAAGATGCATAGTGATTCAGAAATAATGATGCACTTTCTTTACCCTCAAACCCAGCACTTACCACTGCACATTATTCGCAGTAACAATGTAACCTGATACGTCCACACAGTTCAGCTCACTTGACATTCTGCAGCTTTTTGATTGAAGCAAGACTTGTTTCCTCTTTCTGCTTTAAGTTGATAATTAAAAAGACCCTTAATATAAACTTTATCAGCGGCTGATCAAGATCTGTAAACAAAACATTATTCCTTCATATTCTCTGGCTTTCAAATCCATGTTCATGCCCTTGCCAAGATAAAAACAGTGTGCAACAGGAAAAAACAACAACATATCAATCAATGCGCACAATTTGCCCCATTTTCCCTCCTTGTTTGGTCTACAATAGCAAAGCCAAAAGCATATTGAATAAAGCAAACAAAACAAAATTTGTTCTTTACAGTTTAAAAAAAAAGAGACTCATTCTGACCCTCATTAAGCAACGGCAGAGCGGTTCGACTCGTCTGAACTGAGGCTTGTCTTTTGACCTGTTTTGTTTTCCGTTTGTTGTGGTTTATTTAGTGATGCTACTGTGGGCGCCAGACAGTGTCCACAGTTATTTTTTTTTTGCCATGCTGTTTTCAACATAAATTGGGCAATTTTTAGCTTATTTCTTGATCATAATCATTATTTTCGAATGTCAAAATCTCAAATCCAAAGCCCTGAGAGCTGCTTTTTCAGTCGGAGAGGGAGAAAAGGTCGGTTTCTTATCATCTCAGGAGCACATGAAAAACATTTAAAATTCCAGCTGTGGGTTTAGGGCGGTTTTTCAGATATTTTTGGACAGGTTCGGCTGCTGCAACCTGGCAACCTTGGCGCCAAAGGAGAAATTAAGGTGGTATGGCTAACTCTTCCTCAACAGCACCATCCATCATTATCAATGACATTTGTTTGTACCTTAACCAACACAGCCTTTAGATATCCACCTTTTATAAAAACTTATCAGCCATGTTAGGGGGTAGTTGAACATTGAAGATAGATTAACATTATAAACTAGCCTATATAAAAAGCAGAAAAGCTGGTTGTGTAACAGATCAATATCAGTAGAGTTAAGTGAAATAGACAAGAGTTATTTAAAAATGTTATATCCATGTTCATGCTCCATATTCCAAGCATTGGTACATCTCTCATTGTTTATTATGAAATGGCAAAAGCATGTGCTCCCCCTCTTTTACCTTAGCTCATTGTGTAAGATGACAGTATAATCCCAACAACTTTGCATCAAACCAAACTCAGACAGCACTTATGAATGCAACTCAACTCATCAGCTTTCCCATTTGTTACTTCACAGCAGTAGGCAAACTTCAAAAAGATTCAGTGTTGATATTCAGAAGCCAGCAGGCAGCTCCCCCACAGCTCCATAGCAGCATCGCGCAGCCTGATGCTTACACCTCTATGACTGCGCGCGGTACCTACCCCGCCTCCAGGGATCCAATCAAATCCCTACCACAAGACAAGAGATGGACAGAGAAATAATTGAGCGAGGGGGGACATTTGTGCCATGTGTGTCGTTACATTCAATCAACTTAACATGGGGACAGGGATCGCCCACGGCAAACTCCAACCGTGTAGAGAAACGGTGCAGCTAAATACACTGTAACTTACTGTAAAAGATTAACAGAGCGGGCGACGTGGAGGCGGAGGGGGACGCAGGGCTCTGGCAAAAAGGATAGATGTGTTTTTTGAGGATATTAGAGAAGAAACAAAAAGAAAAGAAGATTGCTAAAAAATACCATTTGAAGAGAACTAGCTTAAATCAAATCATGGTTTAATGAACGTATTACTGAAGAGTAGTAACAGTGGGTTTTTGGCAAGGGACAGTGGATGGAGGAGCCGGCCAGTTGTATCGTTGGCATGGTGACTAAACCTGAATAAGTATTTTACGAAATGGCAGTGAGGCTTTTTAGAGTGACATTCATTTTTCCATTTTTCACTCATGACATGCTTTCCAATTATGTCGAAGCAATATGATACTGGCAGATCTGTTCACTGTAGGCAAGATCGTCACAACAGTCTATATTCCTGTTGATACATGTGTCCAGATCTGCGCTTTTTCCCATTCCTTTATTTCCTGCACTCTTTTCTCATATCGCTATTCAGTCCCTGGTCCCCTTTCCTTTCACTTTGACAAAGTCTCACTTCCTTTTCTTCCTCCATTTGGCTTAAAAGGCGACACCAGGTGTAACGGCCAAATTATACTGTGTGATTTGAACTGTGCTCTTCTGTGTGTGGAGAAATGTTCTGCAAAGTCACGCTCAAGTGTAAAACTGTGCACAGGATTTTGTGCTGTTAAAAGCCTTTTGGACACTAATAATTATAATAATGTCTTGCTTTTGTGGATTGGGTGGCTGTGCCAAAAGTAATTGCACTTTGCGGGATTGTGCATCATATTTCGCTCTTCCCACCCATCAACAGAATGTGTCTTTTTTTTGGCTGTTGGTAAACTTAATGCCCTGCCAACGTAGACCTCACCATTTTTCGACGCTTCGTACAAACACAACATGTCGCCGTATCTTTAGCTTCAGATTGGTGACTTCTGAAACTAACAATAATTGCCATATGATATGAAGTTACAATTTTAGTGGTGCAATTGTCGAATAATTACTTGGGGGGATTAAAACAAAAAAACTGTCTCCATAAGGATTCAATCAGCAAACTTGCAAACCCTGTATGTTCTGAAATGTACAGTATGTGATTCTTGTGTCAGTTTTCCGTCTAATGCTCTTGCAGGTGGTCAAAATGTGTAATTGCCATTACTATAGCTGGCAAAAGTTGTTTTTATGTGCAGCCCTTTTCTGGCCCTGAAGTATAATAAAGGCTACAGTAGACAGCCCATTCGAGCACTTTGTGGCCATTTGAAATAAAGTGAAGTGCAGTGGCTTTTGACAGAGAACTATTTAACAATTAATTACAAAAATTCACTTGGCTGAAGTCAATGCATTGGGTTTTTTAGTAGCAGTAATGTATGACATGTCCACCAGGCCTGGCTGCTTTTGTGGATCCTATTTATGAAGGAGATTTTAGTATTGACAAATGCAGGTGTCACCGCGAGATAAACACCACAGAGTAAGAGATTCCTGAGGGGAGATAATGGACAAGATGATTCATAAAGCCACAAATCTCAACAATAAAGCATTCTTTCTCTTGTGTGTGCCCTTGGCGCTGTCCGGCAGCACTGCACACACTGTCCAGGTATGATGCATTGAACAATCCCAGCCCAGATATAGTCATCATAAGACTGATAAAAAAACAACGGAAATTCATCAAAACCCTCTGCAGCCACCGAGATGATAATGCAAATGAGGAATTTTGGCTCAGATGTATAGACAGACATGGCACCCTGCTTGAAGCCTGCTTTAAGATGTGACGGATATCCCCCATCAAAGGAGTCCTGTGGAGGTCATTTGGTACATTAGCAAAAAAAAAAGTAATTATCCAAAAGCTAATGACTTTGATCAGTGATTACTTCCCAATCACACAATTCGTAAAGATGAGTGAGGCTGTTTTGCATACTTAAATATCACATCTTGAGTTTGGCTCATCATCTCTCTGCCTAATTCACTGCAGCTGCTGTACCTGTTTATCTAGACATATCTGAGTTTGGACAAGCTTTTCTTTCAGACACTAAAACATCTGCTGGCACTGATGGGTCCACTCCGACCCAAAATCCTCAGCATGGAAATCACAGATGAAAATGTGCTAGTCTGAGAAGTAGCTCTCAAGCATCAGCAGCCCCTGGAAAGACACTCAAAGCAAATCTCAAGTCTTTAGACATAACCCCGGGTCACTACTGTTGAACCTTAACTTGACACAATAATGTTACATTCCTTTCAAAGGCTATATCACAATACTCTATTCTGTTGGGTCCTGTGTGCTATAGGTGAATACATATTAATACTTTCTTTCTGGCAAAAACAAGTTTTGCCTGAAACAAGGCTCTATTTAAATTTGAATGGTTTGTTCTTTTTACATAATAATTGTAAGTGCTTTATTTGTCATTGTCCAAGTGTACAAGGAAATTGTGTTCAGGTGATAGTCCTGAGCCGCTGCGCTGCCATTGTGGGCCAGCCTGACCAACATGTTTTTGGAGGTAGGGGAAACCGGAGCAAACCTGGCTGGCTGCCTTCAGTCTCCTCTGAAACGGTGCAGTGCCTCCCGGGTTTGTCCCTGTTTTAGAGCGTGGTGCCCTGCACTGGTCAGCTCCACCACCTCCTCTTCCTCCTGCGCAGCTCCCTCCCCTCTACAACAGTCTTTCACCATTGAGCATAGTCATAGTATCAGTGCTATTTGCTCTCAAGGTCGGACATTCTTTTTCTCAGTCCTTCTCTCTTTCTGTGACCCAACCCTTGACCACAGTTACTTGGCGAACACACAGTGCAAAATGGAAAGTGACCATGCTATAACCTGCTGCGTGCACTCACCTGTAGATCTTGTACCTGGTGCTGTAGCCTTGCTGGTACCTCTCTTTCGCTTCTGTAAACTCCAGGGATTGATGGAATGGTCCTTTATCGGACAGCAGCCAGCCAAGGGACCCGAAAGAGTCCGCGGAGTCGCTCTGTCCGGAGGCAGAGGCTGCGGCTCCGGACGTCCAGCAGAAGTAGAGCCACAGAGCCTTCCATAGCAGAGACAGCCGTCTATGACTGATCCTCTGACCGCTCATGCTTCACCCAGAGACACCTCATTCTCCCCGGACTGAGGATGACACAGCAGGAAAGACCAGCTTTACGCCTGGACTTGACCAACAATGTGGGAAAATCTTAACCATCTAATTTTGCATATTATGAAATTGAACAAAAACTTGGGCTAAAAAGCGTAAATCTGCGGTTAGCCCCTGCACTTTCACAACTTGATTCTTAGTTCATATTTTCCCAACACATTCCCATCCATCGTGCTGGTTACGCGCTTCCATCTGCTACAGGAGCCAAGCTGAGTTCACCGGAAGGACGCACAGTCAGAAACACTTAAATATCCCCAGAGGTTGGATGGGAAAGAGCTCCATTTCCAGTGAGAATCCTTTGAGAGGCAGGCTCTCCGTGCTCCCGCTGAAGAACAGCCCTGTGTGAGCGCGGCGGGATGAATGAAGGCGCGCTCAGACTCCGGAGCTTTTGACGCCCTCCCTCCCTCCCTCCTTCCCCTGTATCCTCAGCCTTCTGCTCTCGCTCTGGTGCTGTGCAAGACAGCGTGCCAAATGAGCGTTCCGGAGCCTGCGATAATTTCTGGCAGGGCAGGTAAAAATATTGCGAAATTAAAGCAAACAGGCTACACACAGAGAAAACGCATCTTAATGAATCAGGATAGCAATTTATTCGGATCCACAACAGTATCTAAAGGTCATGTGACTAGATGAGAGCTTAGCTTTAGTGTCAACATTTTATCATTTTAATACAGAAGACAATTGAGCAACCTAGTCTACGACACAGCCTGTCACATTGGCATGTTGTTCAGACATTGTTGGCAAAGTTATCTGCAAAGTTAGCAGGGCAACCTAACTCCTATAGCCTTTACTTCGGCCCTGATCTAGCTCAGCTTCTACTTATTTTTACAGTCTATGGTCCAGAGTCGCCTGCGCCATGAATCTAATAGAGCCACGTGGCACCTGCGTGATGGTGAGTGTTTTCAAGAAGGTCCAGATGGTTCAGATGTACAGTACTTGCCTTTAATAAACAAGTAGCCTACGTCATGTTGCAGAGTTGAAGTGATCCGAACTGTAGGGATTGGTGCGCAACAGCTGGTCGATCACATCAAGAGGGAACTCATGAAGCTGGAGGTAAACTCTGATTCCTACTGGGTGTAGTACAGGGGTTGTGGTAGCGCAATTACCCATTGACTAATTTTGTTATTTGCTATTTTAATTTTATTTTGTGTAAATTTGTCATCATTATTCATTCACTCCATACTTGGTGGTGGTGGTAAGCCACTATTCTAGCCACTAGTTGTCTGTGTTGGCTCTCAGGAGTTGTCCATCTTCAATGAAGGTTCTTGTGTCATCTCCATACTCTGTAGTTGAAGTGTCGAATGTTTCTCCTCTCATCCGAAAGGCTTCTTCAGTGACACTAAAGGCAGTCCAGATAAAGACCATAGGGAGGACTTGAGCTTGGCTAAGTTCCTCTCCTTTAACAGGTGAGCTGTTAATAGAGGGGAGGGACTGAGCCAAACTCAACTGCTCCCTATGGTCTTTATCTGGACTGGGGCTGAACTGAACTTCAGTGCACTGACGAAGCTTTCGGATAAGAGGAAAAACGTTGACTCAAGAACCTTCAATGAAGAAGAGCTACACAGTTAAAACTTCAGTCAGACATGTAATCATCAGAAACTTAATGAAAACAAGAAATATCGAGTTAAATTGATCTAATTGGAACACTTGTAAATAAATAAAAAAAACACCTAATACCCAGGATTTTCCACAAAAAGGCACTGTACAACTTTGCCAATGTGAAACTGTCCCACTTTAGCAATACCACATTGGTAAAGTGAACAGCGTTAAAATCTCTTGTAAAAATAAAATTACAAAGAATAAACATGCGGTTTTGAGATGTTTTGTTTGCAGATGCAATCCCTTATACAAGTTATCAACAAAAATCTACATGCGTGTTAGTTTTAAAAAGTTAAAACCTTCAGATCTTAAATCCACAAATGCTATGTCATTGAACACACCTCAGTAGATTATGGTTTGCCACGCCAAATGAAATAATATCTGCAGAAACTTATCCGGCACATTGTATTTTTAGTAATAAAATAATCATTATTAAAGTTAAGTGTCCCACTTTACCCAGTGTCCCACTTTACCCATATTCTCCCTATATGTATCACAGTTTGAGAAACACTGCTACAGAGGGTAGCAATCACAATTGAACCTTCAACAATCCATGCTAAGTGGCAATGAACAACATTGCAGACCTCCTGCTGTGTTATCACACACATAACCTCTATAGCTGTAACCCAGTGTGGTGAAAAGTGTAACATGGAGTTTGTTCCAAGACATTGATCTGGATTTGTTTATGTGCGTAGCAGAGCAGTTGGATATGAGTAGCCCGTTTGGACGTGTCCGGCAAGTGGTGTTTGAGTCCTTTGGAGAAAGCTGTACCAAAAAGTGTCAACGGCTGGATCAGACCCAGGCGATGGTAGATACCTGGTGAGATGTTACGAGGGCTTTGTTTGCAGCCATTAGTTGTAATGTGCTGGACGTTATTGCCGTAAGGGTAGTGACAGGACTACGAGCAGTCCTGCATGAACTTCTGGTTGGCTGAGGCTGTAGTTTTGGGCACTTGTCCGAGGGTGTCAGATCATAAACTTTGTTAGAGGTGTGCTTTAAGATCCATTTTTACCTGTACGTGACGATGTGTCAGTTCGTATCTGTGTGTGAAGCCATGTCGTGTGCTGCAGCCCATTGATGCTATGAGGACCATACATCTCTCTCCAGTGTTCTTAGTCCAATTCGCTGTTCGTTCCGACTAATGTGGTGTCGTGCCTGTTTGGAGCAAGGCTCTGAGGACAGCTGCTTTATTTTTCAACTTTCTTTTCTTGCTCTTTTATTTTTGAAATGTACTTAGGCTCTTCTTTTAGGATGCACATAGACTCTCGGAACATACAGCCTTAAATTACCTTTATGACCTTAAATTATATTTTTACTTCTTTTCATTTATTTTCTTCATGATTTTGCGTTGCGTTGCGTTCTTCACACCAAAGTTGAATTATTTTAGAAGGTAAATACTACCAAGTTAACATTCGACGTGCCACACAGGTAATGGCGGTCTCTGTCACTCTCCTTTTCTCCACATTTATCCCCATTATGCGCCATTACAGGCTGTTCCTATCGGGGTGTGATTGGTGCACATTTAAAGTGTTCAAATGTTCCTGATAATAGGCTAATTATCGAGCACAGTTTCTGCCTCTTTTGCAGTGACATGTACATTGCTTTGAATTGGAAAGGAAAGGAATCACAGGCTTTTCAAAAAACAGGTTCTTATATGGGGATGAAAGTCACAAAGGTTTCCACGTCATAATTGCACCCCCGTCCAAAGTGGTTGGACTTTCACATTTTGCAGTTTGACCCTTTGCTATGTCCTAATTAACTCATTGTCATTAAATGTTTTCTAAATAATTAGTATTATTCATCTTGACTGGTGTAAAACGTGCACTTCACTTTCAAAAGTAAGTTATTACGATCATAACTAAAGTTGCCATGGCACCACTATTAAAAACGTCATTTCTTCTCCTTACCTTCCTTGCAGCAACAGCTTGACGTGCGTTTGACAAATCTTTGACTTGTGTGAACACTGAGACGAGAGACAGCTGCCACAAACTTTTAAGTTACAGAGCGAAAAGTGAATCCGGACGTTTGTGTTCTGTGCATCCGAGTGTGTAGGAGTGTGGACAGGTACAACACAGACGCCTCTCTAATTAGGCTCGAGCTGCAGATTCTTCAGAGGATACGACTTTAAAAACCTCTCCAGGGTGTTTTGAATTATATATGCTTTATATATCTATGTTTGTTTTGCATGCCATGGTTCCTTGCATTGTAAACCCATCGTTAATGCAGTGGATGTAATAAATCCTTTTAACCGTTATAACTATGTAGTTGAAAATCAAGTTGTGATAGTCATTAGAATATTAGTACAGTGTTATTATTGTAGCATGTCTTTACAATACAATGGCTACATGGGTAACTGCCCTAGTGAGTGAAAGTGGTGATTGTAGTGGTTGTAGTGGCTGTATTGTCATTCTTTTGTTTTATTTTAAGATGTGACTGACAACTAGCAAAGAACACAGTTATTTTGGTAATAATTGTCTCAAAATAAGTTGTTCTGTTATCACGTTCAAAACCCGCTATTCCTTCAAATACCTCTAAAACAAGTTTAGAAATGCATGTGATTATTGTATTATTTTAGCAGTCCATATTTGAAGTTCCTGATTAAATTTGCAGTTTGATTTTTCCCGCTCAAAATCAGCCCTACCTTACTTATACTAGCCGTATCAAGTGAGATTGATTAAGCTATTCTTCTTAAATGAGCAGTAGAAGTAGGGGTTAAAATGGCAGTAGTTCATTTGTAGTCGTAATTTATACGTTTGTCGTTCCCATCTTAAGTGTGACTGACATTTGCTCCTGCAGCTAAATGGGCTGTGAACAGGATTTGTCTATATATCCATGATGCTGCTGGATCGAAACACAGCTCTCATTGATTCCTTTTGCAGTCACTCAGCGTGCACTTTCAGGACGCCTCGGGATTCTATTTTATTTCTCTTCCCGGCCTCAAATTAAGAGTCGATTCAGTAACACATCACATTGCGTCCTGAATAGCTGTAGTCACTGTCGCTTCTGTTTGTGTGGACGACCTCAGTCAGCTCAATCTGCTCCCATAGAAACTCAACACTTTTGTCAAAGGATTTGCTTCCCTGCACCACCGCGAGGATGGTTCTGAGGAATGATAAAGGGGGGGCAACAAAAGAGATTATTAATATTCCATAGTTACCGTTGCAGTAGTATCTGTAGTACTAGGATAGCCTATACATTTTTATTTTGTTACTAAGAGGAAAGAACAGAGTAGCTGGAAATTAAATGTGGATTTATTTTTCAATTTAAAGCCTCCCTGTCTGACATTACAGATTATATGTTGCTACATCACAAGAGCAATTGTGTACAAACACTTGTGAAACTGAAAACATAAGCATGCCTGTGATACCAAGCCATGGCCATGCTCTTTTTGTCAAGCATCGTAAAAACAAAGCCCTTGGTTGAGGGTCAAACAGAGCTGTGGAAACATATATTCGTTATGGGGTGTTGAGGGAACATTGCCCCCCAAAAACACCTTTTCAGTGCTTATTTCCTGTTTATTATTAGTACTTGCAATTCACAGACTATTCACCAGGGGGTGCTGCAGAACCCTCAACACCCTGGGTTTCCACGCCTTGGTACAAAATGTATCTTTGGCAGAGTTATGAGGTATTTTCACCAATGAACAGACACAGTAATGAAGACCAGTTTATCAGGTGAAATGATGCGCAGCATGGTCTTATTAAAGCAGTACATTTAGTAACAGCACTTTTTGAATATAGTGGGCTATTAGGGGCACAATAAATCAAAATTCAATTCCAATTATGATTATTGCACAAATCAAGAACACAAATAACAAAATCGAGAAAAAACGATTAGTAAACACTAACTTTGTGATATTGTGCACCCACACAAGCTCCCTCATCAAAGCCTGAACTCAGATTCTACAGCTGAATTTTCCCCTTTTGACAAATAATTATGATGAAGTTAAGGTGTCCAGATTGAACTAAATCTTGCTTCTGACGCATACTTTGATTGCACGCTACAGAACAAGAAGACCATGTCAGTGAAATTAGCTGATGGTCAATGGTCAGCAACATAATCATTCTGAACATAACGTGAAGTACAGATAAAATACAAACACATAGCAACAAACAACTGACTCATAGGTAGGCAGCTGGGACTTCACTTCACTTCTTCTCTTTCTCTGAAGTCATCACCTGGTTATACAACACCTTATCTTTGAGACGACTTCTATCTCCAGTGTATGCTTTGGCTATATCCAAATATCTGCCCTTGCGTGATACAAAAGAGCCGGGTCCTAACACCGGGATTATTATTTACTCCATAATCGAGCAGCTCTAGTGGGTCCCCTGGTTGTTCTCGTAACTGTGCTCATTCAATCCTATATTATGCCACATGTTCTAGGGCACACTGACTGAAAAGTGGCTGCCCTTCTGCTCCTACGGCTGCTCCAACCACCACCAAAAATACAGCGACACACAGCTACTCGTCACAGTCATACAAACAAGAAACGTCAAGCGCTGTTCACTAAGGGGACTCAAGCTATCCACCTTTCAGTACGGGCACAAACATCTCTACCAACCTCTGCTGTTCACAGACCGGAACATGCTTCTTTGCCTGGATGATTTTGAGTAGTGATAAGCTTCCATTTGCTTGTGTGACAAAAAAAGGTATTAAATATTCCAACTTGTAATTGATGTGCAGAGAGGAGAGATGAAGGAGTCTAAATGAGCTTTTCCCTGTGGGCTACAGACTGTTATAATCTCCTGAAATCTGGCTCTTTGTTGTCTGTGTGTGCAGCTGTAATTGAAAAGTTCTAGCCCTCTACTTCGCTCTATGCACTCCTCTGCTTTCCTCCCCTGTATCCTAGTTCCCTCATCTGACATCCTAAACTTCCCCTTTCCGACCAATAGTCTTTCCTTCCTTTGCATCCTATTCAGCCGCCTCGCCTCGTCTCTATTTGCATTCTCTGTCATATTTCATTTGACTCATTCTCTCCCTCCTTCCTCTTTTCTCTCTCCTCGACCGCCCGCTGTGCTTTAGGAGAAATGTAGGCGATTTTGATCATTTGTGCCGGTGCAGGGGCTGAATGAGCGCCTTTACAAGCTGCAGATGAGTGAAGCAGAGGGTGAAGGAGAGGCTCTCAGTTGTCCAGAGAAGGGATGGTGACGAGTGGGACCGGTGTTAATGTGACCCCAACGCCAATGCCAGCGGGACGGCTACCAGGGGAAATAACCAGGCCGGAATGACTGCTGCATGTGGTAGATAGAGAGGCTCTACCTACCTTTTCATACTGGAAATGTTTTGGATATGAAAGTCCATCCACCTATAACAAAATGGTAAATATTCTTAATATCTAAGTTGAGATTTTAGAGGGGACAGAACATCATCCTCCTCCTCCTCATCATCATTAAAAACAAAACCCCAAAAGTTCCCTATTTGAGGTTGGACGTGATATGTTTCGTCTCGCCCAATGGCCGCTGGTTGCACTGTTTTATGACCGCGACCCTAGGGGCCCACATTACTGCCTCCATATACACTAGGGGCGGGAAAACAAGCTAGTTTGCCATTAGAAAGCATTGTACTTTACGTTCGTTCTAAACAACTGTAAAGCCGGGTGCCTCATTTGAACATTTTAGAAATCTCATATACTAATAAGGGCCGTACTTTGACAGGCCGTTAGCATTAGAGCTAATGGCGCAGGCACGGCTACAACTGAACTACTTCCCTTTCGAACGTGGTTATTCTGGTAAACGGGGAGGAGTGAGCAGATGTTGTCAATTATTTTTTTACAGTCTATGGTCTCACCAGGTGCCTCGTCTGGCCAAATCTTCTTTTATAACTTTCCTTCACTTCTTCCACATGGACATTTTCCTACTTTTCTTCCTTTTTCAAAGGCATAGAGCAGTTCAGTTCAAACCAGGAGTCATGATTATTGGATGACCTTCTTTTTGACAATTTTTGAGAAAATATTTCATTCAAACAATTCTACTTTTGCACCATTCCAAGACTACTTTTTTTTTATTGAATTCGTTATTAATTTACAAGCAAAACGTTAAGCACAACAAACAAAAAGAGACAGCATGTGTGGAGTTTGCATGTTCACCCTGTATCTGGGTGGGTTTTCTCCCACTGCTCTGGTTTCCACCATTAACCCATAATATGCATAGTAGGCTAATCCTCTAGCCAGGTGCTCCTGATCACAAACCTGGCTTAAGATCTGGAGATGCACAACGGTTGGCCACTGCTCCTGATGAGTTGCTCTGAGGCAGCAAAAACAAAGACCATAGATAAAACCACACACATCTGAAATATATCTACAGTCCCGTATAGTGGCAATAAATGGATTTCGTAGCTGCACCGGACAAACCCATAATTATTTTTTAGCAATCTTATCAATCTATCAGCTTTTTAAATATTTTGTCTAAGACTTGAGTGAAACTTTGGGCTTACTTTATGCGTGTATCTTTGGTTTCCCCTCCAGCTCTTTGAAGTCATTTTTGCTGTGGCACGTCACAAAAGTTTCCTTCTCTTTGAACCGATAAGAAACTGTATCTTCTCTCCTGAATGCAAATGTTTTTTCACACAGTAATTACTTTCCGTGCACCTCACCTGATGTGCACAGTGCATGGCAGCGCAGAGGGGCCCATTGTTCTTGGAAAGTCTTTCCAAAACACTAAGGACTGCAGCCTGATAGCGAGTCGCTGTAGACGTGCACGGCTTTGACTGCACTCATTTCTGTCATTTCATGTACAAGAAATTGAGACCACTGGCCAGACAATGAGCATCCATGTGTGAATAATTGGACAAGCGTTGCAGAAAAGATGTTTAGAAAGGCAATAGCAAATGCGCCCATGTATTTTGTGAGTGCGAGGAGGCCAAGTCACATTAGCGGCTGTTTCGGCACATTAAGCTTAATCCGGACTCTGCCGTATATTGAAATAAATGAATGTAGTCCTTCGAATCAGCGACTGTAAACGACACACTGGTAATGGCGGTCTTAAGTGCACTTCCAGTTGTGTCTTTGTAAAAATGATGCACCAAGTCAGTTGGTAATTATGCAAAATGGATGTTTGACCTATCAGCTCTAAATAATACACTTTTCCGCTCTGTAAGTTTGAGAATGTATTCTCATTAACCTTTAAACTATGTCTGTTGTGTGAGAGCGCTGCCATCTACTGCTTTCTAAATGTTCATTATAAGCGGAAAGGAAAAACTGGCCAACTGAGGTTATTCTGTAAACTCAGAATTTACTTGGTTCTATTTGAAAATAGGGAATGTGACAATTTTATAAAACCTTGCTGTTCTCAATAGAAAACACTGCTGCAGCACTTATAACAAAAATCAACAACAATGGCCGTTCATAGAATTAAAGCCACAGTGGGAGGAAAATGTATGTGAACGCTTTGGAATTTCTCTCATTTCTGCCTAAATTGGTCATAAAAGGTGGTTTGATCATCATCAGAATCATAAGAATGAATGTCTTCTTAAACTAAGACCACCCAAACAATGACATTTTATCATATTTTTAATGGCCATGACATGTAAACATTCACAGGACAGGGAAGAAAAGTAAGTGAACCCAGGAATCTCGCTGAGCTACAGAAAAGCAGTCACTGGTGCAAAGGAATGGTCAGCCAGCTATTTCATACAGGGGTTCACTCACTTATTTCACGCTGTTGTGAATGTCTCAGGTTTTTCTGCAAAATATCTTGATAAATTTGTGAATTCATTTTTCCATTGATGATAGTGAGTTGTCCAGGCCCTGAGGCAACAAAACAGCCCCACACCATGACTCTCCCTGCACCATACTTCACAGTGAGGATAGAGTTTTGATGTTGGTGTGCTGTTCCATGACGTTGTGTGTTCTTCCCAAACTATTCAACTTTGGGTTAATCAGTCCATAGAATATTTTACCAGTAGTCCAGTGGAGCATCCAAGTGCTCTTTTGCAAACCAAAGTTGAACAGTTTCGGAGGAACACACAGCGTCATTTGTGGAGGAAAAATGGAACAGTACACCATAGAGATGCGCGGGTCAGCTTTTTTTCTGACCCGCACCAACCCTACCCGCCGTAATTTAAACCCGACCCACCCGACCCGGAGAAAAGCCTCTCAGTTTCCCGACCCAAGCGCGTCACATGACCGCGAGTTTACAGGAGAATTAGCACTTGATGCTTTGTTTTGCTTACTGCACCACTGAGGCACCTTTGAAATCGCGAATGGACTTATCAGGAAACAAGGAGCAGAACCTATCATGAGGCTTTACTTCAACCACGTCATGGACGAGTCTTTCTGTCAAAGTAAACTGAAGGACTGAAGTGGAGCAGCTTAACCTGACGCTAAGAAGTTGCTGTGCTCAGGTCAGTAAGATGCTGTGTCTTTGATTGTAGTTTCACCTTGCTTCTTGTTGATGCATTACTTTTATCACATGCACGTGTCATTAGGTGCTTGGGAATGGGTATTGTGGCGCATTTGTAGCGGTGATCAAAGTCATACAGAAGCGATAGGCCTGGTGACATCTAAACATAACATGCAAACATAACATAATGATACGTTTACCCCATGAAACAAAACATTCAACAAAATACAGCCGGTTTTGTGTGACATTTATGGATAAGCATGCACTGTATATAGTAAGCCAACAATATGAGGGGAAAAAAAGTGCACTTTTTAACCCGACCCATCCGCACCCGAAGTTTGCCGTAATTTTGAGGTACCTGACCCGACCGAATCCGTGGGCACCGCGGGTTGACCGCGGGTTTCGGGTCGACCCGCGCATCACTAGTACACCAACTCAAAACCCTATCCTCACTGTGAAGTCTGGTGCAGGGAGAATCATGGTGTGGGGCTGTTTTGTTGCCTCAGGGCCTGGGAACATGATATCGTCAATAGAAAAATTAATATCAAGATATTTTGCAGAAAAACCTGAGACATTCACAACAGTGTGGAATAAGTAAGTGATCGTTTGTGTTAAATAGCTGCTGACCCTTCTTTTGCCACAATAACTGCTTTTCTGTAGCTGCAGATAGACGCTCATAACAATCAGGATGAATCTCAGACCATTCATTTTTGTTGCAATTCAGCGAGATTCCTGGGTTCACTTACTTTTTCCATGTGTCTGTCCTGTGAATGTTTACACGTGAGAAATTCCAATGCGTTCAGATACATTTTCTTCCAACTGTATAACAATGTTGCAGTATGAAGGAACACGACTCTGGCATAAACTCATGATAGACAAAGCATTGTCTGCAATGCAAATCGCACAATATTATCATAAAGATCCAGTTTATTGAGCTGTTAGTTACAAACATTATCATAGTTTTCCAAGGTGGTGCATCTTTTATCATGTCTACCTAGCTTTGCTTGTTGCAGGTCTAAAAGTGCTCATGTCCACTTGTGTGAGATCTTCTGCCCCTGTGGCCCTCTGTGCTATTTTGGACCCTTACCTGCCCCCCCTTCATTCCTGAAGAAAACAGGTGCTTTGAAGGACTGACCTAGAATACAGAGCTGCTGTCACACAAGGCGACACGAGCATCTGGACAAAGCGGCAACCAAACAGGGCCGGTGAGATGGTAAAGCACAAAGCTTTCTGTAAGGACATGGCCGACGCAATAATGAATCCAATTAGATATGACTGAAAGCCCTCAGCTATAGTCCTCCCGAGGCTATTATTTAGCAGCAAAGTTTAATTTATTTCACAATGGGCCAAATGAGAGCACTTCAAACCCCTTAATATGCCTCGTTTTTGGAGCTTCATCTTTTCAATCTCCCTTAAGGCTTGAAGTACATTATCAGAATTATTTTTGTAGAAATAATATGATCCGAAAAGATGGACACTGGAAGATTGTACAATTTTTTAGGTTGAGGGTACATGGTTTATCTTCAAAACCAGTTGCCTCGTGAAGTTGACAGTCTGGTTCAGGAGTAAACGCTGTAGATTCAGTAGCTGTAAGTCCACTATTCAAGCTTTGTAATGTATAGAACAGCCATAAAAACAACAACAACAAAACCCAAGAGTTTGTTCTAAGTGCTTTGAATAGCTGTACTTTTCTTTCATCTTTAAGATCAGTCTTATATGGATTAGGTGATTTTCTTTTTACACAACTTAAGTCTTTGTCCTAAAAACACCTCTCTGTGCGTACACTCTGCTCTTACACTCTGCTCTTGTTAAATGGTCTCATCTTATATAGCACTTTTCCACCTACATTAGGCACTCAAAGCACTTTCTCATTCATACACCAATGTACGCAGACACTGGAGGCAATGTGGGTGAAGTGTCATGCCCAAGGACACAACAACAGGGTGCACCTTCAGGTGGTGGGATTCAAACCCCTGGCCTTCCGATCATGAGACAACTCGCTCTACCATCTGTGCCACTGTCGCCCCTCTTGTCAAACTCCATAGATGTTTTTTTCCTTTTATGTTGAACATTGCAGTCAGCAGCAATTGTTGATTTTGTGAATTTGCGGCAATACCTACGATGTACATCATCTATTCTGGGTATTATCGAATCAGTGCTCAATATTGTAAGTATCAGTTAAGAAATAAGCAATGGTAAATAGTAATAGTACCGTAGATGTTGTACTAGCAGTGGTGGAGCAGAGACCAACCCTTCTTCCACGTGGAGCTCTCTGGACACCATCTTGAGCCATGCAGGATGTTTTTCATTGCTGATGTGAGTTTGCGGATGGTGACAGAGCTCTGGCTATTGGAGCTGTCGACTTCTGTGGGAAACCAACCTGAGAACACCTGCCCTGGGGCTGACCACCCCTTGGTTGACCTCTGTAGGCACAACCCGATAGATCCTGTGTGTCCACCATCTAATACAGGTAAACAACAGCCTGCCTGTCAATTGTAAGTCAAGGCTTTCTTTCCCTCTCATTTGAAAGGTTGTCGTCGTCGTCACAGTGTTGTTACAGTCAGTTCAGAAGCAACCATATCTGTTCTTATGCAGTAATGGTACCGTTTGTAGAATCTGTAGATTTAGTCTCGGGAAGTGATATTTGTTTTTGACTGTGGTTAAAGGCCCTGCATCTTTTTAACTATTAAACCGGAAGCGCCCACATTGTAAATGAATATTTGTGCTTCGAACTCATCCCTAACATTCCTGGTACATTTCCAACACGCACATTCAACACCCACAGGCCACAGGGAAATATTTTAAAATGTGTTTCACAGCTTTCAGAAAGCAACTAGCCTGCCAGTTCATAATTGATTAAAAGGCTTTATTCAAAGTTTTCTTTTTTTTAATCACAAATATCAGTTTTTACAATTTACTGAAGGACAAAATAACTTTTATTCAACTACTTGGTAAAAAAAAGAGGCATTATTCAATAAAGTGCATAGTTGAAGTTGTTTCCTAATGACAAAGAATAAACGGATTTCAAAAGATACTGCGCAGTTGTATAAATCCAGAGTCACTTGAGCGATTGATATGTAAGATTATGTTCCATTTAATGAGTTATGCTTCTTTGTCTGTTTGACACAGGGGGACACAGGAAGTCAGCAGTACAGGATGTTAATCATTTGTAACACTGTGCTCTCATGGTGGTTTAAAAAGGAAAAAATGGTGCAATGCAATAATAACTGTTCATGATAATAAGTCATCTTTTTTCCGCGGACTCGAGAACAATCAGAGCCTTACTTAGACTCCGAGACACATTTTCTCCTGATAAGACTTGCTTTTAATGGACACTCAGCCTTGAAAAAACTATGATTTTGTCCTTGTTCTTACATCAATTAAAGCTTTCATGCAACATTTTTATATAGAAAAAATGCAGCAGGTTAAAACTAGGGTTAAAGGAATAGGCCACCGTTTTTACATACTAAGATATGTTCTTACCTCACTTTAGACGTGTTAATATATCCCCGTCTGGTCTTTGTCCGTGCGCTCTGTCACGCAAACGGAGCACATACGCAGCCTCTCCCACATGTCACATAGCTCCGAAAAAGCTCACGATAGAAGCTACCAAGCTCTTCCACGTGTTCCCTATTTAAATAAAGTTACGTGAAGTGTTTTCATGCGAAGTATATTTACCCAGAAATGTAGCATGTCGATTTTATAAGCAAATAAAAAGGGGGACTATATTGTGAGGCGTAATGATACGAGGAGTAAAACGTCCGCGCAGTAACTCCTAAAGGTTATTGACGGAAGTGAGCGGGGGAAGTCTTTAGGAGTTACTACGCGGACGCTGTGCTCCTCGTATCATTACGCCTCACAATATAGTCCCCCTTTTTATTTGCTTATAAAATCGACATGCTACATTTCTGGGTAAATATACTTCGCATGAAAACACTTCACGTAACTTTATTTAAATAGGGAACACGTGGAAGAGCTTGGTAGCTTCTATCGTGAGCTTTTTCGGAGCTATGTGACATGTGGGAGAGGCTGCATATGTGCTCCGTTTGCGTGACAGAGCGCGCGGACAAAGACCAGACGGGGATATATTAACTCGACTAAAGTGAGCTAAGAACATATCTTAGTATTTAAAAACGGTGGCCTATTCCTTTAATGTTAGAAGCTGGCAATCTGCGTTTATCTCACTATTTTCACTCAGGGATGTTAAGATGAGTGATTCATTCATGTACATTACACATTAAAGGGAAGCATTTTTCCCTTAAGGTTGCATCAAAGTTGCCCACGGTATAGACTAAAAACTGAAAGCAAAACACTTAAACATTTAAATAGAAACAGAAGACGATTCAGTTCTCAAGGGAACAGGCCAACGCTTTTACATACTGAGATATGTTCTTACCTGAGCTTAGACGAGTTGATGCGTACCTGTCTGGTCTTTGTGCGTGTCCTCAGTCACGCAAAACGACCAAAGATGTTGTTAGCATTTTGGCATCTCCCAGTATATTCCTATAGCTCCAAACAGGGGTGAAGTTGGAAGCTACCACGCTCTTCCATGGGCACGCACAAAGACCAGACAGGTACGTATCAACTCGTCTAAGCTCAGGTAAGAACATGGAAGTATGGAAGAACTTTGGCCTGTTCCTTTAAGCCCAGTTTCGGGGGTAGCGCGCTGGAGTACTCAAATTACGTTTTCCGAGTAACGAGTAAAAGTAACAAGTTAGTTTTGCATTTGCGGCTAATAAAGTACTTGTTTCTTTTTCAAATCAGTAGCATGTTAGTTTGGATCTTGATCTCTCCCTCGTCTCATTCCTTACGCTGCTGCAGTGCTAGTCCTTCAAAACTTTCATCAACTCAGCAACATGGAAGAGCGTTCACCGAGCGCTTTCACATCGTGGATGAACTTATTGGCGAAAAGGACAAGCCTCGCTGGTGGCGAAGCTAAAGAGGAAAACCACCATGGAGCCCAACAACACGTAGCTTTTGGCAGCATCGGTCCTTCCAATGTCATCAACAAACTCGTAGTTGGTTATGTGGGTGAGGAAAGCTGTACAAACTAAAGCAACCTTAGTATGTTGTGTGTTTATTATTACCAATTCCATCCACTTTGCAATGCGTAAGAGTT
Organism: Gobius niger; assembly: GCF_951799975.1. Lineage (NCBI taxonomy): Eukaryota > Metazoa > Chordata > Actinopteri > Gobiiformes > Gobiidae > Gobius > Gobius niger. Next base: position 17,735,868 of record NC_136864.1, read on the forward strand.
CCTTTACAGACGTCCTTTTTGTTTTTGTCGTGGCCATACCTGCCTTTGCGATGCCCAATCCCGTCAGACCTTGGAAGCTAAGCAGGGAAGGGCCTGGTCAGTACTTGGATGGGAGACCGTTTAGTAACACCAAGAAGCCTAGCGAATGTAGTGTGAGTGAGTGGTTGGTGGTGGTCGGAGGGGCCGATGGCGCAGACTGGTTGCCTCGCTTCTGTCAGTCTACCCCAGGGCAGCTGTGGCTACAATAGTAGCTTACCACCACCGGGTATGGAGTGAATGAATAATGCAATGTAAAGCGTCTTTGAGTGTCCAGAAAAGCGCTATATAACACCGATGCATTATTATTATTATGAAAAGCGGGTGCAGTTTCTGACAGAGCCAATCTGTTTACACATAGTGAACGCTAAGTTTTTATATGTAGACAATTAATAATTCATGCCTGTAGTTCATGCTCATTATTGTTGCCTTTAGCTGTAATTTGTCCACACATAAAATAAAGCTCAGATGGGCATTTACTGCGCTAATATTGAATACAGTTACTGGTATCGGGCTGTTTGCATTGGACTCGGTTTGTGAAACGGAGCTTTCCTCGTCGGAAAAAAAAAAGATAGATAAATGAAGGCTATATATAGATGTTTATTTTTGGTAATGCATGAGTACTCTAACGCGTTACCTTCATATAATATAGTAGCGCAGTAACGTAACGAGCTACTTTTCCAGAGGAGTAACGAGTAACCAGTTACTTTTAAAAGTAATGTTACCCAACACTGCTTTAGCCTGGTGTCGTCCTTACCAGAAACACACTATAGGACAGTGGCCATTAAGTTTAGAGTCACCGGGTCAGCCAGCGTGTCTTGGAACAAATGGGACAAATTACAAATGTCGACAGCCACCGAGTTTTTGCAGTAAAACCATAGTAAGGAATGTAACAATAAGGGTTTTGGGGACTGTGGCGGTGCTTAGTTAGAGAACAGACGATCAGAAGGGCCTTTGTGTATGGCTAATTAAATGAGTGTCTTATCCCTGAACCCAGAGGTGTATTTCTTGTGTTTTGAGCGTGTCCCTTTTTAATCTGCGGTTGTGAAGCACTAATGAACTACCAGAGCTGGTCGATGCATTGATCTACATTTAGCCTCAGACTTAGACAGACCGGCGGACGCTCCCAGAAACCCAGAGAAAAGGATGTCTTTACAGTCGACTGGAGTCACCTTCATCACATGCACCAATAACAGCATGATTGGATTTGTATTTTAGAGAAATGTCAGTGGATCTGGGTGTGGCAGAACGGAAATAACACGTGCCATTTCCTACATGCACATTTCCTGTTCTTGAATAAACATTAGTGGAAATAAGTTACATGTGTGTATATGGAAAAGCACGCATCGTTCATCGGTGGCAGTAGTGAAAAGAAGCTTTTTAAACATTTCCAAATCCAAAGCGCCTCCCGACTGAAGCATACAGCGTCACGCCTCATTTAAAAGATACAAAATTGATCAGTTCACTTTTTTGTTGCGTTTTCCTCACATTTGTTTTCGCTTTTGTTGTTGTGTCTTTGTCACGTTTTTATTAGTCTTCTGTAGCGCTGGGTACGGTTAATTTTTTCCGATACCGGTACTTTAACGATACTTGGTTTTCGATACCGATACCTGAACGATACTTTTTTCGATACCTATACTAATTGATTGACCAGAAAACAGGTAAATAATGTTAATTTATTCATTTTCCTTCCATTTCATTTCTTTTGCATGTGTATCATTTTTTGAAGTGAAAGAACCAAGAAACTTCCTTTTCTGCAAAAGGGCAGAAGTTTTATATATTTTTTTTTTAACCAGTTTTCTCATGTTTTCCCCAAAATTTCCCATATTTTTTCAAAAAATTTCCCCTAAATTTCGCTAATTTCCCCCCAATTGTGCCCAAAATCTTCTGAAATGTGCCCAATTTTTTCCACACTTTTGTTAATTTTCCAGTTTTTTCTCTGCTTTTTTTTTCTTTATTCCCTTTTTTCCAATTTTTCCCCCCTACATTTTTCCAGAATTTATCCCAATTTTCCCACTTGTTTTTCCCAATAAATTTCCACTTTTTCTAAATGTTCTCCCTTATTTCTTTTAAATCTTGATGACCAACAGCATCAAAACATGAATATAAAGATTTTATTATATTTCTGCTTTCGATACTTTTATTTTTTCGATACCTGCAGTGCCTAAAGCGCTTTATAAGTAAAGTTTGATTGATTGATTGATAAAGCTTTTCTTTCGATACCAATAGTCATTTGTTGCTCTTTTGTCACTTTTTCATCACGGTTTTTGTTGCGTTTGCGTCACATTTTTGCCTTGTTTTTTCTGCTGTTTATACACTTTTTCTTTTCAAGAAGTAATGCCAATGGATTCAAAGGTTAAGTAACAGTTGCAGTGGTAACTATGGACCAAATGTACATAATGTGACCTCTTCCCGGATTGTCTAACGGAGGCATCATTCCTCTTTCGTTATTTCTCGATGAGGAATAAGCAGGGTCTCACACAAGTGAATACATATTTGATGATAGCGCAGCGGGGCAATGTGTTAAAAACATTATGTTGGATGTAAATGCTTCACCAGATGAAAGGACTCATTGAGATTCTTGCTGTTATGAACTGCATGTCCAATAACGAGAGAAGTCAAGTCACATGGGTCCGTTTTGCATATATAGGCTATTAAAAAAAAGGAAAAAGCAGCATGTATGACAGTGTTATAAGTAGGTATTGCAGTTCTCAGTAATTGTGTCATAATATTTGCTGTAGTTTGCTGATCGACTTTGTTTTATTTTAAATTGGGAAAACAACATAGACTTGACTTTGATGTCTTTGATGTTGTAGCACAGTAATATTGGTAGGGGGTTGAGATATATCCCGTATAATCCCTGGCTCTTCCGACTGGTACACTTTTAAACTTTTACAGACTGACGAAGCTGTTTATGTGGCACACAGAGTGACCTCAGCTCTCATTAGATGACTCCAAGCTGCTGTAAAAAAAAACAAAAAAAAACAACAGCAACAAAAACTCCTTTCCCAAACAGTCTGCGTCATTATAAAAATAACAGCATGTTCTTGCTCCAAGGTCACCAAATCTTTCAAACGCCTCACATTGCATTTCACTTTCCGCAGCAAACAACAAAAACAAGAGCCTTAATGCATTATTTAAAAAAACGTCACTCTTAAGAGGCACCTTCTTTGCCTTGACAAGGTCTCGTAGTGTAAGAAAGCGCGGCGCACTGGCAGCGTCATGTTACATTTTATATTGGGCACTTGGTTATGCCACAGTGAAGCGTGTTATTGATGTGAGCAGTTGTCGGGTTTCGCTCTTGCTGACAGACGTGACTTTGGTGCTGACCCTCGGCGCTGTCATAATAATCTGCAATGTCAGCTCTCATGAAGACACAGGCACAGTATAAGCTTCTTAACTTGAATTTGAAGTCTTTTTGTGTTTGTATCTCCTGTCGTCGTTTGTACTGGGGTGCTGGGATTGTTTGTTCTTCATCTTTTTATCTACACTTACAGCCTCCCGTCTCCGTTTGCACTGAGAAACGATCACGAGCTCCCGTACAGATTCTTAGATTGTGGTTGCTAATAGGTACTTGAGTTGAATTAATTAGTTAGAATTAGAAAGCACTGGGGGCCTGATTTACTAAGGCAGGTGCTAAATTACTACTTAAAGTTAGCTGTTTTTGTGTTTACTTTAGAGTCACAAAAATGATGAAGCAACAAAATGGAAATGTCGAGATGAGCAGCTAAGGTGGTTTGTGCACCTGTCTTGGATTCCTCCTGGACGCCGCCCCGGGGATGTGTTTCGGGCATGTCCCACCAGGAGGCGGCCTCAGGGAAGGCTCTCGGGTGGCCTAGGAATGCCTCAGGATCCCCCCAGAAGAGCTAGAGGAGGTATGCGTGGGTGGGTTAGTCTGGGTATCTCTGCTCAGACTGTTTAAACAGTTACACAAAAGACATAAATACTGTCAACTCTAGCATCATTTGTCCCTGTACTACTGGCCTCTTGTTGATGGAGGTAGTATTTCATTTACTTACACGGAAAGGGGCCTGGTGAGTTCGTCTTAGGTTTGTACTGATAAGTGCATTTAACTGTGTACTCAACATTTAACAAAGGACTGAAGTGAACAAACACTAATCATTGAGATTCTATAAATTACACGGTTTATTGGTCATAGACGGCAGCTAAAATCGCCATGGAGACAAGGTACCTTAAAGCAGAACTAAGTAACTGTTGCCACTGCAGGTGCCGTAGCATGTTGCGTTTCTTTTTTTACTCATTAATTGTCCGTGAAAGTAAATACTACAATGAAAGAAAAGAAAAGGGAGAGAGGGATATTGCACTTCGTGCCACAACCCAATTACTTTTTTTTCACTTAAACTTGGCTTTAAATACTGCTAGCCCACAGTTAACTTAGCCCGTTAGCTTCTTCTTTGTGATTTCATTGCCCCCCCAATCATCGCATTAACACTTGTATTACCCCCAGAGGGACTACGAAAAGGATTTATTAAGGTAAAACAGTTACTTTGTTCGGCTTTAACCTAATCTGTGACTCCATTCGACTCCGGTTCCTACATATTGAAGTCAACTATAATCCCAAAGTGGTCCAAAAAGAGATGATTTTACATACATGTTGTGTAGTAAGTGATTTGTGCATAATCATTTCTTTCCATCTCCTGAACCAATCAGAAGTGAACCTCTTCCTAAGCCCCTCTGTACAATCTCCCCTCGGCTCATTATATTATGAAAATGGCTGCACTGGAGCTTGCGGTCGTCATTAACCTCTTTTACCTTTGTCATGAGAACTTCCTCCTCTGCAGCAGCTCTTCACGGCACGAGAGCTTTCCACTTATTAAGGCCCGGAAACACCGGGAATTGAGATTATTAAACTCAGCGGATGAAGTGTGTCCCCCGCCCCCACATCAAGGGCCAATAGTGTGTACGTGTGCGGCCACTGTTTTGTGTTGTATGTGCCACGTATTTATTGGGAAAGTAGTGAGGCCGTTTAAGCCAAGCCTCTTCTTTCACCCGGATGAGTTCGTGGCGGGGGATTTGGGATTAGGGATTATTTTTCTATATAGGATTTGTCATGAGGCGACAAGTTGCCGACCAAACAAAAGAGAGAAGGGTCTTAAACTACAACAGGCGAAAACTTAGAGGTGATGGACTCTTCCATGTGCAAACTAGTTAGCCTCCCCTTTTGGGGACGAGACAAATACAGGGCTGGAGAAGTTGACACCAAACATTTGGTTACATAAAAAACACATGAAACAGGGGCGGTTTAGAGGACATTCGCAAACTCGGCCATTAAGTTATACTCTGTGCAAACCTGAACATGTTTTCCTGCTCCAACTTTTGTCAGAATGTGTTTGATATTTTGATACAACGACAGTGCTCAAGTTAAAGTGCGTCTCACACTGAAATGCAGAGTCCACAAAGAAATCAACAAGATTCTCACAAAGATTCACACAAAGATGTTTGTGTTGTAAACTGTTATGCCCATCTGAAAAACATGTATTGCAGACGAGATACTTCCAGGCGATGGGCTTCTTAGCAGCTCAACAAAGAGACACCAGAGATTTATAAAGTGCAGGGGGTTAAATGACTGCCCCTGTTTAAGATTTGCAGCACTAGCTTAAAGGATGTGAGATGTAGGACTGATTAGATGTTCCCCAGGGCATTGTATTAATACTTCCCCATTTATCATCTCTTTTTTACATTAAAGGAGTCACATTTTGGAACAAGGGGATAAGTATGACCTACATGAGAGGAACACATTTACTAAATGCCGTTACTAAATAATGTTTACATTTTTGCAATTTAAATTTGATAATTAAATATGACTATTGTTAGTTGGTAGAACTCAGGAGTGGCACAAGAAAGCGCGATGATTGGCAAAAATACCTTGGTACTGAGAAGTGACCAATTACTTGCAGGAACAGCCAGCGTGCAGCAGCCATGTCCCTTAGCCTCCAGCTGTTTGCAAGTTAAAAATATGTAGAGTCCAGAGTGGATCCATCTACAGCTCTGCATTTTAATGACCAACTAACAGCCTCCGGACCAGTCTATAAACACATCTGTGTCATGTGACTCACTTCTGCAGTACTCTGCAAACGGATTCAGTCAATTCTCACAAATATTTTTTTTATAAATGGATAATTGTTGAGTGTTTGGAGACAGAATAAATATTACGATTTTTTTCTCCAATTTATTAAATCCAATTGCTGACTGGCGAGAATTATTTTACAAGCCAACATTTAAATTAACCTCCATTTGGCCATTGACATAGTTGCACTTCAATTGAAAATAAGTAAAACTGAACTGCAAAAACTATCCACAAAAAATAGGTCCATTTGAATCGACACTGCAATGTTTTTGGAGCTAAAAGGGGGTTGTGTGAGATAACAGGAGTGATGAGAATAACTATCACTATTCTGTCCTCTTTGAGCAATCCTTTAGTGGAAGAAATAGACTTTTGATACTTGTTAGCACATATAAAAGAAGAACATGTTTTGAAAGACACTTAAGTAGAGGATTTTATCCTTTGTTTCAGAGCTGGCCCTGGCGGCCGTCATTGCCTAGGCCTCGGGCCGGTCCTGCTTTGTTTAAGTCTTGACATCCTTGATTACCACCTGCACAATCATTTAAAGGGGGGGGGGGGGGTATTATGCAAAATCGACTTTTTCAAGCTTTACATCATGTTATTATGTCATTCCCTCATTAAAAACATGCCTGAAGTGTTGCCTTGGCACATTCACATATTTTTGAGTAATCTGTAAAAACTCTGGTGGCAGCCATTTTAGGGATAGGTTTGCCTGAGTCCTCCTAGGAACGCCCCCACCTCCTGGAGACGGCTCCGACCTTTCGTCACCAGCCGAGTAACCAACCACTGCTCCTCAGCAGAACCCCCTCCCCACTGATGCCACAGACAGCGTGTGGAGGGGGTGTGTCGGAAAGGCTCAGAGGTTCTTAAAGAGACAGAGGCCTATTTCAAGACATTCACTACAGCCATTTTGAGAGAACAATTTTATACAAGGCAGTTATTTTAATTTACTGCATTTACAGACCAACAGAAGGTTTTGTCATCATTGTAGTGTGATATAGACTGGTGCTATGTGATTGAAAAAAGCATAATACCCCCTCTTTAATGCTGTTACACTTTCTTAATTCGTGTTATTATTGAACTTGTGAAATTAAACTCTGTGAACCCATGTTTCTCAAAGCGCTACAGTGTAGTCTTTATTCATTCACACCATACTCATGTAGAAGCCAGATCATAAGGGATTATTGACATCGGAGTTTGCAGTGTGTTATTGTATTTTCTCAGGCCAACACTGTAGGCCTTTAGGCATTGACTGGTGAAATGCTCACACATTTATATACCCATTTCAACCTCCATTAGGCATTCAAACATGACAATAAGGAGTACAGATTGAACCACTCACTTGCAGACTTTCAAAATGCAACAATGTGTGCGTAAGCTGGTCCGTTGGATAAGGCGGCCTTGTATAGAGTATTATATTTCCCACAAATGTTTGTTGATTCAAGCAACAATTATGAAACCAAGGCGTCTTTCAAACAACAAATCAGCAGCGCCTCCATGGAATTTTTGTCTATTCAAAGGCCATCGACCCACTGAAATGTTTCTGGTTCCAACCCACCAGTTGAGAATCGCATTCATCTGAAAGCCTAATTATTACATACAAATATCCTGATGTATTAATCACACAATTGCCTGGAGGACTGCTGTAATATATATCATGTCGTTGGTTATCACACCTAGCGACAACACTCTAGTTACAAATCTAAATTGGGTCCAGGCTCATTATAGGCCTCCCGCCGTGACAGTGTCACCGCACTTCAGCACTGCGCTCTAAGTACTGCGTGTGTTACAAGACAAAGTATTCCTGATGCCTCATTAAGACAAAGGCAAACAGTCGCAGCTTTACCAACAGCACAGCGACTCATCTGCAGTCCGCGTGCGCTACACAAATGGGACTGTGAAATGAACTACAATCCCCCATGCTTCAGTAAGCGAAATTAGAGGCACACAGGCCCCATAAGCAATTAGAACCCTTTCATACACCACACAAGTCACACATGAACTTAACAGATTGAAAAGAAAGTGCTCAAAATACAGCTTGTTATAACACCTGCAATCGATGAAGAGAGTTTGAAGTAAGACAAATACAATTAATTGGCTGGGACTTTTTTAACTAATAGTTTTCAATTGTTAGCATTGTTAACAGCTCCGTGTTGTTGTGGAAATCACACATATCCTTTTTTTTTTTTTATCTTACTGACTGAGAAGTTGTAGGTTTATAAATTATTACTTACTGTGGGACGGCACTGGACAGAGGGTGAAGTTTGCTGTTAGTGTTGAAAATATTGGTCAGTGTTTTTTACTGACCTTGTTGGATCAGCAAATGCAAACAGTGAGAGAGAGGTCTTTTTTTATGGCATATGTGATTAAAGGCTCATTCATACTTCAATAGACGCAAGAACTTTGTTCTTACACCAAGAGCTGCAAGAACAAAATGAAGTAATTTATAATAACTATGGAAACATCTTGTAACTGATAACATTTCCATGGTTACAAGGCAAAACTTACTTCATTTTGTTCTTGCAGTTCTCGGTGTAAACAGTTCTTGCGTCTTACGACATATGAATGAGCCTTAAAGCACATTTTACTTCAGTGCTTCCGGAGCAACCTTTTAGGAGTTGCGTCCAGAGATCCATCTCCTGATCTTTACAGTAAGGTGTAGTCTGGATGATTAACCTGTGCATGTTTTAACTGGAGTAACCAGAGGACATTCCCTCAGACACAAGGACAATATGCAAACTCCACACAGAAAGGCACCACATGGCCCGGGAATGGAATCTGGAACCTTCTTGCTGTAAAGTGAGATTAAGCACTTCACCCTTTAGCTAAAACAATTGTTATTGGTCAAGAACAAAGGTTTAACACAGTTGTTTAGAATCTCCTAAACATCTTTTTTGATTAATTAATCTTATTGGCATCTGTGTGTGGAGTTTGTATGTTTTAATCTTGCAACATAAATACAACTATGTGTGGTCATAGATAAGTAATGATAACAACAACTATTAGTTTATTGATATCGTTTTATAGAACATATAACAATAAACGAGTATTGTTTTGTTTCTGACATGATGATCTTGCTGTGGGAACTTGAACAAAAGTTTATTCATTCTGCACATGCGCACAACAATAGAATCACACTAGAAGCACTAATGATATGAACCAACAGCAAAGGCATACATGATAAATAAGTATTTTGAAATCAAAGCCTGGTTGCCTGAAGGCCAAACACCTATTTTCACTCTTCTCTGTTGCTTTTGTGAATATTTATATGGGGAGTAACTTGTGTTTCATGAGACGATATCCTGCAGGGATTAAAGTAAACATTCCCAAATAATTCATGTAACAGAGCCTCTATGTTCAGACTGCTAGTATCCAAAGTATCCAAACGGATGGCACCAATTACACTCTTGTGCGTTCTGAATAAGAAACTATGCCGAGTTCTTGTATCAAATCAATGCCACGTAATTTCACTGTCACTTTTACAAATGAAACTAACTACGCCCATTAGAAGAAGCTCTCATAAAGCGCTGTTAACAGTTTTGCCCTGCATTGAGTTTTGTCCACAAGTGGCGATTAGGAGAGCGAACCGCCGCATACAATTGCAGTCCTGCAGCGATTAGCATTTGTTTTTGTGTACGGATCATAAATGCAGCGAGCGTACAATTATAATGGCCCTGCAAATCAAAGCCTGGTTAGTGTGTGAAAGGGAGCGCACAGGAGGAATTAATGTCAAAGTTTCACTGTTAATTAAAGGACAACGTTTGATAACTTCAGTGACTCTGCGGCTTGAATGCTGACACTTTGGCTCTGGTTTGCTGCATAGAAAAACTCTGGACTTGCATTTGATTTTTTCTGACAAGGAAACTCATATGTTTTGGAGGACATACCTGGATTGTATGACAGGACAGGGTCTTTGATGTGAGGGGTCAGTATTTATATTGCTTTCCTCTAACGGCAGTACACGGAGTCCACATGAGTTTCTTCTTGCCAGTGATATTAGTGTAGAGTGAAGTATGGGACAAAAATAATACCCTCTCGATAGATGTAGTGTCAAACTTACACTTTTCAACCTGGCCTTATCACCTGTTCCCTCATGCAGGTATTAACCTAAACTAAACCGCCCCAGGTGAACCACACTCAACCCCTGCTCAGCACCAGGCTCGGCTGCCGCTATGCTAATGCGCTAATGCGGCTGATGCTCACCTGTGTGCTGCTTCGACTTGGCTCTAGGCGCACACCCATTCCTTGCCTGTGTCACCGCTCGCCGCCCGCCAGTTTTGACCTACTTTAGACGATACTTGCTCCGTGATTTTTATTATAATGACATTGAAGAGATGGATGCTGCTATCAATCATTCACTGACTCCCAAGTAAGCGATCGGCTCTTCATCTATCTTGTCTCGTAACTGCATTTATTTTCATACTTGACAGCGACTTGACCTTGGATAATTGTGGTCCACATAAAGCGTTTATAAGCTACAATAGACCACAGAGTGTTTAGCATTAGCAATGGTGGCTATAGTAGTGGAAGGATTTAGTTACAGGGAAAAGAGACTGAGCCCGCTAAAGAAATGTAGAACAATTCTCAATACTGGCAGCAGTCTTAGTCACTCTCCAGTTGAAGTAGCTGTAGACTTAATAGTATCCCGTGAAGCAATGGTAAGCAGTTGGATAGCGATGCTGTTGCAAAAGTTGAATAGAAAATGATGAGCACTTTTTAAGTCTGTAAATATTTGCATTTGTTGTCGTAATAGTTGTCAAATATAGGCCTACTAGTGAGAGCATTGCTTATTTTGGCCTTCACTGCACTTGGATTGTGCATCATTTTTTCTGTGTGAAATTCGGCATCCGTTCATGTTATTTAAGGTTAAGGTTAAAGAAATAGGCCACCGTTTTTCCATACTGAGATATTTCTTACCTGAGCTTAGACGAGTTGATGCGTACCTCTCTGGTCTTTACGCGTGCACTCAGTCACGCAAAAAGACTAAAGATGTTGTTAGCATTTAGCCTCTCCTCCTCTCCACCTCTTTCGTTTATAGTGCAGATTTTAAATCATAGCCAGAAGCTTTGACACTTGACACTCCTCAAATAATACAGGAATCAAATGCACTTCAGATCATTACCTTCCCTCCAAGAAGCATGACAATAAAATAAAGAAAACATATGAAGAGCCAGATCTTGTGCCTGGCTGTTGCGCTATGTGCCTGCGTCACTTGCGAGAGGGCATCGCTCATAAAGAGAGAAAGGACTGAGGCGTGGTTTATTACAAGCAGCACTGAGAGCGGTGCTCTGATGGCAGCCTCACATTCATTTCCTCGTTTACTTGATGCCGCCTTATGTTTTTCCTTAAGCATTATAGGCTCTCACAGGTCAAACAAAAAACGTAAGTAAATACATCGTGAGCTAAACGATGTTTGTGTCCCAAGAGAAAGAGATAGCCTATGCCGGTCTTGCGGTGGCGCGGGTCGGCACTCACTCGGCCATAATTGCATTAACGTGACCAAAACAAAAGCACATGTTCACCCCCCACAACCCCTCGCCCCTTCCTGGCCCTGGAGTCTGGTTGGAGGAAAAGGCTGTACATAATATTGCCACTGACCATGGATGTTTCTCCCCATGTACGTCCCAGTTTAAAGTGCTAAGTCTAGGAGCTGCAAGATTTTAAAGTGCGCTACCGACTAAGCGCAAAATGTTTTACTATAGTCTGCATTTAGAAACACTAGATTGAGCCCTTAAAGTAAAGAAAACACACTATTAAAAGTCAATCAATTGTGTAATTGGCCTCCTAATCAGTCATGTAGCACTTTTTCTGTTACACATAGATATGGACAAAGCCTTTCCTGAAAGATTTTGAACTAAATGGCTTATGTTTCCTAGATTTTATTTTCTATTCATCATGCACCATTTGGACATACTTTCGAGAGCCCAAATGGGTCTAATTTGATTTAAGAAATAAAAGAAAAAAAAGAAAAGCTGTCATGAAACTTCTGATGTGAAAATGTAAGAATGTGATGTTCCTCTGCTCCTCAGAGTCATACGAGGACCAGGGAGGGCTCGTTTGAAACCTTTAGATTCAGACACAAAAGACCCGAGTCTCACTTTCCGTTCCAAAGTTATGTCTGAAAGTCGGTGATGTTGTAGAATATGCTGGGGGGGCATGGTTACAAAAATTAAAGCGTTATTCAGCGCCCCCTCCAGCAGATGGCACCCTATGGATGGCCACCTGGGTCGCTTATGCCCGGGGCTGATGTTATTATTTTACCGACTGCCATTGCAATTTCTATTTGATTGTGATAATCATGCTGGGGATCAACAGGGAGAACAGAACAGTCCTACATGGTCAGGAAATCGACCTGCTGTGAGTGCAAGCCTCTCAGCCATCATGCCACCAAACAAGTTAAAAGAAAGATTAGAAAACATCGATAGCTTTTTACATTGCCATACATCACAACAAAAAACAAGGCCTTGCATCTTCTTCAGTCAATGTTGTGTTAGAGTGTGCATTCCTGTCTTCAGAGTTGGCAGACGCTCTCTCCAGAGTGATCCACGATATGTCAAGATGAAGGACACCACTCTCGATTAGTCAAACCGTTCCTTTCACAGATTGACAGAAGCATCCATCAGATGATCCCTGTATGATGTCAATATCGCTAGTACATTTTTATCAGAAAAACAGGGTTAAGTCAGGAGAAAGAAGTGTGCCAGGCATGGTGGAAAACATGAAGGCCTGTTGGGGTTCGAGGCTGTCATGAATTAATAATGTCCGTGTGTTGGGTATGATTCACAGGCGTTCGAGCAGCTTCATGACCGAGTTGGAGATTTGTGTTTGACATAAAAATGTTCTCTTTAAACTAATTTTCTTTGTACCATCAGATCATTCCAATGCAAAACATATATGGCAGGAGTATTTTTTCCACAACTTTAGCATAACTTGATAAGACCAGACAATCATCGTACTATATAGTTTTCAATACATATTCATGAGCAATGGGGACTGATAATTGTGTGTGAGATTGCCCAGTTTCCATCTCCAGTTCCTTGGCAGGATGATGTCAAACGTCTATGTGTCTATTTATGTAAGTTTCAGCACCAGATTGTGACATTTTTCTCCAGAGGTCAATAAACAGCCACATTCAGTATTCTATATCAGAATAGGGTTCAATGAGGAGAACAATTAGACATGAGCTCGAGTCCATCTGTGCCGGTAAAAACTTAGTATGACCACTGCACCGTAAATATTTTCAAATTCTTCTTGTTGAAACATTGATGTCAAACTTGTCCAGGAGACGTTTGTGGTGGTGTTGATGCGGTGTCTGTCAGTGTCAGGGGCTGATCCTCCTCCTCTGCCTCCAAAAACTCAGAACGACTGGCTGCCTCCTGCTGATCGCACTCAAAACCCCTTCACCAACAATACCGCTTCAGACAAGAGCCGCCCCACTGCACCCGTTCACTGTCTGAGGCTAACATGCATCTTAAAGTGACGAGCTGTCTGTTAAATCATTTACAAAGTCAGTAGTTGACAACTTTTTATACTGCCTACCAACAGAGACCACAACAAGCACAAGCACATGGCTTCCACTTCAAGTCAAGTCCTAAATTTAAGATTGTTTTCCCACCTGTTGAATAAGTGTTCTATTAGATTAGGGGTAGGTACGGTTGCCTGGTGGCTGGGCATTTTGTCTCCCTTAACATAAATTCCAGGGGCCAAACCTCCCAATCTTGGACAAAAGTAAAGCTCCACTTTCTACAAATATGTAAAACATCATATATGACCAGACTCCCCATGGAAAAGTTAAACGAGTTGACCCACGGGCCTGATGTTGCCCTGGTGAAGATCATATTGTAATGTAGTCTCATATGATGGTGCAAGGAGTGACTGTTAATGTGAGGGAAGTTTAAAGCAGTACTAAGTAACTTGTTTACCTTAATAAATCCTTTTCGTAGTCCCTCTAGGGGTAACAAGTGTTAATGGGATGACTGGGGGGTCTTTCATCTCCCCCGGTGTCTCTGGCCACGGTTGCAACTTTGCCTGCACCGGGTCGGAGGCGCAATACACACTAATGGAATCACGAAGAAGAAGCGAACAGGCTAACGGGCAAAGCTAACTGCAGGTTAGCGCCACTTTAGCAGTGTTTACAGCAAAGTCTGAGTGAAAAAAAATATCTTCATTGTGTAATTGGATATATAATATCCCTCTCTCCCTTTGTCTTTTCTGTCAGCGTAGTATTTACTCTCACAGTCAATTAAGAAGTAAAAAAAAACGCAACATGCTACGACACCTACCGTGGCGTGATTGACTTAAGAAGACTTACCTTTTGCAGAGCAAGAAGTCTTCTCAAGTCACATGGTTAAGTCCGACTCAAGTCCCGAGTCATTGGTGCTCAAGCATAAGTCGAGTCCTTTATCAAGTGAACTCATCAAATGGATGTCCTATATCTGGCTCTATAGGGGGGTTTGCTAGTTCCTGGTATTCACAACAGTCACTAAATCAGTGGTTCCCTACCCTTTTTGTCTCATGTACCCTTTGAGTCGTTCATTTATTCTCCGAGTACCCCCTACTTCGAGTATCTTACCAATATTATTATTATCAGTGGCTCTGTGGACTGTGCATTTACCACAGAACTAGCCAGAGCATATCGGGGGTACTTTATGAGGATTCATGAACTGCAAGAACCGTATATATACCTGTAGTTGCACTTATTTCTTCTTTGACAGACTGACAGCTGACTTGTCCATGGTTGGTTTAACGCAGAACAATGTCGTCCAGGCAAACACTTTTAATGAGAGACAAGGAACAGTGTGTTTTGTGCATACATCTGGATTTACACAGTATGGATGGTGAGTCGAGAGGTAGCGAATAACTTCATACAGGAACTTGTACTGAGCAACATACAGTATATTTATTTGAATAATGAAACATATGCATTCCTTCATTAATGAGTTATTTTATCGTAATTGTCAGCTCCCCATTGAGGAAAAACTACTCCGCACAGTGCAGAGTGGTTTTAAATCAGTTACTGGTCGATGTAGCCCTATCAAGTCCGCCTTTCATTCAGCCGCTACAGAGAACACGGATGCGCAGCCTGCAGGAGAACATGAAAAGGAAGTTACCTCACTGGGATGACAGGGAAAGGCTGTCTGGCATAACCGAAGCGAATGCATGGGCCGCGGGAGAAGGACATGGAAGCCTGTGGCAGTTTTGGCAACGAGAGAAAGAGAGAGAAAGTGTCAGACTTGGGCCGGCGCCTGTGTCTGTGTGCTTTGATTGACAGACACAAACATGTGCCATTGTGGGAAGCAGGGGAGGTGTGCAACAAAAAAAGCATTATTATTGTGTGTTGTTGACCTTATGTATGTAATGAAAAGATAAAGAAACGGCCCATAATATTAAAATAAATGCAGAGTACAAGCTAATGAAAAATCAAGTGGGCTCCGTTGTTCCTGAAGTCCCATGTGTACGGGCTTGCCTCAGCCAATTAGAAGTATAGTCGCAAACAAAAAAACGTCTTCTGTCCAAGTCATCTCCACGAGGAATCCCAAAGTGTTTTTTTCTATCTTCTCCAAAACCTTAAAATATCATGTGCCAGAAGGCTGACAATGTTTTCTTCCCTGTCAAACCTGAAAGAACTGAAGAGGCGTGCCCGTGGTTAGTTTGTGCGTCCAGGGGCTTTGTCTCACATCTGTTTTTCCTGTTGCATTCCTCGCTGAATGTTGTGTATGGCACTCATCTCTGTCTGATCAGTGTCCAGGCAGATTGGCCCACAGCGGTGCAGCTTGTACCATTCATGTTCATTCAAGGCTCACAGATGGCTTTTGCTCCCTTGCAACAAAAGAGCTCGCATCCTTATGTTTGAGGTTTTCACACTCAGTTGTTGCTTTAGCTTGTGGTTTATTTTGTGTCTTTATAACCATAATGTTTGAGGTACAGTATGTCTATTTCAGCCATTTGCACGCCTTGTAAAAGTAAAGTAGAGTAAATCGGAGTATTTGCTTGACCCACTGTACCTGCTTTTAACAACATCAGGCTAATCAAGGCGAATACGCTCTGCATCTCCTCTGAAGCACATGCTCCTGCGACAAAAGCTGCAGCACTTTTCACTCAAAACCCGTAATTTCTTGAGAATTGCACTCGACCTCAGTCCACTTTTGTGATTTCTTTGCTGAGCCAAAGAACAGGCTGAAAATCAATTTTGCCTTCTTGGTGTAAAACATGGAATTATAGTACAGTCAATAGGGTAATTTATAAGTCCCTGAATGAAAGGTTAACTGAGTGGTCACTCTACAATAATTTCTCTTTAAATGACTGAACTTCAGAAGCGTCAAACAGAACAAAAGTAAACTAAGGACCATTTATTCAAAAACCTTGTGGAGATGCACATTGAAGGTCCCAATAAGAAGTGATGTCAGAAACATGCTTGCTTTCCTAAGATGTGATATATCACAGAATTTGCAAGTTTGTCCTTAGATGTCCATACAGAACACATTATTGCGGTGTGTACATTTCTTTAAACTGGCTTTCACACTGTGCCTGTAATAAAAAACGAAGTTGGTCATAGAGCTTTTACTCTGTCTGGGATAACATGCCCAGCTCAGTCCGCTCTATCTCAACCATCCATGTTTTTAACGCCGGTTTTCAATCACACGAAATCAACTTGTTCCTGTTTTAGTTAACAATTTTAACTGTGTTCATAGTTGTGTTTGTACTACTGTATAGTCTAGTGAAAGTATTTTATGACTTGTTTATATGCAATGTTGATCTGACAATATGAAGAGCTTGATGGTTGGATTAAATGTGTTTGTTGTGGTGTGGAGTGGTGATATGAATGTGTTTGTTGTGACTGTTGATGATGTTTATTTTTGTTCATTTTATGTCATGGACCGCCATGTAACTAGACAGTACATCTCACAGGACTTTTTCTACAAATGAATAAAAATAAATAAAATAAGTTTGCATGCAGTCTGCATAGCTTTGAAATACAGAAGGAAATCTTTCAGTCTGAATTTGTTTTGTTTTTACAGTTTCAACAGTGCTGTGCTGTGTGTATCTGCACATGGCCTCAGTGTTGTTAAAATCTGCGGTTCCCCAGTGCCACCAAAATCCACCAAATGCCGGATAATATGTAGCTACAGATATCTTCTCTCATATTTACTTGGTGTTGCGAATGTGTTTGTGCAGAGAGTGAACAGGCGGTTGTGCTCCTCACAGTGGGACAGTGAGACACGGCTCCTGTCCTCTCAGACATTGCCATCTGGACCTTTCTTCAAACTCCACCACAGAACAGTCCGAGTCAAAGATACTGTGCTAGCTGACCATAAAGTGAGTAGCCGGTAGTATAAGAGTGCACCAGTAAAGCCCATCTGCTACACGGCCAATATGTGAATGAGTAAATATGCTGAGCTCAGAGGTCATACAGAGCAGGATATGGGCTTGGACTGAATTTCTTGCATCTTCTTTAGGCATCTTGAAGGTAGTGTGTAGATTTATAGACATTTTTTCTTTACCTGAACTGTGACTAACCTTCAGAATAAACCAGGAAAAACGCAAATTGAAACGCGCTAACATTATTGAAAATGTGTGACATTGCAGATGAGTATCCTCAGAAGAAGCCCAAGTACCACCTTTGCTACACAGTTTGTTAGCCACTGCCCTATTAAAGGGACCAAATGGAGTTTAAAATGTTGAAATTAAGTATGTTCCTCCCCCTACATGCTTCAACAATGTCCTAAGGTGTAGAATGAGCCCAGACATGTTCACCACAACTGCCTCTAAAATCCTGCACTGTCACTCAAAAAGGTGTTAATTCGGGTCTGAAGTGCCGTCATGCACCAGCTTAATATAGAAGCTGCAGTTACACGTATGACCTGAGGTGGCAGTAGCGAGTATAAAATGGCTAACTTGCATCTAGCCCCTTTAAGTAACAGCTGATCCTCTCTATACCTTTAGGTTTGAATATAGAATGGGTAAAGTATCGCCTTTATAAATACCAGCTGACTGGCACTAGTACTTTGGAACTGAAACTGAAATTAACACACTGTATTGTTCTGACTGTGTTACTAATTTACGGCGGCAGCGTAAACATGATTACTTTATAATGAAGAGTGGCTCGAGTCGGTGGGAGCTAACGAGAGCGCTAAGGACTGCTCAGGTGTGTGACTTCGCCTAATGAAAGAGACATCATTATCCCCGCTGACATCGGCAAGAAAACATTCAAAACACTTCAAAGCTCACCATGGTATCTACATCTAAAGGTATTTCACATGCGTGTTCAGACCACTATTATTCCTGAAGGCTCAGATGATGGTGCACATATCTGAAGATTAAGTAAACCCTGACCTGAAGTGCTGTGTAGCGTTAGGCACCTCAGACTGATTTTTACAAAATTATATGCAGGGATTGTCAATGCCAGTATTGTAGTATTGGATATCTGCTTACACCGCACTCACACCAAGTGAGAAAAAAAACGCTTTCCGTTGCTCAGCTTGTTCTAGTTCCTTGGTCAGCCCCCCGTGTGCAGGAGCATGTGGAGGTGGGGTTGGAGACGCAGCTGAAGTGCGTAAGCCTATTATGCACAGGTGTCTGTCAGGTCTTGTTCTGTGGTTGGTGGTCGCCGCCGGAAATGGCTCTGTATTTGCATAGTGTTGGATTGATTTCAGTGCTATGCAAATGCCGTCGCCGCTCCGGCTGCCCATATCGAGCCGCTGTGTATTTCTAGTGGCTTCTTTCCGGTCGTCAGGCAGCATAGGGCATGAATGGAAGCTCATTGCTCTATTCGCTTCCACCACTGTTGGAGTGCGGTGTCATAGGCTACTCAACTATCAACTCAACTAACTAGCTCAACTATCAGCACCAGTCACTCACCCATCAGCACGAACCACCCACGCATTAGCACTAACCACTCACACCAGATTCTCACCAACAGCAGCAACATAGAGCCATTTCCAGCGGTGACCAACACTATACTAATCAGTCACGACCAGCACTAACCACTCCCCCATCAACACTAATCACTCACAACCAGCACTAACTACTCACCCATCAGCACTAACTACTCACCCATCAACACTAACCACTCACCCACCAGCACTAACTACTCACCCATCAGCACTAACCACTCACCCATCAGCACTAACCACTCATCCACCAGCACTAACTATACACCCATCAGCACTAACCACTCCCCCATCAACACTAATCACACACAACCAGCACTAACTACTCACCCATCAGCACTAACTACTCACCCATCAACACTAACCACTCATCCACCAGCACTAACTACTCACCCATCAGCACTAACTATACACCCATCAGCACTAACCACTCCCCCATCAACACTAATCACTCACAACCAGCACTAACTACTCACCCATCAGCACGAACCACTCACCCATCAGCACTAACCACTCATCCACCAGCACTAACTATTCACCCATTAGCACTAACCACTCACCCATCAGCACTAACCACTCATCCACCAGCACTAACCACTCACCCATCAGCACTAACCACTCCCCCATCAACACTAATCACTCACAACCAGCACTAACTACTCACCCATCAGCACGAACCACTCACCCATCAGCACTAACCACTCATCCACCAGCACTAGCTATTCACCCATCAGCACTAACCACTCACCCATCAGCACTAACCACTCATCCACCAGCACTAACCACTCACCCATCAGCACTAACCACTCATCCACCAGCACTAACTATACACCCATCAGCACTAACCACTCCCCCATCAGCACTAACCACTCACAACCAGCACTAACTACTCACCCATCAGCACTAACCACTCACCCATCAGCACTAACCACTCACCCATCAGCACTAACCACTCATCCACCAGCACTAACTATTCACCCATCAGCACTAACCACTCACCCATCAGCACTAACCACTCATCCACCAGCACTAACTATTCACCCATCAGCACTAACCACTCACCCATCAGCACTAACCACTCACCCACCAGCACAAACACTTAAACCTGATTAGCTGTTAGATTGGGCTTCCTGAAGGTTGCATGGCAGCAGTATGTTTGTTTATACATTGCTAACAGCAAAGCTCAGTTGGGGAGTATTATGTGCACCTGCTAAACAAATAAATGAAAGTGTGATTTGAACAGACCTCTGCACTTCATGGTCATTTGGGCTTAAAGCTCATACTGAAAGAGCACACCCATTAAAGAATTATCCTGCACTAGTTAAAATCTAGCTAGAATATTAGAACTTAAACAAGGACGTGTTTAGTTAATGGTTTTTGCTTTTGCAGTTGAATTATTCTATCTGTCAAAGGTAAACAAATTCAGTAATTATCCATTGACCACAAATGGATGCTCTTAAAATGTTTTAACCTGGTATATCCAGACTTCTCACTGTTTTAGTCGTTTCTGGTCCTTTTAAACAGGGATTTCAGAGCAGAAGTAACGCAGCATCTTTATTGTTTTCATGAAGGGAACTTATTGAGCATATGTGTTTCAGTGTGACACCATATACCCTATATAGAACTACTCTTTTGGAAAATTCTGACTGTCATGCTCAAGTACACACTTCCCGAAGTTTCAGATAGTTGAAAGTGAGATAATATAATCATAATTGAATTACACTCCTCATACTTATCTGTTGTTTATTATTTCACTGGAACAGTGCACAAAGCTTTAGATAAGTAAGGATGCTTTTCATCACAGAAAGCTGAACAATAACTAAGGCGCATTTGTTAGTTTCGTTGGTAATGCTGGTCACAAATAACCTGGCTAACGCCAGACTGCTGTGTGCGCTCGAATCATTTCGAACTGCACAGCAGCCTGGGGACCATGGCTGAAATGTTCCCATGGATTTGGGAACCAATCACGGAACGAGGAGGGACGGCAAGTTTATTTGCGGATCCAACATGACAGCAGCTGACACGATGATATTTTTCGATCAAGCTTTAGACCTTGTTCTAAATAGTTTAGTTCAAAAGTTTACAGCGGGTACGTCATACGTCATCTGATACGATGATACGATTGGCTGTGGCTACGTGCAGACGCAAGATAGACTTTTTTTTTTTTTTCGTATCGCCCAATAAACGACTATGGACGATCGTAAACCACACCTCTCCTACGAGAAAATGAATTGGTGTCCCCAGACTAAATATATCACTTGTGATTTTAGTCTGGTGTTAGCCAGGCTAGGTCACAAAGGTAGTTAGGTGTAAATATGGGCTTGAGGTGGGATACTAGAATACAGTATTAGTGTATTTAAATGGACCTTGAGTTTAGATGCTGCTGCTGAGAAGACATTACACACTGACAATTTAGTTCTCAAATTCTCTTACTACAGAAGATTTTTTTGCCAAGAAAGATAATTTATGGATCTCACGCTCTGCCAATGAAGGTAACTCAGTACACAGTGGTTCACCCTTTTGATCCCTGGGTCAGGTGTGGCCTTTCTGTGTGGAGTTTGCATGTTCTGCAATGTCTGCTTTCTCTTTTACTTGCTCACTGTGTTGTCATGATGCTTTGTTTGACAGATATAAGTGTAATTAATAGCCAGTTTCTCGTGTCAACAGTAAAGACTGTTCACTTAGTGGCCTCTTATAGATATCACAGGGGAGCCTCCAGCATGAGCCAAGGGTACATGGGAATAATGACATGTCATCTGATAATGGCCACAGTGCTGATGAACCGGTCTCTGTAATGGATTTATAATTAATGCATGTGTGTGTTGGCGATGCCGCTGATGTCTGTGGAGAGGCTGGATAATGTGCTGGCACTACAAAGCCCTGTCAGATCAGTGCGGATCAAGCCAAGGCCACCGAGTCACAGATAAAAGATACATTTCATTCTGTGACACAGGGCTGGCCCGAAGCATAGTAAGTGCTTTATTTGTCATTGTACAAGCGTACAACAAAATAGTGTTCAGGTGTTAGTCCTGAGCCGCTGCGACTGAGCGCACCACCACTGTGGGTCAACATGACCAGCATGGTTTTGGAGGTAGGGGAATCCGTTGCACCTGGAGGAAACCGGGCTGGCTGCCTGCAGTCTCCTCTGAAACGGTGCGCCGTCTCCTGGGTTTGTCCCTGTTTCAGAGCGTGGTGTCCTGCACTGTTCAGCTCCACCTAGGTGGTGCCACCTAGAGCGCCGAAATGCGCTTTAAAATTTTGCCATCTACAACATCGCTGATTTTCTGACATAACTTTGGAACAGAAAGTGATATAGACTTGCGGTTTTCAAGCTTTCAAATGAGCCCTCCCTACACCGTCTATGCCTCAGAGGAGCCGTGTAGGTTGTGGAGGTTTCTCCTTCACTGTTGTGCACACGATTCATGATTGCAAATGTTCTGAGTTTTTTTTTCATTAATAGATAAGGGGTGGGGGCGCAAAAGTTCAATCTTACCTAAGGCGCCAAATAGGGCTGTCACGGTATGAAACTTTTACCTCACGGTTACTGTGACCAAAATTATTACGGTTTTCGGTATTATCACGGTATTTTTTTTAATGTGTGTTAATATGTTCAGAAAGCATCGATAGTCCTACACAAACTGAAATAGTTTCAAAAAAGTTTAACAGTGCTTATTATATAAAAAAAATAGAGACAAAGCCTTTTCAAAAGTGCAACTTTTCACATCAAAGTAAAGGAACTAAAACGATGTGTTGTTGATCACTGCGAGGTTATTACATGTACTATTTATAGCGCCAGAAACGAAAAAGAATATTTTTGAACAAGATAAACCGTCTATATCAGGAAAATTGTCCTCAGTTTGTGTCCTTCCAGTGAGCTTTCGCTTTGCAGATTTGGGAAAATGCCATCAGACAGTGATCATTGTTAAATTCATAATACTGCGGCGAAAGTGAATCTGCCACCGGGAGCCCCGTAACGCATTGTGCCATTGGTATCCGCGACACGGCTTATGCTGGTGGTGGCGCTGCAGCCGCACTATGGGGCGACTCGTTACATTCTCCCTCAACCCAAAGTCCCACATCAGGATTTCAGCTAAAACGCTAACGTTAACTTACTTGCTATAGAGCTGTGGGAGACGGTCACGCTGGTGAGTCAGAGGTTCGAAGTATTGCTGCATTTAGAGACACTTTTTCCTGCACGTTCCGCAAACAGGAAAGCTGTCTTCTCTCAACTGTCCTTCAGCTTTCTTAAAATACCCAAAATATGTCCAGACTTCAGGCTTGGTCCTCTCTGAGGCTGATAGATCCTGCGCGCTGTCGTCTCG
Source organism: Gobius niger (assembly GCF_951799975.1). Taxonomy (NCBI): domain Eukaryota; kingdom Metazoa; phylum Chordata; class Actinopteri; order Gobiiformes; family Gobiidae; genus Gobius; species Gobius niger. The sequence continues at coordinate 17,759,201 of NC_136864.1, forward strand.
GACATGATTCCAGCTTCGAGAAAGTTTTGTTTTGGTTGTAAGCTACAGAGCGCGGCAACTTCAGCAGATGAGACGGCAGCTCATAAGGCTCACTTTGCCTAAACCGCGAGTGCGGTAATCCACCGCGGTAAAATATTTTTTCAAAAACAATACGGTAATTATTATTGTCAACATTTTTACTGGGGTTTACCGGTACACCGGTAACCGTGACATCCCTAGCGCCAAATTGGCTAGAGCCGGCCCTGCTGTGAGAACTGCCATGGATGGACTTGTTTAGATCTGCTCATTGCAACTTAAGGCACTACTGAGTGGCACTTATACTTACACCTAGTACAATAATACAACTGCTCCTACCACTGCTTTACACAAGATGTTTAGAGTAAATGAAATGTAGACGTGTTTCCTTTGAAAGAGTGCTGCAACCACGGCTTCTTTTACTGTTACTCTTGCTGTGTTCATGTGGGCTAGGGTACACGTTTTCCCCAGATGTGATGTCATTGTTCCAACTTGGCTTGTGTTTGTATGTTTGGGGAGATTTTAATGTCACCAAATAAAAACTCTTGTGTTGGTCTATCAGTTTTGTAAATATCTCGTTAATTTCCCTTTTGCTATCATTATGTTCTTCTAACGACAACAACAGCGCATGGGAAACTCATGAAAGTAGCAGGATTTAGCCAAAAGGCACATATTACATATCAGCAGTCAGGTGCAGATGTCATGAAGCATAAAGTGGTCCCCAGTTTCTGAGGACAATATGAACATAGAAAATCACTATACTGCAATTTCAAGAAACTGCTAATATCGACATGACTATAGAAAATGTAAAGAATTTGCATAAGACTTTAAATACATTCTGAAATAACGTTGAATAGACCGAATAATAAAAGGCATAATTCCAGGCTTTCTGGTTTGTAAAAAGGCATAATACGTACTATGATAACACCCTTGGTTACCATGGTGCAGGTTTTTCTACCAAACGAAAAACATCTCCTTTCTGTTATAAATTTGGCAAAAGCAGTCAAGTCAGCCAACATCAAAGTCTAGCTGTGGACACCTTGATCTCTCAGGTACACAGATATCGGCTTATGCTCCTTTTTGTAATCATGTGAGTGTCCTTGCACAGTGGAAATCTGTCATCCGTTTCAAGCTTCAGTGTCCCCTTCGTCCCAAACGCCGTAATTATTTCTACTTCGAGACAAAACACATTCTGTTTAGTTGCTGGCACTTCTAGCCACTATATTTCACCTTTAAAGAGAAAAGGTTCTTGCATGTCATCTTCTTTTCTCAGAAAGGCTCACACACAGGTGTTCAAGGTTGTCTATCTATGTGAAGAAAAAGTCTGGGGTCCAGCCAGCGTTAGCTGCACTTAGGGCTACAACAAGAATAAGGTCAAGGATAAGCTTTAACGTTTGCCTAGCACAAGCAGCATGTTTGTTCATGCACAGGTTTACGCCCCCAAAAAAATCTTAATTTATTTGAACATATGTGACCCATCACGAGAACAGGGGACACAAATCGGTTTTGGGGGCTTTTGGAGTTTCCAACAATGTGTAACACATGGAAATCTGATCATATCAGAAGATGTGGCATGTTGAATTTAGGAAATGGATATATATATATATATATATATATATATATATATATATATATATATATATAGAGAGAGAGAGAGAGAGAGAGAGAGAGAGAGACAGAGAGAGAGAGAGAGAGAGAGGAATCAGCCTCTAAACTTTTGGGCTGTTCTAGCCTCTCTTGGAGTGACAATAGGGCTCATTTACATCTCATTTAGAAAAGCCATACCGTTTGAATGGGGTTTAAGTCCTCAGGCCTTGAGTTCACTCACTCAAACGCACATAAACTGATCGACAATAGGCATAATGTATAAAACTGCCTTTTTTGCGTGGCATTTGTTTGCTAAAGGACGTGTCAACAACGCAAACCAAAGCAGCGGTGCCCCCTCCCCAAACAACAAAAGGAAACAGGAGACGAGCGTATTCTAACGTGGAAACAGATGGATGTTTTGTTGACAGAGCGAGACATCAGAGATCAACTCAAATGCAAAATCCACCGTCATAAAAACATACAAAACTTACTGTTTGGTGCTTTTGCGGCAAGCTTTTTTTAATCCCAGATGTTGCGTGGTCAAAGTGTTCTGGTGTCCTGTCAGCATCTCTGTCCCGCTGTCGCTGCTTTGCAATAAGGCTCTTCATGCGGAAGTGGCGCCACATAAGCCGTGATTAATAAATCCACTTCGCAGAAGTACTTCCCAACATGTTTGTTGTAACGTCCACGGTTCAACTCATCTGCTGCAATCTTTGTGGTGTCCATCCAACACAGCCCGGTGTTTACCCGGTATGTAAATACACACAGAGTCACGCCCCTGCCGCACGCTCCGAATTTTCCCAAAACAAGCCGGTTTTGTGATAAAAACCTAACAAAACCCTCTTTTGGGTTTTTCTCTAAACTTGGGCTGCCGACTTGTGTCCCTGGTTATAGTGACTGGGCACATAATGTATTTGTTTCCCTGTATAGCATCCCATCATGGTAACATATACTTATTTTAGCTCCTCAATGCACTATTTTTAGCTTCCCCATGCAACAAATGGACAGATGTGTAAGGAAGACTCTCCAGATGCAACCACAGAAAAAAATGTTACTGCAGGGTTAAAAAGTCGATTTTGCATGACATGTCACTTTAAAAGACCACACAAACTCTAATGCTCCTCTTCTCTGTATTTAACATTGAAGCGAAGTGGAGTGCTGCTATTCCCAGCCGGGTTGACGAGTGTCACTCACAGACATGTTTGTTGTCTTGGCACAGTCCTCCGCTCTGCCCCTTGAATCCTAAACTCCTCCTCAGCTCACACCTTTACTTCTCCAAGCGCTCACACTGCCTTTCTTTGATGCAGGTTCGATGTTCGCCCCTTTGTTTTGACGGAGGCAGCGACAGATGTGCAAATGCAGCGCTCTCAGGTCTACACTATGGATGCAGGTCAGTGAATATTTACTTCAGCCTGTGATGTTGAAACAATGGTGTCAACTGAGACCTGGTCCCCCGCCTCGACTTCTGAAGGAATATAATACTGCAACACTTTTAGCACATGAAAAATACAGTTGCATCACTTGATTTATTTAAAATAGCTCAAAGGTTTTCTGGCAAGGAAAGAAATCTAGGATACAGATTTTTGGCTATGACACAAGCCTTTTTTTGATGCTAAGGGCCTAAGTTTGGAAGAAGTTTTGTGCCTGAGTTTTCATACAATTGCTTGCAACTTGTCTCTGCGTTTAGCGACTGTCAGTCATTTTCTGCATCTTCTCATTCTGACATAAAACAGATAAAAAGCTGGAGATCTTTTTTTTTACCATGGAAAACCCACTATGGTTACATGGTTACATACCCACTATATAACCATTTGACCCTATAGAGAACACAAATTTAGCCTCAATATAAAATACCACCTCATATTTACTCCAACTTCCACGGTCAAACAAAAAGAAGAAAGTATTAAAAGCTGCTCCTTATTTGGACAGAAGTGCTGGGTCATTGCGGCTGCATCCTATGCAGTTCACTGAAGCTTCACAGGCCTGTACTAATTGGTTCAGGCAAGAAGAAAAGGACTTTTTAAAATTTACTTTGTCAGTATTATGTCCCATCATACTATCTTTGGAGGCACAGTGGTTTGCATGTTCTCCCCGTGTCTGTGTATGTTTCCTCGGGGTACACCCGGTTTCCCCTACCACTAAAAACATGTACAATAGGCCAGGATGACTTATGCATGTGCGTGAATGAATTGTGGTGGTCAGAGGGACCGTTGGCGCAGACGTGTACAGACGTGTACAGTTGTGACAGCGCTTCTGTCAGTCTACCCCAGGGGAAACTAAAGCTACATGACTTACCACCACCGAGTATGGAGTGAATGTTATAATTGCAACGTGCTTTGTGGCCGCGTTTGTGAAAGGCGCTATACACATGAAGTCCGTTCCTTTTCTTTGTAAGTTTAGCCGGTACATAGTTGAGATGTCTTGGAAGTTATAAAGATGAAAATAATTCCACAAATATTGGCCTTCGATTTAGGACAGGCGTGGGAAATAATAAAAAAGTTACTGGTGGGAATGTTGCAGTGCACTGGCTGCAGCATATCTGGCATTACTTCCTCAAACTGCCACTTGTTTTACAACACCCCCCTCCCATCACCAACTGTGCCACACACACAAAATGTATGTTGTTTTATGAAGTTGCTTTAGTTCTTTAACTGGCTCACATCAGTGGTCAAATGGCAGCTGGCTCGGTTTACCCTTCTCTCTACTGTGAAAAGTTCATTCGAGCCATTTAGAAAACACTATTGACCTCTCGTTTGATCACCTCTTGTTTATCAACTGTCAGATGCTACGAAAAGAACATTTTTAGCCTAAGCTCTATTGATTGGCATCTCTTCTCATGTCAGCGACTGATACAACCACGTTTTGAAGAGCACTTGCAATTGATATTATCCTCCATGAGATTGCTAATACCTTAATGACTTATTCATTACTCGAGAGCTTGACTGATGTGCAGTTTGAAGCACCAAATCACTTTCAGCAAAAGGGAAGAAAAAAAGAAATAAAAATCCGTCAACCATAAACTGACATTTTCAGGATGGGCTGTTTTCTGCAAAGTCTTTTTAAAATGCAATAACATGAATATTGAAGGCTGAATAGAAAAAACGTGTTTTCACTTGATGTTAATTAGTTCTTCTGCGAACGCAAGAGTGTCCTCTAAAGCACTCTGAGTTAATCCCAGGAATATTAGGAACCAACAGGTCCCTTGTGGCGCCACTTGAATACACCAGATAGGAGCAATAAAAGAAAGCTCTACCTATCTAATTTCCTGTTGTTTGAGATAGCATTTTTCCCACTGAAAGTCGTTCACAATGCTACTCAGCGGCGTTCATTTTGAGACAATGAAACAAAGGACGAGGCCGGTCTCAAATGCGCAAGCCATCAATTCATAAGTGGACTTCCCACATGCTGCTGTCATATGGGCCTATGATAAAAACCCAGTGTCCATCTCCATACCCTTGACTTAAAGCGGAGAACAGCCTCATGTCCTGAAGACAAATGAGGCAGACCGCTGGCACAGTGGGAAAGGTATCGTTTAATCTTGACCTGGGATAGCGTCTAAGTGGGTTAATTAGGGCAAAATAGCACCCCTTCTACCAGAGGGATGATGTGGAGTTGATACGGTAAGCCAGGGGTTTTAGGCGAGTGATCTAGATAGTCTGCGCCAGATAAAGAGGCAATATCACCAGCTGCTTTGGAGATTAAGAGTTGTAAGGGAGATGGCTCACAAAGATACCAAAGGCTAAAGTAATGCCAAATAAGTTTTTTTCTCCACAATTTTACTGACTGAAGAGATCAATAGATTTTTGTCGGCTTCACTTGGAGGGCAGTAACCATGGTGACAGAGTGTAAACAGCATAACCGCACGCATGCAAGCAAATCAGGCTTTAGACCAGGGGTGTCCAAATGTTTTTCACTGAGAGCTACATACAGATAAATATACTAACAACTGGGCCGCACTCAGTAGAGGTCAGATATGTAACTTCACCTCTTGTATTAAAGTTAGCAAATTCAATAAAATGTTAACTATGCTTTTTAATTGAATATGCTTGAATTAAAAAAAAAAAAACAACAGCCGTCATCACAGGCTTCCTATTAATGGATTTTCATTTATTTTATATATATTCAATTAGAGCAAAAAAATTAATTATACTTTTTAGAATTTTCAGTGGGCGAATTAAAAGTGGGCCGTGGGTCGCAGTTGGCCCGCGGGCCGTAGTTTGGACACCCCTCATTTTGAATTTATGCTCCGATTTGAATTTATACGGTGCAGGAGTCATCAAAGAATGTCACAAGAAAACTATCAATATATTGCTTTGTCTTGTACTTTGCCTGTAAATCAGATGCCCGGATTGCATAAAACTGCTTAGCTTCAATGCCACCAACTCAGTGCAAGTGAGCTATCATTGCACATGAAACAAACAACAATCCCATCTCAGAATTTCAGCAGGCGGATTAAAATTTGCAGTGAAAATGGTTCAAAGTAACCTTTTCCCGGAATTAAACGACTATTGGCTACAGGTTCCATCAGCTTATACTTAACTCGATAAAATTTGTGCTTACACCAAGATACGCCATGACCTAAAATAGAATCAAGTGCCGGGCCAAGTGCAAAAACAAGCAAAGAGCAAAAGTGTCAATTTGCCAGGCAGAACGAGGGCACTTCTCCAGAGCCAAACACAAGGCCTAGCGGGGTCTGCCTCTGTTCGCAGGCAGTGAGGCTTTCGGCTGAAACAATACTGATGTGTTACATGGTCAGTCAAGAAGCCAGAGGCAAGGTGGTGAAATGATTTGATCGCAAACATGACAACATTGTTGTTCTGTGGCACACCAAGAAGGATTTGAAAATACCTTTTTATACTGTTGGACACACACTTTCATGCCAGGTATAATAAGGACCTGTCTCCAGATCTTGGTCAGCGGGACCTAACTGGAGATAGTAGAGCATATATTGTGCATGTTTTTGGAGAACCCGACAGACGCAGGGAGATCAGGCCAATTCCACTGTGCCACTGCGTATTCACCATCTATGAAGGCAAACGCAACCTTTTTAAAAGTAAAACTGAAAAGTACAAATCCATAGTCAGCTTGATTTCCTTGAAACATTAAAAACTGCACCAGGGAGGTGTTGTGCTGAAGTTTATCTTTTTTATGATCTCATGTGCAGCACTTTGGAAAGGTTTTTGTCGTTCAAATGTGCCATATGAATAAAGTGGCCTGGATGGGATTGAACTAAATGCACTCTAAGAGCAATAAATGCATATTATATGTTATAAATGGAACAGCTCCCAATGCTATTCCAATAACTGCTCACAGTAATCTCCTGAAAGTTTTACCAAAAAGACCACAAACTATAAATGAGCTGATCAGCAGATTTCCGCTGTCAGGTGGATTTGACCCGAGTTCCCAAAGTGTTTTAATCCCCAGTTGAAAGAGCGTTCATGAGCATTTTTCAACTGGGGAAAACATTATGTTCCCGAGGACCACATGAACTCGCTTTTAAAATAAATCTGAGCGATTTATCTGTCTTTTCTGATACCATTATCATGTTTACTGCGTGAACAAGGCTTCTCGTGTGCTGCTAAATACGGTGCCTTAGTTGCTGCTCATCTGTCAGGGTTACTTCTGTTGCAACACAAACTTAGGCAGATGGTTTGTTTTTTACAGTTTTCGTCAGATGCAGCCAGCAGCGACAGATTGCAAGGACACAGAAAAAACATTGCTCGGACAGTGTTTTTAACCAGGGATTAGCCCATAGTTTCCAGCCGACTGTAATGCTAATTATACCATATACATTCGATCTCCCTCAGCAAATGAAATGGGTTTCTATTTGAAGAAACACTATTCCGGCTTTTTTCTCTCTGATTTAGTTACACTGTAAGCAGGACACAGCGAGTTTGATCTCAGTAAAGATTTCAAAAGTGCTCTCTTCTCATGTGAATGAAATTAGGTCGCTCCTGTAAACAAAGCTTTGATGATCCTAATGAAGAACTAAACTACCACAGGTCAACTCTGGAGCGCTGCATGTTACTTTGTTTGTATCAAAAACAGCTAATGAGACCCTGATGGCCAATTTTAACGAGGATACTGGCTGTAATTGGATTCTGTCGGGAGGGCGGGTGGCCTGGACCAGACAACCTAAAATTGGTCTTTTGATTGGTGAATGAGAATTATAGGTTAGACCAATTTAGCTTTAGCTATTGAAATATTTTTATCCTGAGGTCTTCTCCCACCTCTAAACAGTTTCTTAACAGGAACGTGTTTAATTAGAGCTGTTGTAAACTGGAAACAAAGTGCTCACAGTTCACATGTCTCGGGAATCTGGCTGTATCCACTAATATTTTGATACTTTTACATGGGCCCCACAGAGGACCATATTTTCCATGTTTTAGAAATATATTTTTTCTGGGGAAACAAAGTTATTACTCCTGTCCTTGCAGTTTGTCTTTGTCCTATGTCCTGTGGGACGCAGCAGGCAGCTCTTATCTGTAGCTGCCATTATCTTCTGTTACAACAGAACTGCAACAAAGAGGGAAAGATTTGTTTGTCGGAGTCTATTTGACCACTGTGTATCTTGATCCTCTTTTCACTACATTTTAAGCCTTACAGACGGATTTCACAGATAAACGACGCTTCACAGCATACTGATAATTGGTGCAATGTGTTTAGCACATATTCATACCAGTTTCATTATCAGACACAGTGAGAACAACATCCGGAGGTGAGAAGTTTGAAATCTCTCAGCGGTGACTGCTGCAGTGTCAAACTGTGGCTTCAGAGATGTAATTTTCACTGTTCATCTTTATTTAGTCAAAAGAATTGAGACATTTTGTTCAACTCACTTTACCCACAGTACTGTAAATATTCAGTATCATGTTCTAGTTTGGTTTTATGATTGCCTTCTGATGCACCACTCTTGGAGAAATGAATACGTTTTTGAAAACTAGCGATTTCTATGTGACGCAAATGTTTTGTAAAAAAAAAAAAAAGATTTCCAAAAGGCTGTATTTGTTTTACAGAGTAGAGACACTAAAAGCTCTTCTGTCCGACTGAGTGGACAAACGGCAACAACAACTTGGATGACTTTGGGCGCGTCCTTGAGTGTGACTCTGAACCAGCTCCAGGACTAATGACCTGTACACGACCTCTGACCTTTGCACTGAGGGGAACAAATGAATCGCCGCATTAAGTTATTTTTAGGCCTCAAAGTGCTCTTGTGAGGTCCGGTGGCAAGGACATGATGCTGATAAGTGGCATACATTCATATTCATGTACAATTTTCTAATAACACACAACAGACTATAATGACGTCCCACTGTGATTAAAGTGATCTCGGGTGAATGAATAAACACACAGTGACACTGAACGAAGCCGCACTGTGCACTTCTAAAGATCAATCACACTGAGAGCCTTGCACTCAAACTGTTATTTTCCTCCGTGAGTCTAGATAGACATAAAGTTAATGCAACAATGAGTCCATCCATGTCCACTTACATAACCCACCTAAGCTTAAAACATGAAATACAACAGCTGAAGTGCCCCAAAGCACTTTATTGTGCTTTTATGAAATTAATTTCTTGAAAATTAGAAGGATAATTTTCAAAAGCTAAAAAACCCTGACTCCAATTTCCAATGTTGTATAATTACAAATTTCACAGAAAAGCTCAAAAGGAGTAAGCTGAAGATAAAACTTGCTAACGCTTACCTCTTACTAACGTTCTTTCTTACCTTGACAACTTGTTTTGTGTTACAGACATTGATCAGCTGCACAGATGAAATACATATCTTGACAATGTTTTGTCTGCACACATCATAGGACATAAGCTGCGTGTACAAAAAGAAAACAGATGATAGAAAATGTACACAAAAGAGAACGAAGCAAAACATGTCTAGCAAAAGAAAAAGAATGTCTAAGAACACATACATTCATTTACAGTTCTTCGGTAGCATAGTTTCTAAATACCCTTTCTTTGTACATTTGTTTACAGTTTTTCAGTGAGCTACAACATTTCATGTCCTTGTCGAGTTTATTCCTTAGATTGACCCCGCGGCGAGTGATGAACATGCTTTTTTGGGTAGTACTTATTAACCATTCTCAGCAAATCAGCCGTTTGCTGATGTTTATGTAATTTATGAGAATATTTTCCACTTTATATCAGAGTTTCATCAGTTGGTCGTAACAAAACAAGTTCATATCCCCCAGTGTTACACGTATAACAAAAGTAAAGAATTACAAAAATACATTCATTACAATTCAAGTAACTCAAGTTACAAGTGGATTTAAATGTATGAATGGAAAAAAATGCCAAACGCCCCCAAATAAAAGGAAGCAACAAATCAATATGGAAGTTGTTGTATTAGATCTTCAGTTACATGTAGCTAACATTGTCAAAACAAAACCCAAGAGAGTGGGAAAAGCAAAGGAACAGGAAATCTTTGACTGCACTTTTGCTCTGTGACATTATTACTTTTTTCAGTTTATGTTTTTCCAAAAGTAACTCAAAGTAGTGTAACCCAGCTGCATTTGAAACAGTATAAGTAATACAAACATATAACATTTTTAAAACTGTAATGACTAATATAGAATATATTACAATTTTAGAATAACTTACCCAACTTCATATCCCCTGCCTATTCACCTGAATCCGCCCACTTGTTCATTCAAGTATTTTGGCTGAGCACTTCCTGTGAACAGGGATTTCTATTGTTGTCAATCAATATGGGAATGGGAACAAAGGTAACACTCCTGAAAAAGTTCAAAGGAAATACGTTTGTGTGGCCCATCACAGATGGGAAGACAGGATGACAAAGCGACCTCAGATAATCCATCTATCCATTTTCTTCCGGGCTGCGGAGGCAGCGTCTGAGCAGAGATGCCCAGAATTCCCGATCCCCGCACACTTCCTCCAGCTGTTCTGGGGGGGCCCCGAGGCAACACCAGGCCAGCTCAGAGACATAGTCCCTTCAGTGTGTCCTGGGTCTAACACGAGGCCTCCCCAATAAGACCTCAGATTAATTTATGTTACGCTTTCTGTTGTGACTCTGCATGGATGGTTTGCTGTGAGGATCTGTAAAGAACCAAAGCCGACCAATATATTTACACAGCAGTATGTCAGAAATGTCACATGTTACATCAACATCATAAATGAAAGCCAGTGTCATTTTAAGTGAAGCTAGCTGTCTGGTCATGAACACAAGATGGCGCCGCTCACCGCGTGTTCCTGAATAAGGTGAATAGATTAAACTAAGACTAGCTAGAAGTATATATATATTTACAACATTTTATGGTTTCAAAGTAGTTAATTAGAATGTTGTTCTGTGTTGTGTTTAGGTGTCCTAGCCTTAAACTTAATCTTAAACATTTGCAAAACTACAATATTAACTTAACAAAGCCAACTGAAAGAGCTGCATTTGGAATGACATCCAATGAGAATACGTGGGGGAGTGGCTTATGGATAAACTTTGTAGGAAATAGAAATGAGACACCACAGTTAAAGTACTTATGACAGATTTTAATGTGTTTAAACAAAAGTTGTGTCTAATGTGACATATACACTTTTAACATTTGTTTATCGTCACTATGACAACAGCCTCTGGCTAAGCCCCACCCACCACCTACAATGTTCACAAACAATATTAGCACTAAAATGAAAAGCTAGATGGCACAATTGGCCTGTAGGAGCTGACAGAAAGCCAACACAAATGGCCCCATTCTTACATTTTCTCAAGCATCAATTGAAAACCTTGATGCGATTACACAGACAAAGGCTCACAGATGCTGTCTCTTCTCAGTGGTAAATGCTTATTGATCACTGAAGGCTGGGACATGTAGATTCTGATTTGTGTGCGTGTGTTGTCCTGGCTGCTCACTGCGCGCTCAAATCCATCACTATTGGCATGTGGACCTGATTACTGGAGAGACTCTGAAACACTATGATAAAGAAGTCTGTCCTGGCCTCTTTAGCTGCACATCACTCAGTCTGCACAGAGAAACAGCACACAGCCACCCGATGGAGAGAAAAATAAAAATGTATTTGGCTACATTCCAAAAATTTCTTTTAAACAACATTACTGCATGGGAAGAAAAAAGGCTAAATTAGGAGAAATGTGTTTTTGTAAATGTATTGAAGATTCATGAGGGAGTGAAATGGGTTTATTGATATTCAGCAGCAGAACCTTACCTTACTTTGAGTATTTCATTTGGAATTAGACACAGTAAAATTGGGTCTTAGGTCAAATTTAAGAGCAGACTTTGTCAAATTTTATTTACTTACTTACTTTCTAAAACTACGTAAGTATATTAAACAGCCTATACATTTTGGGACTGAAAGCATTTTACTATAATAGAGGTCTTGATCTCTACATAAATATCTAACTACACCTAGAGGCCCAAACTTAGTGGCATTGCATGTGCCTTTGAACAATAATAGCAAGTCATGCTCATTGAGAAGCCTTTGAATATCTCTGCTGTATCTCCATTTCCTGTGCTGAGGTGGCAGTGTTGAGCATGACGTTGCACATGGCGATGTTCGCTTCATTGCACCATGACGGTGAACTTCACCTCAGACTGAATTCTGTAAAAGCCAGACGGCTCAGGTTTCTACAGAAGCCAGTGCAGTTTATTTGAATCATTGTTGTGCCTCACACGGGGAAGGACGACCTGCCTCGCCAAAACAGGAAGTGACGTCACCAGTCCGCGGCCGGCTCTCGGGCTGCTTTGCCATGTTGGTGATTTCCTGTAACCACTAAACCTTCTTGTGAATTTGGCAGAGGAAGATCCCACACTTGAACACGGAAGTCTGAGAAGAGCTTTTACACTTTATTTACTGTAAAGCCGTATTGTACTTTCATTCTTGAACTTTTAGTGAAGTTAGTACTTTTGGTTTATTGTAGTTATGTTGTGTGGTTGTACTTTTATCAACCAATGGCTGTGGTAATGGGACAATGTAAAACTAGTTTGTTTTTGTTTAGTAGTTTAATAAGGGTTCAAATGTTCTTATTTGCGTTATTTGACAAAACATTACGACACTTTGTCTACCTGTCTGATGTCGGAGCATTCTTTTTTGACTATTCAAGGAACAAAGTTTGGGGACCACTGCTTTAATAACTACTGTAAAATTCACCATCCATGCTTTTGGGGTTACATTTTGTATCACGCTGTCAGTAACAGCTAAACTCTGCTGTCGTCTGTGTCTGCGCTGTGCTGCAGTCAGAATGTGCAGTTGCTAAATAAAAAGAAAGCCTTTTATGAAAGCCGATGGCAAAAACGTGACCCTGACCGTTTCCTGTTAAGTCGTGTTGATGGGATTGCGAAACAGCCACTCCTGAAGGCGCCTCTGTCTTTGTACTGGCACCTGTCCTTTTCATTGCAGATTTTGTGATTTTCTGACACACATTTTTCGGAGAGACAGACGTGTTAAGCCATTCTTTGAAAGCTTTGATATTTGTCAGGGCCGCGGTGTTATTTCAAGGCGATCGAGGGCAGTGCTTTTCAAGAGGTGCCTTTACGGAAAAGTGTAACTCACATTGGGTTTCAATTTCCCGCAAATGAAGTTTGATTTGCACTCAGGGACTCAAGTGGGGGACTATTAGCACGGAGACACCATCTGCACAGGCCCGCAGCTAAAAACACAACAACAGGCTATTCTGGGCTGCTGCAGTGATGGCCAGCCAATACTGCACTCCCCTAACAAGCCACATTTGGTGTTAAGGGCACAATAACAAGATATCGAGTTTTGAAAATTTGCTCTTTTTCTTTTTTTTTTAATTCAGCAGCTGGGTAACACAATTCAAATATGAAAGGACGCCCAAAAGTGATTTTCCACTCTGAGGCAATAAAATAGAATATTTAATGTGGAAACACTGTATAAAAAGAAGCAGAAGTTGCCTGTCCTGGTTTGACACATCAAGCATCAATGTCTGTCTCCATAGAGCCAGCCTCCTTCTTTCTAAAGTTTCTAATTCACCACGAGAAAGTCCCATTTAAAGATTAAAGCAATCCCACAGAGAAGCAGAATAATGAGTGTTGAGAGGCACCCAGAAAGTTTTTTTCATTTTTCTTCTCCCATATTTTTATTTCCCATGTTTGGCTAAAAACAAACATCATAGTGTGTCTGAACAGTACTTTTAGTTTATCCTAATCATAATTAATTACTGTTTTGTATGTTCTTAAATGTGCCGACCGGAAATGCCAATCTGCACAATCTTCAGGTCAGGAGGTTGTTCTTTTTTTTTTTTTTTCACACTTCCCTTTTTGACCACACAGGGTTTTCTTTCTTTGGTTTGCGTCAAATGTCATAGCTGCAAATGGAAGTTCAGACAAAATTTGGTCACAGAGGCAGCATTATAAAAGCAAACCTGTCAGATAAGCCCAGATCATTCAACCTGCGGCGATATAATCTGTAATACCCTCTGCACTTGTGACATGATGCTTTTGCCACTTCCTTCCAGCTCACAATGTTGATCATTCAGCGCCATGCTGACATAGTTACATAATTAAAATGGTAAATGTGCTGTATAATCTTAAATTGATCTAATAAAAATGGGTAATCGTTGCTTCCCAGCTGGCAGCAGCCGTCCTGGCTCAGTGGGTGAGTATTGATTTAGCAGCTTCTCTCATTTAGCACGTTGACAGGAAGCAAATACATACAGCCCAGTTAAATGACGGCCATTACATTCGGTTTTTACTGATTGTGCACTTTGCTTTTTTTTTTTCACCTGAAGGGAAATCATGCCGTGGCTTAGGTGCACATTTAAGTAGAGAGTTTTCTGTTTTTCAGGATTTTCCCAGACCACCACGCACCGAAAACATGTCTGTGTTGACCTGAGGCGGGTTAAGTTTTTAAACAGCTGCAGAGAATGTTGTTTTTGAGGAAAACGTCTATGTTGTTCACTCTCTTTCCAGTTCAGACATTTTTCACTTGGGGGCAACAGGGCTCGACCCATGTCTATATTAATCTCTTTACCCCCGCCTTAACCGAGTGCATTTTCTCCAGTTTGGCTTTACCCAAATCTAAAAGCTTCTTGAATAAAGAGTCAAAACAGCAACGAAGACGAGGATGAAAACGCAAAGAGTAATTAAATAAAAGGCAACAAAAAGCATGAGGAAAAAAGCGCCAAAAAGCAAGAAAAAAGTGATGAAGAGAGCAAAAAAAACCCCACAAAATGCGAGAAAATCTACGAAAATAAGACAAAAATGTGACGCAATTAAAAAGTCACGACCTGTCTTGTAGGTCTTAGTTTTCAAGTAGGGCGTTACTCTGGCCTATAGGCTGTAACCTTTTCGATTTTGGTCAAGCTGAACTGGAGAAAATGAGCTCAGTTAAAGCGGGGGTTACGAGGTTAAGGCTTTAAAGAGGGGGTATTATGCTTTTTTCAATCACATAGCACCAGTCTGTAGCACACTACAATGATGACCAAACCTTCTGTTGGTCTGTAAATGCAGTAAAGTAGAATAAGTGCCTTGTATAAAGTTGCTCTCTCAAAATGGCTGTAGCGAATGTCTTGAAATAGGCCTGTGTCTCTTTAAGAACCTCTGACCCTTTCTGACACGCCCCCTCCACACACTGTCTGTGGCATCAGTGGGGAGGGGGTTCTGCTGAGGAGCAGTGGTTGGTTACTCGGCTGGTGACGAAAGCTCGGAGGCGTCTCCAGGAGGTGAGGGCGTTCCTAGGAGGACTCAGGCAAACCTATCCCTAAAATGGCTGCCATCAGAGTTTTTACAGATTACTCAAAAATACGTGAATGTGCCATGGCAACACTTCAGGCATGTTTTTAATGAGGGAATGACATAATGACGTGATGCAAAGCTTGAAAAAGTCGATTTTGCATAATACCCCCCCTTTAAATCAATCAAGGCTAAATCTTGATAAGACTAGATCAAATTAAATTGGAGTCATAATTGAGCCTGAATATGGTGCTTTAACACCTCTCAGTTACATGATTCCAGTAGTGGGCTTTGCTTAACTTACCTTAATGAATCCTTTCCGTTGTCCCTCTGGGGGTAACACAAATGTTGATGGGATGATGGGGGGTCTTTCATCTCCCCCTGGTGTCTCTGGCCAGAAAATCATAATTGCAACTCTCCTGCCTCTGGATCGGAGCCACCAATACACACTAATGGAATCACGAAGAAGAAGCTAACAGGCTAATGGGCAAAGCTAACTGCGGGCTAGCGTCACTTAAACAGTATTTACAGCCAAGTCTGAATGAAAAAATGATTTCCATTGTGTAATTGGATGTACAATATCCCTCTGTCCAGTTGTCTTTTCTGTCAGCGTAGCATTTACTCTCACGGGCAATTAATGAGTAAAAAAGGCAACCTGCTACGACACCTGTAGTGGCACTTATGGCCTCCAGGGGCATGAGTTGCTTAGTACTGCTTTAACAGATGCTCCTCTGGATCGATGCACTCACCATCTTCAATTCTCCTTTACAAAGCAACACCTAGAAAGTTTTTTCTAGTTGAACAGGGCAATTTTCTGTGGTTAATGCTCCTTTCTTATCTTTTGCGCTGTATTACATATGTGCTGGCAGTCTACAACCTCAAAACTCATCACCTTAGCGTGTCTACTTGCCTTAATGATCTAGTTTTGCATTAGAAATCATATATTATAATCTATACAGTAAACCGTGTACAATTGGTCATTCTGGGGCCAGGTATAAATAATTGAAGCACTGCAAAGCTACGTAGCAAAGAAGACCTCTTCAGTGTCTTTCCAACAGAAGGATCACATTTGTCTCCATATGGGACCTGAGTAGCCTATTCCCTATCGCTCCTTCTGTGTCGCAGTGAGTTTGTCTTTCTCCATTTAAGCTCCGATGCCGTGAGTTGGACCTACACTCTGAGCAGACACACTTTTATTAGGCCCGAGCGGCCTGCCGTCGCAAGGGCCTATTGTAATCGCAATCACAGCGCAGTGCGCGCAGCGCACTGAACCTAAGTGCGCGGAGCGCACGAAAACAGCGCGAAGCGCTGTCCCCATGTCAACCGTAAACTCACCGTGTAAAACAGTGACAGCCCACACCGGAGGTGTGGGCCCTTTATACTTATTATTGCATTAAAATGAATGGGGGTATATAGTGTGAATGGGGGTATATAGTGGATGACGAGCGCGAAGCGCTCGTCATCCACCCAGGACCCCCACGGGTGCGTGCGGATCGTTGAAAGCTTTCCAAAAATGTATAATATGACATTGTCGCGAAAGCGACTATATTGTTTTTCTCGGAAATATTATTAGGCCCGAGCGGCCTGCCGTCGCAAGGGCCTATTGTAATCGCAATCACAGCGCAGTGCGCGCAGCGCACTGACCCTAAGTGCGCGGAGCGCACAAAAACAGCGCGAAGCGCTGTCCCCATGTCAACCGTAAACTCACCGTGTAAAACAGTGACAGCCCACACCGGAGGTGTGGGCCCTTTATACTTATTATTGCATTAAAATGAATGGGGGTATATAGTGTGAATGGGGGTATATAGTGGATGACGAGCGCGAAGCGCTCGTCATCCACCCAGGAACCCCACGGATGCGTGCGGATCGCTTAGAGCTTTCCAAAAATGTATAATATGATATCGTCGCGAAAGCGACGATATTGTTTTTCTCGGAAATATTATTATTAGGCCCGAGCGGCCTGCCGTCGCAAGGGCCTATTGTAATCGCAATCGCAGCGCAGTGCGCGCAGCGCACTGAACCTAAGTGCGCGGAGCGCACAAAAACAGCGCGAAGCGCTGTCCCCATGTCAACCGTAAACTCACCATGTAAAACAGTGAAGCCCACACCGGAGGTGTGGGGCCTTTATACTTATTATTGCATTAAAATGAACGGGGGTATATAGTGTGAATGGGGGTATATAGTGGATGACGAGCGCTTCGCGCTCGTCATCCACCCAGGACCCCCACGGATGCGTGCGGATCGTTGAAAGCTTTCCAAAAATGTATAATATGATATCGTCGCGAAAGCGACTATATTGTTTTTGCCGAAAATATTATTATTCTTTCTCGCTTCTTCTTCTTTCTTTCTTTCTTTCTTCTTCTTCTGCTCTTTGAGCAGGAATTTGACCCCCTGAACATAGTCGAAAACTCACGAAACTTTGCCCAAAATTCAGGTCCGGTGAAAAATTAATTAAAATGTGTGTTTCATATTGGGGGGGAAAAAAATGGCGCGACAGCGCCACCTACAAAAGTGAAAATACATTACGCCAATGGGGGAGGGGCCGAAGTAAACTTTGTCGTAGAGCAACGAGACTCGGTACAGACGTTCGTCATGTGACGACAAAAAAAATATATTATTGTGGCCACGCCCCCTGACAAACCGGAAGTCTGCCATTTTGAAAGGAAGACCGGAGAATGCTGAGTCAGCGTTTTCGCTGATGTCGCATTTTAACGAACTCCTCCTTGGCCGTTTCACCAAATGAGCTCAAAATCGCTCCAGCTCATCTCCAGATGTGGGGCATCAAAAGTTATCCAAATTTTTTGGCTAAGTTTTTCGGTTTGTTTGCGGCGAAGCCGCAATCTTTACGAAGAATTTTGCGATTCATCAGAAACTAAAAAATGCTCCCATTCGCACAAACAAACTCCGATTAAAAATCGGAAATATACATTTTGTTGACCTTTCAGCCCTCGACACAGCAAATGTGAAAAAGTGACATTGGGCGCCATAGCGCCCCCTACAGGTGCAGAAGAAAAATTGCATTATGGGAAAAAAATTAGTTTGTCGGAAATGGATGAAATTCGGTACAAAAATAGTTGATGGCGTCCCGATCCAAAAAGCCAATGAGACCCATATCGTATTTTGTACGGTGTTGCCATGGTGAATCAAAATACATTGCGTCTATGGAGGCGGGACCAAACGCGGCCAACGTCAACTTTGTCGTAGAGCGCTGAGATTCGGTACAGATATTCGTCATGTGACGACAAAAAAAAAATATTATTGTGGCCACGCCCCCTGACAAACCGGAAGTCCGCCATTTTGACAGGAAGTCTGGAGAATGCTGAGTTAGCGTTTTCGCTGACGTCGCATTTTAACAAACTCCTCCTAGGGCGTTTCACCAAATGAGCTCAAAATCGTTCCAGCTCATCTCCAGATGTGGGGCATCAAAAGTTATCCAAAGTTTTTGGCTAAGTTTTACGGTTTGTTTGCGGCAAAGCCGCAATCTTTGAGAAGAATTTTGCGATTAATCGGAAACTAAAAATCGCTCCAATTCGCACAAACAAACTCCAATTAAAAATCGGAAATATACATTTTGTTGACCTTTAACCCCTGGACACAACAAATGTGAAAAAGTGACATTGGGCGCAATAGCGCCCCCTCCAGGTGCAGAAGAAAAAATGCATTATGGGAAAAAAATTAGTTTGTCGGAAATGGATGAAATTCGGCACAAAAATAGTTGATGGCGTCCCGATCCAAAAAGCCAATTAGACCCATACCGTATTTTGTACGGTGTTGCCATGGTGATGCCCGGGGTCCCCCATGTAATTCTAATGGGGCTGACACATGAATCTCACATTATGCAACAGTACAGCGCGTTAGCGCCCCCTGTCAGGAGCTTGTGGACAGTGGTCATGGAAATACGGCCCGTTAGGGCCGTCTGATTCTAATTGTGAAAAGATTACGGGGGCGCTAGCGCCCTCTGCAGGCTGGAGCCATTATTCACATGGAGAGGCTCAAAATGTAGCTTAGATGTTTACTCAAAACGATTAATGGCACATCAGGGCAATAAAATGCAGTGTGGCCTCGCTAGCGCCTTTGGTACGGTTACATAGAGGCGCTAAAGGAGGCACGGCCCGCGAGGGCCGTTCGATGCCGCTTGCGGCTTTAATTCTTTCTTCTTTCTTCTTTCTTCTTTCTTCTGCTCTTTGAGCAGGAATTTGACCCCCTGAACATAGTCGAAAACTCACCAAACTTTGCCCAAAATTCAGTTTTGGTGAAAAATTAATTAAAATGTGTGTTTCATATTGGGGAAAAAAAAAATGGCGCGACAGCGCCACCTACAAAAGTCAAAATACATTACGCCAATGGGGGAGGGGCCGAAGTAAACTTTGTCGTAGAGCGACGAGATTCGGTACAGACATTCGTCATGTGACGACAAAAAAAAAATATTATTGTGGCCACGCCCCCTGACAAACCGGAAGTCCGCCATTTTGAAAGGAAGACCGGAGAATGCTGAGTCAGCGTTTTCGCTGACATCGCATTTTCACGAACTCCTCCTAGGGTGTTTCACCAAATGAGCTCAAAATCGCTCCAGCTCATCTCGAGATGTGGGGCATCAAAAGTTATCCAAATTTTTTGGCTAAGTTTTACGGTTTGTTTGCGGCGAAGCCGCAATCTTTCCGAAGTATTTTGCGATTCATCAAAAACTAAAAATCGCTCCCATTCGCACAAACAAACTCCGATTAAAAATCGGAAATATACATTTTATTGACCTTTCACCCCTGGACACAGCAAATGTGAAAAAGTGACATTGGGCGCGATAGCGCCCCCTCCAGGTGCAGAAGAAAAAATGCATTATGGGAAAAAAATTAGTTTGTCGGAAATGGATGAAATTCGGTACGAAAATAGTTGATGGCGTCCCGATCCAAAAAGCCAATGAGACCCATATCGTATTTTGTACGGTGTTGCCATGGTGAATCAAAATACATTGCGTCGATGGAGGCGGGACCAATCTGGGCCAACGTCAACTTTGTCGTAGAGCGACGAGATTCGGTACATATATTCGTCATGTGACGACAAACAAAAATTATTATTGTGGCCACGACCCCTGACAAACCGGAAGTCCGCCATTTTGACTGGAAGCCTGGAGAATGCTGAGTCAGCGTTTTCGGTGCCATCGCATTTTAACAAACTCCTCCTAGGGCGTTTCACCGAATGAGCTCAAAATCGCTCCAGCTCATCTCGAGATGTGGGGCATCAAATGTTATCAAAATTTTTTGGCTATGTTTTACGGTTTGTTTGCGGCGAAGCCGCAATCTTTCCGAAGTATTTTGCGATTCATCAAAAACTAAAAATCGCTCCCATTCGCACAAACAAACTCCGATTTAAAATCGGACATATACATTTTGTTGACCTGTCACCCCTGGACGCAACAAATGTGAAAAAATGCCATTGGGTGCGATAGCGCCCCCTCCAGGTGCTGAAGAAAAGATGCATTATGGGAAAAAAATTAGTTTGTCGGAAATGGATGAAATTCGGTACAACAATAGTTGATGGCGTCCCGATCAAAAAAGCCAATGAGACCCATATCGTATTTTGTACGGTGTTGCTATGGTGACGCCCGGGGCCCCCCATGTTGTCCAATGGGGCTGACACATAAATCTCACATTATACAGAATTACAGCGCGTTAGCGCCTCCTGTCAGGAGCTTGTGGACAGTGGTCATGGAAGTACGGCCCGTTAGGGCCGTCTGATGCTAATTGTGCAATTAAAAAGATTACGGGCGCGCTAGCGCCCTCTGCAGGCTGGAGCCATTATTCACATGGAGAGGCTAAAAATGTTGTTTTGATGTTTACTGACCAAGATTAATGGCACATCGGGGCAATAAAATGCAGTGTGGCGCCCTTGGTACGGTTACATAGACGCGGCAATAGAGGCGCTAAAGGAGGCACGGCCCGCGAGGGCCGTTCGATGCCGCTTGCGGCTTTAATTATTAGGCCCGAGCGGCCTGCCGTCGCAAGGGCCTATTGTAATCGCAATCACAGCGCAGTGCGCGCAGCGCACTGAACCTAAGTGCGCGGAGCGCACAAAAACAGCGCGAAGCGCTGTCCCCATGTCAACCGTAAACTCACCATGTAAAACAGTGAAGCCCACACCGGAGGTGTGGGCCCTTTATACTTATTATTGCATTAAAATGAACGGGGGTATATAGTGTGAATGGGGGTATATAGTGGATGACGAGCGCGAAGCGCTCGTCATCCACCCAGGAGCCCCACGGGTGCGTGCGGATTGTTGAAAGCTTTCCAAAAATGTATAATATGATATCGTCGCGAAAGCGACGATATTGTTTTTCTCGGAAATATTATTATTAGGCCCGAGCGGCCTGCCGTCGCAAGGGCCTATTGTAATCGCAATCACAGCGCAGTGCGCACAGCGCACTGAACCTAAGTGCGCGGAGCGCACAAAAACAGCGCGAAGCGCTGTCCCCATGTCAACCGTAAACTCACCATGTAAAACAGTGAAGCCCACACCGGAGGTGTGGGCCCTTTATACTTATTATTGCATTAAAATGAATGGGGGTATATAGTGTGAATGGGGGTATATAGTGGATGACGAGCGCGAAGCGCTCGTCATCCACCCAGGAACCCCACGGGTGCGTGCGGATCGTTGAAAGCTTTCCAAAAATGTATAATATAACATTGTCGCGAAAGCGACTATATTGTTTTTCTCGGAAATATTATTAGGCCCGAGCGGCCTGCCGTCGCAAGGGCCTATTGTAATCGTAATCACAGCGCAGTGCGCGCAGCGCACTGAACCTAAGTGCGCGGAGCGCACAAAAACAGCGCGAAGCGCTGTCCCCATGTCAACCGTAAACTCACCATGTAAAACAATGACAGCCCACACCAGAGGTGTGGGCCCTTTATACTTATTATTGCATTAAAATGAATGGGGGTATATAGTGTGAATGGGGGTATATAGTGGATGACGAGCGCGAAGCGCTCGTCATCCACCCAGGAGCCCCAGGAGCCCCACGGATGCGTGCGGATCGTTGAAAGCTTTCCAAAAATGTATAATATGACATCGTCGCGAAAGCGACGATATTGTTTTTGTAAAAAATATTATTATTAGGCCCGAGCGGCCTGCCGTCGCAAGGGCCTATTGTAATCGCAATCACAGCGCAGTGCGCGCAGCGCACTGAACCTAAGTGCGCGGAGCGCACAAAAACAGCGCGAAGCGCTGTCCCCATGTCAACCGTAAACTCACCATGTAAAACAGTGACAACCCACACCGAAGGTGTGGGCCCTTTATACTTATTATTGCATTAAAATGAATGGGGGTATATAGTGTGAATGGGGGTATATAGTGGATGACGAGCGCGAAGCGCTCGTCATCCACCCAGGAACCCCACGGGTGCGTGCGGATCGTTGAAAGCTTTCCAAAAATGTATAATATGATATCGTCGCGAAAGCGACGATATTGTTTTTCTCGGAAATATTATTATTCTTTCTTCTTTCTTCTTCTTCTTCTTCTTCTTTCTTTCTTCTGCTCTTTGAGCAGGAATTTGACCCCCTGAACATTGTCGAAAACTCACCAAACTTTGCCCAAAATTCAATTTTGGTGAAAAATTAATTTAAATATGTGTTTTATTTTGGGGGGAAAAAAAATGGCGCGACAGCGCCACCTACAAAAGTCAAAATACATTACGCCAATGGGGGAGGGGCCGAAGTAAACTTTGTCGTAGAGCGACGAGATTCGGTACAGACATTCGTCATGTGACGCCAAAAAAAAAATATTATTGTGGCCACGCCCCCTGACAAACCGGAAGTCCACCATTTTGAAAGGAAGACCGGAGAATGCTGAGTCAGCGTTTTCGCTGACTTCGCATTTTAACGAACTCCTCCTAGGGTGTTTGACCAAATGAGCTCAAAATCGCTCCAGCTCATCTCGAGATGTGGGGCATCAAAAGTTATCCAAATTTTTCAGCTAAGTTTTACGGTTTGTTTGCGGCGAAGCCGCAATCTTTCCGAAGTATTTTGCGATTCATCAAAAACGAAAAATTGCTCCCATTTGCGCAAACAAACTCCGATTAAAAATCGGAAATATACATTTTGTTGACCTTTCACCCCTGGACACAACAAATGTGAAAAAGTGAAATTGGGCGCGATAGCGCCCCCTCCAGGTGCAAACGAAAAAATGCATTATGGGAAAAAAATTAGTTTGTCGGAAATGGATGAAATTCGGCACAAAAATAGTTGATGGCATCCCGATCCAAAAAGCCAATGAGACCCATATCGTATTTTGTACGGTGTTGCCATGGTGAAAAAAAAAAAAATTGCGTCTCTGGAGGCGGGACCAACCGGGGCCAACGTCAACTTTGTCGTAGAGCAACGAAATTCGGTACAGACATTCGTCATGTGACGACAAACAAAAAATATTATTGTGGCCACGCACCCTGACAAACCGGAAGTCCGCCATTTTGACAGGAAGTCTGGAGAATGCTGAGTCAGCGTTTTTGCTGACGTCTCATTTTAACGAACTCCTCCTAGGGCGTTTGACCAAATGAGCTCAAAATCGCTCCAGCTCATCTCGAGATGTGGGGCATCAAAAGTTATCCAAATTTTTTGGCTAACTTTTACGGTTTGTTTGCGGCGAAGCCGCAATCTTTACGAAGTATTTTGCGATTCATCAGAAACTGAAAATCGCTCCCATTCGCGCAAACAAACTCCGATTAAAAATCGGAAATATACATTTTGTTGACCTTTCACCCCTGGACACAACAAATGTGAAAAAGTTACACTGGGCGCGATAGCGCCCCCTCCAGGTGCAGAAGAAATATTGCATTATGGGAAAAAAATTAGTTTGTCGGAAATGGATGAAATTCGGTACAAAAATAGTTGATGGCATCCCGATCCAAAAAGCCAATGAGACGCCTATCGTACTTTGTACGGTGTTGCCATGGTGACGTCCGGGGCCCCCCATGTTATTGTAATGGGCTGACACATAAATATCACCTTATGCAACATTACAGCGCGTTAGCGCCACCTGTCAGGAGCTTGTGGACAGTGGTCATGGAAGTACGGCCCGTCAGGGGCGTCTGATGCTACTTGTGAAATGAAAAAGATTACGGGCGCGCTAGCGCCCTCTGCAGGCTGGAGCCATTGTTCACATGGAGAGGCTAAAAATGTAGCTGAGACGTTTACGCACAAAGATTAATGGCACATCAGGGCAATAAAATGTAGTTCGTTCACGCTGGCGCCTTAGGTACGGTTATATAGAGGCGCTAAAGGAGGCACGGCCCGCGAGGGCCGTTCGATGCCGCTTGCGGCTTTAATTCTTTCTTCTTTCTTCTTCCGTCTTCTTTCTTCTTTCTTCTGCTCTTTGAGCAGGAATTTGACCCCCTGAACATAGTCGAAAACTCACCAAACTTTGCCCAAAATTCAGGTCCGGTGAAAAATTAATTAAAATGTGTGTTTCATATTGGGGAAAAAAAAAATGGCGCGACAGCGCCACCTACAAAAGTGAAAATACATTACGCCAATGGGGGAGGGGCCGAAGTAAACTTTGTCGTAGAGCGACGAGATTCGGTACAGATATTCGTCATGTGACGACAAAAAAAAAATATTATTGTGGCCACGCCCCCTGACAAACCGGAAGTCCGCCATTTTGACAGGAAGTCCGGAGAATGCTGAGTCAGCGTTTTCGCTGACTTCGCATTTTAACGAACTCCTCCTAGGGCGTTTCACCAAATGAGCTCAAAATCGCTCCAGCTCATCTCCAGATGTGGGGCATCAAAAGTTATCCACATTTTTTGGCTAAGTTTTACGGTTTGTTTGCGGCGAAGCCGCAATCTTTCCGAAGTATTTTGCGATTCATCAAAAACTAAAAATCGCTCCCATTCGCACAAACAAACTCCGATTAAAAATCGGAAATATACATTTTATTGACCTTTCACCCCTGGACACAGCAAATGTGAAAAAGTGACATTGGGCGCGATAGCGCCCCCTCCAGGTGCAGAAGAAAAAATGCATTATGGGAAAAAAATTAGTTTGTCGGAAATGAATGAAATTCGGCACAAAAATAGTTGATGGCGTCCCGATCCAAAAAGCCAATGAGACCCATATTGTATTTTGTACGGTGTTGCCATGGTGAATCAAAATACATTGCGTCTATGGAGGCGGGACCAACCGGGGCCAACGTCAACTTTGTCGTAGAGCAACGAGATTCGGTACAGATATTCGTCATGTGTTGACAAACAAAAAATATTATTGTGGCCAAGCCCCCTGACAAACCGGAAGTCCGCCATTTTGACAAGAAGTCTGGAAAATGCTGAGTCAGCGTTTTCGCTGACATCGCATTTTAACGAACTCCTCCAGGGCGTTTCACCAAATGAGCTCAAAATCGCTCCAGCTCATCTCGAGATGTGGGGCATCAAAAGTTATCCACATTTTTTGGCTAAGTTTTACGGTTTGTTTGCGGCGAAGCCGCAATCTTTCCGAAGTATTTTGCCATTCATCAAAAACTAAAAATCGCTCCCATTCGCACAAACAAACTCCGATTAAAAATCGGAAATATACATTTTATTGACCTTTCACCCCTGGACACAACACAGGTGAAAATGTGACATTGGGCGCGATAGCGCCCCCTCCAGGTGCAGAAGAAAAATTGCATTATGGGAAAAAAATTAGTTTGTCGGAAATTGATGAAATTCGGTACAAAAATAGTTGATGGCGTCCCGATCCAAAAAGCCAATGAGACGCCTATCATACTTTGTACGGTGTTGCCATGGTGACGTCCGGGGCCCCCCATGTTATCGTATTGGGACTGACACATGAATCTCACATTATACAAAATTATAGCGCGTTAGCGCCCTCTGTCAGGAGCTTGTGGACAGTGGTCATGGAAGTACGGCACATTAGGGCCGTCTGATGCTACTTGTTAAATTAAAAAGATTACGGGCGCGCTAGCGCCCTCTGCAGGCTGGAGCCATTTCTTACATGGAGAGGCTAAAAATGTAGCTTAGATGTTTACTGACAAAGATTAATGGCACATTTGGGCAATAAAATGCAGTGTGGCGCCCTTGGTACGGTTACATAGACGCGGCAATAGAGGCGCTAAAGGAGGCACGGCCCGCGAGGGCCGTTCGATGCCGCTTGCGGCTTTAATTAGGCCCGAGCGGCCTGCCGTCGCAAGGGCCTATTGTAATCGCAATCACAGCGCAGTGCGCGCAGCGCACTGAACCTAAGTGCGCGGAGCGCACA
Organism: Gobius niger; assembly: GCF_951799975.1. Classification (NCBI taxonomy): domain Eukaryota; kingdom Metazoa; phylum Chordata; class Actinopteri; order Gobiiformes; family Gobiidae; genus Gobius; species Gobius niger. Next base: position 17,785,703 of record NC_136864.1, read on the forward strand.
AAAACAGCGCGAAGCGCTGTCCCCATGTCAACCGTAAACTCACCATGTAAAACAGTGACAGCCCACACCGGAGGTGTGGGCCCTTTATACTTATTATTGCATTAAAATGAATGGGGGTATATAGTGTGAATGGGGGTATATAGTGGATGACGAGCGCGAAGCGCTCGTCATCCACCCAGGAACCCCACGGGTGCGTGCGGATCGTTGAAAGCTTTCCAAAAATGTATAATATGATATCGTCGCGAAAGCGACTATATTGTTTTTGCCGAAAATATTATTATTCTTTCTTTCTTTCTTCTTCTTCTTTCCGTCTTCTTCTGCTCTTTGAGCAGGAATTTGACCCCCTGAACATAGTCGAAAACTCACAAAATTTTGCCCAAAATTCCGGTCCGGCGAAAAATTAATTTAAATGTGCGTTTCATATTGGGGAAAAAAAAAATGGCGCGACAGCGCCACCTACAAAAATCAAAATACATTGCGCCAATGGGGGAGGGGCCGAAGTAAACTTTGTCGTAGAGCGACGAGATTCGGTACAGATATTCGTCATGTGACGAAAAAAAATAAATATTATTGTGGCCACGCCCCCTGACAAACCGGAAGTCCGCCATATTGACAGGAAGCCCGGAGATTGCTGAGTCAGCGTTTTCGCTGACGTCGCATTTTAACGAACTCCTCCTAGGGCGTTTCACCAAATGAGCTCTAAATCGCTCCAGCTCATCTCGAGATGTGGGGCATCAAAAGTTATCCAAATTTTTTGGCTAAGTTTTACGGTTTGTTTGCGGCGAAGCCGCAATCTTTCCGAAGTATTTTGCGATTCATCAAAAACTAAAAATCACTCCCATTCGCACAAACAAACTCCGATTAAAAATCGGAAATATACATTTTATTGACCTTTCAGCCCTGGACGCAGCAAATGCGAATTAGTAACATTGGGCGCAATAGCGCCCCCTCGAGGTTCAGAAGAAAAAATGCATTATGGGAAAAAAATTAGTTTGTCGGAAATGGATGAAATTCGGTACAAAAATAGTTGATGGCATCCCGATCCAAAAAGCCAATGAGACCCATAGCGTATTTTGTACGGTGTTGCCATGGTGAATCAAAATACATTGCGTCTATGGAGGCGGGACCAACCGGGGCCAACGTCAACTTTGTCGTAGAGCGACCAGATTTGGTACAGATATTCGTCATGTGACGACAAACAAAAAATATTATGGTGGCCACGCCCCCTGACAAACCGGAAGTCCGCCATTTTGACAGGAAGCCTGGAGAATGCTGAGTCAGCGTTTTCGCTGACATCGCATTTTAACGAACTCCTCCTAGGGCGTTTTACCAAATGAGCTCAAAATCGCTCCAGCTCATCTCGAGATGTGGGGCATCAAAAGTTATCCAAATTTTTTGGCTAAGTTTTACGGTTTGTTTGCGGCGAAGCCGCAATCTTTCCGAAGAAATTTGCGATTCATCGTAAACTAAAAATTGCTCCCATTTGCACGAACAAACTCCGATTAAAAATCGGAAATATACATTTTATTTACCTTTCACCCCTGGACACAGCAAATGTGAAAAAGTGACATTGGGCGCGATAGCGCCCCCTCCAGGTGCAGAATAAAAATTGCATTATGGGAAAAAAATTAGTTTGTCGGAAATGGATGAAATTCGGTATAAAAATAGTTGATTGCGTCCTGATCAAAAAAGCCAATGAGACCCATATCGTATTTTGTACGGTGTTGCCATGGTGATGCCCAGGGCCCCCCATGTTATCCAATGGGGCTGACACATAAATCTCACATTATACAACATTACAGCGCGTTAGCGCCCCCTGTCAGGAGCTTGTGGACAGTGGTCATGGAAGTACGGCCCGTTAGGGCCGTCTGATGCTAATTGTGAAATTAAAAAGATTACGGGCGTGCTAGCGCCCTCTGCAGGCTGGAGCCATTATTCACATGGAGAGGCTAAAAATGTTGTTTTGATGTTTACTGACAACGATTAATGGCACATCAAGGCAATAAAATGCAGTGTGGCAACGCTGGCGCCCTTGGTAGGGTTGTGGCAACAGAGGCGCTAAAGGAGGCACGGCCCGTGAGGGCCGTTCGATGCCGCTTGCGGCTTTAATTCTTTCTTCTACTTCTTTCTTTCTTCTGCTCTTTGAGCAGGAATTTGACCCCCTGAACATAGTCGAAAACTCACCAAACTTTGCCCAAAATTCAGATCCGGCGAAAAATTAATTAAAATGTGTGTTTCATATTGGGGGGGGGAAAAATGGCGCGACAGCGCCACCTACAAAAGTCAAAATACATTACGCCAATGGGGGAGGGGCCGAAGTAAACTTTATCGTAGAGCGACGAGATTCGGTACAGATATTCGTCATGTGACGAAAAAAAAAAAATATTATTGTGGCCACGCCCCCTGACAAACCGGAAGTCCGCCATATTGACTGGAAGCCCGGAGATTGCTGAGTCAGCGTTTTCGCTGACGTCGCATTTTAACGAACTCCTCCTAGGGCGTTTCACCAAATGAGCTCAAAATCGCTCCAGCTCATCTCGAGATGTGGGGCATCAAAAGTTATCCAAATTTTTTGGCTAAGTTGTACGGTTTGTTTGCGGCGAAGCCGCAATCTTTCCGAAGTATTTTGCGATTCATCAAAAACTAAAAATCGCTCCCATTCGCACAAACAAACTCCGATTAAAAATCGGAAATATACATTTTATTGACCTTTCACCCCTGGACACAACAAATGTGTAAAAGTAACATTGGGCGTGATAGCGCCCCCTCCAGGTGCAGAAGAAAAAATGCATTATGGGAAAAAAATTAGTTTCTCGGAAATGGATGAAATTCGGTACAAAAATAGTTGATGGCGTCCCGATCCAAAAAGCCAATGAGACCCATATCGTATTTTGCACGGTGTTGCCATGGTGAATCAAAATACATTGCGTCCATGGAGGCGGGACCAACGTCAACTTTGTCGTAGAGCGACGAGATTCGGTACAGATATTCGTCATGTGAAGACAAAAGAAAAATATTATTGTGGCCACGCCCCCTGACAAACCGGAAGTCCGCCATTTTGAAAGGAAGACCGGAGAATGCTGAGTCAGCGTTTTCGATGACTTCGCATTTTAACGAACTCCTCCTAGGGCGTTTCACTGAATGAGCTCAAAATCGCTCCAGCTCATCTCGAGGTGTGGGGCATCAAAAGTTATCCAAATTTTTGGGCTATGTTTTACGGTTTGTTTGCGGCGAAGCCGCAATCTTTCCGAAGTATTTTGCGATTCATCAAAAACTAAAAATCGCTCCCATTCGCACAAACAAACTCCGATTAAAAATCGGAAATATACATTTTATTGACCTGTCACCCCTGGACGCAACAAATGTGAAAAAGTGACATTTGGCGCGATAGCGCCCCCTCCAGGTGCAGAAGAAAAATTGCATTATGGGAAAAAAATTAGTTTGTCGGAAATGGATGAAATTCGGTACAAAAATAGTTGATGGCGTCCCGATCCAAAAAGCCAATGAGAACCATATCGTACTTTGTACGGTGTTGCCATGGTGACGTCCGGGGCCCCCCATGTTATTGTAATGGGGCTGACACATAAATGTCACCTTATGCAACATTACAGCGCGTTAGCGCCCTCTGTCAGGAGCTTGTGGACAGTGGTCATGGAAGTACGGCCCGTCAGGGGCGTCTGATGCTAATTGTGAAATTAAAAAGATTACGGGCGCGCTAGCGCCCTCTGCAGGCTGGAGCCATTGTTCACATGGAGAGGCTAAAGATGTAGCTGAGATATTTGCGCACAAAGATTAATGGCACATCAGGACAATAAAATGCAGTTCGTTCACGCTGGCGCCTTAGGTACGGTTATATAGAGGCGCTAAAGGAGGCACGGCCCGCGAGGGCCGTTCGATGCCGCTTGCGGCTTTAATTAGGCCCGAGCGGCCTGCCGTCGCAAGGGCCTATTGTAATCGCAATCACAGCGCAGTGCGCGCAGCGCACTGAACCTAAGTGCGCGGAGCGCACGAAAACAGCGCGAAGCGCTGTCCCCATGTCAACCGTAAACTCACCATGTAAAACAGTGAAGCCCACACCGAAGGTGTGGGGCCTTTATACTTATTATTGCATTAAAATGAATGGGGGTATATAGTGTGAATGGGGGTATATAGTGGATGACGAGCGCGAAGCGCTCGTCATCCACCCAGGAACCACACGGGTGCGTGCGGATCGCTTAGAGCTTTCCAAAAATGTATAATATGATATCGTCGCGAAAGCGACGATATTGTTTTTCTCGGAAATATTATTAGGCCCGAGCGGCCTGCCGTCGCAAGGGCCTATTGTAATCGCAATCACAGCGCAGTGCGCGCAGCGCACTGAACTTAAGTGCGCGGAGCGCACAAAAACAGCGCGAAGCGCTGTCCCCATGTCAACCGTAAACTCACCATGTAAAACAGTGACAGCCCACACCGAAGGTGTGGGCCCTTTATACTTATTATTGTATTAAAATGAATGGGGGTATATAGTGTGAATGGGGGTATATAGTGGATGACGAGCGCGAAGCGCTCGTCATCCACCCAGGAGCCCCAGGAGCCCCACGGATGCGTGCGGATCGTTGAAAGCTTTCCAAAAATGTATGATATGACATCGTCGCGAAAGCGACGATATTGTTTTTGTAAAAAATATTATTATTAGGCCCGAGCGGCCTGCCGTCGCAAGGGCCTATTGTAATCGCAATCGCAGCGCAGTGCGCGCAGCGCACTGAACCTAAGTGCGCGGAGCGCACAAAAACAGCGCGAAGCGCTGTCCCCATGTCAACCGTAAACTCACCATGTAAAACAGTGAAGCCCACACCGGAGGTGTGGGGCCTTTATACTTATTATTGCATTAAAATGAATGGGGGTATATAGTGTGAATGGGGGTATATAGTGGATGACGAGCGCGAAGCGCTCGTCATCCACCCGGGACCCCCACGGATGCGTGCGGATCGTTGAAAGCTTTCCAAAAATGTATAATATGATATCGTCGCGAAAGCGACTATATTGTTTTTGCCGAAAATATTATTATTCTTTCTCGCTTCTTCTTCTTTCTTTCTTTCTTTCTTCTTCTTCTGCTCTTTGAGCAGGAATTTGACCCCCTGAACATAGTCGAAAACTCACGAAACTTTGCCCAAAATTCAGGTCCGGTGAAAAATTAATTAAAATGTGTGTTTCATTTTGGGGGGGGAAAAAATGGCGCGACAGCGCCACCTACAAAAGTGAAAATACATTACGCCAATGGGGGAGGGGCCGAAGTAAACTTTGTCGTAGAGCAACGAGACTCGGTACAGACGTTCGTCATGTGACGACAAAAAAAATATATTATTGTGGCCACGCCCCCTGACAAACCGGAAGTCTGCCATTTTGAAAGGAAGACCGGAGAATGCTGAGTCAGCGTTTTCGCTGATGTCGCATTTTAACGAACTCCTCCTTGGGCGTTTCACCAAATGAGCTCAAAATCGCTCCAGCTCATCTCCAGATGTGGGGCATCAAAAGTTATCCAAATTTTTTGGCTAAGTTTTTCGGTTTGTTTGCGGCGAAGCCGCAATCTTTACGAAGAATTTTGCGATTCATCAGAAACTAAAAAATGCTCCCATTCGCACAAACAAACTCCGATTAAAAATCGGAAATATACATTTTGTTGACCTTTCAGCCCTGGACACAGCAAATGTGAAAAAGTGACATTGGGCGCGATAGCGCCCCCTACAGGTGCAGAAGAAAAATTGCATTATGGGAGAAAAATTAGTTTGTCGGAAATGGATGAAATTCAGTACAAAAATAGTTGATGGCGTTCCGATCCAAAAAGCCAATGAGACCCATATCGTATTTTGTACGGTGTTGCCATGGTGAATCAAAATACATTGCGTCTATGGAGGCGGGACCAAACGCGGCCAACGTCAACTTTGTCGTAGAGCGCTGAGATTCGGTACAGATATTCGTCATGTGACGACAAAAAAAAATATTATTGTGGCCACGCCCCCTGACAAACCGGAAGTCCGCCATTTTGACAGGAAGTCTGGAGAATGCTGAGTTAGCGTTTTCGCTGACGTCGCATTTTAACAAACTCCTCCTAGGGCGTTTCACCGAATGAGCTCAAAATCGTTCCAGCTCATCTCCAGATGTGGGGCATCAAAATTTATCTAAATTTTTTGGCTAAGTTTTACGGTTTGTTTGCGGCAAAGCCGCAATCTTTGAGAAGAATTTTGCGATTAATCGGAAACTAAAAATCGCTCCAATTCGCACAAACAAACTCCGATTAAAAATCGGAAATATACATTTTGTTGACCTTTAACCCCTGGACACAACAAATGTGAAAAAGTGACATTGGGCGCAATAGCGCCCCCTCCAGGTGCAGAAGAAAAAATGCATTATGGGAAAAAAATTAGTTTGTCGGAAATGGATGAAATTCGGCACAAAAATAGTTGATGGCATCCCGATCCAAAAAGCCAATTAGACCCATACCGTATTTTGTACGGTGTTGCCATGGTGATGCCCGGGGTCCCCCATGTAATTCTAATGGGGCTGACACATGAATCTCACATTATGCAACAGTACAGCGCGTTAGCGCCCGCTGTCAGGAGCTTGTGGACAGTGGTCATGGAAATACGGCCCGTTAGGGCCGTCTGATTCTAATTGTGAAAAGATTACGGGGGCGCTAGCGCCCTCTGCAGGCTGGAGCCATTATTCACATGGAGAGGCTCAAAATGTAGCTTAGATGTTTACTCAAAACGATTAATGGCACATCAGGGCAATAAAATGCAGTGTGGCCTCGCTAGCGCCTTTGGTACGGTTACATAGAGGCGCTAAAGGAGGCACGGCCCGCGAGGGCCGTTCGATGCCGCTTGCGGCTTTAATTTTTCTTCTCCCCCCCCGGAGGCCGTTTCGGCCACTTCCCACCGATGAAAAGTCCTGAATTTTTGCCCAAAATTCAATTAGGGGAAAAAAAAAACCTCCACATCTCCAAATTTCAAAAATTAAAAAAAATGGCGCGTCAGCGCCCCCTGGAAAAACGACGTTAACATTGCGGCCTATGGCCAGACCCCCCAAAATCCCGAAAACCCCGAAAATTTTAGTTCGTCGTAGACGAAAAAAATTCGGCACAGTGATTGGTCACATGGAACCAAAAAAAAAAAGATATTACGCGGTTGCTAGGCAACCATCTGTATGGCGGCCATCTTTGCCAAAAGAGCGACCTGGCGCCGAAGGCGCCTATTCGTGCCCTCGCATTTGAACGAACTCGTCCTAGGGCGTTGAACGCAGCGACTCCCCGGTCGCTCCAGATCATCTACACATGTGGGGCATTAAAAGTTATTAAAAACTTTCTAATAGGATTTCCGGTTTTGTCATGGCAACGCCATGAATTTGGCGTTCGTTTTTGGCGTTCGCCGTCGCCTTCGAAGAGTCATAACTCGCACAAACTGTGGCCGATTTTATTGTAACTTGAATCGTTGGTCGAGTCGTCGGCCACGGATGTTTTGATGTAGGAATTTTGAAAATGGGCGCAATAGCGCCCCCTGCAGAGCACCGAATAAAAATGAATAGGGAAAAAAAGTAAACTTTGTCGTAGACAAAAAAAAATTGGCACAGACATCCGTCACGTGACCCCGATCAAAAAGTAAATTATGGCCACGCCCATTTTCCCACCGTGTTGCCATGGCAACGACCCGAAATAAAGTTTGGCATAGCCAAACCAAAATTGGTACACACCTTCGGCATGACCGTCCGAACAAAAAAGTACATTACGTGGTTGCTAGGCAACCCACACAAAGTCGGCCATTTTGGGAAATATTGCGGGATCTGGCGCCGAAGGCGCATTTCTTGCCTTTGCTCTTTTATAAACTCAACCGAGGGTGGCAGGGACGGCATAACCACGTAGGGTGCGGCAGCGCCCCCCGGTTATTGCGGTGGCGTGCGACGGCGTGCGCCAACCGGCCAACGCTGCTCGCGAGGGCCTCTAAATGCCGCTTGCGGCTTTAATTAGGCCCGAGCGGCCTGCCGTCGCAAGGGCCTATTGTAATCGCAATCGCAGCGCAGTGCGCGCAGCGCACTGAACCTAAGTGCGCGCAGCGCACTGAACCTAAGTGCGCGGAGCGCACAAAAACAGCGCGAAGCGCTGTCCCCATGTCAACCGTAAACTCACCGTGTAAAACAGTGAAGCCCACACCGGAGGTGTGGGCCCTTTATACTTATTATTGCATTAAAATGAATGGGGGTATATAGTGTGAATGGGGGTATATAGTGGATGACGAGCGCGAAGCGCTCGTCATCCACCCAGGAACCCCACGGGTGCGTGCGGATCGTTGAAAGCTTTCCAAAAATGTATAATATGATATCGTCGCGAAAGCGACGATATTGTTTTTGTAAAAAATATTATTATTCTTTCTTCTTTCTTCTGCTTCTTCTTCTTCTTCTTCTGCTCTTTGAGCAGGAATTTGACCCTCTGAACATTGTCGAAAACTCACCAAATTTTGCCCAAAATTCAGGTTCGGTGAAAAATTAATTAAAATGTGTGTTTCATATTGGGGAAAAAAAAAATGGCGCGACAGCGCCACCTACAAAAGTGAAAATACATTACGCCAATGGGGGAGGGGCCGAAGTAAACTTTGTCGCAGAGCGACGAGATTCGGTACAGATATTCGTCATGTGACGACAAAAAAAAATAATTATTGTGGCCACGCCCCCTGACAAACCGGAAGTCCGCCATTTTGACAGGAAGTCCGGAGAATGCTGAGTCAGCGTTTTCGCTGACATCGCATTTTAACGAACTCCTCCTAGGGCGTTTCACCAAATGAGCTCAAAATCGCTCCAGTGCATCTCGAGATGTGGGACATCAAAAGTTATCCAAATTTTTTGGCTAAGTTTTACGGTTTGTTTGCGGCGAAGCCGCAATCTTTCCGAAGTATTTTGCGATGCATCAAAAACTAAAAATCGCTCCCATTCGCACAAACAAACTCCGATTAAAAATCGGAAATATACATTTTATTGACCTTTCACCCCTGGACACAACAAATGTGTAAAAGTAACATTGGGCGCGATAGCGCCCCCTCCAGGTGCAGAAGAAAAAATGCATTATGGGAAAAAAAATTAGTTTGTCGGAAATGGATGAAATTCGGTACAAAAATAGTTGATGGCATCCCGATCCAAAAAGCCAATGAGACCCATATCGTATTTTGTACGGTGTTGCCATGGTGAATCAAAATACATTGCGTCTATGGAGGCGGGACCAACCGGGGAAAACGTCAACTTTGTCATAGAGCGACGAGATTCGGTACAGATATTCGTCATGTGACGACAAACAAAAAATATTATTGTGGCTACGCCCCCTGACAAACCGAAAGTCCGCCATTTTGACAGGAAACCTGGAGAATGGTGAGTCAGCGTTTTCGCTGACATCGCATTTTAACAAACTCCTTCTAGGGCGTTTCACCAAATGAGCTCAAAATCGCTCCAGCTCATCTCGAGATGTGGGGCATCAAAAGTTATCAAATTTTTTTTGCTACGTTTCACGGTTTGTTTGCGGCGAAGCCGCAATCTTTCCGAAGAAATTTGCGATTCATCGTAAACTAAAAATTGCTCCCATTTGCACAAACAAACTCCGATTAAAAATCTGAAATATAAATTTTATTGACCTTCCACCCCTGGACACAGCAAATGTGAAAAAGTGACATTGGGCGTGATAGCGCCCCCTCCAGGTGCAGAATAAAAATTGCATTATGGGAAAAAAATTAGTTTGTCAGAAATGGATGAAATTCGGTACAAAAATAGTTGATGGCGTCCCGATCAAAAAAGCCAATGAGACCCATATTGTATGTTTTACGGTGTTGCCATGGTGACGCCCGGGGCCCCCCATGTTATCGTATTGGGACTGACACATGAATCTCACATTATACAAAATTATAGCGCGTTAGCGCCCTCTGTCAGGAGCTTGTGGACAGTGGTCATGGAAGTACGGCCCGTTAGGGCCGTCTTATGCTACTTGTTAAATTAAAAAGATTACGGGCGCGCTAGCGCCCTCTGCAGACTGGAGCCATTATTCACATGGAGAGGCTAAAAATGTTGTTTTGATGTTTACTGACAACGATTAATGACACATCAGGGAAATCAAATGCAGTGTGGCGCCCTTGGGTGGGTTGTGGCACGGATAGATAGAGGCGCTAAAGGAGGCACGGCCCGCGAGGGCCGTTCGATGCCGCTTGCGGCTTTAATTCTTTCTTCTTCTTCTTTCTTTCTTCTGCTCTTTGAGCAGGAATTTGACCCCCTGAACATAGTCGAAAACTCACCAAACTTTGCCCAAAATTCAGGTCCGGCGAAAAATTAATTAAAATGTGTGTTTCATATTGGGGAAAAAAAAAATGGCGCGACAGCGCCACCTACAAAAATCAAAATACATTGCGCCAATGGGGGAGGGGCCGAAGTAAACTTTGTCGTAGAGCGACGAGATTCGGTACAGATATTCGTCATGTGACGACAAAAAAAAAATATTATTGTGGCCACGCCCCCTGACAAACCGGAAGTCCGCCATTTTGAAAGGAAGTCTGAAAAATGCTGAGTCAGCGTTTTCGCTGACGTCGCATTTTAACGAACTCCTCCTAGGGCGTTTCACCAAATGAGCTCAAAATCGCTCCAGCTCATCTCGAGATGTGGGGCATCAAAAGTTATCCAAATTTTTTGGCTATGTTTTACGGTTTGTTTGCGGCGAAGCCGCAATCTTTCCGAAGTATTTTGCGATTCATCAAAAACTAAAAATCGCTCCCATTCGCACAAACAAACTCCGATTAAAAATCAGAAATATACATTTTGTTGACCTTTCACCCCTGGACACAGCAAACGTGAAAAAGTGACATTGGGCGCGATAGCGCCCCCTCCAGGTGCAGAAGAAAAAATGCATTATGGGAAAAAAATTAGTTTGTCGGAAATGGATGAAATTCGGTACAAACATAGTTGATGGCGTCCCGATCCAAAAAGCCAATGAGACCCATATCGTATTTTGTACGGTGTTGCCATGGTGATTCAAAATACATTGCGTCCATGGAGGCGGGACCAACGTCAACTTTGTCGTAGAGCAATGAGATTCGGTACAGACATTCGTCATGTGACGACAAACAAAAAATATTATTGTGGCCATGCCCTCTGACAAACCGGAAGTCCGCCATATTGACAGGAAGTCCTGAGAATGCTGAGTCAGCGTTTTCGCTGACATCGCATTTTAACGAACTCCTCCTAGGGCGTTTCACCAAATGAGCTCAAAATCGCTCCAGCTCATCTCCAGATGTGGGGCATCAAAAGTTATCCAAATTTTTTGGCTAAGTTTTATGGTTCGTTTGCGGCGAAGCCGCAATCTTTCCGAAGTATTTTGCGATTCATCAAAAACTAAAAATCGCTCCCATTCGCACAAACAAACTCCGATTAAAAATCGGAAATATACATTTTGTTGACCTTTCACCCCTGGACGCAACAAATGTGGAAAAAGTGCCATTGGGCGCGATAGCGCCCCCTCCAGGTGCAGAAGAAAAAATGCATTATGGGAAAAAAATTAGTTTGTCGGAAATGGATGAAATTCGGTACAAAAATAGTTGATGGCGTCCCGATCCAAAAAGCCAATGAGACCCATGTCGTATTTTGTACGGTGTTGCCATGGTGACCCCCGAGGCCCCCCATGTTATCCAATGGGGCTGACACATACATCTCACATTATACAACATTACAGCGCGTTAGCGCCCCCTGTCAGGAGCTTGTGGACAGTGGTCATGGAAATACGGCCCGTTAGGGTCATCTGATGCCACTTGTGAAATTAAAAAGATTACGGGCGCGCTAGCGCCCTCTGCAGGCTTGAGCCATTGCTTACATGGAGAGGCTAAAAATGTAGCTCTGATGTTTACTGACAAAGATTAATGGCACATCAGGGCCATAAAATGCAGTGTGGCGCCCTTGGTACAGTTACATAGACGCGGCAATAGAGGCGCTAAAGGAGGCACGGCCCGCGAGGGCCGTTCGATGCCGCTTGCGGCTTTAATTAGGCCCGAGCGGCCTGCCGTCGCAAGGGCCTATTGTAATCGTAATCACAGCGCAGTGCGCGCAGCGCACTGAACCTAAGTGCGCGGAGCGCACAAAAACAGCGCGAAGCGCTGTCCCCATGTCAACCGTAAACTCACCATGTAAAACAATGACAGCCCACACCAGAGGTGTGGGCCCTTTATACTTATTATTGCATTAAAATGAATGGGGGTATATAGTGTGAATGGGGGTATATAGTGGATGACGAGCGCGAAGCGCTCGTCATCCACCCAGGAGCCCCAGGAGCCCCACGGATGCGTGCGGATCGTTGAAAGCTTTCCAAAAATGTATAATATGACATCGTCGCGAAAGCGACGATATTGTTTTTGTAAAAAATATTATTATTCTTTCTTCTACTTCTTTCTTTCTTCTGCTCTTTGAGCAGGAATTTGACCCCCTGAACATAGTCGAAAACTCACCAAACTTTGCCCAAAATTCAGATCCGGCGAAAAATTAATTAAAATGTGTGTTTCATATTGGGGGGGGGAAAAATGGCGCGACAGCGCCACCTACAAAAGTCAAAATACATTACGCCAATGGGGGAGGGGCCGAAGTAAACTTTATCGTAGAGCGACGAGATTCGGTACAGATATTCGTCATGTGACGAAAAAAAAAAAATATTATTGTGGCCACGCCCCCTGACAAACCGGAAGTCCGCCATATTGACTGGAAGCCCGGAGATTGCTGAGTCAGCGTTTTCGCTGACGTCGCATTTTAACGAACTCCTCCTAGGGCGTTTCACCAAATGAGCTCAAAATCGCTCCAGCTCATCTCGAGATGTGGGGCATCAAAAGTTATCCAAATTTTTTGGCTAAGTTGTACGGTTTGTTTGCGGCGAAGCCGCAATCTTTCCGAAGTATTTTGCGATTCATCAAAAACTAAAAATCGCTCCCATTCGCACAAACAAACTCCGATTAAAAATCGGAAATATACATTTTATTGACCTTTCACCCCTGGACACAACAAATGTGTAAAAGTAACATTGGGCGTGATAGCGCCCCCTCCAGGTGCAGAAGAAAAAATGCATTATGGGAAAAAAATTAGTTTCTCGGAAATGGATGAAATTCGGTACAAAAATAGTTGATGGCGTCCCGATCCAAAAAGCCAATGAGACCCATATCGTATTTTGCACGGTGTTGCCATGGTGAATCAAAATACATTGCGTCCATGGAGGCGGGACCAACGTCAACTTTGTCGTAGAGCGACGAGATTCGGTACAGATATTCGTCATGTGAAGACAAAAGAAAAATATTATTGTGGCCACGCCCCCTGACAAACCGGAAGTCCGCCATTTTGAAAGGAAGACCGGAGAATGCTGAGTCAGCGTTTTCGATGACTTCGCATTTTAACGAACTCCTCCTAGGGCGTTTCACTGAATGAGCTCAAAATCGCTCCAGCTCATCTCGAGGTGTGGGGCATCAAAAGTTATCCAAATTTTTGGGCTATGTTTTACGGTTTGTTTGCGGCGAAGCCGCAATCTTTCCGAAGTATTTTGCGATTCATCAAAAACTAAAAATCGCTCCCATTCGCACAAACAAACTCCGATTAAAAATCGGAAATATACATTTTATTGACCTGTCACCCCTGGACGCAACAAATGTGAAAAAGTGACATTTGGCGCGATAGCGCCCCCTCCAGGTGCAGAAGAAAAATTGCATTATGGGAAAAAAATTAGTTTGTCGGAAATGGATGAAATTCGGTACAAAAATAGTTGATGGCGTCCCGATCCAAAAAGCCAATGAGAACCATATCGTACTTTGTACGGTGTTGCCATGGTGACGTCCGGGGCCCCCCATGTTATTGTAATGGGGCTGACACATAAATGTCACCTTATGCAACATTACAGCGCGTTAGCGCCCTCTGTCAGGAGCTTGTGGACAGTGGTCATGGAAGTACGGCCCGTCAGGGGCGTCTGATGCTAATTGTGAAATTAAAAAGATTACGGGCGCGCTAGCGCCCTCTGCAGGCTGGAGCCATTGTTCACATGGAGAGGCTAAAGATGTAGCTGAGATATTTGCGCACAAAGATTAATGGCACATCAGGACAATAAAATGCAGTTCGTTCACGCTGGCGCCTTAGGTACGGTTATATAGAGGCGCTAAAGGAGGCACGGCCCGCGAGGGCCGTTCGATGCCGCTTGCGGCTTTAATTATTCTTTCTTTCTTCTTCTTCTTCTTCTTCTGCTCTTTGAGCAGGAATTTGACCCCCTGAACATAGTCGAAAACTCACCAAACTTTGCCCAAAATTCAGGTCCGGCGAAAAATTAATTAAAATGTGTGTTTCATATTGGGGGAAAAAAAAATGGCGCGACAGCGCCACCTACAAAAGTGAAAATACATTACGCCAATGGGGGAGGGGCCGAAGTAAACTTTGTCGTAGAGCGACAAGATTCGGTACAGATATTCGTCATGTGACGACAAAAAAAAAAAAATATTGTGGCCACGCCCCCTGACAAACCGGAAGTCCGCCATTTTGAAAGGAAGACCGGAGAATGCTGAGTCAGCGTTTTCGCTGACTTCGCATTTTAACGAACTCCTCCTAGGGCGTTTCACCAAATGAGCTCAAAATCGCTCCAGCTCATGTCGAGATGTGGGGCATCAAAAGTTATCCAAATTTTTTGGCTAAGTTTTACGGTTTGTTTGCGGCGAAGCCGCAATCTTTACGAAGAATTTTGCGATTCATCAAAAACTAAAAATCGCTCCCATTCGCACAAACAAACTCCGATTAAAAATCGGAAATATACATTTTATTGACCTTTCACCCCTGGACACAGCAAATGTGGAAAAGTGACATTGGGCGCGATAGCGCCCCCTCCAGGTGCAGAAGAAAAATTGCATTATGGGAAAAAAATTAGTTTGTCGGAAATGGATGAAATTCGGTACAAAAATAGTTGATGGCATCCCGATCCAAAAAGCCAATGAGACCCATATCGTATTTTGTACGGTGTTGCCATGGTGAATCAAAATACATTGCGTCGATGGAGGCGGGACCAACCGGGGCCAACGTCAACTTTGTCGTAGAGCGACGAGATTCGGTACAGATATTCGTCATGTGACGACAAATTTTTTTTTTTATTGTGGCCACGCCCCCTGACCAACCGGAAGTCCGCCATTTTGACAGGAAGTCCGGAGAATGCTGAGTCAGCGTTTTCGCTGACTTCGCATTTTAACCAACTCCTCCTAGGGCGTTTCACCAAATGAGCTCAAAATCGCTCCAGCTCATGTCGAGATGTGGGGCATCAAAAGTTATCCAAATTTTTTGGCTACGTTTTACGGTTTGTTTGCGGCGAAGCCGCAATCTTTACGAAGTATTTTGCGATTCATCATAAACTAAAAATCGGTCCCATTCGCACAAACGAACTCTGATTAAAAATCGGAAATATACATTTTTTGGACCTTTCACCCCTGGACACAACAAATGTGAAAAAGTGACACTGGGCACGATAGCGCCCCCTCCAGGTGCAGAAGAAAAATTGCATTATGGGAAAAAAATTAGTTTCTCGGAAATGGATGAAATTTGGCACAAAAATAGTTGATGTCGTCCCGATCCAAAAAGCCAATGAGACCCATATCGTATTTTGTACGGTGTTGCCATGGTGATGCCTGGGGCCCCCCATGTAATTCTAATGGGGCTGACACATGAATCTCACATTATGCAACATTACAGCGCGTTAGCGCCCTCTGTCCGGAGCTTGTGGACAGTGGTCATGGAAATACGGCCCGTTAGGGTCGTCTGATGCCACTTGTGAAATTAAAAAGATTACGGGCGCGCTAGCGCCCTCTGCAGGCTGGAGCCATTGCTTACATGGAGAGGCTAAAAATGTAGCTTAGATGTTTACTGACAAAGATTAATGGCACATTTAGGCAATAAAATGCAGTGTGGCGACCTTGGTACGGTTACATAGACGCGGCAATAGAGGCGCTAAAGGAGGCACGGCCCGCGAGGGCCGTTCGATGCCGCTTGCGGCTTTAATTAGGCCCGAGCGGCCTGCCGTCGCAAGGGCCTATTGTAATCGCAATCACAGCGCAGTGCGCGCAGCGCACTGAACCTAAGTGCGCGGAGCGCACAAAAACAGCGCGAAGCGCTGTCCCCATGTCAACCGTAAACTCACCATGTAAAACAGTGACAGCCCACACCGGAGGTGTGGGGCCTTTATACTTATTATTGCATTAAAATGACTGGGGGTATATAGTGTGAATGGGGGTATATAGTGGATGACGAGCGCGAAGCGCTCGTCATCCACCCAGGAGCCCCAGAAGCCCCACGGATGCGTGCGGATCGTTGAAAGCTTTCCAAAAATGTATAATATGACATCGTCGCGAAAGCGACGATATTGTTTTTGTAAAAAATATTATTATTCTTTTTTCTTCTTTCTTCTTCTGCTCTTTGAGCAGGAATTTGACCCCCTGAACATAGTCGAAAACTCACCAAACTTTGCCCAAAATTCAGGTCCGGCGAAAAATTAATTAAAATGTGTGTTTCATGTTGGGGAAAAAAAAAATGGCGCGACAGCGCCACCTACAAAAGTGAAAATACATTACGCCAATGGGGGAGGGGCCGACGTAAACTTTGTCGTAGAGCGTCGAGATTCGGTACAGATATTCGTCATGTGACGACAAAAAAAAAATATTATTGTGGCCACGCCCCCTGACAAACCGGAAGTCCGCCATTTTGACAGGAAGCCCGGAGAATGCTGAGTCAGCGTTTTCGCTGACGTCGCATTTTAACGAACTCCTCCTAGGGCGTTTGACCAAATGAGCTCAAAATCGCTCCAGCTCATCTCAAGATGTGGGGCATCAAAAGTTATCCAAATTTTTTGGCTAAGTTTTACGGTTTGTTTGCGGCGAAGCCGCAATCTTTCCGAAGTATTTTGCGATTCATCAAAAACTAAAAATCGCTCCCATTCGCACAAACAAACTCCGATTAAAAATCGGAAATATACATTTTATTGACCTTTCACCCCTGGACGCAGCAAATGCGAATTAGTAACATTGGCCGCGATAGCGCCCCCTCCAGGTGCAGAAGAAAAATTGCATTATGGGAAAAAAATTAGTTTGTCGGAAATGGATGAAATTCGGTACAAAAATAGTTGACGGCGTCCCGATCCAAAAAGCCAATGAGACCCATATCGTATTTTGTACGGTGTTGCCATGGTGAATCAAAATACATTTCGTCTATGGAGGCGGGACCAACCGGGGCCAACGTCAACTTTGTCGTAGAGCGATGAGATTCGGTACAGATATTCGTCAAGTGACGACAAACAAAAAATATCATTGTGGCCACGCCCCCTGACAAACTGGAAGTCCGCCATTTTGACAGGAAGCCTGGAGAATGCTGAGTCAGCGTTTTCGCTGACGTCGCATTTTAACGAACTCCTCCTAGGGCGTTTCACCAAATGAGCTCAAAATTGCTCCAGCTCATCTCGAGATGTGGGGCATCAAAAGTTATCCAAATTTTTTGGCTAAGTTTTACGGTTTGTTTGCGGCGAAGCCGCAATCTTTACGAAGTATTTTGCGATTCATCAGAAACTAAAAATTGCTCCAATTTGCGCAAACAAACTCCGATTAAAAATCAGAAATATACATTTTATTGACCTTTCACCCCTGGACACAGTAAATGTGAAAAAGTGCCATTGGGCGCGATAGCGCCCCCTATAGGTGCAGAAGAAAAAATGCATTATGGGAAAAAAATTAGTTTCTCGGAAATGGATGAAATTCGGCACAAAAATAGTTGATGGCGTCCCGATCCAAAAAGCCAATTGGACCCATACCGTATTTTGTACGGTGTTGCCATGGTGACGCCTGGGGCCCCCCATGTTGTCCAATGGGGCTGACACATAAATCTCACATTATACAATATTACAGTGCGTTAGCGCCCCCTGTGAGGAGCTTGTGGACAGTGGTCATGGAAGTACGGCCCGTTAGGGCCGTCTGATGCTAATAGTGCAACTAAAAAGTTTTGGGGCGCGATAGCGCCCTCTGCAGGCTGGAGCCATTATTCACATTGAGAGGCTAAAAATGTAGCTTAGATGTTTACGCACAAAGATTAATGGCACATCGGGGCAAAAAAATGCAGTCTGGCGCCCTTGGGTGGGTTATGGCACGGCAATAGAGGCGCTAAAGGAGGCACGGCCCGCGAGGGCCGTTCGATGCCGCTTGCGGCTTTAATTATTCTTTCTTTCTTTCTTTCTTCTTTCTTCTTCTGCTCTTTGAGCAGGAATTTGACCCCCTGAACATTGTCGAAAACTCACCAAACTTTGCCCAAAATTCAGATCCGGCGAAAAATTAATTAAAATGTGTGTTTCATTTTGGGGGAAAAAAAAATGGCGCGACAGCGCCACCTACAAAAGTCAAAATACATTACGCCAATGGGGGAGGGGCCGAAGTAAACTTTGTCGTAGAGCGACGAGATTCGGTACAGATATTCGTCATGTGACGACAAAAAAAAAATATTATTTTGGCCACGCCCCCTGACAAACCGGAAGTCCGCCATTTTGACATGAAGTCCGGAGAATGCTGAGTCAGCGTTTTCGCTGACGTCGCATTTTAACAAACTCCTCCTAGGGCGTTTCACCAAATGAGCTCAAAATCGCTCCAGCTCATCTCGAGATGTGGGGCATCAAAAGTTATCCAAATTTTTTGGCTAAGTTTTACGGTTTGTTTGCGGCGAAGCCGCAATCTTTCCGAAGTATTTTGCGATTCATCAAAAACTAAAAATCGCTCCCATTCGCACAAACAAACTCCGATTAAAAATCGGAAATATACATTTTATTGACCTTTCACCCCTGGACGCAGCAAATGCGAATTAGTAACATTGGGCGCAATAGCGCCCCCTCCAGGTGCAGAAGAAAAAATGCATTATGGGAAAAAAATTAGTTTGTCGGAAATGGATGAAATTCGGTACAAAAATAGTTGACGGCATCCCGATCAAAAAAGCCAATGAGACCCATATCGTATTTTGTACGGTGTTGCCATGGTGAATCAAAATACATTGCGTCGATGGAGGCGGGGCCAACGTCAACTTTGTCGCAGAGCGACGAGATTCGGTACAGATATTCGTCATGTGACGACGAACAAAAAATATTATTGTGGCCACGCCCCCTGACAAACCGGAAGTCCGCCATTTTGACAGGAAGTCCGGAGAATGCTGAGTCAGCGTTTTCGCTGACTTCGCATTTTAACGAACTCCTCCTAGGGCGTTTCACCAAATGAGCTAAAAATCGCTCCAGCTCATCTCCAGATGTGGGGCATCAAAAGTTATCCAAATTTTTTGGCTAAATTTTACGGTTTGTTTGCGGCGAAGCCGCAATCTTTACGAAGTATTTTGCGATTCATCAAAAACTAAAAATCGCTCCCATTTGCGCAAACAAACTCCGATTTAAAATCGGAAATATACATTTTGTTGACCTTTCATCCCAGGACACAAGAAATGTGAAAAAGTGACATTGGGTGCGATAGCGCCCCCTCCAGGTGCAGAAGCAAAAATGCATTATGGGAAAAAAATTAGTTTGTCGGAAATGGATGAAATTCGGTAGAAAAATAGTTGATGGCGTCCCGATCCAAAAAGCCAATGAGACCCATATCGTATTTTGTACGGTGTTGCCATGGTGACGCCCAGGGCCTCCCATGTTAATCTAATGGGGCTGACACATGAATCTCACATTATACAACATTACAGCGCGTTAGCGCCCCCTGTCAGGAGCTTGTGGACAGTGGTCATGGAAGTACGGCCCGTTAGGGCCGTCTGATGCTAATTGTGAAATTAAAAAGATTATAGACGCGTTAGCGCCCTCTGAAGGCTGGAGCCATTATTCACATGGAGAGGCTAAAAATGTTGTTTTGATGTTTACTGACAACGATTAATGGCACATCAGGGCAATAAAATGCAGTGTGGCAACGCTGGCGCCCTTGGTAGGGTTGTGGCAACAGAGGCGCTAAAGGAGGCACGGCCCGCGAGGGCCGTTCGATGCCGCTTGCGGCTTTAATTAGGCCCGAGCGGCCTGCCGTCGCAAGGGCCTATTGTAATCGCAATCACAGCGCAGTGCGCGCAGCGCACTGACCCTAAGTGCGCGGAGCGCACAAAAACAGCGCGAAGCGCTGTCCCCATGTCAACCGTAAACTCACCGTGTAAAACAGTGACAGCCCACACCGGAGGTGTGGGCCCTTTATACTTATTATTGCATTAAAATGAATGGGGGTATATAGTGTGAATGGGGGTATATAGTGGATGACGAGCGCGAAGCGCTCGTCATCCACCCAGGAACCCCACGGATGCGTGCGGATCGCTTAGAGCTTTCCAAAAATGTATAATATGATATCGTCGCGAAAGCGACGATATTGTTTTTCTCGGAAATATTATTAGGCCCGAGCGGCCTGCCGTCGCAAGGGCCTATTGTAATCGCAATCACAGCGCAGTGCGCGCAGCGCACTGAACCTAAGTGCGCGGAGCGCACAAAAACAGCGCGAAGCGCTGTCCCCATGTCAACCGTAAACTCACCATGTAAAACAGTGAAGCCCACACCGGAGGTGTGGGCCCTTTATACTTATTATTGCATTAAAATGAATGGGGGTATATAGTGTGAATGGGGGTATATAGTGGATGACGAGCGCGAAGCGCTCGTCATCCACCCAGGAACCCCACGGGTGCGTGCGGATCGTTGAAAGCTTTCCAAAAATGTATAATATAACATTGTCGCGAAAGCGACTATATTGTTTTTCTCGGAAATATTATTATTCTTTCTTTCTTTCTTTCTTTCTTCTTCTTCTGCTCTTTGAGCAGGAATTTCACCCCCTGAACATAGTCGAAAACTCACCAAACTTTGCCCAAAATTCAGGTCCGGCGAAAAATTAATTAAAATGTGTGTTTCATATTGGGGAAAAAAAAAATGGCGCGACAGCGCCACCTACAAAAATCAAAATACATTGCGCCAATGGGGGAGGGGCCGAAGTAAACTTTGTCGTAGAGCGACGAGATTCGGTACAGATATTCGTCATGTGACGAAAAAAAAAAAATATTATTGTGGCCACGCCCCCTGACAAACCGGAAGTCCGCCATATTGACAGGAAGCCCGGAGATTGCTGAGTCAGCGTTTTCGCTGACGTCGCATTTTAACGAACTCCTCCTAGGGCGTTTCACCAAATGAGCTCAAAATCGCTCCAGCTCATCTCAGGATGTGGGGCATCAAAAGTTATCCAAATTTTTTGGCTAAGTTTTACGGTTTGTTTGCGGCGAAGCCGCAATCTTTCCGAAGTATTTTGCGATTCATCAAAAACTAAAAATTGCTCCCATTTGCGCAAACAAACTCCGATTAAAAATCGGAAATATACATTTTATTGACCTTTCACCCCTGGACACAACAAATGTGAAAAAGTGACATTGGGCGCGATAGCGCCCCCTCCAGGTGCAGAAGAAAAAATGCATTATGGGAAAAAAATTAGTTTGTCGGAAATGGATGAAATTCGGTACAAAAATAGTTGATGGCATCCCGATCCAAAAAGCCAATGAGACCCATATCGTATTTTGTACGGTGTTGCCATGGTAAAGCCCGGGGCCCCCCATGTTATTGTAATGGGGCTGACACATAAATGTCACATTATGCAACATTACAGCGCGTTAGCGCCCCCTGTCAGGAGCTTGTGGACAGTGGTCATGGAAGTACGGCCCATCAGGGCCGTCTGATGCTACTTGTGAAATTAAAAAGATTACGGGCGCGCTAGCGCCCTCTGCAGGCTGGAGCCATTGTTCACATGGAGAGGCTAAAAATGTAGCTGAGATGTTTACGCACAAAGATTAATGGCACATCAGGACAATAAAATGCAGTTCGTTCACGCTGGCGCCTTAGGTACGGTTATATAGAGGCGCTAAAGGAGGTACGGCCCGCGAGGGCCGTTCGATGCCGCTTGCGGCTTTAATTAGGCCCGAGCGGCCTGCCGTCGCAAGGGCCTATTGTAATTGTAATCACAGCGCAGTGCGCGCAGCGCACTGAACCTAAGTGCGCGGAGCGCACTAAAAACAGCGCGAAGCGCTGTCCCCATGTCAACCGTAAACTCACCGTGTAAAACAGTGACAGCCCACACCAAAGGTGTGGGCCCTTTATACTTATTATTGCATTAAAATGAATGGGGGTATATAGTGTGAATGGGGGTATATAGTGGATGACGAGCGCGAAGCGCTCGTCATCCACCCAGGACCCCCACGGATGCGTGCGGATCGTTGAAAGCTTTCCAAAAATGTATAATATGACATCGTCGCGAAAGCGACGATATTGTTTTTGTAAAAAATATTATTATTCTTTCTCGCTTTCTTTCTTTCTTTCTTTCTTTCTTCTTTCTTCTTTCTTCTGCTCTTTGAGCAGGAATTTGACCCCCTGAACATAGTCGAAAACTCACCAAACTTTGCCCAAAATTCAGGTTCGGTGAAAAATTAATTAAAATGTGTGTTTCATATTGGGGAAAAAAAAAATGGCGCGACAGCGCCACCTACAAAAGTGAAAATACATTACGCCAATGGGGGAGGGGCCGAAGTAAACTTTGTCGTAGAGCGACGAGATTCGGTACAGACATTCGTCATGTGACGCCAAAACTAAAATATTATTGTGGCCACGCCCCCTGACAAACCGGAAGTCCGCCATTTTGAAAGGAAGACCGGAGAATGCTGAGTCAGCGTTTTCGCTGACATCGCATTTTAACAAACTCCTCCTAGGGCGTTTCACCAAATGAGCTCAAAATCGCTCCAGCTCATCTCGAGATGTGGGGCATCAAAAGTTATCCAAATTTTTTAGCTAAGTTTTACGGTTTGTTTGCGGCGAAGCCGCAATCTTTACGAAGAATTTTGCGATTCATCAAAAACTAAAAATCGCTCCCATTCGCACAAAGAAACTCCGATTAAAAATCGGAAATATACAATTTATTGACCTTTCACCCCTGGACACAACAAATGTGAAAAAGTGACATTGGGCGCGATAGCGCCCCCTCCAGGTGCAGAAGAAAAAATGCATTATGGGAAAAAAATTAGTTTGTCGGAAATGGATGAAATTCGGCACAAAAATAGTTGATGGCGTCCCGATCCAAAAAGCCAATGAGACCCATATCGTATTTTTTACAGGGTTGCTATGGTGACGCCCAGGGCCCCCCATGTAAATCTAATGGGGCTGACACTTAAATCTCACATTATACAACATTACAGCGCGTTAGCGCCCCCTGTCAGGAGCTTGTGGACAGTGGACATGGAAGTGCGGCCCGTTAGGGCTGTCTGATGCTAATTGTGAAATTAAAAAGATTACGGGCGCGCTAGCGCCCTCTGCAGGCTGGAGCCATTATTCACATGAGAGGCTAAAAATGTATTTTTGATGTTTACTGACAAAGATTAAAGGCACATTGGGGCAATAAAATACAGTGTGGCAACGCTGGCGCCCGTGGTAGGGTTGTGGCACGGATAGATAGAGGCGCTAAAGGAGGCACGGCCCGCGAGGGCCGTTCGATGCCGCTTGCGGCTTTAATTATTCTTTCTTCTTTCTTCTTTCTTCTTTCTTCTGCTCTTTGAGCAGGAATTTGACCCCCTGAACATAGTCGAAAACTCACCAAACTTTGCCCAAAATTCAGTTTTGGTGAAAAATTAATTAAAATGTGTGTTTCATATTGGGGAAAAAAAAAATGGCGCGACAGCGCCACCTACAAAAGTCAAAATACATTACGCCAATGGGGGAGGGGCCGAAGTAAACTTTGTCGTAGAGCGACGAGATTCGGTACAGACATTCGTCATGTGACGACAAAAAAAAAATATTATTGTGGCCACGCCCCCTGACAAACCGGAAGTCCGCCATTTTGAAAGGAAGACCGGAGAATGCTGAGTCAGCGTTTTCGCTGACATCGCATTTTCACGAACTCCTCCTAGTGTGTTTCACCAAATGAGCTCAAAATCGCTCCAGCTCATCTCGAGATGTGGGGCATCAAAAGTTATCCAAATTTTTTGGCTAAGTTTTACGGTTTGTTTGCGGCGAAGCCGCAATCTTTCCGAAGTATTTTGCGATTCATCAAAAACTAAAAATCGCTCCCATTCGCACAAACAAACTCCGATTAAAAATCGGAAATATACATTTTATTGACCTTTCACCCCTGGACACAGCAAATGTGAAAAAGTGACATTGGGCGCGATAGCGCCCCCTCCAGGTGCAGAAGAAAAAATGCATTATGGGAAAAAAATTAGTTTGTCGGAAATGGATGAAATTCGGTACGAAAATAGTTGATGGCGTCCCGATCCAAAAAGCCAATGAGACCCATATCGTATTTTGTACGGTGTTGCCATGGTGAATCAAAATACATTGCGTCGATGGAGGCGGGACCAATCTGGGCCAACGTCAACTTTGTCGTAGAGCGACGAGATTCGGTACATATATTCGTCATGTGACGACAAACAAAAATTATTATTGTGGCCACGACCCCTGACAAACCGGAAGTCCGCCATTTTGACTGGAAGCCTGGAGAATGCTGAGTCAGCGTTTTCGGTGCCATCGCATTTTAACAAACTCCTCCTAGGGCGTTTCACCGAATGAGCTCAAAATCGCTCCAGCTCATCTCGAGATGTGGGGCATCAAATGTTATCAAAATTTTTTGGCTATGTTTTACGGTTTGTTTGCGGCGAAGCCGCAATCTTTCCGAAGTATTTTGCGATTCATCAAAAACTAAAAATCGCTCCCATTCGCACAAACAAACTCCGATTTAAAATCGGACATATACATTTTGTTGACCTGTCACCCCTGGACGCAACAAATGTGAAAATATGCCATTGGGTGCGATAGCGCCCCCTCCAGGTGCTGAAGAAAAATTGCATTATGGGAAAAAAATTAGTTTGTCGGAAATGGATGAAATTCGGTACAACAATAGTTGATGGCGTCCCGATCAAAAAAGCCAATGAGACCCATATCGTATTTTGTACGGTGTTGCTATGGTGAATCAAAATACATTGCGTCGATGGAGGCGGGGCCAACGTCAACTTTGTCGCAGAGCGACGATATTCGGTACAGACATTCGTCATGTGACGACAAACAAAAAATATTATTGTGGCCACGCCCCCTGACAAACCGGAAGTCCGCCATTTTGACAGGAAATCTGGAAAATGCTGAGTCAGCGTTTTCGCTGACATCACATTTTTACGAACTCCTCCTTGGGCGTTTCACCAAATGAGCTCAAAATCGCTCCAGCTCATCTCGAGATGTGGGGCATCAAAAGTTATCCAAATTTTTTGGCTAAGTTTTACGGTTTGTTTGCGGCGAAGCCGCAATCTTTCCGAAGTATTTTGCGATTCATCAAAAACTAAAAATCACTCCCATTCACACAAACAAACTCCGATTAAAAATCGGAAATATACATTTTATTGACCTTTCACCCCTAGACACAGCAAATGTGAAAAAGTGACATTGGGCGCGATAGCGCCCCCTCCAGGTGCAAAATAAAAATTGCATTATGGGAAAAAAATTAGTTTCTCGGAAATGGACAAAATTCGGCACAAAAATAGTTGATGGCGTCCCGATCCAAAAAGCCAATGAGACCCATATCGTATTTTGTACGGTGTTGCCATGGTGACGCCCAGGGCCTCCCATGTAATTCTAATGGGACTGACACATAAATCTCACATTATACAAAATTACAGCGCGTTAGCGCCCCCTGTCAGGAGCTTGTGGACAGTGGTCATGGAAGTACGGCCCGTTAGGGCCGTCTGATGCTAATTGTGAAATTAAAAAGATTACGGGCGCGCTAGCGCCCTCTGCAGACTGGAGCCATTATTCACATGGAGAGGCTAAAAATGTATTTTTGATGTTTACTGACAAAGATTAATGGCTCATCGGGGCAATAAAATGCAGTCTGGCGCCCTTGAGTGGGTTATGGCGCGGCAATAGAGGCGCTAAAGGAGGCACGGCCCGCGAGGGCCTTTCGATGCCGCTTGCGGCTTTAATTAGGCCCGAGCGGCCTGCCGTCGCAAGGGCCTATTGTAATCGCAATCACAGCGCAGTGCGCGCAGCGCACTGAACCTAAGTGCGCGGAGCGCACAAAAACAGCGCGAAGCGCTGTCCCCATGTCAACCGTAAACTCACCATGTAAAACAGTGAAGCCCACACCGGAGGTGTGGGCCCTTTATACTTATTATTGCATTAAAATGAATGGGGGTATATAGTGTGAATGGGGGTATATAGTGGATGACGAGCGCGAAGCGCTCGTCATCCACTCAGGAACCCCACGGGTGCGTGCGGATCGTTGAAAGCTTTCCAAAAATGTATAATATGATATCGTCGCGAAAGCGACTATATTGTTTTTCTCGGAAATATTATTAGGCCCGAGCGGCCTGCCGTCGCAAGGGCCTATTGTATTCGCAATCACAGCGCAGTGCGCGCAGCGCACTGAACCTAAGTGCGCGGAGCGCACAAAAACAGCGCGAAGCGCTGTCCCCATGTCAACCGTAAACTCACCGTGTAAAACAGTGAAGCCCACACCGAAGGTGTGGGGCCTTTATACTTATTATTGCATTAAAATGAATGGGGGTATATAGTGTGAATGGGGGTATATAGTGGATGACGAGCGCGAAGCGCTCGTCATCCACCCAGGACCCCCACGGATGCGTGCGGATCGTTGAAAGCTTTCCAAAAATGTATAATATGATATCGTCGCGAAAGCGACTATATTGTTTTTGCCGAAAATATTATTATTCTTTCTCGCTTCTTCTTCTTTCTTTCTTTCTTTCTTCTTCTTCTGCTCTTTGAGCAGGAATTTGACCCCCTGAACATAGTCGAAAACTCACGAAACTTTGCCCAAAATTCAGGTCCGGTGAAAAATTAATTAAAATGTGTGTTTCATATTGGGGGGGAAAAAAATGGCGCGACAGCGCCACCTACAAAAGTGAAAATACATTACGCCAATGGGGGAGGGGCCAAAGTAAACTTTGTCGTAGAGCAACGAGACTCGGTACAGACGTTCGTCATGTGACGACAAAAAAAATATATTATTGTGGCCACGCCCCCTGACAAACCGGAAGTCTGCCATTTTGAAAGGAAGACCGGAGAATGCTGAGTCAGCGTTTTCGCTGACGTCGCAGTTTAACGAACTCCTCCTGGGGCG
This sequence comes from Gobius niger, assembly GCF_951799975.1. Lineage (NCBI taxonomy): Eukaryota > Metazoa > Chordata > Actinopteri > Gobiiformes > Gobiidae > Gobius > Gobius niger. The sequence continues at coordinate 17,812,882 of NC_136864.1, forward strand.
TTTCACCAAATGAGCTCAAAATCGCTCCAGCTCATCTCGAGATGTGGGGCATCAAAAGTTATCCAAATTTTTTGTCTATGTTTTATGGTTTGTTTGCGGCGAAGCCGCAATCTTTACGAATAATTTTGCGATTCATCAAAAACGAAAAATTGCTCCCATTTGCACAAACAAACTCCGATTAAAAATCGGAAATATATATTTTATTGACCTTTCACCCCTGGACACAACAAATGTGAAAAAGTGACACTGGGCGCGATAGCGCCCCCTCCAGGTGCAGAAGAAAAATTGCATTATGGGAAAAAAATTAGTTTCCCGGAAATGAATGAAATACGGTACAAAAATAGTTGATGGTGTCCCGATCCAAAAAGCCAATGAGACCCATATCGTATTTTGTACGGTGTTGCCATGGTGAATCAAAATACATTGCGTCTTTGGAGGCGGGACCAACTGGGGCCAACGTCAACTTTGTCATAGAGCGACGAGATTCGGTACAGGCATTCGTCATGTGACGACAAACAAAAAACATTATTGTGGCCACGCCCCCGGACAAACCGGAAGTCCGCCATTTTGACAGGAAGTCTGGAGAATGCCGAGTCAGCGTTTTCGCTGACGTCTCATTTTAACGAACTCCTCCTAGGGCGTTTGACCAAATGAGCTCAAAATCGCTCCAGCTCATCTCGAGATGTGGGGCATCAAAAGTTATCCAAATTTTTTGGCTAAGTTTTACGGTTTGTTTGCGGCGAAGCCGCAATCTTTACGAAGTATTTTGCGATTCATCAGAAACTGAAAATCGCTCCCATTCGCGCAAACAAACTCCGATTAAAAATCGGAAATATACATTTTGTTGACCTTTCACCCCTGGACACAACAAATGTGAAAAAGTGACATTGGGCGCGATAGCGCCCCCTCCAGGTGCAGAAGAAAAAATGCATTATGGGAAAAAAATTAGTTTGTCGGAAATGGATGAAATTCGGTACAAAAATAGTTGATGGCATCCCGATCCAAAAAGCCAATGAGACCCATATCGTATTTTGTACGGTGTTGCCATGGTGAATCAAAATACATTGCGTCTCTGGAGGCGGGACCAACCGGGGCCAACGTCAACTTTGTCGTAGAGCAACGAAATTCGGTACAGACATTCGTCATGTGACGACAAACAAAAAATATTATTGTGGCCACGCCCCCTGACAAACCGGAAGTCCGCCATTTTGACAGGAAGTCTGGAGAATGCTGAGTCAGCGTTTTCGCTGACTTCGCATTTTAACGAACTCCTCCTAGGGCGTTTGACCAAATGAGCTCAAAATCGCTCCAGCTCATCTCGAGATGTGGGGCATCAAAAGTTATCCAAATTTTTTGGTTAAGTTTTACGGTTTGTTTGCGGCGAAGCCGTAATCTTTCCGAAGTATTTTGAGATTCATCAAAAACTAAAAATCGCTCCCATTCGCACAAACAAACTCCGATTATAAATCGGAAATATACATTTTATCGACCTTTCACCCCTGGACACAACAAATGCGAAAAAATGACATTGGGCGCGATAGCGCCTCCTCCAGGTGCAGAAGAAAAAATGCATTATGGGAAAAAAAAATGATTCTCGGAAATGGATGAAATTCGGTACAAATATAGTTGATGGTATCCCAATCAAGAAAGCCAATGGGACCCATACTGTAATTTGTACGGTTTTGCCATGAGAACGACCGGGAACCCCCATATTATTCCAATGGGATGGACACATAAATCTCACAATATACACCATCACGGCGCGTTAGCGCCCTCTGTCAGCAACGTGTGGACAGTAGTAATTGAAGTAAGGCCCGTAAGGGCTGTCCAATGCTGCTTGTGAAATAAAAAACATTATGAGCGCGCTAGCGCCCTCTGGAGTTTGGAGCCATTATTCACATGGAGAGGGAAAAAACACATAGCACCTATGGGGGCGGGGTCAACGTCAACTTTGTCGTAGAGGGACGGGATTCGGTACAGACATTCGTCATGTGACGACAAACGAAAATATGATTGTGGCCGCGCCCCGTGATAAACCGGAAGTCCGCCATTTTGACAAGAAGTCTGGAGAATGCTGAGTCAGCGTTTTCGCTGACATCGCATTTTAACGAACTCCTCCTGGGGCCTTTAACCAAATGAGCTCAAAATCGCTCCAGCTCATGTCGAGATGTGGGGCATCAAAAGTTATCCAATTTTTTTGCCTATGTTTTACGGTTTGTTTGCGGCGAAGCCGCAATCTTTACGAAGAATTTTGCAATTCATTGTAAACTAAAAATTGCTCCCATTCGTTCAAACAAACTCCGATTAAAAATCGAAAATATACATTTGATTGACCTTTCACCCCTGGACACAACAAATGTGAAAAAGTGACATTGGGCGCGATAGCGCCCCCTCCAGGTGCAGAAGAAAAAATGCATTATGGGAAAAAAAATAGTTTTTCGGAAATGGATGAAATTCGGCACAAAAATAGTTGATGGCATCCCAATCAAGAAAGCCAATGGGACCCCTCTGTTAGGTGCGTTTGGACAGCGGACATGGAGGTACACATTCCCTTGTGAAATGAAAAAGATTTTGGGCATGCTAGCGCCCTCTGTGGGTTGGAGCTGTTTCTCACATGGAGAGGCTAAAATTTTACCTGAGAAATGTAAAATGCACTGTCCCCCATTCATACGTTATCTCATCGTCTCAGTGACCAAACATTATTGCTGGAAAGTGCCATTCACAGTCACGTTGAGCTTATTATTATTATTTTTTGGGACATTTAAGGGAAAATATATTGACCTAATTTCATACATGTCAACATTGTGACAGATTTTAGCCAAAAATCAAGACAAATGAAAAATATCAGCACTTTTGGATGCCTTAATGAGAAAGTCATGTGACGTTAGTTCATGTGCCGAGAGAGAAGACGCTGGACCTTGGGACAAGTTTTGTTTCATATGGATAGGTCCAGCCATAAACCAATAGTAATCACTAGGCCTCGCTAGTCTCCACATTTGATATTCAGAGATTATGAGTTATTACAAAGAAATGTCCAGTATAGTCCCTATAACCCGTCACTCAAAAACTATGGCCACTACAAATGTGTAAAATAATGAATGCTAAAAATAATTTCAAACAAACTCCAATTGGAGTGTTTGATGCACCCGTACTCCTTTCTTATATACTACAACCACAATATGTTCGATAAACTCAGGGAATAGAATTCAAGAAACAGTGGAATATTTATGGATAAATATTAGGGGTTCAGCTCTAACGGTTCGGTTCACGGTGCAAGTGCGATCTAAAAAATTGTTTTTTATTAGACAGTATTTATATCCTTAGAACACAATTGGCAATGCTTTCAAAGCCGCTTTATAAAATGTAAAGAAAAAATAGAAAATAAATGGTACAGCAGCAAAGTAAAAAAAAAAAGCTACAGTGCAGGCCATGCGCTCGAGTGGTAGTTTCACTTTCGCTTTCCGCACACGGAGGCTGAAGCACTTGGAGCAGCGCGTTTCATTTGAAGCTTGTGTTTTTGCGTGTACTTTTTTCGGAGACAAAGCCTTGGAGACGGAATATGGCCAGGATTGGATCTTACGCATTTGTCTGCGCCTCTGACATTACGCAGCACTGGATCTATAATGAACCACAGCCTCGGTCACTGCAGGAGAGACTTAAACAAAGACGCGCAGATGTGTTTTGGAGGATGTCACTGTACCTGTGCGGAGCGTCTACAGCTGCAGTTTAGGGTGAGTGACGATGTCACTCGCCCTGTTTGGATGCTCGCACACAGGCACGGCAGTCAGATGTCGTGCACTCGCGTTGTTGTGACGGCGGGTTGTCCTCAGACAGCAGCACCGCGGTCCATGTGGACCCGTGGCCAATGCCCGCGGCCGGTGGGACCGTCACGTGGGGGCCGCCCGAGGATTTTTGGGAAATAAACATGGCAAGTCTTATATAGCACTTTTCCAAACGTTCAAAGTTGGTGTACAATTTGATGCAGTATTCATTCACGCCATGATAAGCGAGGCAACCAGTCTGCGCACATCAGTCCCATGGCGGCGGCCATTGAGATTGCGGTTTCTATTATAGATGGTTACCACAATAAAATTCGTAACTGTCAACTTGATTTTAAATTGTAGGCTGTTTTTTTGTGACATCATGAGAACACAACCTACTGATGCAATTTTTTTTTAGAAGTAGAAAAGATAAGACAGATCTTTATACAATGGAACCATAGACCAGAACACTGATGGAGATCACTAAAGTGCACTCAGTCTCTACCCTGTTCATACCCAGTTCATCCCAATACCATAAGAAATGATCATAAACATGAGTTAATTTTAAAAGTACATCTTCAGTTGAAAATGGATTACAAACGCAACTGTTATTGCACTTTGGGCCATGTTCCCAGTGATCGTGGGTAAACCTTTTATGCAGCCTGTTTGTGTGTGCCCTGGGAGTTTGGCGTCTGCCTGAGGAGAGAGTGGTGAAGAGGCAGTTTCCTGGGTGAGTGGGATCCTGCTCTATGTTGGTTGCACGTGTGAGCAGTCGAGTGGCGTAGATATCATCCAGGTTTGGCAGAGCGGAGCCCAAGATCCTGTCTGCTGTCCTTATCACACACTGCAGGTCCTTCTCAGCAGCAGCTCAGCTCACATACCATAATATGCAGTAGTATGGTATGTTAGTAGGCTTTCTATGGTACAGCGATAGAAGGTGACGAGCTACTTCTGAGGGAGCCCGTTCCTTCGCAGGGTCCGAAAGAAAAACCTCTGCTGAGCTAGCTTAAAGGAGCTGTACCTGATTTTTTTCTAGTTATTGGATGAAAGTTGTTTAAACTCAGACGTTTGTGGGGGGGAAAAAACTTTCCATCTAATTAAAGCAATTGCAACAATTTCATGAGCTTGCAGGCAGGTTTCCTGCATTTTTGTGAAAGTAATCCTGATCCTGTTGTGAAAAGTGCAGGTTTCCTCTTTGATTACTTGAAATAAAAATATCAGGTATAGGGACTTTAATAATGCAGGTGTTTACACTCCATGTCAGGTCCTCACTACTCTGCACACCCAAAAACCTGAAGTCTGAGACCCTCCCCACCTCCACCCCATCAGTCCACAGACCACTGTGAGGTGTTTTCCTGTTTGTCCGAAAATCAATTATGACCTCTTTTCTTTTGTTTGTGTTCAGAAGTTGCAGCTAAAATGGGAGGAAACATTATAAAGACCTGACAGTATTTGACCATTTAAGATAAACATGTGTCATGTATCTGAAACACTTAATCTGCTCTACATGTCTGTGAATTCTTTCATCTGCTGCCTGTCATAATAAAATTTCTACACCAGAAAAATGACCAAGCCTTGAATGTAAGCAAAATCAACTACAAGTGTAACAAAACATTTATTGAGTTGAATACTTCTTTAAATTGACATTGTCAACACATTTATACACATGTTTTAAACAATAACAACTGTCCCCTAAAATACAAACAAAATGTTTTCAATTTCTGTCACATTATTACAACATAACTACATTTAAAACATTTTATTTTATTCTATTTTTTCTATGATTGGTGTTACTGTGAGGCACATTGAGTTGTCAAGTACATGAAATGTGCCATATAAATAAACTTGCCTTAAAAAAAGCTTGTGAATACATTCAAACCCATTTACATCATACACAACAACAAAAAATGAGGATAAATCAGTGAAAACTTCAATGTAGTTTAATTTAATATTATCTGAACCACTCTTGGTCTGGCCTGTCACCTAGAACCTGTTTGCCCTGGGAGTCCCTACAGAGGCATAAAGCCCCTCACAACATAGCTCCTAGGATCCTTCAGGCGCTCAAACCTCTCCACCACGATAAGGTGGTGGTTCAAGGAGAGGAAAATTTATTAACATTATTAGTGTCATTACAATTGAATACATGATTTACATTATGTTATCAATAATAAATTATAAAATACATAACAGTACATAAAAATATACAATATAAATACAATACATACATTATCATTTGGCATTTATATATACATTACATAAATAATTTATTATTCAAGGGACCCTTTGAACCAGTCAGAATGGTTCAAGACCAGAGACAACAAACCTTACAGTATGTGTGCACGCATCACTGTAAAGGTACAACACACAATAAAGCCAAAACTAAATCACCAGTAACAGCAATTACAACCAAAAGCCCTAAAACTACAACGCCTAAATCAGCAAACACATGATCCAAAGCTAAGCAGTCTCTTCACAGACAGGTTTGTTTGTTCGCCTGCTTTACAATTTTGGTTTTCCTCAGACACCTCCCTCTTCACATGATGTCACTGTGTAAAGGCTTGTAGTCTTCTAATGTACTTTTGTCAGACAAAATGGGAAAACGTTAACTGCATGGTCACAGATAAGTTTCCCCAGTCTTACAAAATGACATTAGAAAACTACAAGACAGAGCACAGCTTCACCTAATAAAGAGGACGAGAGGAGGAAGACCAATATTGTAATGCATGATTCACAAAAAACCTGTCAGCAAAGAGAAAACCTCTGCAAATAAATATTTGAAAAGGCACCATTACTGAATTTCCATGATCCAACATCTAAGCCTATCATCAAAACGAACCAACACATAAATATATACAACACTCAATATGTTTCCAAAGACAAACACACACAAAAGTCAAAATACATGATTGCAGCCAATTATAAAAATGTTACGTACAATTTTGACAAAAAGTCAATCCTGAATGCTCAATAATCAAGAGAGGAATGAACTGCTTAGGGCATGGGACGACAAAGTTGTAAGAAACACAAGACAAGTCATATGTAAGGAGCAATGTGATGAGCCGACACAATAAACAACAGCTGTCCATTTAAACTATAAAGTAAGTCTAATCTAAACGCGGCGTTTCAACGCACTTCCCCCTAAAAGAACAGACAATCCCTTCATGGTCGCTAAAGTATGTTGGCACGACTGAACAGTCAATGTCGTACTCACTTGACTTTAGATAAAAATGATCAATTAATGTCCCTCTCTCAGTTGTGGGAGATGTGACGTATTGAACATATCCTCTTTCTACCATAAAATTGCAGAGACTTGTAGATTTCAATACGTCGTCATTAAAATCTCCCATCACAGCCACAGTGGCACAATGTGAACTCAGCCAATTCAATAACCTGTCAAAGTTATACTTGAATAGAGACATGGGATAAGACGGTGGCCGGTAAATTACTGCTATGATGATTTGATGCTCTGCAAAATAATTAACTAAACATTCCAAATCGAAATCTCGTACTGTGATTTCATAGTTAAGGTTTTCCTCACAGTACATGCCAACTCCACCGTACTGTTGGCCACGTAAACTAACCAACGCTGTGTGGTTACTGCGCTGGTAGGAGATACTACGGGGACGACTATGGAAGGTATAACCTTCAATTTGACAACCATCAAAAGATGAGTCTACAGATAACCATGTCTCTACCACAGCGATACAGTTAGGCTGCAAAAGCTGTGTGCGTGAAGCTAAGTCAGACACATGTCGGGCTAATCCCTGTACATTCATAAAAAATACTGTCAAAACATGTGCCTCTTGTCTGTGCCAGGGCAAACTGTCGACCACGAAGGGAGGCAGGTTCTCTAACGCGGCTCTAATGTTGTCCTTGCAGTAAATGGCCTTTTCCGAAAAGTCTTGAATTACAAGACCCTCTAAACTCCGGACGCGACTTAAGGCCACATACGCCTGACCCGCGGTAAATATTTTCTTCAGGGACACCACAGCTTCATCTACAGTTACCCCTTGTACTTTGTGTACTGTACAGGCCCACGCGAGTTTAAGCGGAAACTGTCTACGCCTCTCGGTGCGTTTATTCACCTGTTCTTCAGCTGGTCCTATGCGGGTAGAACCAGTCAGGTCTGCAGGGGTACGGGTCTGTTTCCTTGTCTTCGCACCTACTCTATCGTCATCAAATTTCACGTAAATAGCTAAAGGAAACCTCTTGTTCTGGGGATCTTCGACTATATAAGTTACAATGCCACATACCCCATTTACTAGACCGTCCGAAAGATCTATGTTTTTACAAAGCATAACGCGTGCATTGACGCCGATATGCAGTGCCTCCGCCAAACTAGGTTTCATTTTTTTGGACTTATGGAAACACAGATGACCATGGAGTTCCTTAATTTTACCGGAGCCCTTATCAATCCCAAAATCACGCGCCTCTATGGTCATCACCTCTGAACAAACGCTACTAAGCTTTCTTAAGTTATATTCCCCAACATGAACCCTCCTCGCGAAAATATGCAATACGTCGGGCTCTTCGCCTGTTTCACGACGCTTCAATATATCTATGTCGCTTTGGAGCATGGGTGTCCCTCTCGTGCGCACTCTTAACCGGTTTAAGAGGTCCGCGAAAGTACTATCCTGTTGTCTAACAACAGTTTTTAATTCCGCTACTTTAAACAAATCGTTGAAAAAATCGACGCCTACATTTTCTTTATACAGAACCTCCCCCCCAACAGGAGCTAACTGATAAAAATCCCCAACTGCAATAACGCAAACGTTTCCAAATTTAATCTCCTCATCCGTCTGTTTAATTTGACCCAAACGACCGTCAATCCACTCAAAAATCCTTTTGTCAACCATCGATATTTCGTCGATTACAACAATTTCAACATCGATGTATCTAGCGCGCAGTGTACTTAGCTTTTCCTCTCCGAGCTTACCATACTTTGCTGGAGGATTCGCAGGGATAGAAAACGTCGTATGGATTGTCGCCGCCTCTAAGTTATACGCTGCTATCCCGGTCGGAGCGGTTAATAAAACGCTAATGTTATCGGGACTATGACAAATAGGAGCCAATAACCGCGACGCTTCGTATTGAATAGCCCTAATCAGGTGACTCTTCCCGGTGCCAGCTCCACCTGATATAAATACGTGCAATGGCTCAGGGTTGTTACCGGCAACCTTGTCTAAGCACCATTGCCGTATTTTGTAAAAAATGGACAGCTGTTGCTCATTCAGGCTTCGCACAAGTGCGAGACCCTCTGGACGACTCATAACATTTGTCCTCTCCAAATGACAAATGTCCTCGTTCCTTACAGCTAAGTCAGGGATGGGCTCTTGCTCATGCTCAGAGAGGACCTCCTGCAACATCTCCCTAAACTCCTCCTTCGACTCCAACCTTTCAACTTCCAGCTCTGGGCAGAGATCGGCCCATGCCTCTTCCAAAAGCTCTTCAGAGTTCATTGCCTCTTGGATCTCATCCAGATCCTCAGCCTCCACTTCAAAACGACACCTATTCGCATCAACGATCGCCTTCACCGAATGCACCGACCCGTCACTGTAGCGCACTTCCCCATTTTCATAGAAGTCCTTATATGTTTCGTATGGAGCCGGCTTAAGGTCGGCTTCATCGCGATACGGTAAAAATAATTGAAGGATGCTTAGATGGAATAACTCTGAATCTTTTGTCTCTGAAAACCGTGCATACCTAACAATTGCAGGCTTGGTGTTCTGCCGTTTAGCGACAGCACCTAAAGAATTTTGTAAAGGAATAGCCTTTTGACAATTATCTGTTTGACTGAGTACACGGTATTCAGATACAAAAGAAGCAATACACATGTCATTAAAAGTGCTATCGTTTGGCCTACTCTTAAAGCGATCTATAATGTTGGTCATCCAAATATCGTCCGCAGCCGAATCACCATCTAACTGACTGATAGGTTTGCTCAATCTAACAATGTTTTTTCCCGTCGGAATGAATTCTACTTTACGTGAGAATTCCTTAAGGTGCATGTTTGTAACGCGATAAACAGCTTCCTGCGCAGAGACATCACGATTATGCAAATAAACGCGTCCTAACTTTTTCAATGCCTCTTTTGCACTAACATTATCTTTGGAAGCTTCTTTTTGGGCAGCGCCCAAGAGCAAACCCATCTCCCTCTCTGCCTTAGAAATATATGAAATTATATAAACTATGCACGCCCACGCATCTACAACAAACTGAATATCCATATTCGCATCCCAAGCATCCAACAATTTCGCGTTGTAATTATTAATCCAGACTTCCTTAATCCCCCGCTTTAAAACTACATGAGTGTGACCTCCTAAAGCCTGGTACACCATTTCAAACGAGTCCTGTGTTAAACCGGCAGCTGCAAACAATGACTGCACACTATCAATGGGAACATTCTCATCTACAATAGCATCTTTAAGTGCAGTCATAAACGCCACAGCTTCCTCTTTAGGCATAATCGGTTCGCTCTCCGGGTCTACTTTTTTAATAAATGTACGCATGGACGGAGGACGTGGGAAATTAAAGCGACACTTCTTTTTTCCCTTTTTACAGGTTTTTGAGTGACGCTTTGAATGCTGCTGCACTGAAGTAACTTTTTCCAATAATTTTGGATCAGAGGGTAATTCACAACTAATGTACTTATCAATAAAGTCAATTACCTCCTCGTCTGTATTAACTCCGAGCTTGGGGGCGTCTCTAACCCAATATAAACAATGTACATGAGGGCTTCCGCGCTGCTGAAACTCTACACGATAAAAGGAATCTATAATTTCGCCTATCGGGTGAGCCGGGGACTTCAGGACGGTATTTTGAAATCTATGCCACCGCTGATCAAACATACGGGCGACAGTTGTGGGGTGGCGACGCAAAAGATCACATCTGTCTGCCCAATTTAAGTCCTCTACACTCCTGGTACTACCTTCTATTTTTAACAGGGCCTCGAGGACTTCTGGCCAACGCATATCTGCCGAACTAAATGAACAGAACCACGTTGGAATACCGAGCTGGCGCACCATCGCGATTAAGTCTTTGAGTGTGGATTGCCAGTATGGGGGCGTGCCTCTAATAGGCTTTAAAAAACGATAACCGCTATCAAACTGTAATAAATTTTCCAAAGATTCTTCATCTGCAGCAGCATTACCCGAACCCTGACACGCGTGTCCCTTTCGCAAAGCTATGGAGACCTTCGATACAACCTGCTCTACTTCCAACATGTACAGAGCCATGAATAGAAATTTAAGATTGCGCGCGAAACGACCGTCCGCGTGCAATAGTCTGTTAATGAAATACCGGCATAAAGTAATACGAACAGGCCTACGGGTGTGAAACGTATTACGCCCAAAGGGGAACTCTTTTGGGAAGCATTTAGCCTCATTTTCCTTATCGGTGAGCAAACTAACTGGACTGTTCCCCTCCGCCGGAGCCAAATTCAGTACACCCTGGAAGTAGTGGTCAAGAGCCTCCTGAGCCATATCTGCAGGCATAAAGAAGGTGTCCTGAAACATACAATGACGCTGACGGTCATGGAGATGCTCATCATCTAAATCTTCATCCTCTCCCTGTGCTGCCTGTCCCTGTGCTGCTTGTCCCTCTCCTTCCTGTCCCTGTGCTGCTTGTCCCTCTCCTTCCGGTCCCTGTGCTGCCTGTCTCTGTGCTTCCTGTCCCTCTCCCCCCTCTCCCTTCGCCTGTCCTGCCTGTCCCTTTGCTGCGCGTCCCTTTGCTTTGCGTCCCTTTGCTACGCGTCCCTTCGACGGCCGCCCTTTCGTCGGTCGCCCCTTCGTCCCCTGGGTTGCCTGTCCCTGCACCGCCTGTCCCTGTGCAGCCCCCATCTGCCCCTGCGTTGTCTGTCCCTGCGCCTCCTGTCCCTGCGCCTCCTGTCCCTGTGCAGCCACCGCCTGTCCCTGCACCTCCTGTCCCTGCATCGCCTGTCCCTGACCCGCCTGTCCCTGACCCGCCTGTCCCTGACCCGCCTGTCCCTGACCCGCCTGTTCCATCGGTGTCGCTCCCGTATCCATAGCTTCCTCTTCCTGCCTCACAAACTCATTGACCCACTCTTCATCAAACTCGATGTCCAAATAATGCTGGTTGTTCGCTTTGAGAAATGCAATCGCGCTCTTTATCCGACCCGTGTCGACGTATTGATATTCATAATGGCCTTTGTAAGTAAGTTTCCGCTTTAATTTCACAGGTAATAACCATCCGTCCATGCTACGACGCGGTAACAGCTTAGTGGTATCAATAATATTGGACGGCACACAGGTGGCCGGACCGTGAGTCCCCCCTTGACCCCCCTTTGGCAGAGCGTACATCTGCATAAACACTATATTGAGCGCCACTAAATGCTGTTCGACTGTGTTCAAACACGCGAGTTCAGGAGGAATATCATCTAATTGTAAATTGTTTATTGAGCATTCAGCTGGCATTTGACCCTTTTTGAGTTTAGAGTTACAAGTGTAGCAGATCCACAAACTCCCTCTACAATCAGACAGCGGACACGGTGACGGACAACTCTTACTACACGTATGTAAATAGGCATCTGAGATACAGGCCTCAGCAACAGCAGCACATTTAGGATCAACCATAAAATCATCCTTTCTACAAGGTAAGACCTGGTTGATAAATAATAATTTAAAGCACACGCAACAAATGTGTTCAGGACCGTGTTCAACTTCCCGCCAAAAGCGTTCCTTAACCAAATCAAAATTATCGGCCAATTGTTGCTTAATTTGCCTTTTACGATTTCTGTAAGCAACACGAGTTTGAGCTTTGTATTGCTCATCTTTGTGGTATTTAACTTTACTATAGGTTTTTACTTTCTGCCTATGTTTGGGACTATCTTTGTACTTCTGTTTACTGGCGGCCCTGACATCGTGTTTGTGCTTTAAGTTATCTTCATACTTTTTAATGCTAGCTGCCTTTTTCTTTTGTCTATACTCTGTATTATCACAATATTTATGTTTATTTGCTGCCTTGATTGCCACTTTCCTTTTCTCTCTATAATCTACATCGTCTCTATATTTAAGATTGACCGCAGCCTTCTTTTCCTGTTTATAATCTACATCGTCTCTATATTTAAGATTGACCGCAGCCTTCTTTTCCTCTTTATAAAATACATTCTCTCTATATTTAAGATTGACCGCAGCCTTCTTTTCCTCTTTATAAAATACATTCTCTCTATATTTAAGATTGACTGCAGCCTTCTTTTCCTCTTTATAAAATACATTCTCTCTATATTTAAGGTTGACTGCAGCCTTTTTTACCTGTCTATAATCTACATCGTCTCTATATTTAAGTTTGTCTGCAGCTCGATTTGCAGCCTTCTTTCCCTGTCTATAATCTACATTTTCCCTATATCTACTTCTCAATGTTTCACGCAGTCTATCTTTAATTGTGGCATATTTGCTTTTTAAATGTCTATGCTTTTTGTTTTGAATGTACTTGGATGATTTAGTGTGTTGTACATTCGTTTCAGTGTTTGGACTAACCACTGATTGGGCATCTACCTGTCTAGACCTAGTGTTGTAACCCATAAGAATAGAACAATTAATTTGGCAGCTTCCGTAACAACTATGGGTCACAGGGTTTTTAACGCAAGTTACATTTTCATAATGAATATTGTTAATATTTTCGAGGTAAATGCCGCTGGTTGACAAAGGCCTGGTAGTACAACCATATTTAAGCCAACGTCCACTCAAAAACGTATATATATCTACACATAAAAGATCTGCTGTTGCTTGGATCTCTATCTCAGTGGCCCACGTGTTAACTCTATGCATATTACTATCGTTAATATACTGGGCCACAGAAGAGCAGCCATCGCGCAAAAGACTATTGTATTTTGATGCATTACTTTTAAGATGTTTAACGACCGCAAGTCTAAGTTTCCTATGATGTTTCTGTGTGCCACTAACAGCCTGCGAGATCGAGCGAAAGAAACAGTTACCGTCGGCAACGATTTTATCATTTGTACACGGCACATCTAACTTTAACGATCTCAAAGGATCTATTGTTTCTGGTTCTGCTACAGCGAGTCTCTCATAGTCAATGTTTAGGTTCTTACACAGTGCCCTACAAACATTCTCCTGAAGAGGAATAAAATCAAGAGCATCATCTGTGGCACCGGTACAAACAACATCCCAATCAACATCACATTCACGATCAAGCTTTGTCTTTTTAGGTGTGTGTGTGTGTTTGGGAACAGACGACTTTGCTTTAACTGAGCTTTTACGCTTCGGCTTTTGGTCAGAAGTGTCAAGCTTTGGAGGGGAAATGACCTCAGACGCTTCACACTTCAAACCAACCACCACGACAACAACACCCGTGATCTCAAACAACTTATACTCAAGTCCATAACACTCAGCTAACGCGCAAAAATGAGCATACACTTCATCCAGGCTGCTTAAGTAAACAACAACACTTTTACCATCAGGGTCAACCATCCCAGTCGCACTACGACTGTGTGAGTCCACCACCGCGTATCTACCGCTGTCTTTAATGACTGCACAAGTGTTGCCACACATCGTCAGTAGACATGCATCATAGTGTGCCAACATCTCTCTTAAACCACCATCTAAGGTCACACAGGTACCGGAAACAATAAGCTCATGCTCCACTACATTTGCAGCCCCAGCAACCGGCCGACTGAACTCAAACTCAAACGGTTGACCATCAATAACTGACTCTTTGGGCAAGTCAGAAGGTAGTAAGTTATCATTCCCATTAGTCAGGTCGTTACCCCTAAGCTCTGTGTAAATAGCATCACCAATCTCTAAAGTCCTGTCTAAATCCTTTTGCTCCCATGTAAACACACTGGACACAGTGTGCCTAGCTAATGCCACCAGAGCTATGGCTGCACACTGCACCCCTCCATACGGGAACCTGCTATCAGCTTGATGAAAACTACCCCTAACACAACTCGGAATATCAACGGGAACGCTATCCTCCATAACTATATCAGAACACGCTACAACAGGACTATCAACTAGAACACTATCCTCCATAACTACATCAGCACACACAACATCCAAATCATCACGTTCACGTTTCACCCTCTTACTTGTGAGTGTGCATTTGGGAACAGACGACTTAGCTTTAACTGACCTTTTGCGCTTTGGCCTTTGGTCAGAAGTGTCAGGCTTCTGAGGCAAAATGACCTCAGACGCTTCACACTTCAAACCAACAACCACGACAACAACGCCTGTAATCTCAAACAACTTATATTCAACTTCATAACAGTCAGCTAACGCGCAAAAATGAGCATATAAATCATCCAGGCTGCTAAAGTAAAGTACAACGCTTTTACCATCAGGGTCAACCATCCCAGTCGCACTACGACTGTGTGAGTCCACCACCGCGTATCTACCGCTGTCTTTAATGACTGCACAAGTGTTGCCACACATCGTCAGTAGACATGCATCATAGTGTGCCAACATCTCCCCTAAACCACCATCTAAGGTCACACAGGTACCGGACACAATAAGCTCACTCTCTAGTACATTTGCAGCCCCAGCGACCGGATGACTGAACTCAAACTCAAACGGTTGACCATCAATAACTGACTCTTTGGGCAAGTCAGAAGCTAGTAAGAGCTCGTGCCCATGAGTCAGGTCGTTATCCCTAAGCTCTGTGTAAACAGCATCACCAATCACTAAAGTCTTGTCTAAATCCTTTTGCTGCCATGTAAACACACTGGACACAGTGTGCCTAGCTAATGCCACCAGAGCTATGGCTGCACACTGAGCCCCTCCATACGGGAACCTGTCATCAGCCTGATGAAAACTACCCCTAACGCAACTCGGAATACCAACAGGAACGCTATCCTCCATAACTATATCAGCACAAGCTACAGGACTATCAACCTCCATCTCTACATCGCTACTACCAAACGTGATAAGGCTTTCACTATCACTAACATCTATGTCAGACTGTGCACAACAAATGCAAGACTTATCTTGGTCCCTGGCGTCAGAAGCGCTCTCCCCGTGGACAGCTGGTGGAATGCTGCGGCGTGGAGACGGCTGACTGGCTGAAAGGGGGCTGGTCCTCTTCATCTACAAGTCACAAAGAAAACACATAACCATTAGACATCTCTCAAAGTAAAGCGGATCTCACTCTGTTCAGTGTAGCTGCTTTTGAAAATGCATTAATAAAAGAACACTGGTGTTGCAAGTATACAGTGTGCGAGAGATTTTTCCTTTTCTATATTTGGCCTTTGTGCCTTCTCTTACGCACCTGTTGAAAACAAAGGAGATGTGCGAAGTAAACCTTCTTTAATTTTTGAAAATGATACATAAAAATCATCATCTCACCTGGTCCACGAAGACCACTGGGGCGTCGGGGGAACTGGTGAGTGATGCTCCTGGAATCACCCCCACATCCACGAACTGCAGCTGCAAAAAGAATAACGTGTTAGATACTACTTCATGACAGATCATAGAATGTCAATTAATAAAAAGTACACACACCTCCTCCTCCAAGAAGCCGTCCAGGATGACCACGCTGGTAGGTGACGTTCCTGGTGTCACCTCCACGACAGCTGCCGCCACCTAGAGGACAACATTTGTTAATAATCAAAGAAGTTACAATGTAAAAACTTATTCAGCCACTTTAAACGACACTGACCTGGTCCTCCTCCATAGTAGACACGGAGCTGGCAGATGAGCCGGGTCTCACCGCCACAACCTCTTGTGCTGCCCGCGCCTACAATAAACAAAATAACAAATATGCATTAATTTCTTTAGAATGTATAAAGAGCACAGCCTTAAAAACACCTACCTGCCGCGTGGGCCGGCGTCTCTTTGGGGCAGCACGCTTGCGACGCCTCGCCCGAGACGTCTGCAAAAAAAAGACGTGTTATTTCACCAGCTCAGAAATCATGATTAAACAACAACATTTCACACAAGATCTGATACTTACCTTCTTTCCCGAAGGAAAGGAGCCGATGCCCTGGCCACAGCCGCCGTGAGATGGAGAGAAGCGCTCCATCTCCACCAGCATGGCAGGGCTGAACAGGCAAGGCGACAAGGGAAAGGAGAACACGTTCTCCACCTCAAAACAAAGGAAACAGACAGTTTAGTCACAGCACTCACAATCTAACCATAGCTTTATAGAGTAGAACACTAACCTCCTGCGCCTGCAGCAGTCCCTTGGGGCTCACGGGGGAGATCCCAGGCTGAGTGACGGAGATAAACACAAAGCAGTCAGTAAAATGCAACTTCAGTTAACAATGCTTTAACAAAACAGGAACAGTTTCTCACCTTGCTGCCCCGTCGAACCTCGGTCCACTCAGGAGGGGGTGGAGGTGGCACGGGCGGCGGCTCGGGCACCTCCACTCTTGGGGAAACCCTCCTGGTGACCGGGCGGGGCGGGGGAGGAGACACCGGCGCAACAGCGGCAGCGTCATCCAGCTCCAGCTGCATGTAGCACGCCTGCCACAGCAGCTGGACGAGGATGGGCATGCCAAAGTCGTCGCTCAGGTGAGTCTGAAACACATCATTCACCCACGTTAAATAAAACAACAGTCATTAAAATGGTCAACTTTAAAGAGAGAGACTGTACTTACACCATCCCTGGCCCACAGATGCCCATCGCTCCGGGGAAACTTGTGTGCTACACGGAAGTAGCGGATCCCTAAAACAGATGTTAGCAACAAAAAGAACATGTTAAAGTATGCGCCACTCTAAGGAAAATAGTGATGACAGTTGCATTTTTTATACATACCCATGCCAACAGCGATGCGGTGGTACGCCTGCCGAAGGAGGGTCTGAATCTCCACCCCAGCGCTAAGCCGAGGTGGAAAATCCACGACACACACCTACGAACACAAAATTACAATTTAGACATGTTAAATACAATAATGAAGTACTTTCAGACCTCATAGAAGTGAAGTACACACCTTGGGCCAGCGTCCACAGACGTAGGCCAGGAGCTGGCCGAACTCCCTCGCAGCCTGGTCCAACGTCCGGCACGTCGTCAGTCCGTTGCAGGGTGCCATCAGAACCACAAGCGCTGGCTCTGACAACAAGAGAAGGGTCAGAGGTCAAACGTGCTGAACAATATGAGACAAAGTCAAAAAAAAAAAAAATTTTTTTTTTTTTTTTTTTTTTTTTTTTAAAGTAAAAAATGTTGCTAGTACAACTGTACCCACCTCGGGGCAGGGTGGTCCCAGCCAGCTCCCTGTGGATGTGCGAGGGTCCACCACCAGGCGTCGCGCTGAAGCCGAAGGAATAGTGCCCCTCCTGCATCGGCACGTGCTGGTCCACGATGGCTCGCAGATGGGAGTTCCCGACAAGCAGAATGAACTAAGACCAAAAAAGAAACAATCTGTATTTAGTGATTGTCAGCACATCGAAAGTCACACATTTATTTCCTTCTCAAACTCGTGAACTTGCCTTCTTGTCGGGAGACTCCTGTGGGAGCACCAGCCGGTGCTGCTTCCCGGACACTCCAGTGGGCCAAACCTGGGGACGGTGTCGGTAGCTGGGTCCACGGGCTTCAAAGACAAGAGAAATCATTGTAATATCAAACAGAATTAAAAAGGAGGTGGAAGTATTCTGAAATCCACTTACGTTCCTCGACGGGGGGCCAAAGAGGAGAGGGATCGAGCTCCTCCTCAGGAACAGCCGACTGCCCCGGGAGCAGCTCGACGGGAACAGCGGACTGCCCCGCGAGCTCCTCCTCGTGAACAGCCGACTGCCCCGGGAGCAGCTCGACGGGACCAGACGACTCCCCCAGGAGCAGCTCGACGGGAACAGGGGACTGCCCCGCGAGCTCCTCCTCGGGAAGAGCGGACTGCCCCGCAAGCAGCTCGTCAGGTACAGCGCACTGCCCCGGGAGCAGCTCGACGGGAACAGAAGACTGCCCCGCGAGCTCCTCCTCAGGAACAGCGCACTGCCCCGCGAGCTGCTTCTCCCTCCTCCTCTTGGCCGCAAGGGATCGCCTGGACCCCTTGCCGCGCGGCATCTGAAATACAAAAGTGGAATGAGTAAACAACACAATGGTCAAACAATCAAACCGAAGTAGCCATGTCTTAAACTAAAGTCAGACGCATAGAGAAACAACACTTCATATCATCCTAGCCTCAGTCTTGTGATGGTGCTGTAGAATGTACTGACCTCATTCTGGCATCAATGGACTGAGGCAGAGACGACCACAGCATGGACTAGTATGACTCAGTCCACACTGTCAACAGCTAAAGATTTAATTCAGGTTTAATGTGAAACAACTTCTGTCCTCAGTGTCCTCACAGACAGGACCAGACATGGACCAAGCCAGAACCAGCAAAACCAAAACCACATGATCCTAGATGTATCTAGTTTAACACCAAATATAGCCTAAAGTGAGATTTAGTCAACCTGCCAGACACAGACAATACATTTCCAAATCTGACAACAGAAAACGCTCCACTTCCCAAATTTTCACCAAAGAGTAACAAAAGAAAGACCTTATCCCAATCAGTACTAAGCCACTATCTCAGTTGTACCAAGAAGACAGTCATTTACGGCCCGTTTCATCAAAACATTCCACATAACATAAGCAACTAAAAACTATTAACTCAAAACAGTCAAATGATCTAAACTGTAGAATTCATCTGAACTGTAGAATTCATCATTAGTGGGACCCATCAGGTAATCAGTGTAATCTGCTCTGTAACCATGTGTTATGGTTACATAGAACATTACATTGTACTAAATGTGGCAGGTACAAAGTAATCAAGGGTAATGTAAAATAAAGTGTTACCCATGTATATTCACATTGCAATAAAACCGCCTGAGCAACTGTCCTGCAGACACAAAATGGCTGCCTATTACAGTTTTGTTCCTTTAGTAACACAGAAGGTTTAGTTTACCTCCTTCACTAGTTTCGATCGCTTCCTGTGATCTTCCTCATCTTCCTCCTTCCAGAGGAAGATCACAGGAAGTGATTGAAACTAGTGAAGCAGGTAAACTAAACCTTCTGTATTACTAAAAGAACAAAACTGGAATAGACTTAACCTAACAAGACAGTATGAACCTTTTACAAAGACGAAATGGCTGCCCACAGCACTGCACTTCAGATATTATAATATAAACACCTGTACATCACACACGCTACCACAGCAGAGAGTCAGCAAAAAACACCACCACACAGAGGCTAACTGTGCTCCAAATTTCACCCAATGCAAACAGGCAAAACCAAGAACAAAGACTTCTTCACAACAGTTTTAAATGATGATTTACTTGTGAGGTGTCAGAGTAAAAACAGATCAAATGTGTGTATTTGACCTTGTAGTGACCCAGCGGTTGTATATGAGTGGTCAACATGGCACCTTTACTTTCCATCACAGTGGTCTTTAAAACACTCCTAAAAGTTACACAATGAAGCTTTAAGTAAGACACAAGGACATTAACAGAACGAGAAACTAGCCTGAAATGTACAGACCATCACTTTAAAGCCACACAGTGGGAACATTCCAGATTATATGAGCAACTGAAAACTATTGTTAATTTCAAACATTCACAAACAGATCAGATAAGCAATTGCAAAAAGCGGACTAATCAGAAATACACGATGCAACTTAAAACACAAAACACCAACTCAATCTTAACCTAGAACATCAGAACTAAAGCAGAAATCTTCATAGAGAACATGTGCAATAAATCTGAATGTTCCACATCATGAAAGACGACAAGTCATGAACCAACAGGTCGACAGCATTGGCTGCTATAACATCTGAGACACAGACAGAGGAGCAGCATCCTCCCCCTCACAGCAGGTCTGAACCATAACCTTAGTCAGAACATTACACAATTACATTACATTACCTTCACATCACACAATAAAACAGCCTCATCACACACGCTCTCACAGCAGAGAAACACAAAAAAACACATCACCACAGAGGATCTAACTGTTAATAACTGGACCATTTCACCTAATGCAAACAAGAAATAAGAGTGTTCCTCACTAACAAAACAACGTCAATAAGATAGTGATTTGAAAAGGATAGAAAAGCCAACTTAATCTCCATAAAATCAGTTTTTAAAAAAACATGCTATTTTGTTTAAGAAACATTAGGTGTTAAGTGACACTATAAAACTGTTCCAAAACATATTTACAACATGACGAATAAAAAAGATGAACCAGCAGGTCTAATGCAAACACAGTCCCAGAATCAAAATGGCGGCTCTCCATCACACAGACACCCCTCACGAGGAGGAACATTAGGTCTGAACCAGTACCACACTGAGACTGGACCATGAGCCAGGGTCAGACTTTATTGTGAATAGAAGACCTGCCATATTAAAATGATCCCCAAAACACAGAACTAAACCAAGTCTTCAACAAGACTGTCATCATCACTGCATGAATAGTCACATGACTTGGTAAAACAGCAGCTGCACAACATTTAAGATGTTTAAATCATGAACTAAAACATCTAATGCAAACACAGCTCAGCACAGACGTGTTCAAACATGAACACGTGTGAAACCTAACCTTAGTCAGAACATTACATTTATATCATCACACACGCTGTCACAGCATTTATCCTCACTTCACACAATAAAACAGAATGACCTGCAATACACACAATGACCACCCAGAGCACTGCGCTTCAGAGAATATGTACTCCTGTTCATCACATGCAATCTCACAACAGAGAACCAGAAAAAAGCAAACAAATAGATGCCAACTGTGTTCAAAACTGGACATTTTCACACAACACTACAGGCTACACCAACAAAGACTTGTTCCCCACAAACAGTTAAGCTACTAGAACAAAATAGTTTTAAATGATGATTTATTTGTGAAGTGTCACAATCGAGCCAACAAGTCTAATGCAAACACATTAGCAGTATCATATCTGACAGAAAATGGCGGCTGTCCTTAAACACACAGAACATCTTCCCTCCTCTCACAAGTACAAACCCTACATCAGGTCTGAACCAGTACCAGAACACTACAGTAATGTTGACATGAATCACTATAACAGTACATTTATAGGTAACACTTTATTTTACACTACCACTGATACATTGTACCTGCCACATTTAGTACAGTGTAATCTGCTCTGTAACCATGTGTTATGGTTACATAGAACATTACATTGTACTAAATGTGGCAGGTACAAAGTAATCAAGGGTAATGTAAAATAAAGTGTTACCCATGTATATTCACATTGCAATAAAACCGCCTGAGCAACTGTCCTGCAGACACAAAATGGCTGCCTATTACAGTTTTGTTCCTTTAGTAACACAGAAGGTTTAGTTTACCTCCTTCACTAGTTTCGATCGCTTCCTGTGATCTTCTTCATCTCCCTCCTTCCAGAGGAAGATCACAGGAAGTGATTGAAACTAGTGAAGCAGGTAAACTAAACCTTCTGTATTACTAAAATAACAAAACTGTAATAGACTTAACCTAACAAGACAGTATGAACCTTTTACAAAGACGAAATGGCTGCCCACAGCACTGCACTTCAGATATTATAATATAAACACCTGTACATCACACACGCTACCACAGCAGAGAGTCAGCAAAAAACACCACCACACAGAGGCTAACTGTGCTCCAAATTTCACCCAATGCAAACAGGCAAAACCAAGAACAAAGACTTCTTCACAACAGTTTTAAATGATAATTTACTTGTGAGGTGTCAGAGTAAAAACAGATCAAATGTGTGTATTTGACCTTGTAGTGACCCAGCGGCTGTATATGAGTGGTCAACATGGCACCTTTACTTTCCATCACAGTGGTCTTTAAAACACTCCTAAAAGTTACACAATGAAGCTTTAAGTAAAACACAAGGACATTAACAGAACGAGAAACTAGCCTGAAATGTACAGACCATCACTTTAAAGCCACACAGTGGGAACATTCCAGATTATATGAGCAACTGAAAACTATTGTTAATTTCAAACATTCACAAACAGATCAGATAAGCAATTGCAAAAAGTGGACTAATCAGAAATACACGATGCAACTTAAAACACAAAACACCAACTCAATCTTAACCTAGAACATCAGAACTAAAGCAGAAATCTTCATAGAGAACATGTGCAATAAATCTGAATGTTCCACATCATGAAAGACGACAAGTCATGAACCAACAGGTCGACAGCATTGGCTGCAATAACAAACAGAGGAGCAGCATCCTCCCCCTCACAGCAGGTCTGAACCATAACCTTAGTCAGAACATTACACAATTACATTACATTACCTTCACATCACACAATAAAACAGCCTCATCACACACGCTCTCACAGCAGAGAAACACAAAAAAACACATCACCACAGAGGATCTAACTGTTAATAACTGGACCATTTCACCTAATGCAAACAAGAAATAAGAGTGTTCCTCACTAACAAAACAACTTCAATAAGATAGTGATTTGAAAAGGATAGAAAAGCCAACTTAATCTCCATAAAATCAGTTTTTAAAAAAACATGCTATTTTGTTTAAGAAACATTAGGTGTTAAGTGACACTATAAAACTGTTCCAAAACATATTTACAACATGACGAATGAAAAAAGATGAACCAGCAGGTCTAATGCAAACACAGTCCCAGAATCAAAATGGCGGCTCTCCATCACACAGACACCCCTCACGAGGAGGAACATTAGGTCTGAACCAGTACCACACTGAGACTGGACCATGAGCCAGGTCAGAACACGACAGTAAAGTTAACATGGATCAATAAAACAGAGCCCTGTTACACATATGAGACACAAAATGGCCGCCCGTGTCCTATTATGCAGATAATAGCACATGGAAGAGACGTAATGGCCGCCGGAGCATGAGACGCAACTTCAAAGGCACAGTGACATAGAAAAAAAGCCTACTAGCCGTATTAGCATATGAAGAAAACACGAGGCCTCCATCCACAACTAAACCTACAACAGCGTGATAGCACATTTAGCATCTTTATGCCAGTATTTTAGCTCTATTATGTGATCACTGAACATGTGGCACAGGGCACAGGGACAGAAAAAAAGCCTGCTAGCTGCATTAGCATATGAAGAAAACACAAGGCCTCCATCCACAACTAAACGAAAATCAAACTAAAGCCAACATTAATGAACTCTGTCAACCTACAACAGTGTGATAGACATTTAGCCAACAATAAGCATCCAGCAGAAGTAAAGCCAGCCTTAATGCACAAGGTCTTCAAACACCACCTGCTAGCAACATTAGCATCTGAGAACAATAGGCTAACAAACTAAACTAAACTTAATCACAAAAAAGCTAGCACTTTACCCCACATTTGAAATAAACAGCAATAAAGAGAGTAAAACATTTTTTTTTCTTACCTTCTCCTGGGAAAGTGGCTCTTTGCTGAAAGTCACAGACGATCAGACGGTCCTCTCTCCAGCCGAAGAAGATGTCCTCAATCCAAAAAAAAAGTCCACACAAAAGACGATAAAACTCACAAAAGACTACAAAAGACTAACAACCAAAAAACAGTAATCCAATGATCCGATGATCGCAAAGGCAAGCCAAAGTTAGAGAAGACAAATCTGGTTCAACCACAGCTGACTGCTCCAGGAGTCTGGAACGTTCTGTCCTCTCCCCCTTCTATTTATAGACTCCAGTGAGTCACAGATAGCACCGTCTCTCCACCAATCAGAGCGGAGGGAGGGGAGGGTGGGGCTCGTGGGGGAGGGGAGGGGCGCTGTTGCCAGGCAGAAAATACACAGGGATGGGAGGGGCTGAGGAGACGTGCTCTGTGCGGAGCAGAAACAGACACAGAAACAGCCTCCGTTTGGACATGATTAGTTTAGTGAGTTTAAGGACTACAAATATAAACCAGGACAGGAGAGATTATTTGTTTCTGAGATACTTATATCTGCACAAGAGCTGTGTGATCAGGGGAGAGCAGAGAGACAAGTCATAGCTTATTTTATCACAATTCTTAGTAGATTTCTGTTTCTCTTTGGCTCAATGGTTAATCACTCAGACTGGAGTTTGAGAGATGTAGTTTCTAAACTGGGAGTTCTTTGTACTTTATATACAGATATTATACAGATATACTTTTACTCCTGTGATGACGTGATTTACAATAATTAAATAAGACATGTATTATACTGATGGAAAATATTTGCTCTTAAAGAAAGGACAGAAAGTGGCCAGAGAATGCATATTTGCATTTGCAACAATAGCATGACATTTATTGAACATTTAAGTCGTTTTTTTGGGGGGGGGGTTACTCACATAAATCAACACAGAAGCTAAATCTGTGGAATAGTGGTTCATTGATGACAGGTGGAGATGCATAATGAGATCCTGTGTTTGCCTGATCGCTCACATGATTTAATCACACTTAATGTAAGTAAAGTCAGAAATGCCAGGCACGTTGGCGCCTTCTGTATGTGTAGTCACAAAGTTTTACTCAATGTTAAAATGATTTTTATTTTTTTTAAACATGTGTTCCATTTGTGGGAAATAAAAAAGGCGCGACAGCGCCACCTACAAAAGTGAAAATACTCCCATGAAAAAAAGATAAACAGTATGTTGACCCTTCACCCCTGGACACAACAAATGTAAACCAATGACAGTGGGCGCGATAGCGCCCCCTCTAGTTTGAGAAGAAAAAATGCATTGGTAGTCAAACAATTAGTTTGTAGGAAATGTATGTAATTTGGCAGAATAATAGTTGATGGCATCCTGATAAAATAAGCTAACAGGAACCACACGGTGTTTTGTACGGTGTTGCCATGGAGACGACTGAGGCCCACCATGTTTTTCTGACGGGACAGACACATAGATCTCACATTATACAACATTACAGCGCGTTAGCGCCCCCTGTCAGGAGCTTGTGGCCAGTGGTCATTGAAGTACGGCCGTACAACGCTGCTTGTGAAACAAAAAAGATTTGGGGCGCGCTAGCGCCCACTACAGGTTGGAGCCATTATTCGCATGGACAGGCTAAATATTTAGTTTTGACAAAGATTAATGGCACATCAGGGAAATAAAATGTAGTTGGCGCGTTAGCGCCCTCGGTAGGGTTACAGAGGCGCGGCAATGGAGATGCAACAATCGAGGCACAGACGGTGGTCAGTGAAATAGAACCCGATGCTGCTTGTGAAATTAAATAGATTATGGGCGCGCTAGCGCCCTCTGCATGTTGGAGACATTATTCACATGGAGGCAAAAAATGCCGTTTTCATGTTTACTGACAAAGATTAATGGCACTCAAGGGCAATAAAATATAGTGGGCGCGCCAGCGCCCTCTTCAGGTGGGTGCCATTATTCACAAGGACAGGCTAAAATGCAACTTTTCGTCTGTGTTTACTGACGGATTAATGGTACATCAGGGCAATAAAATGTAGTGGTGTTACAGAGGCGCTAAAGGAGGCACGGCCCGCGAGGGCCGTTCGATGCCGCTTGCGGCTTTAATTAGGCCCGAGCGGCCTGCCGTCGCAAGGGCCTATTGTAATCGCAATCACAGCGCAGTGCGCGCAGCGCACTGACCCTAAGTGCGCGGAGCGCACAAAAACAGCGCGAAGCGCTGTCCCCATGTCAACCGTAAACTCACCGTGTAAAACAGTGACAGCCCACACCGGAGGTGTGGGCCCTTTATACTTATTATTGCATTAAAATGAATGGGGGTATATAGTGTGAATGGGGGTATATAGTGGATGACGAGCGCGAAGCGCTCGTCATCCACCCAGGAACCCCACGGATGCGTGCGGATCGCTTAGAGCTTTCCAAAAATGTATAATATGATATCGTCGCGAAAGCGACGATATTGTTTTTCTCGGAAATATTATTATTAGGCCCGAGCGGCCTGCCGTCGCAAGGGCCTATTGTAATCGTAATCACAGCGCAGTGCGCGCAGCGCACTGAACCTAAGTGCGCGGAGCGCACAAAAACAGCGCGAAGCGCTGTCCCCATGTCAACCGTAAACTCACCATGTAAAACAATGACAGCCCACACCAGAGGTGTGGGCCCTTTATACTTATTATTGCATTAAAATGAATGGGGGTATATAGTGTGAATGGGGGTATATAGTGGATGACGAGCGCGAAGCGCTCGTCATCCACCCAGGAGCCCCAGGAGCCCCACGGATGCGTGCGGATCGTTGAAAGCTTTCCAAAAATGTATAATATGACATCGTCGCGAAAGCGACGATATTGTTTTTGTAAAAAATATTATTATTCTTTCTTCTACTTCTTTCTTTCTTCTGCTCTTTGAGCAGGAATTTGACCCCCTGAACATAGTCGAAAACTCACCAAACTTTGCCCAAAATTCAGATCCGGCGAAAAATTAATTAAAATGTGTGTTTCATATTGGGGGGGGGAAAAATGGCGCGACAGCGCCACCTACAAAAGTCAAAATACATTACGCCAATGGGGGAGGGGCCGAAGTAAACTTTATCGTAGAGCGACGAGATTCGGTACAGATATTCGTCATGTGACGAAAAAAAAAAAATATTATTGTGGCCACGCCCCCTGACAAACCGGAAGTCCGCCATATTGACTGGAAGCCCGGAGATTGCTGAGTCAGCGTTTTCGCTGACGTCGCATTTTAACGAACTCCTCCTAGGGCGTTTCACCAAATGAGCTCAAAATCGCTCCAGCTCATCTCGAGATGTGGGGCATCAAAAGTTATCCAAATTTTTTGGCTAAGTTGTACGGTTTGTTTGCGGCGAAGCCGCAATCTTTCCGAAGTATTTTGCGATTCATCAAAAACTAAAAATCGCTCCCATTCGCACAAACAAACTCCGATTAAAAATCGGAAATATACATTTTATTGACCTTTCACCCCTGGACACAACAAATGTGTAAAAGTAACATTGGGCGTGATAGCGCCCCCTCCAGGTGCAGAAGAAAAAATGCATTATGGGAAAAAAATTAGTTTCTCGGAAATGGATGAAATTCGGTACAAAAATAGTTGATGGCGTCCCGATCCAAAAAGCCAATGAGACCCATATCGTATTTTGCACGGTGTTGCCATGGTGAATCAAAATACATTGCGTCCATGGAGGCGGGACCAACGTCAACTTTGTCGTAGAGCGACGAGATTCGGTACAGATATTCGTCATGTGAAGACAAAAGAAAAATATTATTGTGGCCACGCCCCCTGACAAACCGGAAGTCCGCCATTTTGAAAGGAAGACCGGAGAATGCTGAGTCAGCGTTTTCGATGACTTCGCATTTTAACGAACTCCTCCTAGGGCGTTTCACTGAATGAGCTCAAAATCGCTCCAGCTCATCTCGAGGTGTGGGGCATCAAAAGTTATCCAAATTTTTGGGCTATGTTTTACGGTTTGTTTGCGGCGAAGCCGCAATCTTTCCGAAGTATTTTGCGATTCATCAAAAACTAAAAATCGCTCCCATTCGCACAAACAAACTCCGATTAAAAATCGGAAATATACATTTTATTGACCTGTCACCCCTGGACGCAACAAATGTGAAAAAGTGACATTTGGCGCGATAGCGCCCCCTCCAGGTGCAGAAGAAAAATTGCATTATGGGAAAAAAATTAGTTTGTCGGAAATGGATGAAATTCGGTACAAAAATAGTTGATGGCGTCCCGATCCAAAAAGCCAATGAGAACCATATCGTACTTTGTACGGTGTTGCCATGGTGACGTCCGGGGCCCCCCATGTTATTGTAATGGGGCTGACACATAAATGTCACCTTATGCAACATTACAGCGCGTTAGCGCCCTCTGTCAGGAGCTTGTGGACAGTGGTCATGGAAGTACGGCCCGTCAGGGGCGTCTGATGCTAATTGTGAAATTAAAAAGATTACGGGCGCGCTAGCGCCCTCTGCAGGCTGGAGCCATTGTTCACATGGAGAGGCTAAAGATGTAGCTGAGATATTTGCGCACAAAGATTAATGGCACATCAGGACAATAAAATGCAGTTCGTTCACGCTGGCGCCTTAGGTACGGTTATATAGAGGCGCTAAAGGAGGCACGGCCCGCGAGGGCCGTTCGATGCCGCTTGCGGCTTTAATTAGGCCCGAGCGGCCTGCCGTCGCAAGGGCCTATTGTAATCGCAATCACAGCGCAGTGCGCGCAGCGCACTGAACCTAAGTGCGCGGAGCGCACAAAAACAGCGCGAAGCGCTGTCCCCATGTCAACCGTAAACTCACCATGTAAAACAGTGACAGCCCACACCGGAGGTGTGGGCCCTTTATACTTATTATTGCATTAAAATGAATGGGGGTATATAGTGTGAATGGGGGTATATAGTGGATGACGAGCGCGAAGCGCTCGTCATCCACCCAGGAACCCCACGGGTGCGTGCGGATCGTTGAAAGCTTTCCAAAAATGTATAATATGATATCGTCGCGAAAGCGACTATATTGTTTTTGCCGAAAATATTATTATTAGGCCCGAGCGGCCTGCCGTCGCAAGGGCCTATTGTAATCGCAATCACAGCGCAGTGCGCCCAGCGCACTGAACCTAAGTGCGCGGAGCGCACAAAAACAGCGCGAAGCGCTGTCCCCATGTCAACCGTAAACTCACCATGTAAAACAGTGACAGCCCACACCGGAGGTGTGGGGCCTTTATACTTATTATTGCATTAAAATGAATGGGGGTATATAGTGTGAATGGGGGTATATAGTGGATGACGAGCGCGAAGCGCTCGTCATCCACCCAGGAACCCCACGGGTGCGTGCGGATCGTTGAAAGCTTTCCAAAAATGTATAATATAACATTGTCGCGAAAGCGACTATATTGTTTTTCTCGGAAATATTATTATTCTTTCTTTCTTTCTTCTTCTTTCTTCTATCTTCTTCTGCTCTTTGAGCAGGAATTTGACCCCCTGAACATTGTCGAAAACTCACCAAACTTTGCCCAAAATTCAGGTCCGGCGAAAAATTAATTAAAATGTGTGTTTCATATTGGAGGGGAAAAAAATGGCGCGACAGCGCCACCTACAAAAATCAAAATACATTACGCCAATGGGGGAGGGGCCGAAGTAAACTTTGTCGTAGAGCGCCGAAATTCGGTACAGATATTCGTCATGTGACGACCCAAGAAAAATATTATTGTGGCCACGCCCCCTGACAAACCGGAAGTCCGCCATTTTGAAAGGAAGTCCGGAGAATGCTGAGTCAGCGTTTTCGCTGACATCGCATTTTAACGAACTCCTCCTAGGGCGTTTGACCAAATGAGCTCTAAATCGCTCCAGCTCATCTCGAGATGTGGGGCATCAAAAGTTATCCAAATTTTTTGGCTACGTTTTACGGTTTGTTTGCGGCGAAGCCGCAATCTTTACGAAGTATTTTGCGATTCATCAAAAACTGAAAATCGCTCCCATTCGCACAAACAAACTCCGATTAAAAATCGGAAATATACATTTTATTGACCTTTCACCCCTGGACACAGCAAATGTGAAAAAGTGACATTGGGCGCGATAGCGCCCCCTCCAGGTGCAGAAGAAAAAATGCATTATGGGAAAAAAATTAGTTTGTCGGAAATGGATGAAATTCGGTACAAAAATAGTTGATGGCGTCCCGATCCAAAAAGCCAATGAGACCCATATCGTATTTTGTACGGTGTTGCCATGGTGAATCAAAATACATTGCGTCGATGGAGGCGGGACCAATCTGGGCCAACGTCAACTTTGTCGTAGAGCGACGAGATTCGGTACAGATATTCATCATGTAACGACAAACAAAAAATATTATTGTGGCCACGACCCCTGACAAACCGGAAGTCCGCCATTTGGACTGGAAGCCTGGAGAATGCTGAGTCATGGTTTTCGCTGACGTCGCATTTTAACGAACTCCTCCTAGGGCGTTTCAGCAAATGAGCTCAAAATCGCTCCAGCTCATCTACAGATGTGGGGCATCAAAAGTTATCCAAATTTTTTGACTATGTTTTACGGTTTGTTTGCGGCGAAGCCGCAATCTTTCCGAAGTATTTTGCGATTCATCAAAAACTAAAAATCGCTCCCATTCGCACAAACAAACTCCGATTTAAAATCGGAAATATACATTTTGTTGACCTGTCACCCCTGGACGCAACAAATGTGAAAAAGTGACATTGGGCGCGATAGCGCCCCCTCCAGGTGCAGAAGAAAAATTGCATTATGGGAAAAAAATTAGTTTGTCGGAAATTAATGAAATTCGGCACAAAAATAGTTGATGGCGTCCCGATCCAAAAAGCCAATGACACCCATATCGTATTTTGTACGGTGTTGCCATGGTAATGCCCGGGGCTCCCATGTTATCATAATGGGGCTGACACATGAATCTCACATTATGCAACATTACAGCGCGTTAGCGCCCCCTGTCAGGAGCTTGTGGACAGTGGTCATGGAAATACGGCCCGTTAGGGCCGTCTGATTCTAATTGTGAAATTAAAAATATTACGGGCGCGCTAGCGCCCTCTGCAGGCTGGAGCCATTATTCACATGGAGAGGCTAAAAATGTTGTTTTGATGTTTACTGACAACAATTAATGGCACATCAGGACAATAAAATGTAGTGTGGCAACGCTGGCGCCCTTGGTACGGTTGTGGCAACAGAGGCGCTAAAGGAGGCACGGCCCGCGAGGGCCGTTCGATGCCGCTTGCGGCTTTAATTCTTTCTTTCTTTCTTCTTCTTCTTTCCGTCTTCTTCTGCTCTTTGAGCAGGAATTTGACCCCCTGAACATAGTCGAAAACTCACAAAATTTTGCCCAAAATTCCGGTCCGGCGAAAAATTAATTTAAATGTGCGTTTCATATTGGGGAAAAAAAAAATGGCGCGACAGCGCCACCTACAAAAATCAAAATACATTGCGCCAATGGGGGAGGGGCCGAAGTAAACTTTGTCGTAGAGCGACGAGATTCGGTACAGATATTCGTCATGTGACGAAAAAAAATAAATATTATTGTGGCCACGCCCCCTGACAAACCGGAAGTCCGCCATATTGACAGGAAGCCCGGAGATTGCTGAGTCAGCGTTTTCGCTGACGTCGCATTTTAACGAACTCCTCCTAGGGCGTTTCACCAAATGAGCTCTAAATCGCTCCAGCTCATCTCGAGATGTGGGGCATCAAAAGTTATCCAAATTTTTTGGCTAAGTTTTACGGTTTGTTTGCGGCGAAGCCGCAATCTTTCCGAAGTATTTTGCGATTCATCAAAAACTAAAAATCACTCCCATTCGCACAAACAAACTCCGATTAAAAATCGGAAATATACATTTTATTGACCTTTCAGCCCTGGACGCAGCAAATGCGAATTAGTAACATTGGGCGCAATAGCGCCCCCTCGAGGTTCAGAAGAAAAAATGCATTATGGGAAAAAAATTAGTTTGTCGGAAATGGATGAAATTCGGTACAAAAATAGTTGATGGCATCCCGATCCAAAAAGCCAATGAGACCCATAGCGTATTTTGTACGGTGTTGCCATGGTGAATCAAAATACATTGCGTCTATGGAGGCGGGACCAACCGGGGCCAACGTCAACTTTGTCGTAGAGCGACCAGATTTGGTACAGATATTCGTCATGTGACGACAAACAAAAAATATTATGGTGGCCACGCCCCCTGACAAACCGGAAGTCCGCCATTTTGACAGGAAGCCTGGAGAATGCTGAGTCAGCGTTTTCGCTGACATCGCATTTTAACGAACTCCTCCTAGGGCGTTTTACCAAATGAGCTCAAAATCGCTCCAGCTCATCTCGAGATGTGGGGCATCAAAAGTTATCCAAATTTTTTGGCTAAGTTTTACGGTTTGTTTGCGGCGAAGCCGCAATCTTTCCGAAGAAATTTGCGATTCATCGTAAACTAAAAATTGCTCCCATTTGCACGAACAAACTCCGATTAAAAATCGGAAATATACATTTTATTTACCTTTCACCCCTGGACACAGCAAATGTGAAAAAGTGACATTGGGCGCGATAGCGCCCCCTCCAGGTGCAGAATAAAAATTGCATTATGGGAAAAAAATTAGTTTGTCGGAAATGGATGAAATTCGGTATAAAAATAGTTGATTGCGTCCTGATCAAAAAAGCCAATGAGACCCATATCGTATTTTGTACGGTGTTGCCATGGTGATGCCCAGGGCCCCCCATGTTATCCAATGGGGCTGACACATAAATCTCACATTATACAACATTACAGCGCGTTAGCGCCCCCTGTCAGGAGCTTGTGGACAGTGGTCATGGAAGTACGGCCCGTTAGGGCCGTCTGATGCTAATTGTGAAATTAAAAAGATTACGGGCGTGCTAGCGCCCTCTGCAGGCTGGAGCCATTATTCACATGGAGAGGCTAAAAATGTTGTTTTGATGTTTACTGACAACGATTAATGGCACATCAAGGCAATAAAATGCAGTGTGGCAACGCTGGCGCCCTTGGTAGGGTTGTGGCAACAGAGGCGCTAAAGGAGGCACGGCCCGTGAGGGCCGTTCGATGCCGCTTGCGGCTTTAATTCTTTCTTCTTTCTTCTTTCTTCTTTCTTCTGCTCTTTGAGCAGGAATTTGACCCCCTGAACATAGTCGAAAACTCACCAAACTTTGCCCAAAATTCAGTTTTGGTGAAAAATTAATTAAAATGTGTGTTTCATATTGGGGAAAAAAAAAATGGCGCGACAGCGCCACCTACAAAAGTCAAAATACATTACGCCAATGGGGGAGGGGCCGAAGTAAACTTTGTCGTAGAGCGACGAGATTCGGTACAGACATTCGTCATGTGACGACAAAAAAAAAATATTATTGTGGCCACGCCCCCTGACAAACCGGAAGTCCGCCATTTTGAAAGGAAGACCGGAGAATGCTGAGTCAGCGTTTTCGCTGACATCGCATTTTCACGAACTCCTCCTAGGGTGTTTCACCAAATGAGCTCAAAATCGCTCCAGCTCATCTCGAGATGTGGGGCATCAAAAGTTATCCAAATTTTTTGGCTAAGTTTTACGGTTTGTTTGCGGCGAAGCCGCAATCTTTCCGAAGTATTTTGCGATTCATCAAAAACTAAAAATCGCTCCCATTCGCACAAACAAACTCCGATTAAAAATCGGAAATATACATTTTATTGACCTTTCACCCCTGGACACAGCAAATGTGAAAAAGTGACATTGGGCGCGATAGCGCCCCCTCCAGGTGCAGAAGAAAAAATGCATTATGGGAAAAAAATTAGTTTGTCGGAAATGGATGAAATTCGGTACGAAAATAGTTGATGGCGTCCCGATCCAAAAAGCCAATGAGACCCATATCGTATTTTGTACGGTGTTGCCATGGTGAATCAAAATACATTGCGTCGATGGAGGCGGGACCAATCTGGGCCAACGTCAACTTTGTCGTAGAGCGACGAGATTCGGTACATATATTCGTCATGTGACGACAAACAAAAATTATTATTGTGGCCACGACCCCTGACAAACCGGAAGTCCGCCATTTTGACTGGAAGCCTGGAGAATGCTGAGTCAGCGTTTTCGGTGCCATCGCATTTTAACAAACTCCTCCTAGGGCGTTTCACCGAATGAGCTCAAAATCGCTCCAGCTCATCTCGAGATGTGGGGCATCAAATGTTATCAAAATTTTTTGGCTATGTTTTACGGTTTGTTTGCGGCGAAGCCGCAATCTTTCCGAAGTATTTTGCGATTCATCAAAAACTAAAAATCGCTCCCATTCGCACAAACAAACTCCGATTTAAAATCGGACATATACATTTTGTTGACCTGTCACCCCTGGACGCAACAAATGTGAAAAAATGCCATTGGGTGCGATAGCGCCCCCTCCAGGTGCTGAAGAAAAGATGCATTATGGGAAAAAAATTAGTTTGTCGGAAATGGATGAAATTCGGTACAACAATAGTTGATGGCGTCCCGATCAAAAAAGCCAATGAGACCCATATCGTATTTTGTACGGTGTTGCTATGGTGACGCCCGGGGCCCCCCATGTTGTCCAATGGGGCTGACACATAAATCTCACATTATACAGAATTACAGCGCGTTAGCGCCTCCTGTCAGGAGCTTGTGGACAGTGGTCATGGAAGTACGGCCCGTTAGGGCCGTCTGATGCTAATTGTGCAATTAAAAAGATTACGGGCGCGCTAGCGCCCTCTGCAGGCTGGAGCCATTATTCACATGGAGAGGCTAAAAATGTTGTTTTGATGTTTACTGACCAAGATTAATGGCACATCGGGGCAATAAAATGCAGTGTGGCGCCCTTGGTACGGTTACATAGACGCGGCAATAGAGGCGCTAAAGGAGGCACGGCCCGCGAGGGCCGTTCGATGCCGCTTGCGGCTTTAATTAGGCCCGAGCGGCCTGCCGTCGCAAGGGCCTATTGTAATCGCAATCACAGCGCAGTGCGCGCAGCGCACTGAACCTAAGTGCGCGGAGCGCACAAAAACAGCGCGAAGCGCTGTCCCCATGTCAACCGTAAACTCACCATGTAAAACAGTGAAGCCCACACCGGAGGTGTGGGCCCTTTATACTTATTATTGCATTAAAATGAACGGGGGTATATAGTGTGAATGGGGGTATATAGTGGATGACGAGCGCGAAGCGCTCGTCATCCACCCAGGAGCCCCAGGAGCCCCACGGATGCGTGCGGATCGTTGAAAGCTTTCCAAAAATGTATAATATGACATCGTCGCGAAAGCGACGATATTGTTTTTGTAAAAAATATTATTATTAGGCCCGAGCGGCCTGCCGTCGCAAGGGCCTATTGTATTCGCAATCACAGCGCAGTGCGCGCAGCGCACTGAACCTAAGTGCGCGGAGCGCACAAAAACAGCGCGAAGCGCTGTCCCCATGTCAACCGTAAACTCACCATGTAAAACAGTGACAGCCCACACCGGAGGGAATGGGGGTATATAGTGTGAATGGGGGTATATGGGGGTATATAGTGGATGACGAGCGCGAAGCGCTCGTCATCCACCCAGGAACCCCACGGGTGCGTGCGGATCGTTGAAAGCTTTCCAAAAATGTATAATATAACATTGTCGCGAAAGCGACTATATTGTTTTTCTCGGAAATATTATTAGGCCCGAGCGGCCTGCCGTCGCAAGGGCCTATTGTAATCGCAATCACAGCGCAGTGCGCGCAGCGCACTGAACCTAAGTGCGCGGAGCGCACAAAAACAGCGCGAAGCGCTGTCCCCATGTCAACCGTAAACTCACCGTGTAAAACAGTGACAGCCCACACCGAAGGTGTGGGCCCTTTATACTTATTATTGCATTAAAATGAATGGGGGTATATAGTGTGAATGGGGGTATATAGTGGATGACGAGCGCAAAGCGCTCGTCATCCACTCAGGAGCCCCAGGACCCCCACGGATGCGTTCGGATCGTTGAAAGCTTTCCAAAAATGTATAATATGACATCATCGCGAAAGCGACGATATTGTTTTTGTAAAAAATATTATTATTCTTTTTTCTTCTTTCTTCTTCTGCTCTTTGAGCAGGAATTTGACCCCCTGAACATAGTCGAAAACTCACCAAACTTTGCCCAAAATTCAGGTCCGGTGAAAAATTAATTAAAATGTGTGTTTCATGTTGTGGGAAAAAAAAATGGCGCGACAGCGCCACCTACAAAAGTCAAAATACATTGCGCCAATGGGGGAGGGGCCGAAGTAAACTTTGTCGTAGAGCGACGAGATTCGGTACAGACGTTCGTCATGTGACGACAAAAAAATATATATATTGTGGCCACGCCCCCTGACAAACCGGAAGTCCGCCATATTGACAGGAAGCCCGGAGAATGCTGAGTCAGCGTTTTCGCTGACGTCGCATTTTAACGAACTCCTCCTAGGGCGTTTCACCAAATGAGCTCAAAATCGCTCCAGCTCATCTCAAGATGTGGGGCATCAAAAGTTATCCAAATTTTTTGGCTATGTTTTACGGTTTGTTTGCGGCGAAGCCGCAATCTTTCCGAAGTATTTTGCGATTCATCAAAAACTAAAAATCGCTCCCATTCGCACAAACAAACTCTGATTAAAAATTGGAAATATACATTTTATTGACCTTTCACCCCTGGACACAGCAAATGTGAAAACTTGACATTGGGCGCGATAGCGCCCCCTCCAGGTGCAGACGAAAAAATGCATTATGGGAAAAAAATTAGTTTGTCGGAAATGGATGAAATTCGGTACTAAAATAGTTGATGGTGTCTCGATCCAAAATGCCAATGAGACCCATATCGTATTTTGTACGGTGTTGCCATGGTGAATATAAATACATTGCGTCTATGGAGGCGGGACCAACCGGGGCCAACGTCAACTTTGTCATAGAGTGACGAGATTCGGTACAGATATTCGTCATGTGACGACAAACAAAAAATATTATAGTGGCCACGCCCCCTGACAAACCGAAAGTCCGCCATTTTGACAGGAAACCTGGAGAATGGTGAGTCAGCGTTTTCGCTGACATCGCATTTTAGCGAACTCCTCCTTGGGCGTTTCACCAAATGAGCTCAAAATCGCTCCAGCTCATCTCCAGATGTGGGGAATCAAAAGTTATCCAAATTTTTTGGCTAAGTTTTACGGTTTGTTTGCGGCGAAGCCGCAATCTTTACGAAGTATTTTGCGATTCATCATAGACTAAAAATCGCTCCCATTCGCACAAACAAACTCCGATTACAAATCGGAAATATACATTTTATTGACCTTTCACCCCTGGACACAACAAATGTGAAAAAGTAACATTGGGTGCGATAGCGCCCCCTCCAGGTGCAAAATAAAAATTGCATTATGGGAAAAATATTAGTTTCTCAGAAATGGATAAAATTCGGCACAAAAATAGTTGATGGCGTCCCGATCCAAAAAGCCAATGAGACCCATATCGTATTTAGTACGGTGTTGCCATGGTAACGCCCGGGGCCCCCCATGTAAATCTAATGGGGCTGACACATAAATCTCACATTATACAACATTACAGCGCGTTAGCGCCCCCTGTCAGGAGCTTGTGGACAGTGGTCATGGAAATACGGCCTGTTAGGGCCGTCTGATGCTAATTGTGAAATTAAAAAGATTATGGGCGCGCTAGCGCACTCTGCAGGCTGGAGCCATTATTCACATGGAGAGGCTAAAAATGTAGTTTTGATGTTTACTGACAAAGATTAATGGCACATCAGGGAAATAAAATGCAGTGTGGCCACGCTGGCGCCCTTGGTACGGTTGTGGCACGGATAGATAGAGGCGCTAAAGGAGGCACGGCCCGCGAGGGCCGTTCGATGCCGCTTGCGGCTTTAATTAGGCCCGAGCGGCCTGCCGTCGCAAGGGCCTATTGTAATCGCAATCACAGCGCAGTGCGCGCAGCGCACTGAACCTAAGTGCGCGGAGCGCACAAAAACAGCGCGAAGCGCTGTCCCCATGTCAACCGTAAACTCACCATGTAAAACAGTGAAGCCCACACCGAAGGTGTGGGCCCTTTATACTTATTATTGCATTAAAATGAATGGGGGTATATAGTGTGAATGGGGGTATATAGTGGATGACGAGCGCAAAGCGCTCGTCATCCACCCAGGAACCCCACGGGTGCGTGCGGATCGTTGAAAGCTTTCCAAAAATGTATAATATGACATCGTCGCGAAAGCGACGATATTGTTTTTCTCGGAAATATTATTAGGCCCGAGCGGCCTGCCGTCGCAAGGGCCTATTGTAATCGCAATCACAGCGCAGTGCGCGCAGCGCACTGAACCTAAGTGCGCGGAGCGCACAAAAACAGCGCGAAGCGCTGTCCCCATGTCAACCGTAAACTCACCATGTAAAACAGTGAAGCCCACACCGGAGGTGTGGGCCCTTTATACTTATTATTGCATTAAAATGAATGGGGGTATATAGTGTGAATGGGGGTATATAGTGGATGACGAGCGCGAAGCGCTCGTCATCCACTCAGGAGACCCAGGACCCCCACGGATGCGTGCGGATCGTTGAAAGCTTTCCAAAAATGTATAATATGATATCGTCGCGAAAGCGACGATATTGTTTTTGTAAAAAATATTATTATTCTTTCTTCTTCTTTCTTCTTCTGCTCTTTGAGCAGGAATTTGACCCCCTGAACATTGTCGAAAACTCACCAAACTTTGCCCAAAATTCAGGTCCGGCGAAAAATTAATTAAAATGTGTGTTTTATATTGGGGAAAAAAAAAATGGCGCGACAGCGCCACCTACAAAAGTCAAAATACATTGCGCCAATGGGGGAGGGGCCGAAGTAAACTTTGTCGTAGAGCGACGAGATTCGGTACAGACGTTCGTCATGTGACGCCAAAAAAAAAATATTATTGTGGCCACGCCCCCTGACAAACCGGAAGTCCGCCATTTTGAAAGGAAGACCGGAGAATGCTGAGTCAGCGTTTTCGCTGACTTCGCATTTTAACGAACTCCTCCAAGGGCGTTTGACCAAATGAGCTCAAAATCGCTCCAGCTCATCTCGAGATGTGGGGCATCAAAAGTTATCCAAATTTTTTGGCTAAGTTTTACGGTTTGTGTGCGGCGAAGCCGCAATCTTTACGAAGTATTTTGCGATTCATCAAAAACTGAAAATCGCTCCCATTCGCACAAACAAACTCCGATTAAAAATCGGAAATATACATTTTATTGACCTTTCACCCTTGGACACAGCAAATGTGAAAAAGTGACATTGGGCGCGATAGCGCCCCCTCCAGGTGCAGAAGAAAAAATGCATTATGGGAAAAAAATTAGTTTGTCGGAAATGGATGAAATTCGGTACAAAAATAGTTGATGGCATCCCGATCCAAAAAGCCAATGAGACCCATATCGTATTTTGTACGGTGTTGCCATGGTGAATCAAAATACATTGCGTCGATGGAGGCGGGACCAACCGGGGCCAACGTCAACTTTGTCGTAGAGCGACGAGATTCGGTACAGATATTCGTCATGTGACGACAAACAAAAAATATTATTGTGGCCACGCCCCCTGACAAACTGGAAGTCCGCCATTTTGACTGGAAACCTGGAGAATGCTGAGTCATGGTTTTCGCTGACGTCGCATTTTAACGAACTCCTCCTAGAGCGTTTGACCAAATGAGCTCAAAATCGCTCCAGCTCATCTCGAGATGTGGGGCATCAAAAGTTATCCAAATTTTTTGGCTAAGTTTTACGGTTTGTTTGCGGCGAAGCCGCAATCTTTCCGAAGTATTTTGCGATTCTTCAAAAACTAAAAATCGCTCCCCTTCGCACAAACAAACTCCGATTAAAAATCGGAAATATACATTTTATTGACCTTTCACCCCTGGACACAACAAATGGGAAAAAGTGACATTGGGCGCGATAGCGCCCCCTCCAGGTACAGAAGAAAAAATGCATTGTGGGAAAAAAATTAGTTTGTCGGAAATGGATGAAATTCGGTACAAGAATAGGTGACGGCATCCCGATCCAAAAAGCCAATGAGACCCATATCGTATTTTGTACGGTGTTGCCATGGTGACCCCCGGGGCCCCCCATGTTATCCAATAGGCCTGACACATAAATCTCACAGTATACAACATTACAGCGCGTCAGCGCCCTCTGTCAGGAGCTTGTAGACAGTGGTCATGGAAATACGGCCCGTTAGGGTCGCCTGATGCCACTTGTGAAATTTCAAAGATTACGGGCGCGCTAGCGCCCTCTGCAGGCTGGAGCCATTGCTTACATGGAGAGGCTAAAAATGTAGCTTAGATGTTTACTGACAAAGATTAATGGCACATTTGGGCAATAAAATGCAGTGTGGCGCCCTTGGTCCGGTTACATAGACGCGGCAATAGAGGCGCTAAAGGAGGCACGGCCCGCGAGGGCCGTTCGATGCCGCTTGCGGCTTTAATTCTTTCTTCTTCTTCTTTCTTTCTTCTGCTCTTTGAGCAGGAATTTGACCCCCTGAACATAGTCGAAAACTCACCAAACTTTGCCCAAAATTCAGGTCCGGCGAAAAATTAATTAAAATGTGTGTTTCATATTGGGGAAAAAAAAAATGGCGCGACAGCGCCACCTACAAAAATCAAAATACATTGCGCCAATGGGGGAGGGGCCGAAGTAAACTTTGTCGTAGAGCGACGAGATTCGGTACAGATATTCGTCATGTGACGACAAAAAAAAAATATTATTGTGGCCACGCCCCCTGACAAACCGGAAGTCCGCCATTTTGAAAGGAAGTCTGAAAAATGCTGAGTCAGCGTTTTCGCTGACGTCGCATTTTAACGAACTCCTCCTAGGGCGTTTCACCAAATGAGCTCAAAATCGCTCCAGCTCATCTCGAGATGTGGGGCATCAAAAGTTATCCAAATTTTTTGGCTATGTTTTACGGTTTGTTTGCGGCGAAGCCGCAATCTTTCCGAAGTATTTTGCGATTCATCAAAAACTAAAAATCGCTCCCATTCGCACAAACAAACTCCGATTAAAAATCAGAAATATACATTTTGTTGACCTTTCACCCCTGGACACAGCAAACGTGAAAAAGTGACATTGGGCGCGATAGCGCCCCCTCCAGGTGCAGAAGAAAAAATGCATTATGGGAAAAAAATTAGTTTGTCGGAAATGGATGAAATTCGGTACAAACATAGTTGATGGCGTCCCGATCCAAAAAGCCAATGAGACCCATATCGTATTTTGTACGGTGTTGCCATGGTGATTCAAAATACATTGCGTCCATGGAGGCGGGACCAACGTCAACTTTGTCGTAGAGCAATGAGATTCGGTACAGACATTCGTCATGTGACGACAAACAAAAAATATTATTGTGGCCATGCCCTCTGACAAACCGGAAGTCCGCCATATTGACAGGAAGCCCGGAGATTGCTGAGTCAGCGTTTTCGCTGACGTCGCATTTTAACAAACTCCTCCTAGGGCGTTTCACCAAATGAGCTCAAAATCGCTCCAGCTCATCTCGAGATGTGGGGCATCAAAAGTTATCCAAATTTTTGGGCCAAGTTTTACGGTTTGTTTGCGGCGAAGCCGCAATCTTTCCGAAGTATTTTGCGATTCATCAAAAACTAAAAATCGCTCCCATTCGCACAAACAAACTCCGATTAAAAATCGGAAATATACATTTTATTGACCTTTCACCCCTGGACACAACAAATGCGAAAAAGTGACATTGGGCGCGATAGCGCCCCCTCCAGGTGCAGAAGAAAAATTGCATTATGGGAAAAAAATTAGTTTGTCGGAAATGGATGAAATTCGGTACAAATATAGTTGATGGCGTCCCGATCCAAAAAGCCAATGACACCCATATCGTATTTTGTACGGTGTTGCCATGGTGACGCCCGTGGCTCCCCATGTTATTGTAATGGGGCTGACACATAAATCTCACATTATACAACATTACAGCGCGTTAGCGCCCTCCGTCAGGAGCTAGTGGACAGTGGTCATGGAAGTACGCCCCGTTAGGGTCGTCTGACGCTAATTGTGAAATTAAAAAGATTACGGGCGCGCTAGCGCCCTCTGCAGGCTGGAGCCATTATTCACATGGAGAGGCTAAAAATGTGGTTTTGATGTTTACTGACAACGATTAATGGCACATCAAGGCAATAAAATGCAGTGTGGCAACGCTGGCGCCCTTGGTAGGGTTGTGGCACGGATAGATAGAGGCGCTAAAGGAGGCACGGCCCGCGAGGGCCGTTCGATGCCGCTTGCGGCTTTAATTCTTTCTTTCTTCTTCTTCTTTCTTCTTCTTCTGCTCTTTGAGCAGGAATTTGACCCCCTGAACATTGTCGAAAACTCACCAAACTTTGCCCAAAATTCAGGTCCGGTGAAAAATTAATTTAAATGTGTGTTTTATATTGGGGGGGAAAAAAATGGCGCGACAGCGCCACCTACAAAAGTGAAAATACATTACGCCAATGGGGGAGGGGCCGAAGTAAACTTTGTCGTAGAGCGACGAGATTCGGTACAGACATTCGTCATGTGACGACAAAAAAAAAATATTATTGTGGCCACGCCCCCTGACAAACCGGAAGTCCGCCATTTTGACAGGAAGTCTGGAGAATGCTGAGTCAGCGTTTTCGCTGACATCGCATTTTAACGAACTCCTCCTAGGGCGTTTGACCAAATGAGCTCAAAATCGCTCCAGCTCATCTCGAGATGTGGGGCATCAAAAGTTATCCAAATTTTTTGGCTAGGTTTTACGGTTTGTTTGCGGCGAAGCCGCAATCTTTCCGAAGTATTTTGCGATTCATCAAAAACTAAAAATCGCTCCCATTCGCACAAACAAACTCCGATTAAAAATCGGAAATATACATTTTATTGACCTTTCACCCCTGGACACAGCAAGTGTGGAAAAGTGACATTGGGCGCGATAGCGCCCCCTCCAGGTGCAGAAGAAAAATTGCATTATGGGAAAAAAATTAGTTTCTCGGAAATGGATGAAATTTGGCACACAAATAGTTGATGGTGTCCCGATCCAAAAAGCCAATGAGACCCATATCGTATTTTGTACGGTGTTGCCATGGTGAATCAAAATACATTGCGTCAATGGAGGCGGGGCCAACGTCAACTTTGTCGCAGAGTGACGAGATTCGGTACAGATATTCGTCATGTGACGACAAACAAAAAATATTATTGTGGCCACGCCCCCTGACAAACCGGAAGTCCGCCATTTTGACTGGAAGTCTGGAGAATGCTGAGTCATGGTTTTCGCTGACGTCGCATTTTAACAAACTCCTCCTAGGGCGTTTGACAAAATGAGCTCAAAATCGCTCCAGCTCATTTCGAGATGTGGGGCATCAAAAGTTATCCACATTTTTTGGCTAACTTTTACGGTTTGTTTGCGGCGAAGCCGCAATCTTTCCGAAGTATTTTGAGATTCATCAAAAACTAAAAATCGCTCCCATTCGCACAAACAAACTCCGATTAAAAATCGGAAATATACATTTTGTTAACCTTTCACCCCTGGACACAGCACGTGTGAAAAAGTGACACTGGGTGCGATAGCGCC
The DNA here is from genome assembly GCF_951799975.1 of Gobius niger. NCBI lineage: Eukaryota > Metazoa > Chordata > Actinopteri > Gobiiformes > Gobiidae > Gobius > Gobius niger. The sequence goes on from NC_136864.1 coordinate 17,856,438, forward strand.
CCCTCCAGGTGCAAAATAAAAATTGCATTATGGGAAAAAAATTAGTTTGTCGGAAATGGATGAAATTCGGTACAAAAATAGTTGACGGCATCCCGATCCAAAAAGCCAATGAGACGCCTATCGTACTTGGTACGGTGTTGCCATGGTGACGTCCAGGGCCCCCCATGTTATTGTAATGGGGCTGACACATAAATGTCACATTATATAACATTACAGCGCGTTAGCGCCCCCTGTCAGGAGCTTGTGGACAGTGGACGTGGAAGTACGGCCCGTCAGGGGCGTCTGATGCTACTTGTGAAATTAAAAAGATTACGGGCGCGCTAGCGCCCTCTGCAGGCTGGAGCCATTGTTAACATGGAGAGGCCAAAAATGTAGCTGAGATGTTTACGCACAAAGATTAATGGCACATCAGGACAATAAAATGCAGTTCGTTCACGCTGGCGCCTTAGGTACGGTTATATAGAGGCGCTAAAGGAGGCACGGCCCGCGAGGGCCGTTCGATGCCGCTTGCGGCTTTAATTCTTTCTTCTTTCTTCTTCTTCTGCTCTTTGAGCAGGAATTTGACCCCCTGAACATAGTCGAAAACTCACCAAACTTTGCCCAAAATTCAGGTCCGGCGAAAAATTAATTAAAATGTGTGTTTCATATTGGGGGAAAAAAAAATGGCGCGACAGCGCCACCTACAAAAATCAAAATACATTGCGCCAATGGGGGAGGGGCCGAGGTAAACTTTGTCGTAGAGCGACGAGATTCGGTACAGATATTCGTCATGTGACGAAAAAAAAAATATATTATTGTGGCCACGCCCCCTGACAAACCGGAAGTCCGCCATATTGACAGGAAGCCCGGAGATTGCTGAGTCAGCGTTTTCGCTGACGTCGCATTTTAACGAACTCCTCCTAGGGCATTTCACCAAATGAGCTCAAAATCGCTCCAGCTCATCTCAAGATGTGGGACATCAAAAGTTATCCAAAGTTTTTGCCTATGTTTTACGGTTTGTTTGCGGCGAAGCCGCAATCTTTCCGAAGTATTTTGCGATTCATCAAAAACTAAAAATCGCTCCCATTCGCACAAACAAACTCCGATTAAAAATATGAAATATACATTTTATTGACCTTTCAACACTGGACGCAGCAACTGTGAAAAAGTGACATCGGGCGCAATAGTGCCCCCTCCAGGTGCAGAAGAAAAATTGCATTATGGGAAAAAAATTAGTTTGTCGGAAATGGATGAAATTCGGTACAAAAATAGTTGATGGCGTCCCGATCCAAAAAGCCAATGAGACCCATATCGTATTTTGTACGGTGTTGCCATGGTGAATCAAAATACATTGCGTCCATGGAGGCGGGACCAACGTCAACTTTGTCGTAGAGCGACGAGATTCGGTACAGATATTCGTCATGTGACGACAAACAAAAAATATTATTGTGGCCACGCCCCTTGACAAACCGGAAGTCCGCCATTTTGACAGGAAGTCTGGAAAATGCTGAGTCAGCGTTTTCTCTGACATCACATTTTAACGAACTCCTCCTAGGGCGTTTCACCGAATGAGCTCAAAATCGCTCCAGCTCATCTCAAGATGTGGGGCATCAAAAGTTATCCAAATTTTTTGGCTAAGTTTTACGGTTTGTTTGCGGCAACGCCGCAATCTTTGAGAAGAATTTTGCGATTCATCGGAAACTAAAAATCGCTCCCATTCGCACAAACAAACTCCGATTAAAAATCGGAAATATACATTTTGTTGACCTTTAACCCCTGTACACAACAAATGTGAAAAAGTGACATTGGGCGCAATAGCGCCCCCTCCAGGTGCAGAAGAAAAAATGCATTATGGGAAAAAAATTAGTTTGTCGGAAATGGATGAAATACGGCACATAAATAGTTGATGGCGTCCCGATCCAAAAAGCCAATGAGACCCATATCCTATTTTGTACGGTGTTGCCATGGTGACGCCCAGGGCCTCCTATGTTAATCTAATGGGGCTGACACATGAATCTCACATTATACAACATCACAGCGCGTTAGCGCCCTCTGTCAGGAGCTTGTGGACAGTGGTCATGGAAATATGGCCCATTAGGGCCGTCTGATGCTAATTGTGGAATTAAGAAGATTACGGGCGCGCTAGCGCCCTCTGCAGGCTGGAGCCATTGCTTACATGGAGGGGCTAAAAATGTAGCTTAGATGTTTACTCACAACGATTAATGGCATATGAGGGCAATAAAAAGCAGTGTGGCCACGCTGGCTTTCTCGGTAGGGCTATGGCGTGGATAGATAGAGGCGCTAAAGGAGGCACGGCCCGCGAGGGCCGTTCGATGCCGCTTGCGGCTTTAATTAGGCCCGAGCGGCCTGCCGTCGCAAGGGCCTATTGTAATCGTAATCACAGCGCAGTGCGCGCAGCGCACTGAACCTAAGTGCGCGGAGCGCACAAAAACAGCGCGAAGCGCTGTCCCCATGTCAACCGTAAACTCACCGTGTAAAACAGTGACAGCCCACACCGGAGGTGTGGGCCCTTTATACTTATTATTGCATTAAAATGAATGGGGGTATATAGTGTGAATGGGGGTATATAGTGGATGACGAGCGCGAAGCGCTCGTCATCCACCCAGGACCCCCACGGGTGCGTGCGGTTCGTTGAAAGCTTTCCAAAAATGTATATTATGATATCGTCGCGAAAGCGACGATATTGTTTTTGTAAAAAATATTATTATTAGGCCCGAGCGGCCTGCCGTCGCAAGGGCCTATTGTAATCGCAATCACAGCGCAGTGCGCGCAGCGCACTGAACCTAAGTGCGCGGAGCGCACAAAAACAGCGCGAAGCGCTGTCCCCATGTCAACCGTAAACTCACCATGTAAAAGAGTGACAGCCCACACCGAAGGTGTGGGCCCTTTATACTTATTATTGTATTAAAATGAATGGGGGTATATAGTGTGAATGGGGGTATATAGTGGATGACGAGCGCGAAGCGCTCGTCATCCACCCAGGAACCCCACGGATGCGTGCGGATCGTTGAAAGCTTTCCAAAAATGTATAATATGATATCGTCGCGAAAGCGACGATATTGTTTTTCTCGGAAATATTATTAGGCCCGAGCGGCCTGCCGTCGCAAGGGCCTATTGTAATCGCAATCACAGCGCAGTGCGCGCAGCGCACTGAACCTAAGTGCGCGGAGCGCACAAAAACAGCGCGAAGCGCTGTCCCCATGTCAACCGTAAACTCACCATGTAAAACAGTGACAGCCCACACCGGAGGTGTGGGCCCTTTATACTTATTATTGCATTAAAATGAATGGGGGTATATAGTGTGAATGGGGGTATATAGTGGATGACGAGCGCGAAGCGCTCGTCATCCACCCAGGAACCCCACGGGTGCGTGCGGATCGTTGAAAGCTTTCCAAAAATGTATAATATGATATCGTCGCGAAAGCGACTATATTGTTTTTGCCGAAAATATTATTATTCTTTCTTTCTTTCTTCTTCTTCTTTCCGTCTTCTTCTGCTCTTTGAGCAGGAATTTGACCCCCTGAACATAGTCGAAAACTCACAAAATTTTGCCCAAAATTCCGGTCCGGCGAAAAATTAATTTAAATGTGCGTTTCATATTGGGGAAAAAAAAAATGGCGCGACAGCGCCACCTACAAAAATCAAAATACATTGCGCCAATGGGGGAGGGGCCGAAGTAAACTTTGTCGTAGAGCGACGAGATTCGGTACAGATATTCGTCATGTGACGAAAAAAAATAAATATTATTGTGGCCACGCCCCCTGACAAACCGGAAGTCCGCCATATTGACAGGAAGCCCGGAGATTGCTGAGTCAGCGTTTTCGCTGACGTCGCATTTTAACGAACTCCTCCTAGGGCGTTTCACCAAATGAGCTCTAAATCGCTCCAGCTCATCTCGAGATGTGGGGCATCAAAAGTTATCCAAATTTTTTGGCTAAGTTTTACGGTTTGTTTGCGGCGAAGCCGCAATCTTTCCGAAGTATTTTGCGATTCATCAAAAACTAAAAATCACTCCCATTCGCACAAACAAACTCCGATTAAAAATCGGAAATATACATTTTATTGACCTTTCAGCCCTGGACGCAGCAAATGCGAATTAGTAACATTGGGCGCAATAGCGCCCCCTCGAGGTTCAGAAGAAAAAATGCATTATGGGAAAAAAATTAGTTTGTCGGAAATGGATGAAATTCGGTACAAAAATAGTTGATGGCATCCCGATCCAAAAAGCCAATGAGACCCATAGCGTATTTTGTACGGTGTTGCCATGGTGAATCAAAATACATTGCGTCTATGGAGGCGGGACCAACCGGGGCCAACGTCAACTTTGTCGTAGAGCGACCAGATTTGGTACAGATATTCGTCATGTGACGACAAACAAAAAATATTATGGTGGCCACGCCCCCTGACAAACCGGAAGTCCGCCATTTTGACAGGAAGCCTGGAGAATGCTGAGTCAGCGTTTTCGCTGACATCGCATTTTAACGAACTCCTCCTAGGGCGTTTTACCAAATGAGCTCAAAATCGCTCCAGCTCATCTCGAGATGTGGGGCATCAAAAGTTATCCAAATTTTTTGGCTAAGTTTTACGGTTTGTTTGCGGCGAAGCCGCAATCTTTCCGAAGAAATTTGCGATTCATCGTAAACTAAAAATTGCTCCCATTTGCACGAACAAACTCCGATTAAAAATCGGAAATATACATTTTATTTACCTTTCACCCCTGGACACAGCAAATGTGAAAAAGTGACATTGGGCGCGATAGCGCCCCCTCCAGGTGCAGAATAAAAATTGCATTATGGGAAAAAAATTAGTTTGTCGGAAATGGATGAAATTCGGTATAAAAATAGTTGATTGCGTCCTGATCAAAAAAGCCAATGAGACCCATATCGTATTTTGTACGGTGTTGCCATGGTGATGCCCAGGGCCCCCCATGTTATCCAATGGGGCTGACACATAAATCTCACATTATACAACATTACAGCGCGTTAGCGCCCCCTGTCAGGAGCTTGTGGACAGTGGTCATGGAAGTACGGCCCGTTAGGGCCGTCTGATGCTAATTGTGAAATTAAAAAGATTACGGGCGTGCTAGCGCCCTCTGCAGGCTGGAGCCATTATTCACATGGAGAGGCTAAAAATGTTGTTTTGATGTTTACTGACAACGATTAATGGCACATCAAGGCAATAAAATGCAGTGTGGCAACGCTGGCGCCCTTGGTAGGGTTGTGGCAACAGAGGCGCTAAAGGAGGCACGGCCCGTGAGGGCCGTTCGATGCCGCTTGCGGCTTTAATTATTCTTTCTTTCTTTCTTCTTCTTTCTTCTTTCTTCTGCTCTTTGAGCAGGAATTTGACCCCCTGAACATAGTCGAAAACTCACCAAACTTTGCCCAAAATTCAGGTCCGGTGAAAAATTAATTAAAATGTGTGTTTCATATTGGGGAAAAAAAAAATGGCGCGACAGCGCCACCTACAAAAGTGAAAATACATTACGCCAATGGGGGAGAGGCCGAGGTAAACTTTGTCGTAGAGCGACGACATTCGGTACAGACATTCATCATGTGACAACAACAAAAAAATATTATTGTGGCCACGCCCCCTGACAAACCGGAAGTCCGCCATTTTGACAGGAAGCCCGGAGAATGCTGAGTCAGCGTTTTCGCTGACGTCGCATTTTAACGAACTCCTCATAGGGCGTTTCACCAAATGAGCTCAAAATCGCTCCAGCTCATCTCGAGATGTGGGGCATCAAAAGTTATCCAAATTTTTTTGCTATGTTTTTCGGTTTGTTTGCGGCGATGCCGCAATCTTTACGAAGAATTTTGCGATTCATCAAAAACTAAAAATCGCTCCCATTTGCACAAACAAACTCCGATTATAAATCGGAAATATACATTTTATTGACCTTTCTCCCCTGGACGCAACAAATGTGAAAAAGTGACATTGGGCGCGATAGCGCCCCCTCCAGGTGCAGACGAAAAATTGCATTATTGGAAAAAAATTAGTTTGTCGGAAATGGATGAAATTCGGTACAAAAATAGTTGATGGCGTCCCGATCCAAAAAGCCAATGAGACCCATATCGTATTTTGTACGGTGTTGCCATGGTGAATCAAAATACATTGCGTCGATGGAGGCGGGACCAACCGGAGCCAACGTCAACTTTGTCGTAGAGCGACGAGATTCGGTACAGATATTCGTCACGTGACGACATACAAAAAATATTATTGTGGCCACGCCCCGTGACAAACCGGAAGTCTGCCATTTTGACAAGAAGTCTGGAAAATGCTGAGTCAGTGTTTTCGCTGACATCGCATTTTAACGAACTCCTCCTAGGGCGTTTCACCAAATGAGCTCAAAATTGCTCCAGCTCATCTCGAGATGTGGGGCATCAAAAGTTATCCAAATGTTTTGGCTAAGTTTTACGGTTTGTTTGCGGCGAAGCCGCAATCTTTACGAAGTATTTTGCGATTCATCAGAAACTAAAAATTGCTCCAATTTGCGCAAACAAACTCCGATTAAAAATCGGAAAAATACATTTTATTCACCTTTCACCCCTGGACACAGCAAATGTGAAAAAGTGCCATTGGGCGCAATAGCGCCCCCTATAGGTGCAGAAGAAAAATTGCATTATGGGAAAAAAATTAGTTTGTCGGAAATTGATGAAATTCAGCACAAAAATAGTTGATGGCGTCCCGATCCAAAAAGCCAATGGGACCCATACCGTATTTTGTACGGTGTTGCCATGGTGAAGCCCGGGGCCCCCATGTTATTGTAATGAGGCTGACACATAAATGTCACATTATAGCGCGTTAGCGCCCTCTGTCAAGAGCTTGTGGACAGTGGACATGGAAGTACGGCCCGTTAGGGCCGTCTGATGCTACTTGTTAAATTAGAAAGTTTATGGGCGCGCTAGCGCCCTCTGCAGGCTGGAGCCATTATTCACATGGAGAGGCTAAAAATTTTGTTTTGATGTCTAATGACAAGATTAATGACACATCAGGACAATAAAATGCAGTGTGGCAACGCTGGCGCCCTTGGTAGGGTTGTGGCACGGATAGATAGAGGCGCTAAAGGAGGCACGGCCCGCGAGGGCCGTTCGATGCCGCTTGCGGCTTTAATTATTCTTTCTTTCTTCTTCTTCTGCTCTTTGAGCAGGAATTTGACCCCCTGAACATTGTCGAAAACTCACCAAACTTTGCCCAAAATTCAGGTCCGGTGAAAAATTAATTTAAATGTGTGTTTCATATTGGGGGGAAAAAAAATGGCGCGACAGCGCCACCTACAAAAATCAAAATACATTGCGCCAATGGGGGAGGGGCCGAAGTAAACTTTGTCGTAGAGCGACGAGATTCGGTCCAGACATTCGTCATGTGACGACAAAAAAAAAATATTATTGTGGCCACGCCCCCTGACAAACCGGAAGTCCGCCATTTTGACAGGAAGTCCTGAGAATGCTGAGTCAGCGTTTTCGCTGACGTCGCATTTTAACGAACTCCTCCTAGGGCGTTTCACCAAATGAGCTCAAAATCGCTCCAGCTCATCTCCAGATGTGGGGCATCAAAAGTTATCCAAATTTTTTGGCTAAGTTTTATGGTTCGTTTGCGGCGAAGCCGCAATCTTTCCGAAGTATTTTGCGATTCATCAAAAACTAAAAATCGCTCCCATTCGCACAAACAAACTCCGATTAAAAATCGGAAATATACATTTTGTTGACCTTTCACCCCTGGACGCAACAAATGTGGAAAAAGTGCCATTGGGCGCGATAGCGCCCCCTCCAGGTGCAGAAGAAAAAATGCATTATGGGAAAAAAATTAGTTTGTCGGAAATGGATGAAATTCGGTACAAAAATAGTTGATGGCGTCCCGATCCAAAAAGCCAATGAGACCCATATCGTATTTTGTACGGTGTTGCCATGGTGACCCCCGAGGCCCCCCATGTTATCCAATGGGGCTGACACATACATCTCACATTATACAACATTACAGCGCGTTAGCGCCCCCTGTCAGGAGCTTGTGGACAGTGGTCATGGAAATACGGCCCGTTAGGGTCATCTGATGCCACTTGTGAAATTAAAAAGATTACGGGCGCGCTAGCGCCCTCTGCAGGCTTGAGCCATTGCTTACATGGAGAGGCTAAAAATGTAGCTCTGATGTTTACTGACAAAGATTAATGGCACATCAGGGCAATAAAATGCAGTGTGGCGCCCTTGGTACGGTTACATAGACGCGGCAATAGAGGCGCTAAAGGAGGCACGGCCCGCGAGGGCCGTTTGATGCCGCTTGCGGCTTTAATTCTTTCTTCTTTCTTCTTTCTTCTTCTTTCTTCTGCTCTTTGAGCAGGAATTTGACCCCCTGAACAAAGTCGAAAACTCACCAAACTTTGCCCAAAATTCAGTTTTGGTGAAAAATTAATTAAAATGTGTGTTTTATATTGGGGAAAAAAAAAATGGCGCGACAGCGCCACCTACAAAAGTGAAAATACATTACGCCAATGGGGGAGGGGCCGAAGTAAACTTTGTCGTAGAGCGACGAGATTCGGTACAGATATTCGTCATGTGACGACAAAAAAAAAACATTATTGTGGCCACGCCCCCTGACAAACCGGAAGTCCGCCATTTTGACAGGAAGCCCGGAGAATGCTGAGTCAGCGTTTTCGCTGACGTCGCATTTTAACGAACTACTCCTAGGGCGTTTCACCAAATGAGCTCAAAATCGCTCCAGCTCATCTCGAGATGTGGGGCATCAAAAGTTATCAAAATTTTTTGGCTACGTTTTATGGTTTGTTTGCGGCGAAGCCGCAATCTTTCCGAAGTATTTTGCGATTCATCAAAAACTAAAAATCGCTCCCATTCGCACAAACAAACTCCGATTAAAAATCGGAAATATACATTTTATTGACCTTTCACCCCTGGACACAGCAAGTGTGAAAAAGTGACACTGGGCGCGATAGCGCCCCCTCCAGGTGCAGAAGAAAAATTGCATTATGGGAAAAAAATTAGTTTGTCGGAAATGGATGAAATTCGGTACAAAAATAGTTGATGGCGTCCCGATCCAAAAAGCCAATGAGACGCCTATCGTACTTTGTACGGTGTTGCCATGGTGACGTCTGGGGCCCCCCATGTTATTGTAATGGGGCTGACACATAAATGTCACATTATATAACATTACAGCGCGTTAGCGCCCTCTGTCAGGAGCTTGTGGACAGTGGACATGGAAGTACGGCCCGTCAGGGGCGTCTGATGCTAATTGTGAAATTAAAAAGATTACGGGCGCGCTAGCGCCATCTGCAGGCTGGAGCTATTATTCACATGGAGAGGCTAAAAATGTTGTTTTGATGTTTACTGACAACGATTAATGGCACATCAGGGCAATAAAATGCACTGTGGCAACGCTGGCGCCCTTGGTAGGGTTGTGGCAACAGAGGCGCTAAAGGAGGCACGGCCCGCGAGGGCCGTTCGATGCCGCTTGCGGCTTTAATTATTCATTACTTTTTCATCCTTAAAATCTGCAGAGCTCGACCACGCAGAGTTAGTCTATAACTAGTTTGCTTGGAATATTTGTTTTAAAGATTGCCCTTATTGTGCACACACGCATTTTCACTTGAGTGTTTATGTTTTGCGTGTGGTAGAATTTACGATAAAGCTGCAGGTAACTTTAGTGGAAGTTTCTATGTTACCAGGTCATGCGCTGTATACACATGAATAGTTTTCTCACATCTCTTCACTTTTAGACAGGATATTCAGGGGTGAAGGGGTTTTCTGTCGCTCCGCTGCTAGCTTATGACCACACGTTACAGGAAGTAGACAAAAAACGTATATGTAGGAAATCAAACGCACGTCGTGTTCATAAAAGATGGGGTGGCCCTAAAGATTTTTTTTCTCAAAGCTATTTGTGGCCTACAGAGTCACACAACACAGTCACACCAACAGCATGGAGACACTACTTTTTCTATTTCCTCAATTCAACTACATGGCCCAAAAGGAGGAAGCCTATTGCAAAGCGCTTGAGCCACAAGACTCACTGCCTGCGACGATGAAGGAAGAGAGCTGCAGGTTAGCGTCGAAAGTTTGTTTTGTTATTTATTATTATATTCTGACTTTGAGAAATACGCATACTAGTACGGTTGTTTAGGAACTTGCTTTCTCTAACCTCATTCTCCCTGTTCTTTTGAAACTTGCTTATGTTTAGACAAATGCAAACGTACATCGCCCGTGCTTTGAATAGAAATGTGGGTTTTTTTTGTTTTTTTTTACATTTTTTGCTGAATTAGCTGTGAAGACACTATATTCAATGTGTTTCCCTCTGCAGACATAAAGACAAGGAGCGAAAGAGCCGACTCAGCCTTTTCCTCACAAAGTCTGGCTCTCATGAAAACGTCAGTCCTCATAAGAAAACCAATACGGCATCCAGAAAGTAAGGCCCATTTATTTTGAATCGTGTCTGTGTAGTTTTGCATTCATTTCTCATCTTGCTTCTCCACTGGCTGCCTGCATGAGATGACAGCCCAGGACATTATAACTGCATCATTAGGACAGGAGTTGACCGCGTCTCTGACTTATATTTTTCAGCATCTCCCCAGAGGCCGCTTTGAAATGGAGTAACTGCTTTGAAGAAGTTATGAAGGATGAAGGTTGGTTTAGTCCCCCATATCTATTTTGTCACTACCTGAGATCATTTTTACAGCAAATTTGAATTAAATTCTGTTGTCGAATTGTCATATACCGTGCGTTTACAATGTTCATGAAAACACAGGGCTCTTGCATTTGCACAAAGGACTGCACTCGTTCCAGAAGTGTTGAGTGTTAGACGACGTGTCTTGTTCGATTCGTATGAGCTTTACAGACGTGCAACGATAACGAGTGCAGACTTACGAGTTTCACTTCACATTTTGATGTTTGCCCTCGGACAGTGAGTAAAACAGAAACCAGGCAACTTCCTCATAGGCTCTGCACTCAAGAGTCACTTTGAAACTGCTTTTGTGTGTGTGTGCGCTCATTTAGGGAAGACACAGGGACGTGCAACAAAAGGTCCAGTTGGTTTGATAAAGCACAATGGGGTGCGAAACGTATCCAAAAAATAATGGAGAATAAAATATACCACTATTTAAAAAAAAAAAAAAACCTCTCTAAGGCGCCTCCGGTAAAATACAATGCCATTATGTGGACTCAAAATAGATGTATTTGGCTTATTCAGTGGAGCAACAAGACGAGGCCTGCATGATTAGTCACAATCCAACCAAAGTCAGAAGTGGCTAGAAAAAGCAAGAAGATTACCTTATATAACGTTCAGTCCAATGTAAACCACAAAATGTCCTTTTTTAACCTTTTACCCACTACCCCAATTAACCGAGTGCATTTCCTCCAGTTCAGCTTTACCCAAATCTAAACGCTTATCGACTGGAGATTACAGCCTATAGGCCAGAGTTACTGCTCATTTGAACACTTTTTATTGCGTTTTCATCATCACATTTTTCATTTCTTTTTTTGTTGCCCTTTTGTCACTTTATTGTTGCGTTGACGTCACTTTTTTGTCACTTTCATGGTGCTTTTTTGTGTCACATTTTTGTCACTTTCTCTACGCGTTTGTTTGGTCACATTTTTGTCTCTTTTTCATCGTTTTTTTGTTGTTGCGTTGTCGTCACATTGTTGTCGCTGTTTTGACGCTTTTTCCAAGAAGCCTTTAGATTTGGGTAAAGCCAAACTTAGGAAAATGTGCTCTCGCTCCAGACGTTTTCCATTGCACGAGAGATTTCCAAATATCGCCAATTGGACTGGGTTAATTGAGTAGTGGACGTTCCGCTTCTGTCTTCAGGAGCTTCTTCTTGCTCTTGTATTCAAACGTAAGACTTGCAGGAATCTGGCCAGCCGGACACATGACTACGAGAGCAAACGTCCACTACTCAATCAACCCGGTCCAATTGGAGATAATTGAAAAAACAACACCATGAAATTGGACCATGGGAGTTTGTTATTTTCTATTCTTTTTAATCTAAGACTTCCAAACCCCGTTGCTAAAGTTAAGTAGTTCCCAATTTGTGCTAGTGCTGGATATGTGTATAACTATAATTGCTAATCTAATTGTAATGCTAAAAAAAAAGGACAAGTAAAATAAAAATAGTAAACCTTGCAACCTGATCTGCCCTAGATGGAGTGGATGTGTTCTCCCAATTCCTGAGGTCGGAGTTCAGCGAGGAAAACATTGAGTTCTGGTTGGCGTGCGAGGACTACAGGACCGTAGATTCAGAGACAAAGCTGCTTTCCAAAGCCAAATATATCTACACCGTTTTTATCGAGGCGGATGCCCCGAAAGAGGTGAGAGCATTTTTTTTAGTATTCATATTTCACATGTAGAATTGACTTGCAAAGGTTCTGTGGTGCAGCATTCATCAAATCAAATCAAATCAAATCAATTTTATTTGTATAGCGCTTTTCATGCATGTCATGTAACACAAAGTGCTAACACAAAGCATTATTACTGTCACATGTCATACCACAGTGTTTATTAAAGTGCTGTAAAAACAAGAATAGGTGCTCACATTGTCGAGCGTGCTACAGCCTGACCTTTGCGAGCATCACTCCAGCAAGATTTCACTTGTGCAATTGTGCTCTGCGCAAAAATAGCCTCAGTCTTGTCTTTGCAAGAGAGTTCCAGTTTCCTTCAGGCGGTGCGTGACCAGTGTCTGTGGTTTTTGCGCTTCTTACTGTGCAGAGCATCGCCCACAGTCTTACTGCAAGCAGCCCATGGACACAACTACATTTGATGTGCAGTAGTGTGCCGTGTGAAAGTACGACTTGGCCTTCCGTTTAATTGAATTATCTTTTTTTTTTTTTTGAAAGGTTTATTATTAAAGGGACTGTTCAGAGTTTAAAAATGTTAAAACTAAGTATTTCCATCCCCCTACATGTTCCAGCCATGTCCTAATGTGTAGAATGAGCCTAGGCCCAGACCTATTCACCACAACTTCCTCTGAAATCCTGCACTGTCACTCAAAAAGTTTTTACTTCGTGTCGAAGTACCGTCATGCACAAGCTTAATATAGAAGCTGCAGTCATGCATAAGACCTGAGGTGGCACTAGTGAGCATAAAATAACCAACTTGCATCTAGTCTCTTTAAAGATGGGGTATTATGCTGTACTGGCATTTGGGAATAATCTCACACATCTTTATCTTACACTCTGTTCGAAAAAATGCAATATTGATCTAAAACAGCAAAAACAAAATATCCAGTAGTTGCACTTCCTGATTTTCACCGGACCAACCCATATGTGCACCCAGCTCCCGTTTGCAGTGCAGCTGTTTCTATGACGAGGAGCTGTAGTGAAGCTATGGCGAGTGTTTTTACTTCACGATGAGTGGATGAAGCTTAGCAAAAAATTGAGAGGTGAAGCATTTCCTGGATACGTAGGACCTCAAGGAGTTTTTTCCCCCCTTTTATTTAATACAAAAAATGGAAAACAATCTAAAAAAAAAGTTGAGACAAAAGCAGCGGAACAACTGTCGGCCTCGTCACTACTAGTAAATACATCACTCTAGTATCCAAATGTTTTTTTTTACATGAACAGTGTCTCCATTATTTTGAAATCTCCATTAGTTCATGGTTATGGAATGTGTCCCAGTTTTGACAACACAATCCCGAGCTCTCGTAGGCTTTATTTTGTCGCATGCCCAATCATTTCTTGGTTTGCTTTCTCTTCAGATCAACATAGACTACAGCACCAAAGTGGCCATCGAGAAGAGCATCTCTCAGCCCACGAAGAGCTGTTTCGATGTAGCGCAGAACAAAGTGTACAGCCTGATGCAGAAAGACTCCTATCCCAGATTCCTGCACTCTGACATTTATCTGCATCTGACTCGGAGGAAGGCTCCTATGTTCCGGAGGAGGTCACGGTCCTGTGTGTTCAATGAGAGAGGTGAGGCCACGTCTGAACCATCGGCCTGGTAGACTCGTGTATATATTAACAGACCTGCTACTGCTGTGAATACTATAGCCATAGCCATGGGGTCGGAGCAGATTACATGAACTAAGGCAATGTGCCAAAACGAGACTATACTCTGCAGCTGGAGGAAAGCTAAAACGCGGTCGACACAGAATTCACAAAGGTCACGAAGCCTCGACATCAGCTCTTTGTGCTAATGTTAACATAAGGGACAGCCTGCAGCAAATTACAATGCTTTGTGGCATGAAACGGGAGCATCCCGCAGCAGCTGTGTGTTTAAAGAGGGGAGAAATTGATGTAAAAGTGTAGTCATAAAATATGTGTAAATGTCTTTCATAAGATGCTGGATTGTAGATTCTCTTTTGTCACCAAAGTATTACTACTCCAACCATCTGTGGTCGGTCATATTATTGAAGTGTGTGTAAAACATTTATGAAAAATAAACTTGACGGTTTTGCATTATTAGATTATTGTTTATTGATCTTCTTAATATAGTATAACAAAATGTTTTTGTATTGTCAATAATGACCCTTGTGCAGCAGAAGCAATATGATGTTTCCTCCACATTGCTGCTACTGTATATACAGGATACAGTGCCAGCCTATTGTAGTTTAGTTTTTTTTTAATATACCCCGTTAAAGTTATTAAAAAAAATACATATTACACTATGGAGCTGTGTAAATCATTTAGCTACTGCCTTCTGCTGAAAATACCTCTAATGAAGCTGTAGTGCCATTAATTGCTCTGAATCACTCAAAATAAACGTGACAAATGAGGCCATCTGAGAGAAGTGCTTTGCGAAAGTTGAGATTGTGGTGCAGACTCTTTTTTTTTTCTAAATCAATAAAAAATGTATAGCTTTTAAGAACTCCCACCACTACAGCAGGAAAAATATTAATCACACTCAGTCTTAAACCACTGCTGTGCAAATAAAAATGTAGGCTCTGGTTTAAAGCAGCGCTTGAGCTAATTATCTCTAAGCGCACATTGTTTTAAAGCCCACATTACAGTCATTCTGCAAACACCTGCGCATACCTCACCGCACATTAATTATGAAAACATACGTATGAGACCCAGCATGCTCACTGCACTGAACAAAGATATTCAACTCAACTTTGAAATGACTACAGCTGAAGGAAGATTTTACAGTCTCTGAAATTATATGTTTTAGATCTTTGGGGGGTAGATGCGAAAAGGAAAAGGAAGGCTGATTCCCTGTGGATAAGGGACTGTGAACATCTGAAACAATAGTATTTAGTTGTCTGTCACAATCCGAGTCCTGCGGTCTTGAAATATGGTTAGAATCTTTTCAATCATACAACACTTAACATTCTGTGCTGCAAAGTTAGACAAAACTGGATCGGATTTAGCAGTTCTCAAACTGTGGTACTTGCACAGGCAATTTTCCCTACGCAATATTGTTTTTTGCGCCCCCATTACAAGCAAACAAACAAACAAACAACGAAACCCACATATATAAAGAAAAAAAGTAGATCAAAAAAAAAAAATACAAGCAGGGAGTAAGCACTCCATCTTGTGTTGAATGAAAGAACAGCATAGGCACAATGTCATGAGTAATGCGTTCAAGAGACCGTAACGTCACAATGAAAACAGATACGTTCCCATTCACTAGTGAAGTGAGCACTGAAAGGATCGTCCGAGCCTAGAGTCTGTTGTTTGTAGTTGCTCAGACACATGACTTATGCTGCCAAAGAGGCTGCATCTTGGCCGGCAGTGCCTTCTTTGAAAAACAAATACTGCACTGTGGTGTGTCCGTGCATGCAAAAGGGGTAGCCTGGGTGTTTTCCATCACCTGTATTGATTTACATCTCTGGTCAGGATTTGAGCTTCCGTAAAAAGAGAAGAGACTGAGCCTCACCCTAGACCCATGGCAAACTTTATGAAAGACTTTTGAGGGCTTGCGTAAGAAAACAAAAGCCTAACATGTGCCCTATAAAAGACCAACAATTATAAATCAAAAGTTTGTTTTATGCTCTGAACTCAGATGGAGACTTTTAATATTGCTCTCGTCTTATTTATGTCTGTCGGTGCTCATTAGACGAAATATAGTTCACCAAATGACTGTTCATATGCGCCAAAAAACCAACCTGTTTTGTTATGGAAGAATAATGTGCAAAAGAATACTGAGCCACTGTATTGATTTTTTTTCTTATGCATTTGTCTCTGGCAAGTATCGTGTCTTGGCTTGATTTGTTTCCTCGGACAAGTGCCTCATTGACAAAAAAAGAAGTCATATTATGAAACCGTACCGACAGGGGGCCTTTGACTTCTTTGTTTGTTTGTTCTTTTTTACATCACACCTAAAAGCTGCACCAAAATTGCTGCACACAAACCCTGAATGAGCACATGCAAAACACACAAGTGCTTCTCTCTGAATAGAATCCGAATAGGTTTTATTGCCATTGTCAGTAAACAGGTTCACAAGCGAGGACTTTTCTTCAGTGCAAATGTGCAACATGAAACTTAGAATGTAAAAATGATGAATAATGAACTATAAAAACCATGAATGTATAATGTAAATAATGCATATAGTAGATTAAAGTAACAGCTTGTCACAGAACAACAGCGTGAGGGGATTTACAGATGCACAGGTGCATTACAGTAAGTGCTCCACAAACCTAACCTTTCACTGGTGTGGCATAGAGTGTCAAAAAAACTTTACTTTTTATGGCGAAAATATAAGACCAAAATAGGGAGTTTTTCAGTCCCTTCACAGTCATCGAAAGACCACATCTCCACTCTTTTCTTTGTTGACACGCAGTATCTTTGTGGATAAGTCTCTGTTTGAAGTGTCATCTTTACTCCTATAATGAAAAAAACGTTGACTCTAATGTCAGTGTTCATGACTTCATGTCCCATACTCATGGTAAATAAAACTTTTCTGCTCTGAAAAGAGACATTTTTCTGCGAATTAAGCCAAGAGTGGGTCCTGTGAGCCGAACTTTGGAAGGGGTTTGATTCGGTTCATGAAGGGGTTCTGAGATTCTTCCCAACCTATTAAATTTCACACTGCTATATTCTGTCGATAGTTAGAAGCCAAATCAACCTTTTCTCCGGTATGATAAATATAACACTGTCATAATAAATCTCTTTACACTCATTTCATGCAAAACACTGATACAATAAGGCCCTCGCCCACTAATGCGTTTTCATTGTAAAACAAAAAAAGAGAAAAATTAATGCAAGCTGTAAACAGTTCCGGCAGGTTGTATACCCACCTTACACCCAAAGTACTTGCAGTTTCAGGCCCCTGCACTGCACAACAGGAGAGGTCAGCTCAATCACAGCACACCTGACTTTGGGTGTGTCAGGATTCGGAGGATGCCCTGTCTCCGCCGGCAACAGCTCTTTGCATACTTATTTCCATATATTCCATTGTTGTCGGGGAGGGCAGAGGGGGCTGCTCGTTTAGATTTGCGCCGTCACTTGACTCCGATTCATTTCCAAACAATCGCAACTCCATCTTCAGACTGGCAGGATCTTATTTTGCGTCTCCCTTCGTAGAGGAACGTGGAGATGGCGATAAAGTGAGTTTTCTGCATCTTTGATTATTGGGCCCTTTACCATTTTCTGCAGGCAACCGCTTAAACCGCAGCCATGTGGGAATTCTCAAAGAAGTTCACTGTAAGTTTTACCCCTGCATTGCACTATTGAATTTCTGAGGGGGCCGAGAGTTTTATTCTGAAACCGAAATGTGATTGGCTTGATGTAGCTTTACTCGCGGTCTTGATGTGTTGGGGAACTAGGCTAGTGATAGATCTACTGCTTTTTTCAAGGGTAGATTGTGTTGCTTTCAAAAGGATCCACTGGAAGATGTTGAGAGTTGGGGCGAATCAGTCGACAAGGTCTTGGGCTGTAAAGGTAAAAAAACAAGCTCAACTTTAATAATAATAATAATAATAAAAGTATATATACATATGAAAAAGCCATTGCTCATCTTTGTATTGTACTGTTTTGTAGCCGGACAGATAGCCTTCCGACAGTTTCTCAAGTCGGAGTACAGCGAGGAGAACATACTGTTTTGGCTGGCCTGCGAAGACTACAAAAAAATCAAATCAAATGCAGAAATGATATCGTCGGCCAACCGTATTTACTCCGAGTTCGTGCAGACAGAAGCTCCCCGACAGGTAAGATGAGGAACATAATTTAAAGAGCTCAGAGTGTTTCGTCTAAAGGCTGGCCTCATTTCAGATCAACATAGACTGGGGCACAAGGGAAAACATAAGCAAGAACATAGAGCGGCCCACCCTGTCTTCATTCGACACCGCGCAGAAACTGGTGTACAGTCTGATGGCGCGGGACTGCTACCCACGCTTCCTCAAATCAGACATCTATCAGGGACTGCTGAGGAGAGCCGACTCCAGGTGACTGTTTAAAACCGAGGCTCGCCAAAATCATCATGAATATCCCTTTACTACTGCCTTTGTCTGTTGTACTGTAGCAGCCTTTCATTTCAGTGTGGATAACCGGTTTATGCCATACATGTTCTTTTTTTTTTTTTTTTTTGCACTCCTCTCAAACTGTGTGATTCAGTAGAAGCTTAACACTTCAATGGTTTTTGCATGTTGTATTATATTTACTACCCCCTATTTAAGATCGTTTCTATTTGTAAAGTATTATCTATTCCACGCCATTGGTTGAAGACAAAGCATATCTTCTCTTATAACTTATTTTACAAATAAATTAATAAATTAGTGCATTGTTAAGATTGTTGTGTCTTGTTGATCATTGTGGAGGAGCTCAAAGGGCTGTGGCTCTTTTTTGAATGTGATGCAAATGACTCCTGGATTTGCTTTTATTTTCTATTTCTTTCCACAACCAACAGGGGTCGACAAAGATCATTTTTGTTTTGGAAATGGGACCATGATTTGTCTTGCATTCAGGCATTTTTAACATACATATTATCAAGCATTTGTTTTAGTCTGAAACATATTT
The DNA here is from genome assembly GCF_951799975.1 of Gobius niger. Classification (NCBI taxonomy): domain Eukaryota; kingdom Metazoa; phylum Chordata; class Actinopteri; order Gobiiformes; family Gobiidae; genus Gobius; species Gobius niger. Next base: position 17,875,322 of record NC_136864.1, read on the forward strand.
TTTACTACATGTAACAGAAAACAAAAAGGTTACGGGCTGAACAATGTCCTGTCAATGTTGTGCCAACTGAGGAGGTGGTCTGCAAATAGGCCCAGCCATATACTGTGATCACACACAGTATGGAAGACCACGTTATTTTTACATACCTACTTTTAGTAACTGAACTACAAGACTTAAAACCTCACTTTGCTACAGTAAAAACATAAAAATGTTTTCCCAGAAAAGGACGTCTAGATGGTATTTTTTGTCTATTCAAATGTAGAGGAGAGCAGAGACGTACGTAGACCTTCATGTTTTATTCAAATCAGATTCAAAGTGATAAAACAGCATTTACTTCCTTTTACATTGGAGCATGTCATGCTGACTGTACAGGACATTTTGTGACAGGTCATATTTGCAGACGACTCAACCGCAGTTTCATCTGGCGTAGGCAACATGCCACATTCGCCTCTCAGTGGTTTGACCTGTTGTTATGAATGAAACAGGACACCACTTTAATACAAAGTCGCTCTATTGCCTATGACACACATGATCAATTCATTGACGTATTTTTCTGTTTAAAATGATGAAATGAAAGGTGTTTTCTGAACAGGAAGTTTTTCTATGTACTTTCCTTCGAAATAGAAATATAATTAAACATTCTGCGTATTATCCTTTCCTCGTAAAAAGAACTATGTGCATTTAATGTTCCATACTGTGGGTATGAAAGGGTAAAGAGTGTTCTTCCAAAGGTCATTATTTTAATTATACCCATCTCTTGACGTGTGGTAATGCACGTCTGTATGGACTTTAGGTTTAGTCAACAATTTAGTCAAACAATTTATTTTCATTATTTTTTGTCAAGGAAATCAATCAAAATCTATACATTAGTGAACTTAAAGTGATTGTTGCTCCTTAGGCTGTTTCATTTGGAGTTTGGACTCTGGACCACTTCTGTTCAGTAAAGTTTTACAAAAGTCAACAAATTGCCCTAACTTTCAAAAGTTAAAGATATATTAAGATTTGAACTTCAAAATCGGTTTTCGGTTCTCGTATTACACTAATGTAAAATGTATGGCCCTTGTTGGCTGCACTAAAACTAACCACATGTTTGAGTTAAATTAACTAAACTTCTACTCAGTATTACTTTGTATATTTTCTGCTGAATACAAGAGGACAGTGACTTAAACACCTCAAACTGAATGCCCCAGTGGTCCATTTGCATTTGACATCCAAATAAACAAATGCACATGCCGCTGCACGTTTGCATCAGCTCAAGTTCCTCTTTTTCTGTGGTTAGCTTAAAATTATCCTATGACGCAGCCCACCAACTTTGTTTCGGAAGCAATATCAACCTTTATATAAGCTGCTTTGATACTCGCGCTGACAGACAAAAACAAAACCTCAAAACCACTGCCCCCATGCCCCGCTTGGATAAGAGTCCTCATTGGGGGTCAAAGATTTCTAACATGAACCGAAAGAGAAAGAAAGAGAGGTAATTATTTTCAGTTTGTCTTCAAAGAATTATTTGGCACATATTTTGATCATGGTGCTTATTAAATAGTTAGATTCAACATAACTCATCTTATTCCAGGCTTTGTTTTGAAGAGCTATCCCAGTGGTCACATTCACTAGAAAGACTTCTAGCATCCAAATGTATGTTTATCTTCTACAAAGCGATTGCACAACACAGTCAAATGATTTATTTATGACTGTAGCCTGCTGCATGTTTTCCTAGATGGACTGAAGATCTTTCAGGCCTTCTTAAAGTCTGAGTACAGCGACGAAAACATTGAGTTTTGGTTGATATGTGAAGAATTCAAAAAGATCAAATGTTCTTGCACGATGTTAAGCAGGGCGAGGAAAATCTTCAAACACTACATTCAACCTGAAGCTCCTAAAGAGGTAAAAGAAATCCAAAGGACTATCAAATAGCAGTTATTTTAATTCTGTTTGTCTTGTTTATAGATCAACATTGACCAGGGAACAAGACAGACAATACAGCAAAATATAGAAGAGCCCGTAGTCACTTGTTTTGATGCTGCACAGAAGATCGTTTTTGGGTTAATGGAAAAGGATTCGTACCCACGCTTCCTCAAGTCAAATGCATACAGAGCCTTATTTGATGCGACATAGCTGTTGAACTGAAGATTTATTGATGTAAATACTGTACATTGGCGTATGAGGGAATATAAATATCAGGGGATGTTGTGCAAAGCTAAATGCATTCAACATGTTGTAACTATTATTAAAGGAAGGCACATCTTTCAGAGAAGGAATTCACCTGAAAGTTCAGGAGGTGGTGTATGGTTTGATATATCAGGTCGTTCATTGGATCATATTTCCCTTCTAAATGTTTGCTCTTTTGTTTATTCTGTGATGTTGCAGGTTACTTGAATAATAAACAATGATACATGGCATGTTTGAATCAGCTTGCCTTTTTTTTTTTAGGAATATCTTACTGGTTTCATCTATGCTCTAGGTATAATGTAAAGGAATCGGTAAAGAACATGTCCATGTTAAATATTCAGCGCGTCAAGTCTTGTAAGCCATAGTTTTGTGCATCGAGGTCATTGTACACTATATTTGCTGTTGTGTGCTGACAAATCCTACTGATAATGTGACAAATAAGTGTTACTAATTACTAATGCGGGCCTTTCTGTGTGGAGTTTGCATGTTTCTCTCCCCAATGTCTGGGTGGGTTCTAAAGCTGAGATCCCCATCAGTACTTTGGTGCCAAGTGGTTCGACCATGAGAGAGCACACAATCAACTACTTTTCTTTCAAAAACTATTATAGGAATAGGATAACAATAATCCTAGCCCTAACCACCAGGATATAGCCTGTATACCTAGAGTGTAACTATCCTATCCTCATCGCCGGGACGTGCATTATTCGCTTTTCCTGTCCATTGGGAGTGCGCCTTGCTCAGCTTCCATGTATCCCAAAGCTATTAATACAGGTGAAACTTGGAAAATTAGAATATTGTTTAAAAAAAAAAAAAAGTGCATTTATTTCTGTAATTCAAATCAAAATGTGAAGCTAATACATGATGTAGACTCATTACATGCAAAGTGACATATGCCAAGCTTTTGTTTGTTATAATTTTGATGATTATGGCTTACAGTCTATTTTTTTTATATTTTTTATTTGTTTTTGGGTTTTTTTACAAGCTGAGCCATAATCAATTTAACAAATAAAGGCCATACATAACTCACTTGTAATGAGTTTCAGTTCAGTTTCAGTTCGATGTGCTAAGATTCTGAGTTTCACCTTATGACTGCGCAGTGAAGATGCCGGTAATTTCACAATGGATCCAGTAGGGGGCGGCCTTACACTGGTACCAGTCCGCCATCAGACAGAAAGAAGAAGGAGGTGAATGTGAAGCTGACCGTCGCAGGGCCTTCAGCTAACTTCATTATTTAATCTGTTGGTATTTCGGGTAAGTTATCGCTGTTATTTTAATGCTTTGTTGTTCTGAAACATCCGGATTGTCCTTTACGTCCACGCTGCTAGTTTAACTTCAGCTCTCAGGCAGAAAACAAATCACTGTGATGCTCAGCTCGCACACAAGGGGAATTTCTATTTGTAAATTAATGACACTTCTAGAGACTACTTGACAATTAAGCTGTCGGCTCCAAACTTGGCCAAAAGCCCATCTGCCACACTGTTTCAATGAACCTGGACACGATTGATGGTCATTTAGACTTTTGTAAACCGCGCATCTCTGGAGCTGCGATGAATTTGTGGCATGTGCATGATCATTGCCTCTAATCCTCTCAACTATTTCTGCCTTCATTATGGCAAGACTAACTGCATGCAGGCCTATTTTTCGCCTTTGTTGCTGGACATTTTCTCCTTTAAAGATAATAAAAACTATATAGAAGGTAATAGATGGTGCATTTTCCTAACTGTAACTTTACCAGGAGTGGGTGCGTCTCCTGCTCGTCTCCATGGAGATGTCAACTAAAGTTAGGAGAATTTGAGAAACAGGTTTGGTCCTCATCCAGATCCTTTATTTGATTACCCAGTACAGAATTAGCGTTTTCTGTGTCGAGCTGGTCTTTAGGAGTATGTCTTGTATTGATGGCAACAGTATAGTCCAAAATGCTACACGGTGTGCCTTTAAGTTTAAGTTGTTTTCTTTGATGTGTGGTAAAACGTCCACCGTTTAAACAACCAAGTGCAGCTGACAGCTTAAAAACCTTTGTCTGAGATGGGAAACTCCTGCACAGAGGGCAGGATGACACGACATTGACGTTTGAGTGATGTCGTGTCATAATAATAATGGCCTAATAACGCATTAACTTATCACATCTGTGTCAGGTGTTGTTGGATTTGCTATGGAGCCATCAGGAAGTACAATGACCAACCACAGTGTAAAGTCCCAGCCGTGGGAGGTCGATGACAAGGCCCGACTGTGCCGGTTCCTGTGTTATGGATCAGAGGGGGACATTTACACGGCCAGAGAGGAGGTGCACGTGAACATGGAGAGTGCAGAGGCTCTGCTGGCTCTGCTTGGAGATGGCAGAGGCGCTGAGGTGGTGGAGGACATCAGGTGGTACAGCCAGTATGGGCGGATTGTCTCTATGGACCCCAGTCTATTTGCACTAGCAATTTGTTCACAGCACTCTGACATAAAGACGAGACAAGCAGCGTTCAAAGCTTTAAAGGAAGTGTGCCAGGATCCTGGGAGTTTGTTTGATTTCATCCAATATAAAAAGGATCTTAAAGTAGACATGAAAAGTGGAATTTGGGGACGTGCCCTGCGAAAAGCCATCTCTGACTGGTATAATGGACAAAATGCTATGAATTTGGCTGTGTCTGTTGCAAAATGTAAACAGAGAAATGGCTGGTCCCACAAGGATCTACTTAAGCTGTCGCATGCCAAACCAGCAAATGATGGTGCGTGTTCAGGGTTTTTCCCATTTAAAACAGTTCTAATCTATGTGTGGTAAAGGTGTGTAAGAATAACAACGTTTCATTTTTTTTCAGCTATTGCTTTGGTTTGCAAATATATAATGAAAGGATGGAAAGAGGTTCAAGCTGAATATGCAGACAAGGAAAACTCCGAGGAGGTTCTGAAAGTCCTCTCCTATATGGAAGTAATTGAGAAGGTCAAGCACAGCTGTGACGAAACAGAGGTCATCAATCTGATAGAAGAACACGCACTGGAGACAGAGCAGCTGCGGACAGACCATTTGAAGTCCAAACATGTATGTGAAATAACTTTGTACTGTGTTGTAATGTTCATTACAAAAATACAGTAAGTTACCTTTCTCTTGTTACTTATGCTTAATGTGTCTCTTTTTGTTCAGGTTTGGAAAGCTTTGTTGAAGGATATGCCTCTTCAGTCACTGATGAAACGTTTAGGAAAAATGACCTTCAAAAAAATTCTTGAGCCAGGAAGCTCAGACACACACGCCGTATGCGACAGAATCCAAAATGACACGGCACTAAAAAAAGTAAGTAATGTCAAGTTGTTGTTTTTTTGTTTTCCACTAGTTTTTCACAATTTGATTATTTGTTATCAAATGAGAAATAATGAGTAAAAATGAGTCAAGTTGAAAATAAAAATAATTCAAGCTATTTGTTGTGGAAGATGTGATCATAAAAGTCACTGATCTGTGCTGCACCCCAACAGGCCAAGATTCATCCTTTTAGTGTTCTTGTGGCTTTGGAAAACTATAAAAAAGGACAAGGTTATCAAGGTAAAACAAAATGGGAGCCAGACAGCAATATTGTCCAAGCCATGGATTCAGCGTTTTATAAAAGTTTAATGGTATGTTATTTGCATAAATGTACTTATAATAATAATAATAATAATAATAATAATAATAATAATAATAATAATAATGATGATGATGATGATGATGATGATGATGATGATGATGATGATGATAATAATAACTTGATGATAATAATCACTTTATGGGTATGACAACAACAGCACTGCCTTTTGAAATATCAGAGGCATTTGAATTGTGTACTTTTTCAGTATTTGGAGCCCTTGGACAAGAACTTTGTGCTAGCTGTGGACATCAGTGCATCTCTGAGTAGCATTGTCCCAGGAACATCTGTGAGCACTGCAGTTGCTGCTGCTGCAATTACCATGGTATAAACTCTATTATACTTTACTATTACAGTTGGTCATATGTCGCTCAATATAAAGGCCATGTTTGCACCTTATGTATTGCAGTACTTTGATGCCAGAAAATAGTCTGAAAATGCAACTTTTATATATTGTATTTTAGATTTTTACATCAACTGAGACAAATACTCAAGTGCTGGCTTACTCAGGGGGATCTCTGGTTCCATGCTCTGTGGCAGCAGGCATGACCCTGGAGGAAGTTACCGCTGAGTTAGTAAAGGTAGAATTTATAAATTCCATTCGTTTATAACAAAGGAAATAGGTCTAACCTAAGGTCTACAATGTTTCAGAGTCCCAGCGAGAGTACGGACTGCACACTTCCATTGGCGTGGGCCACTGAAAATGGAAAGGCTGTGGATGTTTTTGTTGTTTTGACCAACAACCCAATTTGGGCTTTTAGTGCTAGTCCAGTGGAAGCTCTTAAGAAGCACAGACGTGTGAGTTTCTTTCTTTATACTCTCTTTAATACGCTACCTTAAAGGAATAGGCCACCGTTTTATCATACTGAGATATGTTCTTACCTTGTTGATGGGTACCTGTCTGGTCTTTGTGCGTGCGCTCAGTCACACAAAAAGACCAAAGAAGTTGTTAGCATTTAGCCTCTCCTCCTCTCCTCTATGGACTCAAACGGTGGTGAAGTTAGAAGCGACCAAGCTCTTCGTAATAACACCTTAGGAGCACTTCGACTTTACTGTGCGGATGTTGATTATGTTTTAGATAATCACTATCACATCGCTAATATTAATATTATTGTTGCTATTATTACTACTTTCACTACATTTCCTGTTTTTGTGTCTGCATACAGAAAACTGGGACCTTCTCCAAGTTTGTGATGTGTGGGTTGACATCTACAGGACATGGCATTGCAGACACACCTGACCGGGGAGTACTCAGCATCTGTGGCTTTGACCTTGGGGCTATAACACTCATTCGTAACATAGCCCAGGGTTTCATTTAGTTTAATGTTCTGTCAAAATATTGGAGACAAAAGTGGACCAAAATGGCCCTCTTCCATTATGTACGCAATATTGGTAGCTTCTAATATATACAAAACACTTTTATAATATATTACATTCAATGACAGTTTCCAGCAGGCTGGATGACAACTGAAATGTAGACAATGTTTTTGTCGTAAACAAAAACATATTCTCTAACTCCATGTTGACGTCACAAATAGAATTTGGAGCTGAAAATATTCCCGATACCATTTTAGCATTATTTTAAATGCTCCACTAGCAGATGTTTGTTTATGTAATGTCTCTTGTACCACTTTAGTATGCATTTGAAGTCTGAACTTCTGTGTTAATGTTCCTTTAAGATGGACAATTTGAGTGTCTTTTTGTAACCTCCAACCCCCTCTTGAGCCGAGCGCATTTTTCCAATTTGACATTGCCCACGTCTAAAGGTTTCTTGAAAAAAAGTGTCAAAATAGCCACAAAACCGAGAAGAAAATGAGGAGAAAAATGCAACAAAAAGTAAAAAGTGACCCAAAAAAGTAACAAAAAGTGACAAAAGAGCCACAAAATAAAATAAAAAATGTAACAAAAGTGCACCAAAAAGAATGGAAAAGTGACAAAAACATAGCAAAACAGTTGCGTGGAAGGCGATGCAAAAAAGTGACAAAACGAGATGAAAGAGTACGAGAAAAATATGACGACAGGGCAAAAGATCCTTTTAGATCAGTTCAGGTCTACACTGGCCAAGAGGCTATAAGCTCCAGTCAAGAGGCTTTTAGATTTGGGTAAAGCTGAACTGGAGAAAATGCGCTTGGTTGAAGTGGGTGGTAAGAAAGTAATGCACATCTTGTGTTGTTTTGAGTTTTTCCCAACATGGAATAATTAATTTTCATTTTAATTAAACAGTTATTCCCCTTTTTCTTTATTATTGACTTGACATTTATTTGTGTAGCTGCTTCTGTCCATGCCGTCTTGTTGCCTGTAGGCTGCATGTAGACTACAGTATCTTCAATTTTATTACATGTCTGCCTCATAATGACATAGAGAGTCCCCAGTTCAGTTCATCAATGTTCCCATCACTAGTAGGCCAGGCCTACAATTCGAACAACGCATATTTGAAAAACCTTTTTTCACCAATAACGTCCAACTTCTTGCGATTGTACGGGTCGCTTTATATTTCTAGGGTGTAGATAATTCCTGTAGCTACTTGCTCGAAATCACTGCGGTCTTGATTTTTAGGTTAAAGCAATGTGTCTTAAAATATTATTTAGTTTGACCTTTAGTTTTTTTTTTTTTTATTGCTAGTTCTTTTCGATGGCAGATCGACAAAAAAAGGCTAAACACCGAAGAGAGGAAATATTAAAGGGTCTTGTTGAATTACGGACAGGCACCGAGTTGGCCACACCATGTTGTTAACTGTGGGGACCTCGCATTCACACTACAAGACAAGTGAAGATGGCGGACGTGCTGAGCGTTCTCCGTCAGTATAACATCCAGAAAAAGGAAATTGTCGCGAAAGGAGATGAAGTAATATTTGGAGAATTTTCTTGGCCGAAAAATGTCAAGACCAACTATATCATCTGGGGGTGAGTTACTTCCTTAGATAAGAAGATGCTTAGTAGGCCTCACCAGGAACTCATGAGCCTACAGTCCGCATCGGAACTGCTTTAGATGCTACACCAGCCAAACAACTCTGTAATTTAACTTAAAAGTCCAGGAATTTCTCTTGCATTTATTGCAAATACCTATGCTACAATCCGTATATGCATTACTGCCAAACTAATGCCACAAGCCTCGGTGCTTGTGCATTTACTCATACACCCGGATCATAGTAAAACAGTAATGAAAGTTAAAGTGGTAGAGGTGCCACAGAACCTACCCACAACAGTAGTCGAGGTACTTCAAGTGTCTGTAAATTTTGTTTTGAATTTGCATCATAACTAGAAAAATAAAAAATAACGCGAATATTTTTATAAGCTTTACCAATGTGTTATTAAGAATTGACATTGCGTTTTGGTGCACATGTTGGTGCCAACGTTTGGAAATTGGTGCACTAGTACAAATTTGTTGGCGTATTGCTGTCGAATTATGCCTCCCGGAAGCAGGGTTTAATGCTATTAATTCAACAATATTCACTGTAAAGTTGCTGTGTGATATTTCAATGCAGGGCTTTAAAAGTGAAAATGTGCACATGTTCAGTGTTGGTCATAATTTGATTATTATTTCTATTTCAGCCTTGTTTTGGGCCTCATTGATTATTTTTGTATGTCTTGTTTAGACACATTTTTTATAGGACGCACCATGTTGGAATGATTTATTCTTTACTCTACATATAGTACAGCCCTGTTCCAATTCACTTACTGTAACCATACATTTTACGCAAAAATATATGATAATGATAAAATAATAATAGATTCTGGTTCTGATTGTATCTGAATTTGATGTTCTTGATCATCTGCGGTGTGTGCACAGAGAAATGTCAGAAATGAAAATATGAATGAATATCTTGATAATCCATGAGAGCATTTAGTTTGATTTCTATTGCAGTTTTGCACTAGTATCTGTTTTCTAATCCACAGAACTGGAAAAGAGGGACAGCCCAAAGAGTATTATACTTTGGACTCCATTTTATTTTTACTCAACAATGTGCATCTTCCTCACCCGTCGTATGTGCGGAGAGCTGCCGTAAGTCTTTCTTTTTAAGTTCCTTTTTGTTCGCTGATGATAAATAAGCTCTGACATAAAACATTGACCACTGACTTTGACTGCTTTACAGACAGAGAACATTCCTGTTGTTAGAAGACCTGACAGAAAGGGCTTACTGTCCTATCTCAATGGCGAGAGCTGTAAGTAGTTGGATTTTGAAACAACAAATTTTCCATCAATCCATCATTCATTTCTCTTTTGCAGTGTTGGTGAATGATGTCATTTTCTGATTGCAGAAAAATATCATAGGATGAATGTGTTTCATGCAAGTAAATAAAGCTGACTGTAATATTGAAACTCTTTTTCCAGCTACATCGACAAGTATAGACAGAAGTGCACCAATAGAAATTGGTTTACAAAGGCCAACGCAAGGTAAGAAGACTATTTATGTATTTATTTTTCTAGTTATTTAAAAGTGCCTTCTAATACTTAATTACAGAACCATTGTGCGGGTTGGGAAACCAGAGATGATTATTGTCTTAAAGGTTAAATGATGACCGGAATGGTTTCTATTGTATAGTTTTATTTTTTTGTAACAGTTAGAACAGGCCCACAATGAGAGCTAACACAAACATTGGAATGGATGTTTTTCTCCTTGCAGTAAAAAGAGCTGCTGATGAAGCATCTTCGGAGGCTAAAAAACCTCGAATTGAGGTAAAGTCTAACCAACTGTTTAAATAATTGTTGTGATTCGTTTAAATAATTTGGGCAATATTAGGGCACTTTGGAACTGATTATTGTAACAAGTGTGACAAACATAATAAGGATTTTGTAACTTTGTGTTTACATTTATTCTATCTGAGGATGAAGAGCGAGTGCGTCTGGACAAAGAGCGTTTGGCAGCTCGTCTGGAGGGCCACAAAGAAGGCATTGTACAAACGGATCAGATCAGGTGTGAAGCAATTTAATTAAAAACATACTTGTTAACATAGAATACATATTAATCAAAATACTATTCACCAGGTCTTTGTCGGAGGCCATGTCTGTGGAAAAAATTGCAGCCATTAAAGCCAAGATCATGGCCAAGAAGCGCTCCACCATCAAAACTGATCTGGATGATGACATCACCCTGAAGCAGAGAAGCTTTGTGGATGCTGAGGTGGATGTTACTCGAGACATCGTCAGCAGGGAGAGAGTCTGGAGGACTCGAACAACCATTTTACAGAGCACGGGCAAGGTGGGTTTTTTGGGTTTTTTTTTGTCGGAACAGCGCATGTTAATGAACACACTGGGTCTCTTACATGTAAACACGCCATGTAGCCATGGACTAATTGTCCCCTACTCACACTTTCAAACAACCTGGCCTTTTGTACAGGTTTTTAGTGGTATAGAAATATACAAAGTCCACACAGAAAGGCCCCGTCTGGCCTGGGGATTGAACCTGGAACCCTCTAGATGTGAAGCATGAGCACTAACCACTGCACCATCGTGCTGATGTGTTATGAAAGCTGACTGAGTGTAAACATTTGTGTAAGTGCAAGTTCAGCCACTAGATGGCAGCAAGTATGAGACTGTGGATCCTGACCTGACATGTTTCTCCCTCTGCAAAAGGAACTGTGCAGCGTTGTGCTTGATTACTATTTTAGTTGAAGCAAACTACAGAATAATTAAAATTGATAAAGCTGTAACATTTGTGTCTTAAACCTCAGAACTTCTCCAAGAACATCTTTGCCATTCTTCAATCGGTTAAAGCCAGGGAAGAAGGTCGCGCTCCGGAGCAGAGACCAGCGCCAAATGCCCCTCAAGTGGTGAGTGCTATCTGTTTGTGGTTGTTTACTTGCCTCTGTAGAATTTTACGAAGTATTTAAAATACATGTTTGAAATAATGTGTCTCAATTGTAGGATCCGGCCATTAGAAATAAGCAGCCAGTCCCAGCGGCCTATAACAGATACGATCAGGAGCGCTTCAAAGGAAAAGAAGGTGAGTGCTACTTGATAACTGCTGGGAGTAATACACTAAAAGCAATGTTGATACTCCATCAGGTACTGATAATTATGCTTTCCTAAATGCTTTGTTCTCTGCTGCCTTTCTGTAGAAACGGAGGGTTTTAAAATCGACACCATGGGCACTTACCACGGCATGACCCTGAAGTCAGTGACGGTAAGGCTGACATTTTTGGTGATGCTCTTGGATTATAAGAATATCAGTGCATCTTTTATTCCCATAAGCACAACTGTAAAGGTCACAATCACAGGCTGAGTCTTTTGCCAAGTGTTTAATTTGTATTTCATTCTCACTCATAGCATATACAGGATATTTTATAATTGTTTTGTTGGATGCACAAAATAAATAGCAGGGAAGATCTGATCGAGTCACACAGCTTCAGGCTGTTGCAATAACTGAGTCTGTGTAAACCATTGTAAACAAGCTTTCTGTGAATTGACTTGTATATTTTAGCTACCGCTGCATCACGGGCGCAGTCTGTGCGAGTGTGTTCGGCTCATCCTTTCCTTCAAGGCATTGATGCAGGCATTGTGTTTGTTGCTTTGCAGATGATGCCAGTATTTTAGTAGTTCATTTGGATGAAACCCATGTGACGTTATCAGGTGACTGTACTTGCAGCTTGAGTAGGAGACTCTCCAGTGGTTGAATAAGAATTCATTGGGTGGAGGTGTAGGTTCAATGCCGAGTTGAGCCAGGCAGACTCCAACATATACGTCCTCCAGATGTAGGTAGCGGATTTGTTGGGATACTCTGTAGATCTTGCATGCTAAATCCCCAGAGAATACATAACCTGTCCCAGAACAGAATGTGGGGTACTTATTGCCTGGGTAAAATTCTGGTGGCATGTACCACTTGCTGTTTTTATTTCGATTGGGTGCAAAGCCTCTCATGTTATTCCCTGTAAAGTAGTTTTTTCTATGCTCCTGGTCTGGTCTAAGTAATTTGTGTATGAGGTATTCAGTGTTGACAAACATGTCACTGTCTGTCTTCATCACATAAGCAACGTTAGGGCAATGCTTTGCTACCCAGTTTATTCCCATCATTGTTTTTACAGTTAGGTTTTTGTACGAGTCAAGAAAGTCCTGTTGAATGATGTCATGATACCTTCGACTCTCCGATTCCAGCATCTTCTGTTGTACAAGTCCCAGCTCCCCCGCTGTCTTTCCCAGTAAAAACAAGCGTATGAAACCCAAAGCGGGAGCAACACTCTCATTTCCCCATGTCTGCCGAATAGCATTCCTCGCCTCTACTTGTCGAGCCTCTGTAGCTATAAGCAATATCAGAAACGGTGGAATCGTTCCACACTTGTCTGGCTCATTGATGATGTACGAAAAAGGCCCATCTGTAACCAGTTCTTGTGGTTGAGTGTGAGTGCTGTTAATGAACAGTGCATCCAGAGCTGGCTCTTCCTGGAGAGGAGAAAGACCGATCGTCTCTCGGGAGGAGTTAGTATCCACATTAAAGGGCGGCCGAGGGACTATAACAAAGTGCCATGTGCTTCGTTTGGAGCTCACGTTTGATTTGGCTTTGGTTGACTGCAGCTTGTCACCTCCATAGACCACAGGATGCCCTCTCCACCATGGCAAACCAGTGAGCTGCGGAAGCCACACCTGGTGGACCAAAAAGATCAATAACCCCAACAAGGAGAGAAGATAGAGAACTTTAGCTGCTTGTGTGCAGCAGTGTCTGCGTCTCCACTGCATGGCTTCAGCAGAACTCTGCACTCAATGCATGATGCTGGGCAAACTTGGACCTCTGGTTCCTGCAGTACAAAGAAAATATATTTAAAGACATGTTTAAATTTAAAAACATTGAAGAATGTTTTTGATTACAGCAATAACTGGAATGTTCATACCGAAGCATGCCTAAAAACTAGAAATCCATCCTCTCCATAGTATTTGATTATAGTTGACAATGATTATAGTAGAGAAATTAATATGTCAATGTGTGATATTTGCTGTAGCATTCTGTCTTTCTTGCTCCCCTTGAGCAGTGTGTTCATTCACTTATTTACCAAGTTACACTCTACCCTCTTGAAGGACCCCATCAACACAAAGAGCGGTTTGTCAGCTCTCTCTGAAGCTCTGACACGAAGCTGCTTGTTTGCAGTGCCTCTGAAAACGACCCACTGTCTGCTCTGCATCACAGCATCACAAACTGGGTTATATGGCTAATTCCACTGCTGCGGTTTGACAAATTAATGCTTCTCGGCTCAAAACTCACCTGTTTTTTTTCGATGCATTTTCGTCTTGCGTGTGGAACCCCGCTTAGAGCATGTGTTGCTCCCCTTTCTTCACCAATACAACAAGGACACGCTAGCGTGAATTTCCGCTGTAAGGGCTGACTGCTTGGCTGTGGCTTTGACAGGAAACAGACTGCGGTAATGAGCATAAATGAAACTCTGCAAATCTGTATTTACATGTTTTGCTGGCTGCGATGCGTCCTGGGATTATGCTAACTGCCTTGCTGCTAAATATGACTGAAAGAAAAAGGCAGAGGTCCTGAAGTCTTCCTCATGGCCATTCCCTTCAGAAATAATAACAATCCGATCTTGGATGGCTGCTGCTTTCCTGTTGTCCCCTTTCAACCACATCTTCCGACGCCTCTGCTCCCCCTTCCATCATTTTGACTTTCAGTGCCGTTCTCCACCACGTTTCGCCCGTTTTCATTCAGCTGCGGCTCCTTCTGTACCAACTGGCCGTAGAGTGGAGGAGGGGGGCCGGGGGGGAGGAAGGATGAAGAGGATGAGGCTCGTTGTTGAAAAGCTGCTCGCGGCTTTGTAGCAGTGCGCTCTCCCCACCACCACCATCACCTCCACCACGTCACACTGCCTCTGCCGCGCAACAGCAGCAGTGGAAGGGGAGGGGGCTGAGAGCTGCTGACCCATTTGTATTCACGCCCACTCTCTCCAGAAGAGGCAATGAAGCATATCTCAATCTACCATGCTGCTAGAACAGGAGAGGTGTCGCCACGTTCGCAGATTATCCACTAAAGACCTGGTCATTTAGGTTGATTGAAAGACATTCCCTTTTGTCTGGATAATCAGTGCATTGGCCTACCATTTGAGAGGAGACTAAAAGCTTAAAGGCCCTATACCTGTTGTTTTTTTCTAGTAGTGCAATCAAATTTGTTTAGTCCTTCAGACGCCTATGTTGGTGAAGGTCTAAACTAATAGCAAGTTACATTATAAGACCCCACTGCACATTACATTCTCTTAATTATGTGCATTTGATAAGATTCCAAATCACTGAAATGCTGCTAAATAAATCATCAGTTTACAAAGTCTTGCTTGTGGTTTCCTCTTGGCATGTAGCATGGTGCAATTTTTCATTGAATTGACGTAAGAACGCATTCATTTGACTGGCTTCGGCGTTTAAGGGTGTGAGTGCCTCTTTGCGGTGTCTGTTAAAGCGCACAGCTGGCTGGGCTGCTGTTCTGCAGATAAGATGTCTTTGACAATGCTGCTGCTGCAGTGCCGTGATACTCTGCCCCAAGGCCTCTGGGATGTCCACTGCGAGTATCAGTGCTTTGTTATTTAAAGCTGTTGATGAATGAAACATATTTTAGGATTATAGTACAGTTGTCTTTCATATCATTTGTATAAAGTATTGTTTGAATAAGCAATTTTGTTAAGCTTAAGGGCCAGTTGGTCTTAGATTTTACACATTTTTCATGTGACATTCTTGGAGGTCAAAACACCAGCAGGCTCTCAGACTAATGTGGTCCCTGCAATATTTCACAAACTGTTCACCCATGTAGTGAAAGTCTGGGCTTTGTTTGACTCCGACTGGGAAAACACGAAAAGTGAGCTGATGTGTTGATTGTGAAATATAAGTGAAATAGCCTTCGGCCGGGCCTCGCTAATTTCCTCATTTGATATTCTGAGATTATGAGTTATTACAAAGAAATGTCCAGTATAGTCCCTATAACCCGTCATGCAGTATAGCTGTAGCAACCCATTCCAAAAACTATGGCCACTACAAATGTATAAAAGAATGAATGCTAAAAATAATTTCAAACAAACTGCAATTGGAGTGTTTGATGCACCCGTGCTCCTTTCTTATAAACTACAACGACAATATGTTCGCTAAACTCAGGGAATAGAATTCAAGAGACAGTGGAATAATTATGGATAAATATGAGGGGTTCAGCTCTAACGGTTTGGTTCACAGTGCAGGACCCGTGGTTTGGTGCATCACGGTGCAAGTGCAATCTAAAAAGTAATAAGTTGGTATTGAAATGAAATAGCCAAATGATCGTTATTAGACAGTATAACCTTAGAAATTCTAAGGTTTTAATTCTAAGTTAGAATACAATTGGCAATGCTTTCAAAGCTGCAGTGTAATAAAATGTACTTCTGGACTCACAATACGTGAAAACAAATAGTACAGCAGCAAAGTAAAAAAAAGAAGCAGTGCAGGCCATGCGCTCGTTAAGTGGTAGTTTCATTTTAGCTTTCCGCACACGGAGGCTAAAGCACTCGGAGCAGCACGTTTGATTTGAGGCTTGTGTTTGGCCAGTTTGGGCAACTTTCTGCGTGTTATTTTTTTTCGGAGACAAAGCTTTGGAGACGGAATATGGCCAGGACTGGATCTTTCGCATGTGTCTGCGCCTCTGACATTACGCAGCACTGGATCTATAATGAACCACAGCCACGGTCGCTGCAGGAGAAACTTAAACAAAGACGCGCATATGTCATGTGTGTTGGAGGATGTAACTGTACCTGTGCGGATCGTCCACAGCTGCAGTTTAGCGGTGAATGAGGCTGACACACATCGCCCTGTTTGGATGCGCGCACATGCAGGCAGTCAGATCTCGTGCACTCGCGTTGTTGTGACGCCGTGTTGTCCTTGGACAGCAGCACCGCGGTCCATATGGACCCGTGGCCAATGCCCGCGGCCGGTGGGACACACGTGGTGGCCCCTGGCCAATGCCCGCGATGATTATTATTATTATTATAGATATTCAAAAGCTAATGTTAAAATAACATAGTTAATGCCTCCCATTCAGTAACACTCACCTTATTATGTTGGAAAAACAAAGGAATGAGACAAAATGTGTGTGTGTTTTTTGTGGATCAAAGAAACTACATATTAACCATATAAAAATGAGAACGACCAGTGCCCTCATTGTCTCAGCACACATTAGTGGGACACACTGCCTCCATACATTTTGAACAGTGCTTCTCAAACAGTGCAACTAAAGTGCTGCTGTTGCCGTAAGCCACAATTGTCCTTTTATGCACCGTATCTTTTTTTGTTTATTCTATCAGGAAGGAGCATCTGCACGGAAAGCCCAGACCCCAGCCCTGCAGCCAGTCCCTCGCCCAGGTACAGTTCACAAACATACTGTGTACTGTGTTTATTAGACTAAAAGGTGCAGAAAAGGTTTAGTCCAATAGTTTTTGCTCTATTACTCGGAGCTGGTTTGCTCACTTGAGAGGCACAAACTAGAAATAGACTATAACACTGAAGTTGCAACATGTGACTTTGTGACTCATGATCACACCACAGACATATCCTGTCAGTTTTTATGTGTAGGAAATTAAATTAAATTAAAGAGCCAAACAGCCTTTCCAACAGTAAACACAGACTGAAGTTTATCCACTGTTCATGTTTTTCATCTTTATTTTAATGTCAGCATGTTGGTTGAAATGTATTTTTACATTACAGTCTCACAAGCCAGACCTCCCCCGAACCAGAAAAAAGGTAATGACCATAATTTGCGGTTTAGAAACATTGCATAATAATACATGATACAAATGTGTTGTGTGTTATTGATAGGTTCCCGTACACCGATCATCATTATCCCTGCAGCCACCACATCTCTCATCACGATGCTCAATGCTAAAGACCTTCTCCAGGATCTGAAGTGAGTATTCTATTTAAAACTTAAATATGTGATAGTTTTGTGATGAAGGCATATTGCCGACCTCAGCATGGACATCTCTGACTATTTGCGGAATGTCTGTTTTAATTCAACAAATACCGTCTTTTTAATTTAACCAGGTTTTTGACGTCGGATGATAAAAAGAAGCAGGGCATCCCCCGAGATAATGAGGTGCTGCTGCAGAGACGCAAAGACCAGATCCAGCCTGGAGGCGCCACCCTCAGTGTCACTGTCCCGTACAGAGTCATCGATCAGCCTCTAAAACTGGCTCCTCAGGACTGGTCAGTGACATTACTGCTGTATAGATGAGTCACCTGTTATGAATTGTATATGTTTGTTTATTGCGAACTAATTTCAGTTTTGCCACAGCGCATTCACTGTACATGTGGTTTGTTTTGCTTGAAGTTCCTACTGACATGTGTAAACTGTATTGGCTGTAGCTTTGTCTTCTTGGTTGAAATGTTTATTCAGGTTGATCATTTTACAGGGATCGAGTTGTGGCCGTGTTCGTGCAGGGTCCTGCCTGGCAGTTCAAGGGCTGGCCCTGGCTCCTGCCAGACGGATCTCCTGTTGACATATTTGCCAAAAGTATGTCACAAACCCTTCAAAACTAGATTGGCAAGAAAATTATAAAATAAGCTTAGAAAAAGACTATTTTTTGTTTTTAGTTCGAGCTTTCCATTTGAAATACGATGAGGCCAAGACAGACCCAAATGTGCAGAAGTGGGATGTGACTGTGCTGGAGCTGAGCCGCCACAGGCGCCACCTGGACCGGCCCGTCTTCCTGCGCTTTTGGGAAACCCTTGACAGGTATAACTCCATTTTAGCCACATCGACATGGTATTGTACTCATCTGCTATTCTTTTGTTTCAGATACATGGTCAAACACAAATCCCATCTCAGGTTCTAAGCCCAGGTTCTGAACAGCCTTCCTACAAATGACTTCCCCTCCAGGCTAAACTTCCAGTTTGATCCTGTTGAACAAGCGGCTCAGTCACCGCCAACTTCCTAAAACTTCAAATACACTGTTTAAGATTTGAAGTTTGTGTTTCATATATTTCATGTAATTAAAATACCAAATGTTTTATATATTACATGTTAAAGTTTAAATAAGATTAGACCATGATAGAAAGTGTGAGCTGTGTTTTCATCAGAAATGACTGGGTTTTGTCCTTTTTCTTTTGGCCCAATTGTATATACAAACACCAGCCAACACTGTCTGGGCTGTGGACTCTTCATTTTTAGAAAACTGCAGTGGCTCGGACTATTTTTGATCAGCTCTGATTTCAGACTATGGTTATGTCCACTGGTATTCCTTGTTGGCATTGTGCAAAGAACGATACCACTTTAAGTCCTTTCATGAAAATAGACAATAAAGCCTCAAATAATAATTCTCAGCTTGCTGTTTGTTTGTTGTTGTTTTTAATTAACTGGCTTGTTTGACTGACATACTCCAAGTAAAAGAAAAAAATTACCAGGCTACTGATGTGGTATGTAAGGGGCCTGTCACAATTGGCGTAGGGGCACAATGCGATAATTTGCGGCCTCAAAATATGAAGTTAAGTTATACTGCATCAATCTCTGTAGAGAAATTAGTTCTCTGCATTTGACCCATCCTCAGTGTCGCAATTTTGGCGCAGAACAAATGAGGGACAAAATGGCTGCGGTCAATGCGCCAATTGTGACAGGCCCTTTAGAGAAGACGGTTGTATCACAGTCCTTATTACACTGGGTTGCATACATTTGTACCTCTTTAACTTTTTGACATTTTGCCCTGCTATGGACCCCAAGCATAAATATATATAATCAAAATTTCATGTGAAAGGCACACACTCAGTGACACACAATTGTGAAGTGAACTGAAATGTATACATGATTTTGAACTCTATTCTTTTATATATAAAATTTGAAATAGTGGGGTATGCAAAAGTATCCATACCCTTTAGTGCAACCAATTGCCTTCAGAAGTTGCATGATGATTTCTGAATGATCACATGTTGACCCAAAGACTAAATACAGTCTACCTGTGGGTAATCTAATGTCAAATACAGCTGCTCTGTGACGGTCTCAGAGGTCTGTTAAGAGACTATTGTGGAGCAGAAGCATCATGAAGTCCAAGAACACACCAGACAGGTCCGAGATAAAGTTATTGAGAAGTATAAAGCTGGATTAGGTTATAAAAAGATTTCCAAAGCTTTGAACATCTCTCAAAGTACATTACAAATGGGACTTCTGTGGACAGTTTCCCCCAACTGAGCTGTAGCATCATAGGCTTCTTGGTAACGGCTCTGATCAGTGCTGTCCTTGTTCGATCAGTAAGTTTAGGAGGACTGCCTTGTCTTGTTAGGTTTGCAGTGATGTCAGACTCTTTCCATTCCTGGATGGTGTGTTTAACTGTACTTTAAGAGATGTTCAAAGCTTTGGAAATCTTTTTATAACCTAACCCAGCTTTATACTTCTCAATAACTTCTCTGCTCCACAATAGTCTCTTAACAGACCTCTGAGACCATCACTGTACTTTAGTCTTTGGGTCAACATGTGATCATTCAGAAATCATCAGGCAACGTCACAGGGCAATTGGTTGCACTAAAAGGGGGTATGGATACTTTTGAACACCCCACTTTTCAAATTTCATTCATAAAAAAAAGCTCATGTATACATTTCATGTCATGATTGTGTGTCACTGAGTGTGTGTCTTTCACATAAAATTTGTCAAAAAGTTAAAGGGGTACGGATACTGATACAACCCACTGTATATGGGGGCTGGGGGGCAGTGGTGGCCTTTGATGAGATTATAGTCATCTACCCAATGCCCTTTTCTAAAGATTCATATTTACAAAATTTAAAGACAAAAAAAAAATCACCTTGAGGAATGTTCAAGTCTCACAGGAACACAGATCAGGCCTAGTTTACATAGAACATTACGTTGAGAAACTCTTTTACCATTTTCTTTGAAATTTGTTTTCTCTTTTCTTTAATGAATCCAAAAGTGACAACTTCATTTTGTCAACTGTCCTACTTGATGCTCTTTGTTTTTTTGTTTTTTATTTTGCAAAAAGCACTGTACAAATAATGTTCCCTTCTCTACAATTTACTGCCCTGACTTACAAGCTGAATGTAATCAGAGTGTCCACCTGTATATCGGCCTTTGGATGGGTGATTGTTATTTCAAAATGTTCATCTGTAAACAGGATAGTTCGGGAAATGATTTGGAAATGTGGACTCTGTTCCCACAATCCATGCTTTTTGGGCCAATGCTCCAGTTAACGATTAACACAGTCCAACATCAAGTACGACCATCTTTATCATTGTGTTGTGTCACTGCAGTCGGGACAAAATGGGTCTGAGGTTGCTTGAATTGTGGACTGTGGTTCTTGGTCTCTCTGCAGTTGTAAATGGTAAGATTTGAATTAACCAACAATTGTACTTTTTATTTAACAAATAGTCTCAGTAAAACTAATACAGACTGATCGAACTATGACTGTGATTTAGACTAAGGGTTCCCAAACTTTTCAGGCTGGGACCCCCAAAATTACCATGGGAACGAGCCGGGAACTCCACTTTGAAAACAAATTAGCAATATGGATAATATCATGCTAAAACACATTTAACATATGGTCACGTAATATGTATTTACATTGTTGTTATTTGACCTCAATTTACAGATCTATGATGTTTTCAATGAAGAATTATATTGAATACACTACATTTTTTTAAATTTCATATCTTGAAATAATTTTGGGTTCCCAAACTCTCATTTCTCATTTCAAACATCTCACTACAACACAGGATGAGTTTGACACATTCATAAGTTTATGTATATTGATGTTCAACACAGGCTACAGATGACACAGTCGTGCTCGAGAACACACAAGGGGTGCAAATAGGATGAAGGTATCTTGTGTTCATAAAGCAAAAATAAATATCAAAGTTGGCCGTGTACAGAAATATATTATAGATCTTTAGCAGTCATAGTGGCGGTGATTGTGATTGATAAAGTTCTCTGGTTGCAGTTATTTTCAAATACAGTATCAATAACTATACAGTAGAATTATACGGCACTGGGAAGCAGCTACTTCTGCAGATGACAGATGTCCGAGTAGTCTGTGAAGTCCGACATGTAGATGGTGAAGACAAATGGTGAGAGGAAGGTGCCCTGGGGGAGCTCAGTGCTGCAGATGACCACCTCTGACTCACAGCTGTGCAGCCACATGTACTGTGGGTCATTGATGGTCCAGGCAGCAAAATGTCCATCCACCCCTGTAACCACCAGCTTCCCTCAGCGCTGAAGTCAATAAACAAAACTCTCACAACACTCCACTAGTACATATCGTATTACCATCTTTATCATAATTGCAAATATTTTGGTTTCCTACTCATGAAAAAAAAAAAAAGAATAGAAGTAAGGGATGTGTACCTTGGCTGGGGTTTTCAAAACAGTAAATAAAGTTCTGTAACAAACAGCACAGTAAGCAAATGTGTGAATTAAAAGTTTGACCATTCATTCTCTCTCTGTTATAGCTGCAAAAAATCAAAACTGTTCCCCTCCAGTCATTGAGAATGGTTTCTTTAAACGTGAACGAGACACTCTCTCTCACGACACTGAGCTGTATTACAGCTGTGACGAGAACTTTAAGACAGTAAAGGGCACTTGGTGGGCCGCAGTTACATGTCAACATGGAAGCTGGTCTTCGATACCGAAGTGTATAGGTAAGTGTCAGCACATGCTTTGTTGAAATAAACTAACAATAAAATGCATTTTGTAACTGACTGTTACAATTACAGTCCCAGAAGTGACTTCTGTTCTTCAATTTTCTTACTCTTGTCCTGTGTTTTTTATTGACAGTTATTTACATAGAAAAACTGCATCCAACAATTGAGGGCATCCATTTAATACTGTTTTTGTTAACCATTCTACAGCGGACACTGCCTGCCTTGACCCAAAAATCCCCAATGCCAACTACACCGCATTTCAGTATGTGAATAACCATGAAAGATTCTGGGTGAGATGTAACACTGGATACGAATACCGGGGAAAGAATGCCAGACCAATTTGTAGAAATGGACAATGGGAAGAATTACCCGTCTGTGAAAGTAAGACTTCGACACAGAAATAAAGCCGTTTCCAGCGCGGGATTCAGTTTATTATCAGTCATAAATTGTGTAACCACTTTTGGGAGGGGAAAGGGGAAAACATTTAGCTTCGGACGACCTGAATGTTGGGCCTTGTGCACATTTACAAAATTTACAAAACTATGATCAATGAAAATCGTCTACTTTTACAGGGAACAGTTGGTGTGGGCCCCCGCCACAGATCCCAAACGCTGTAATAATTAACCATGGTTATGAAGACATGTTTCCAGAGGATGCATATGCGGAGTATGTGTGTAAGAGTAACTTTGAAATGGAGACAAACAGCAACAGGACCTACTGCAGTTTAGGGCAGTGGCTTACACCTCCATCATGCAGTAAGTGAACATATAGGTTCTTTGCTCTGACATTAAGTAACTATAAATAATGTGACCCTGCAGGACAAAAACAGGGGCGTGACCCACCGGTGACCACAGGTGTTGTTGATATTCTTCCTCTTAACTTTTATGAGATTATTCTAATTTTTTTATGCTAATTTCATGAACCACAGTTCTTATCTTCACATTTTAATGTTCAAGTTTTGTGCTAAAATAAACTTTTTGGATTCTTCCTTTCAGCCTCTCCAGATGACCCCTATAAACCTTTGTACACGACAAGTATTTATCCAAACACACACAGTCTCCTACTCTCTCCTGCATAACCCTTTATAACCATTACTTATAATCAGATATTGTGTCGTTTCTCCTCCAGTCGACAAATGTGGCTCCCCTCCAATAGTCCAGGATGGAGATTTTTATGTTGCTGAAAACAGGATGTCCGTGAGTTATAAGTGTGCACTTTGGTACAAACTAAAAGGGAACCGCATAGTGAGATGTGCTAATGGTAACTGGACTCCAGCGCCCACATGTAAAGGTACTGATAGTTTATAAGAAAATAAATTCAAAAGAACTTAAAACTGAAATGTCGTTTGTGTGCAGCCGACTTCTGCAAGCTGGACACTTCTGCACATCATCAGCTTCAAAACAGAGGTTTTGTTTCTATAAAATCTGGATCTAAAACACAGTTGGACTGTCCTGATTCTAGATGGAGAAAAGCACGTGCAGAGTGCAGAGACGATCAGCTGTTTTTGTCTGAATGTAAGTAAACACAATCCTACAAACTCCCATGTTTTTAAATATAACCTGGAGAAAAACAAGTGTATATAGACTTCTAGTATGTAGAAGTGTAAATATTTATTGTTAATTCATGTTATTTATTTATTCATTATTCATATTTTCAATGTTTTTTAACATCACTTTGTTCATCTGAATTGCTTTTATCTAGGTTGCTTGTGGGTGACACACAAGACAGTAAGTGACCACATTAAGAGTTTTTTAATCTATGTGTGACAAAAAATAATTACACTTTATTAATTCTGCAATGTGATTTGTTTCTAGGACCTCTGTGACTATTCCCGGATAAACCTGTCACAGTGAAGAAGCCTCTGATGTGGTCACTGACAGGAAACTGAATATTCTACAGTTAATGGAAATGTATACCACAATAAAGAGTATCTCAACTTAGATTGTTGTCTTATTTCTGGGATAAAAACCTTCAGACCTAAGTTACAAAACACTTTCTGGTCCAAGCGCTGCATTTGTTGGATGAGATGAACCTTTATTGATCACAAAATGCACTTGTTTCATCAGCTCAGGCGGTGCAAATAGTCAGGAAAACAACTAATAGTAAACAGAGGTGTAGTGGCAGTTCAAATCCACAGCTTGTGACTTTAGCTGTCAGAGCATGGCTTAAGCTTGACTCATGTGTCCAGGATGAAAGTGGATAAATCAATGTCCAGACCTACAGGTGGAGTTATGGGTGATTTAATAATGATGAAGATTTCACAATTCCACAGTCAATGTTGTCTTCACACGTGGTCAAAAAACTGTTTGGCCTTTAACCCTGAACAGCCTCCACACACAATTAGCCAAACACCTCGCCCACCTGGCAAAGAGGTACAAGGCTCCACCCCAACACACCCAGACCAAATCCTTTAGTGGTGCAGCATAATCATAAACCAACATGAGGTCATAAATGAAGCCTAGGCGTTAATTCAACCTTCAGCATCACCTAACTCCGGCAAATGACCGCTTCCGAGAGGGCCACACCTCCACCTCAGCCATCAGCGTAAGAGCTGCGCTGCGACCCGCCTCCACCCCGTCGCCGCCTCTTCGACCTGCTGCATGTTCACGGGTCTTCCAAACCACCACCAGTGTCCAGGCTCCGAGGGAAGACATCCCCAACTACAAGCTGTTCATCCATACTGACTTTCATGCATCGAAACCGCCAGGGTCTGATGGCCAAAACTAATATACATGTCAATAAATCTTCCTAATCGCTGCTTTTGTCTGTTTGAGTCTATCCAGGTTGAAATGGCCGTAACACTCCGAGACCCTAATTATGAGGCGCGAGGACTTATAATTTACTGTAACGAAAATTGACCTCATTTTACTACTACAATACTTTGGTCTTCATGGTGCACCCAGCCCCATTTGAGGCACGGAGTCATCAGATTTGCACACCCTGCTCCTGTCTGGTCCAGTACAATCTGTATGACAGGAGATGCTCCTCTTCTGTTTGTAACGGTGGTGCTGAACCCGCTGTCCACCTCTATAACCATTGGCCTTTGGATGGGTGATTGTTATTTGAAAATGTTCATCTGTAAACAGGATAGTTCGGGAAATGATTTGGAAATGTGGACTCAGTTCCCACAATCCATGCCTTTTTGGGCCAATGCTTCTGTTAACGATTAACACAGTCCAACATCAAGTACGACCATCTTTATCATTGTGTTGTGTCAAAGCAGTCGGGAAAAAATGGGTCTGAGGTTGCTTGAATTGTGGACTGTGGTTCTTGGTCTCTCTGCAGTTGTAAATGGTAAGATTTGAATTAACCAACAATTATACTTTTTACTTAACAAATAGTCTCAGTAAAACTAATACAGACTGATCGAACTATGACTGTGATTTAGACTGAGGGTTCCCAAACTTTTCAGGCTGGGACCCCCAAAATTACCATGGGAACGAGCCGGGAACTCCACTTTGAAAACAAATTAGCCATATGGATAATATCATGCTAAAACACATTTAACATATGGTCACGTAATATGTATTTACATTGTTGTTATTTGACCTCAATTTACAGATCTATGATGTTTTCAATGAAGAATTATATTGAATACACTACTCTTTTTTTTTTTTTCATATCTTGAAATAATTTTGGGTTCCCAAACTCTCATTTCTCATTTCAAACATCTCACTACAACACAGGATGAGTTTGACACATTCATAGCTTTATGTATATTGATGTTCAACACAGGCTACAGATGACACAGTCCTGCTCGAGAACACACAAGGGGTGCAAATAGGATGAAGGTATCTTGTGTTCATAAAGCAAAAATAAATATCAAAGTTGGCGGTGTACAGAAATATATTATAGATCTTTAGCAGTCATAGTGGCGGTGATTGTGATTGATAAAGTTCTCTGGTTGCAGGTATTTTCAAATACAGTATCAATCAATCAATCAATCATTAATAATCATATTTTATGCTAAAATTGTTTTATTATATTGCACTTATGGAAAGCACTTTGGTTCAGCGGGTGCTGTTGTAAAGCGCTATACAAATAAAGGTTGATTGATTGATTGATTGATTGATGACCACCTCTGACTCACAGCTGTGCAGCCACATGTACTGTGGGTCATTGATGGTCCAGGCAGCAAAATGTCCATCCACCCCTGTAACCACCAGCTTCCCTCAGCGCTGAAGTCAATAAACAAAACTCTCACAGCGCTCCACTAGTAAATATCGTATTGCAATTTTTATTAATTACTAAATTGCAAATATTTTATTTTCCTAGTCTCCTTTTGGAACGGTAGTGCAGCGGTTTGCCCTCGTGCTTCACAGCTAGAAGGTCCGGGTTTGATTCCCACCTGGACGGGGTCTTTCTGTGTGGAGTTTGCATGTTCTCCCCGTGTCTACGTAGGTTTTCTCCGGGTACTCCAGTTTCCTCTACCACGAAAAACATGTACAATAGGCCTGGATGAATGAGAGTGTGTTTGAGAGTTTGCATGGGGGACGACAGATGGAAATTAGCCCATGGCTACAATCCAGTGTGGCGTGTTCATTAACAAGCACTGTCCCTATAAACCAATGAACTAAACTAATCTTTAAAGAATAGAAGTATTGCATGTTTGCCTTGGCAGGGGTTTTCAAAACAGTAAATAAAGTTCTGTAACAAACAGCACAGTAAGCAAATGTGTGCATTAAAAGTTTGATCCTTCATTCTGTCTCTGTTACAGCTGCAAGAAATCCAAACTGTTCCCCTCCAGTCATCGAGAATGGTTTCTTTGTACCTGAACGAGACACTCTCTCTCACGACACTGAGCTGTATTACAGCTGTGACGAGAACTTTAAGACAGTAGACGGCACTTGGTGGGCCGCAGTTACATGTCAACATGGAAGCTGGTCTTCGATACCGGAGTGTATAGGTAAGTGTCAGCACATGCTTCATAAAAACAAACTAACAATAAAATGCATTTTCTATACAAAGCCATGAAAGAGCATGAAACGCTGAAGGCCAGTCCCTTTTGAACATTTTACTTAAAAGTCACTATAAACAATAAACTCATATAATAATAATAATAATAATAATAATAATAATAATAATAATAATAATAATAATAATAATAATAATAATAATAATAATAATAATAATAATAATAATAATAATAATAATAAAAATAATAATGCAATGGTTTTATATAGCGCTTTTCTGGACACTCAAAGACGCTTTACATTGCACTATTCGTTCATACTCGGTAGCTACTACTGTAGTGACAGCTGCCCTGGGGTCGACTGATGGAAACGAGGCAATCAGTCTGCGCCATCGGCCCCTCCGACCACCACTAACCACTCACTCACTCACTACATTCGTTAGGCTTCATGGTGTTCCCAAACAGTCTCCCATCCAAGCATCGACCAGGCCCTTGCCTGCTTAGCTTCCACGGTCTGACGGGATTGGGCAGAACAAAGGCGGTATGGCCATTTGAGTTTATGCAATTGAGCCAAAGTTGTGCTGTGAAAATACTGTGTCAATCAAACAAACCTCTGCTCTCCCAGTGGCATTGTTCACCTGTGTGAAGTTAGCCCCCCATAGTGTCTCAATATGAGAGGAGAACTCTGGAGAAGCTGCTCTCTGTGATGGACAACAGTGATCACCCCCTGCATGAGGAGCTCCTTCAGTGAGAGGCTGCTCTCGCTCTGCTGCTCAAAGATAGACTCAGGAAATCTTTTTTGTCCAGAGTGATTAGGCTGTATGACAAATCCTTGGGTGGGAGGGGCTAAATGGCAATGATAGCTTTACAGTAATCTCCGCACTGCCATGTTTATTGAATTTGTTCTTGTTTTTGATCTGTTGTTTTTGTGTATGAGTTATAAGTGCAGCTGATAAACTGATAATACTAATAAAGTAAATTGTATCGTATCGTATGGTGTGATTTGTTTGTAAATGTTCTTACTCTTGTGCTGTGATTTTCATTGACAATTATTTACAAAGAGAAACTGTATCCAACAACTGAGGGCATCCATTTAATACTGTTTTTGTTAACATTCTACAGCGGACACTGCCTGCCTTGACCCAAAAATCCCCAATGCCAACTACACCGCATTTCAGTATGTGAATAACCATGAAAGATTCTGGGTGAGATGTAACACTGGATACGAATTCCAGGGAAAGAATGCCAGACCAATTTGTAGAAATGGACAATGGGAAGAATTACCCGTCTGTGAAAGTAAGACTTTGACACAGAAATAAAGCCGTTTCCAGCGCGGGATTCAGTTTATTATCAGTCATAAATTGTGTAACCACTTTTGGGAGGGGAAAGGGGAAAACATTTAGCTTCAGACGACCTGAATGTTGGGCCTTGTGCAAATTTACAAAATTGAAACAGTTCTGTACATTAGTGCTGGGATATCACACAAAACTATGATCAATGAAAAACATCTACTTTTACAGGGAACAGTTGGTGTGGGCCCCCGCCACAGATC
Source organism: Gobius niger (assembly GCF_951799975.1). NCBI lineage: Eukaryota > Metazoa > Chordata > Actinopteri > Gobiiformes > Gobiidae > Gobius > Gobius niger. The sequence continues at coordinate 17,904,124 of NC_136864.1, forward strand.
CCAAACGCTGTAATAATTAACCATGGTTATGAAGACATGTTTCCAGAGGATGCATATGCGGAGTATGTGTGTAAGAGTAACTTTGAAATGGAGACAGACAACAACAGGAGCTACTGCAGTTTAGGGCAGTGGCTTTTACCTCCATCATGCAGTAAGTGAACATATAAGTTCTTTGCTCTGACATTAAGTAACTATAAATAATGTGACCCTGCAGGACAAAAACAGGGGCGTGACCCACCGGTGACCACAGGTGTTGTTGATATTCTGTCTCTTTTACAAGACTTTACTCCTGTTTTTATGCTAATTTCATGAACCACAGTTCTTATCTTCACATTTTAATGTTCAAGTTTTGTGCTAAAATAAACTTTTTGGATTCTGCCTTTCAGCCTCTCCAGATGACCCCTATAAACCTTTGTACACGACAAGTATTTATCCAAACACACACAGTCTCCTACTCTCTCCTGCATAACCCTTTATAACCATTACTTATAATCAGATATTGTGTCGTTTCTCCTCCAGTCGACAAATGTGGCTCCCCTCCAACAGTCCAGGATGGAGTCGTTTTTTTGGCTGAAAACATGATGTCCGTGAGTTATAAGTGTGTGCTTTGGTACAAACTAAAAGGGAACCGCGTAGTGAGATGTGCTAATGGTAAATGGACGCCAGCGCCCACATGTGAAGGTACTGATAGTTTATTAGAAAATCAATTCAAAAGAACTTAAAACTGAAATGTCGTTTGTGTGCAGCCGACTTCTGCAAGCTGGACACTTCTGCACATCATCAGCTTCAAAACAGAGGTGATGTTTATATAAAATCTGGATCTAAAACACAGTTGGACTGTTTTAATTCTAGATTGAGAAAAGCACGTGCAGAGTGCAGAGACGATCAGCTGCTTTTGTCTGAATGTAAGTAAACACAATCCTACAAACTCCCATGTTTTTAAATATAACCTGGAGAAAAACAAGTGTATATAGACTTCTAGTATGTAGAAGTGTAAATATTTATTGTTAATTCATGTTATTTATTTATTCATTATTCATATTTTCAATGTTTTTTAACATCACTTTGTTCATCTGAATTGCTTTTATCTAGGTTGCTTGTGGTTGACACTCAAGACAGTAAGTGACCACATTAAGAGTTTTTTAATCTATGTGTGACAAAAAATAATTACACTTTATTAATTCTGCAATGTGATCTGTTTCTAGAACAACTGCAACTATTCCCGGATAAACCCGTCACAGTGAAGAAGCCTCTGATGTGGTCACTGACAGGAAACTGAATATTCTACAGTTAATGGAAATGTATACCACAATAAAGAGTATCTCAACTTAGATTGTTGTCTTATTTCTGCGATAAAAACCTTCAGACCGAATTTACAAAGCACTTTCTGGTCCAAGCGCTGCATTTGTTGGATGAGATGAACCTTTATTGATCACAAAATGCACTTGTTTCATCAGCTCAGGCGGTGCAAATAGTCAGGAAAACAACTAATAGTAAACAGAGGTGTAGTGGCAGTTCAAATCCACAGCTTGTGACTTTAGCTGTCAGAGCATGGCTTAAGCTTGACTCATGTGTCCAGGATGAAAGTGGATAAATCAATGTCCAGACCTACAGGTGGAGTTATGGGTGATTTAATAATGATGAAGATTTCACAATTCCACAGTCAATGTTGTCTTCCCACGTGGTCAAAAAACTGTTTGGCCTTTAACCCTGAACAGCCTCCACACACAATTAGCCAAACACCTCGCCCACCTGGCAAAGAGGTACAAGGCTCCACCCCAACACACCCAGACCAAATCCTTTAGTGGTGCAGCATAATCATAAACCAACATGAGGTCATAAATGAAGCCTAGGCGTTAATTCAACCTTCAGCATCACCTAACTCCGGCAAATGACCGCTTCCGAGAGGGCCACACCTCTACCTCAGCCATCAGCGTAAGAGCTGCGCTGCGACCCGCCTCCACCCCGTCGCCGCCTCTTCGACCTGCTGCATGTTCACGGGTCTTCCAAACCACCACCAGTGTCCAGGCTCCGAGGGAAGACATCCCCAACTACAAGCTGTTCATCCATACTGACTTTCATGCATCGAAACCGCCAGGGTCTGATGGCCAAAACTAATATACATGTCAATAAACCTTCCTAATCGCTGCTTATGTCTGTTTGAGTCTATCCAGGTTGAAATGGCCGTAACACTCCGAGACCCTAATTATGAGGCAGGAGGACTTATAATTTACTGTAACGAAAATTGACCTCATTTTACTACTACAATACTTTGGTCTTCATGGTGCACCCAGCCCCATTTGAGGCACGGAGTCATCAGATTTGCACACCCTGCTCCCGTCTGGTCCAGTACAATCTGTATGACAGGAGATGCTCCTCTTCTGTTTGTAACGGTGGTGCTGAACCCGCTGTCCACCTCTATAACCATTGGCCTTTGGATGGGTGATTGTTATTTGAAAATGCTCATCTGTAAACAGGATAGTTCGGGAAATGATTTGGAAATGTGGACTCAGTTCCCACAATCCATGCTTTTTGGGCCAATGCTCCAGTTAACGATTAACACAGTCCAACATCAAGTACGACCATCTTTATCATTGTGTTGTGTCAAAGCAGTCGGGAAAAAATGGGTCTGAGGTTGCTTGAATTGTGGACTGTGGTTCTTGGTCTCTCTGCAGTTGTAAATGGTAAGATTTGAATTAACCAACAATTATACTTTTTACTTAACAAATAGTCTCAGTAAAACTAATACAGACTGATCGAACTATGACTGTGATTTAGACTGAGGGTTCCCAAACTTTTCAGGCTGGGACCCCCAAAATTACCATGGGAACGAGCCGGGAACTCCACTTTGAAAACAAATTAGCCATATGGATAATATCATGCTAAAACACATTTAACATATGGTCACGTAATATGTATTTACATTGTTGTTATTTGACCTCAATTTACAGATCTATGATGTTTTCAATGAAGAATTATATTGAATACACTACTTTTTTTTTTTTTTCATATCTTGAAATAATTTTGGGTTCCCAAACTCTCATTTCTCATTTCAAACATCTCACTACAACACAGGATGAGTTTGACACATTCATAGCTTTATGTATATTGATGTTCAACACAGGCTACAGATGACACAGTCCTGCTCGAGAACACACAAGGGGTGCAAATAGGATGAAGGTATCTTGTGTTCAAAAAGCAAAAATAAATATCAAAGTTGGCGGTGTACAGAAATATATTATAGATCTTTAGCAGTCATAGTGGCGGTGATTGTGATTGATAAAGTTCTCTGGTTGCAGGTATTTTCAAATACAGTATCAATCAATCAATCAATCATTAATAATCATATTTTATGCTAAAATTGTTTTATTATATTGCACTTATGGAAAGCACTTTGGTTCAGCGGGTGCTGTTGTAAAGCGCTATACAAATAAAGGTTGATTGATTGATTGATTGATTGATGACCACCTCTGACTCACAGCTGTGCAGCCACATGTACTGTGGGTCATTGATGGTCCAGGCAGCAAAATGTCCATCCACCCCTGTAACCACCAGCTTCCCTCAGCGCTGAAGTCAATAAACAAAACTCTCACAGCGCTCCACTAGTAAATATCGTATTGCAATTTTTATTAATTACTAAATTGCAAATATTTTATTTTCCTAGTCTCCTTTTGGAACGGTAGTGCAGCGGTTTGCCCTCGTGCTTCACAGCTAGAAGGTCCGGGTTTGATTCCCACCTGGACGGGGTCTTTCTGTGTGGAGTTTGCATGTTCTCCCCGTGTCTACGTAGGTTTTCTCCGGGTACTCCAGTTTCCTCTACCACGAAAAACATGTACAATAGGCCTGGATGAATGAGAGTGTGTTTGAGAGTTTGCATGGGGGACGACAGATGGAAATTAGCCCATGGCTACAATCCAGTGTGGCGTGTTCATTAACAAGCACTGTCCCTATAAACCAATGAACTAAACTAATCTTTAAAGAACAGAAGTATTGCATGTTTGCCTTGGCAGGGGTTTTCAAAACAGTAAATAAAGTTCTGTAACAAACAGCACAGTAAGCAAATGTGTGCATTAAAAGTTTGATCCTTCATTCTGTCTCTGTTACAGCTGCAAGAAATCCAAACTGTTCCCCTCCAGTCATCGAGAATGGTTTCTTTGTACCTGAACGAGACACTCTCTCTCACGACACTGAGCTGTATTACAGCTGTGACGAGAACTTTAAGACAGTAGACGGCACTTGGTGGGCCACAGTTACATGTCAACATGGAAGCTGGTCTTCGATACCGGAGTGTATAGGTAAGTGTCAGCACATGCTTCATAAAAACAAACTAACAATAAAATGCATTTTCTATACAAAGCCATGAAAGAGCATGAAACGCTGAAGGCCAGTCCCTTTTGAACATTTTACTTAAAAGTCACTATAAACAATAAACTCATATAATAATAATAATAATAATAATAATAATAATAATAATAATAATAATAATAATAATAATAATAATAATAATAATAATAATAATAATAATAATAATAATAATAATAATAAAAATAATAATGCAATGGTTTTATATAGCGCTTTTCTGGACACTCAAAGACGCTTTACATTGCACTATTCGTTCATACTCGGTAGCTACTGTAGCGACAGCTGCCCTGGGGTCGACTGATGGAAACGAGGCAATCAGTCTGCGCCATCGGCCCCTCCGGCCACCACTAACCACTCACTCACTCACTACATTCGTTAGGCTTCATGGTGTTCCCAAACAGTCTCCCATCCAAGCATCGACCAGGCCCTTGCCTGCTTAGCTTCCACGGTCTGACGGGATTGGGCAGAACAAAGGCGGTATGGCCATTTGAGTTTATGCAATTGAGCCAAAGTTGTGCTGTGAAAATACTGTGTCAATCAAACAAACCTCTGCTCTCCCAGTGGCATTGTTCACCTGTGTGAAGTTAGCCCCCCATAGTGTCTCAATATGAGAGGAGAACTCTGGAGAAGCTGCTCTCTGTGATGGACAACAGTGATCACCCCCTGCATGAGGAGCTCCTTCAGTGAGAGGCTGCTCTCGCTCTGCTGCTCAAAGATAGACTCAGGAAATCTTTTTTGTCCAGAGTGATAGGCTGCATGACAAATCCTTGGGTGGGAGGGGCTAAATGGCAATGATAGCTTTACAGTAATCTCCGCACTGCCATGTTTATTGAATTTGTTCTTGTTTTTGATCTGTTGTTTTTGTGTATGAGTTATAAGTGCAGCTGATAAACTGATAATACTAATAAAGTAAATTGTATCGTATCGTATGGTGTGATTTGTTTGTAAATGTTCTTACTCTTGTGCTGTGATTTTCATTGACAATTATTTACAAAGAGAAACTGTATCCAACAATTGAGAGCATTCATTTAATACTGTTTTTGTTAACCATTCTACAGCGGACACTGCCTGCCTTGACCCGAAAATCCCCAATGCCAACTACACCGCATTTCAGTATATGAATAACCATGAAAGATTCTGGGTGAGATGTAACACTGGATACGAACTCCAGGGAACACGTGCCAGACCAATTTGTAGAAATGGACAATGGGAAGAATTACCCGTCTGTGAAAGTAAGACTTCGACACAGAAATAAAGCCGTTTCCAGCGCGGGATTAAGTTTATTATCAGTCATAAATTGTGGAACCACTTTTGGGAGGGGAAAGGGGAAAACATTTAGCTTCGGACGACCTGAATGTTGGGCCTTGTGCAAATTTACAAAATTGAAACAGTTCTGTACATTAGTGCTGGGATATCACACAAAACTATGATCAATGAAAAACATCTACTTTTACAGGGAGCAGTTGGTGTGGGCCCCCGCCACAGATCCCAAACGCTGTAATAATTAACCATGGTTATGAAGACATGTTTCCAGAGGATGCATATGCGGAGTATGTGTGTAAGAGTAACTTTGAAATGGAGACAAACAGCAACAGGACCTACTGCAGTTTAGGGCAGTGGCTTTTACCTCCATCATGCAGTAAGTGAACATATAAGTTCTTTGCTCTGACATTAAGTAACTATAAATAATGTGACCCTGCAGGACAAAAACAGGGGCGTGACCCACCGGTGACCACAGGTGTTGTTGATATTCTGTCTCTTTTACAAGACTCTACTCCTGTTTTTATGCTAATTTCATGAACCACAGTTCTTATCTTCACATTTTAATGTTCAAGTTTTGTGCTAAAATAAACTTTTTGGATTCTTCCTTTCAGCCTCTCCAGATGACCCCTATAAACCTTTGTACACGACAGGTATTTATCCAAAAACACACAGTCTCCTACTCTCTCCTGCATAACCCTTTTATAACCATTACTTATAATCAGATATTGTGTCGTTTCTCCTCCAGTCGACAAATGTGGCTCCCCTCCAATAGTTCAGGATGGAGTCGTTTTTTTTGCTGAAGACATGATGTCCGTGAGTTATAAGTGTGCACTTTGGTACAAACTAAAAGGGAACCGCGTAGTGAGATGTGCTAATGGTAAATGGACGCCAGCGCCCACATGTGAAGGTACTGATAGTTTATAAGAAAATCAATTCAAAAGAACTTAAAACTGAAATGTCGTTTGTGTGCAGCCGACTTCTGCAAGCTGGACACTTCTGCACATCATCAGCTTCAAAACAGAGGTGATGTTTATATAAAATCTGGATCTAAAACACAGTTGGACTGTTTTAATTCTAGTTGGAGAAAAGCACGTGCAGAGTGCAGAGACAATCAGCTGTTTTTGTCTGAATGTAAGTAAACACAATCCTACAAACTACCATGTTTTTAAATATAACCTGGAGAAAAACAAGTTTATGTAGATTTCTAGTATGTAGAAGTGTAAATATTTATTGTTAATTCATGTTATTTATTTATTCATTATTCATATTTTCAATGTTTTTTAACATCACTTTGTTCATCTGAATTGCTTTTATCTAGGTTGCATTTGGACGACACACCATGTAGTAAGTGACCACATTAAGTGTTTTTAAATCCTTGTGTGACAAAAAATATTTTCACTTTATTAATTCTGCAATGTGATTTGTTTCTAGAACAACTGTGAATATTCCCAGATAAACCCGTCACAGTGAAGAAGCCTCTGATGTGGTCACTGACAGGAAACTGAATATTCTACATTTATACCACAATAAAAAATATCTGAAGAAAAAGATGGTTGATAAAGAGACGCTGATACAGAAGTTGTTGCATATGGTTTTAGATAAAAGTTATTGCACACAAGTTACTTTATAGTGGTTTGTTTAATGTCAAGGTACCAGTGCTTGAAAGTGTCGACATCTTCTGATCCAGACGTTTAGCACCTTTTCACCTGAGCTTGTGGATTTCTGTGGAACAATTCACCTTTTAATATCCTAAATACAGATGCTCTGACCTGATTCATGCACAATATTTAGGTAATTATGGGCCGGATCTTATGGATCTTCTCTCTACGAAATCTAGCTAAAGTGGAACATTATTGGTTCAAGTGTTGCTTTACAAGAGATTGATCGTAAAGGCAATGAAGAAGAAGAAGAAGAAGAAAAAGATGAAGAAGAGCTTTATTTAGCACCTTTCACAGACATGGTCACAAAGCGCTTTACATGAGACAACTTTACATTCACTCCACACTCTTTGGTGGTAAAATACCTTTGTAGATTCAGTTTCCCCCGGAAGAGACTGACAGAAACGCGACTGCACACATCTGCACCAACAGTCCCTTTGACCACCATCATTCATTCACACACACCAACTGCTCACGCACATCATTCATCCTGGCCTATTGTATGTTCTTCACCCTCCTTGCCTTCAGTGTCTGCGTTCATTGTTGTATGAATGAGAGTGTGAATGGGTGAGTGGATCCTTGCTGTAAAGTAGGGCTGAAACAACTAATCGATTAATCGACAACTAATCGATTACTAAAATAGTTGTCAACTATTCCAGTAATCGATTAATCGTTTTCTAGTAAACACAGACTAAAATTGAGCAAAAAAGACACGACAATTATGTATTTTGGATGAAAACCTACTTTGTTTTTTAAAGTGAGGGTCTGCAGTGTTTTGTACATCGTAAATTTCATAAATATCTGTCTATGTCTCGTCCAATCAAAGCAGAATTAGCACAAAGAGCCTCCTACAAACGTTTACTTTAAGTGTACTCCATCCACGTGTCCTCAAGCGGCGCCACTTTAGCTTTATGTGATAAGAAAATTGAAAAAATTACAATTTCCATGCACCTTTCACAGCCAAGCGATTAATCGATTAATCGTAAAAATAATCGGTCGATTAATCGATTACCAAAATAATCGTTAGCTGCAGCCCTACTGTAAAGCGCTTTGAGTGCCGACTGTAGGTGGAAACGCGCTGTTTAAGTTGAGACCATTTACCATTTACCGAATGTGGTAGTACGCACTTCCGCTGGCAAACCAATCACCGCTAGACCCGATGCTATATATATTTTTACAGTCTATGGTTGAAGCACCTCTACATAGGGTTAACATGGAAGTTGGAGGCGTGGACGCTTTTGTTGTGTACGCACCTTTAGAGATTGAGCGAAGCAAAAGAGTTCAAAGCAATACAAGATCAGATAGAGCGGGATTATAGAGTTCAGTTTCTGCTGAGCAACTGTAGGGGGTGATGTGTTTTCCACTGTAATAAAGTCTGTTAGAGTTTAATATGGACAAGGTTTCTATTTTTCCAGTACATCTAGTTTTCTTGGTGATATTTAGAGCAATGAGAACTAGTTTGAGATTCCTTGTTTTCTTGAGTTTTGTGAGGTCCACCAGCAAGCAGAGCGACGGCGATAACGGGACGTGGTGTCAGTCCAACAGGGAGGATAGTGACTGTGTGACCTCTTCCCAGAAGTGTTTGGTAGAGCTGCTCCAACCCTTTTATAACATGTCCTATAAAAGCCACACTGAACCGCATCACATCAGTAGCTTCTGAGTGTGTTGAACACCAAACGCAGAGCTCAAAATGTGTTGACATGGTGCGGTGCTGGCACTTTTACTTTGGATCACTGGGACGTGAAATGGTGAGAGCAATTCCTTCAGCTATTTCAATGAAAAACACCTGCAAAGGATGATGTCTTATTGTCTGATCAGGTGTGGGCAAACCTTTGGATGACAGGGCCACATTGGGTTGGGACTTGCCATGAGAGCTAGGCCAGATGTGGATTGGGTTGTTTCAATCAAGTGCAATTCTCAAATATGTGAGTATGTTTATAATTGCCTGAACAAATTTAAAAGGCAATTAGATATTATCTGTCTTATGTCAATTTTAGGCGATGCATATTGGGCTTGATCTTGATTTGTGAGTCAGATTGAAGGGCCAGGTGGATTGTGCACCTGGACCATAGTTTTCCCACCTCTGCTTTGTATCGTATCTCTGGCCGTTTTCTAAGACTAAACTTGTTATAACAACACAGATGATGTCAAACCTTTTAATAATCCTTTTTGTGGCTGGGTCTTTTGGTCAAGAAATTCTTCTCTTCTCTTCACAACAGGTTCAGATTTGTCAATAGTCTGTTTATTTTGCACAGGTGTTAAACTAGTGACTACTTTTTCAGTTGATCAATGTGGAGAGGCGCCTCTGATAGACAATGGGCACATTGTGGAGCGCAGCCATGTGTATATGAGGTACAGGTGCAGATTCAGTTATCCTCTTCAAGGTGACGAAACAGTGCTCTGTCTTAACATTAGAACTTGGTCTGAACTGCTCCCCTGCGAAGGTGAGACATTTTCAGAAACAAGTCAATAACAAAGTCCACAGACAGGTTCGCAAACACTTGTGTGTGCAGACAAATGTATTCACTCGGTTAATCTTTTAATGTGATGTGTCTCATAGCCTCTCCAAACAACTCGGGGTCTGACGATAACAGCCAACCTACAAGTACTTTATCTAAACATAATTAATTCTACATGGAGAACAGCATGTGCAGAGTGCAGAGACAATCAGCGGTATTTGTCTGAATGTAAGTAAACACAATCCTACAAACTCCCATGTTTTTAAATACATCTGTAACTGGAGAAAAACAAGAGATGAATAAATTCAAAAGTTAAGATAAACAGCTACAGGTGAGGTTTTGTTTCCATATAAACGAACTATCTTTTATCTAGATTGCATATGGGGGACACACCAGCATGTAAGTAACCACATTAAGTGTTTTTTTTAAATCTATGTGTGGAAAATGATTACATTAGTTTAATCCTATCCAACATTTTCTGAAAAAAAAAAAGTACATAATTGTGTACAGTGTATATATGTATATATGTATATATTATATATATATATATATATATATATATATATATATATATATACTTTTGTAGTACTTGTAGTTCAATAAGTGCTTCATGTCTGAACGTCACTTTCGAGGTGTGAGAAATAAAACAATTATTGGGACCATACAAGCTGTGCGGTTCTTTTCGCCTTCAAAACACTTCACCCGCATAAAGTGTCTGAGTGTGAATGGGTGACTGGTTCCTTGCTGTAAAGAGCTTTGGGTCTAATGAAGGTATAAGCATTATGTAAGATTATTTGAGCTTTACTTGAGTAAACATGTTTAGCCACCTCTGATGGTTATGTGTATGTTTGGTTGGTTTTAGGCAGAATATTTCTGGGTCAATTTGCAGGAAACAAACTGTCAATCATCTCTACAAAAAGTAATTAAGGCCGAACGTTATTAGTTCATTGTGAACTATTACAAAGTGTTGCTTTAGGTCGATCACACAGGCTTATTTTTTTCACTGATATGTATTTAGTTTCCTGATATGTCCATAAAAATAGTAAATTAGATTGCTTCTAAAAGTGATCCAATTACTTATTTAATTACATTAACTTAAAAGTAATCTTATTACTGATTATGAGTAACTTTAATTTTAAGAAGGATGAAGCAAATTTGTTTAGGTCCGCCCCACGTGCCGGGAAAATCTCTCTCTTCACACTCTTTCAAGTGTTTCTTGCACTACCACATCACTGACAACAGACCCCAATATTCATTGCTCTCGAGGAGATCAACTAAAAAATAAAGTACATTTTCCAGCTTTGGCAACAAATGTTGTTTATTGTTTATTTGGTCGGGACAGTGCAGGTTAATGAACATATGGGACTTATGCATGTAAATAAACCACGCTGGATTGTGGCCTTGGGCTAATTTCCATCCGTTGTCCCACACTCGCACTCTTAAACACATTCATCCTGACCTATTGCACATGTTTTTTGGGAAACCGGAGAAACCTACGACACGGGGAGAACATGCAAACTCCACACAGAAAGGCCTCGTCCAAGTGGGAAACTTATAGCTGTGAACCACAAGTGCTAACCACTGCGCCACCGTGCCACCATGTTGTTTACTAACAGTCAGTGTGACTAGTTATAACACATTGTTATTAGAGCTTACAAAGATTGATGACAGGCAGGACATGGCCCAATAGATTTGAACAGATTCTCCAGCTAAAGCCTGACAAGGCTGAAATTATTTGGCCTCATTCGTGAATACTTTCCTTAGAAAAAGAAGTTTCCAGAGAATTAAGTCAGGTTCACGAAGTATTATAAAGAAGCCAAATTGCAGAAGGATTTGATCACACAAACACTTTGCCTTCACTTAAAAGTATGTGTATCTCCCAAGCAGGAATAACACTGTGGAATGAGTTAGATAAAGAGGCTAAATGGAGCAAGACTTTAAAAGAACAATGCAATGTTACAATGACAATAAAGCACTTACTTACTTAAAAGTTCTTGAACCTTGTTTTAAGAACTATCGTTTGGATTTTTATAGTGTATTATACCTTTGCGGGAAATTTTTATTTTCATGTTCTTGTATGTTTTGTTTGGCCTTCGTCATCACAAAAGGCTTTTACGCTCAGTACTCCAGTAGCATTTTCAGTGAGTACTTTTTAATAAAATTAAAATATTTGCATGACCACTTTCTTGTTCATTTTAATAACATTACTTCTTCTGTAAAACAGAATTTAGAATTTTTCTGAAACATTTTCAAAAATGTAAAAGTTCATTTCTTTGTACAAAGGTCAACAACAAAGTGCTTTATCAGAACAACAAGTGCTTTCAAGACAATCAGTGAGTGTTTTCTGAGTTGGTGACACTCGACACTGAAGTGGCAGACTCCAGTCCGAGCAGCGTACCCAGGTACGACTGCTCTCTGGGGTCTAAAATCTGATCAGGCCTCACAGGGTGGACTACATTAGAGGGCTGTGGGTTCAATGTATACTTTTCCAAGAAGGCCAGCTCTGTTGCAGACTGGTAGCTTTGTTGTTGTTGTCCCTGGGCCTGCACTGCTCTGTGAGACTCTCTCTGCTTTGCCCCATCCATCGGGACAGACACTAAAGTTAAAGGAACACCGGTGCTGGCATGAGACGGGCTGCTCTGGCTTTGGCCTGCAGGCTTGGGCTCGTTAAAAGGCTTTGTGGGTTCATCATAGGGAATCGTGACCAGTTTGTCGTGGCTGAGTGTCCCGACAGGCTGTGCAGGGTCGCGGGTGTTGTGGACGTGATCCACGTGGTATTTGAGTTTGTCTTTCCGTTTGAAGGTGGCGCTGCAGTGAGGGCAGTTGAAGGGACGGTCATCTGAGTGGATCACCATGTGCTTTGTCAGTGTCTTCTTAATCCTGAACGACTGGTGGCACTCGGGACATTTGTGAGGTTTCTCCCCTTTGACAGAAATAACAGTGACTAAAATCAGAGACGCCTATTTTGTGTCTCTTTCAAAAATTTCCAACTGTTCAGGGCAGGCTCAAAGTTGTGAACCACAGGTCTTGAAGGTTTTGTGGCTTTAAAAAATACTTACCCGAATGAGTTCTGAAATGGCTTTCTAAACTGGACTTTCCTTTAAATTCCTTCTTGCAGACCTCACATTGATGCATTGCTGTTTTGTACCTATCACCCACACAAGATCAGAATTATTACAAACATTATTGTTTTAATTCATCTTGATTTGCAAAATTTTTGTGTGTTATTTATGTCACTTTTTGAGTGTTTAATATGATAGCAGAAAAACTTAATCCCACTACATTCAATACTGATTTCTGTATTTTAAATTACAAAGACCTCAAACCATAATCTATTGGTGCGATTAAATGGCTGGAGTCAACTTTTGCAATTGGTTTCTGCATTATTAAGAGAAAAACAAAGTGAACACTTACTTCTGCCAAACTTTCTGTCCCAAGTGAACAGTTTTATAGTGGACCGTCAGATGATCATGCCGCCTGAAGCACTTTCCACACTCTTCGCACTGGTGTGCTTTCTCACCTTGACCAAGTTAACCACAATTATAAGTCTACCATAAAAAGAGTTGATGAAAGCTGGTAAAATATGAATGATGACGTTAACCGTGCCATACCGGAGTGTATTTTCTGATGTTTGCTCAGATGATCATGGCGGATGAAGGTTTTCCCACACTGAATACACTCGTAACGCCTGTCGTCATGGTGAACACGCAGGTGAAGCCTAAACAAAATAAAAGTCATTTCATTTAAACTGCATTCAGAAGTTTTTGTAATGAAATTCAACACGACATCCAGTGCGGTTAGTTTTAATGAAAGCATGTTTCCAGCCCTTGGTTGGGCTGTCATAAAGAGCAGACCCTGGCTCGCAGTATGTATCACACAGGGTCAAGCTGTAAAGTCGTACTATCTCTGTCATAGCCTTGACTGTGGTGCTCAGGCGCCACTCTCAGTCACTGAATGTTTGCTGGCGCATCAGTATGACGCTCTGAGAGGGTATTTATTCCTCTTCTGTGGAAGCATAGACAGACTTGAATGGTAGGACTAGTGCAATGTTTCGAGTTCATGTCTCCAGGTCTCGCACCGATGGTAAATAAACTTCTCCTGTATAAAGACATCCAGACTGCTGCCTATTCTTCATCTATCCTCTCAGACACCATTGTTATTTCTCTAACAGCGGGCACAAAGCCTGACCCGAGCCTGACCAGTTGACTTAAATTGCAGGCCTGAGGCTGAAACATTACACATTGAAGGTTTGATCAGAGTGCACTCTGCTCAGAGCATTCAGGAGCAGCAGTACCGAGAAGTGCACGCTATGTTTGAGAGGTGCAGGGCAGGTTACACGCACAAACAGCACAGGCGTCTGCGTCTCCCTCGTCGCTCATAAACATCGCGCTGCATTTACAAAAGCCAACTTTTTACACACTAACACGAATCAAACTGCTCATTTAGCCACTGTCCTGAGAGAAAGATCAAATAGCGATGGTCTCAGTGTAGTGCCAGGATCAGCGCCAAGAAGCGCTGGCCTCGCCGCTTCAAAAACGTGACAACACGTAAACACTTGCACCCCTACAGACAGCACCCCCCTCACATCACAGTGAAAAGGCAACTCCTCTGTTTTATAAAGTACAATCACATTTTGCATCCAGTTATTAACTAAACCTATATGCATACATATGGCACTGACCTGTAGGAGCTGCCATGACGGAAACTTTGGCCACAGATACTACAGAGGTGTGGCCTCTCCCCGCTGTGGATTCGCATGTGCTCCCTTAATGTTGTCCTTTAGAAATGCAGAATTATATAAAACATTTATTTTGTTTTACCAAATTACACAGTGTAAGACATGGAATTTAATTGATCAGGACCTACCTCTCCCGAACTGACTTCCCGCAGATAAAGCAGCTCCACTTTCTTTTGCCTCCATGTGTACACTCAACGTGCCTCCTTTTGTTGCCTGAGTCGTTAAACTGACGCCCGCAGATCTCACAGGGGAAGGGACCTAACATGACGTGGTAAAATGCAGTCACAATTACCAGAATCACCACGGCAGAAGTTACTGTTCAGTGGATAATGTTACATTTACCTAGATGTAGCTTTTCTTCGTGCTTTAACCTGGCAAATCTAGACTTGAGGTACTCGTCACAAAAGGAGCATTTAAAAGGCAGCTCTTGGGAGTGTAAAATCATGTGTTCCTGGAGATGAGGCCTGCGCAAGAATGTCTTTAGACAAACCTGTGGAGGACATTGAGGGCATTTTTAAAAACCCTGTCAGTCCTTAAAGGGGGGGTATTATGCAAAATCGACTTTTTCAAGCTTTACATCATGTTATTATGTCATTCCCTCATTAAAAACACGCCTGAAGTGTTGCCTTGGCACATTCACGTATTTTTGAGTAATCTGTAAAAACTCTGATGGCAGCCATCCTAGGGACAGCTTTGCCTGAGTCCTCCTAGGAACGCCCCCACCTCCTGGAGACGGCTCCGAGCTTTCGTCACCAGCCGAGTAACCAACCATTGCTCCTCAGCAGAACCCCCTCCCCACTGATGCCACAGACAGCGTGTGGAGGGGGCGTGTCGGAGAAGGTCAGAGGATCTTAATTAATTTTATACAAGGCAGTTATTCTAGTTTACTGCATTTACAGACCAACAGAAGGTTTCGTCATCATTGTTGTGTGCTATAGACTGGTGCTATGTGATTGAAAAAAGCATAATACCCCCTCTTTAACACAAACTGAGTGCATAATGTCTGCTCTTACAGCACACTTCCAGCCTTCACTCCGCTTCTTTTTCTTCTTCTCTTGGATATGATCAGGATGAAACCTAAAAAAAATAAAGAAAATACATTTCTTGGTTTAATAACAATATAAAATGTTTACACTGACAGTATGTTTAATCTCTGCTCTTGCCGTGCGTATTATCGTTGTGTCCTTGAGCAAGAGACTTCTCTCAAGTGGTCTCCAGTACCTGCACATTGTTGTATGAAGCTACTGTTGTAGTCACAGCTGCCCTGGGGTAGACTGACAGAAGCAAGGCAACCAATATGTGCCATTGGCCCCTCCGACCACCACCAACCACTCACTCACTCCATTCACCCAGGCTTCCTGGAGTTCCCAGACGGTCTCCAATCCAAGCACCAGCCAGGCCCTTCCCTGCTTCGCTTCTGAGATCTGACCGGGATCGGGCTGAGGCGATGAGTGTTGAGCAATGTAGGAGCCTAAATTATGTTTTGTTCTGTAAATAGTTTATCAGTTTAAGTCATAATTATTTTGTTTGGCAACGTTTTGGTAATTTCGTTATGGGTTTTGGTTTATGGTTATTTTGGCCCAATTTACTTTTCTTCAAGTTATCTGGTTTAAGTAATCATTTTCATAATCATAATTTTGGTATTTGGTAAATTGTTTTTTGTCATATTTTGTTTGGTTATGACGCTATATCATGACGCTGCGCACAGTGTCGCATTTGTGGGGAGGGCAGCTCACAGAATGGAGCCAAACAGTTTTTTGACCTCTGCTACCACTTTTTTTGTAATCCCCTGTCTGTCATTTAATGTATGTTTTTTACTCACTGAAGAGTTTTTAAACTGCACATCTTGACTCTATGGATTTTATTATTGACGGTGTTTTGGATTACTAACTTTGGACATGCTAAGGGCGCAGCGAGTCATGCTGGCTTCCTTTCATTTTAGAACCTACAAGCAAGTTACTTAAAAATTGTAATATATTCTATATACAAACAAAAATGTTTGTATTATATATTACTGTTTCAAAAATGTAGCTGAGTTACACTAGTTTGAGTTACTTTTGGCAAAATATAAACTGAATACAGTAATAATGCCACCAAGCGAAAGAGATTTCCTTTTCCTTCACTTTTCCATGCTCTTGTGTTTTGAGGACATTAACAGACTGCAGATCTTATACACCTGAGTCCAACTTGATTTCGTGCTGCATTTTATTTGGGGGAGTTTGGCACTTTTTGTTCATACTTTTAACCTCTTAACCCCCACCTGAACCAAGCACATTTTCTCCAGTTTGGCTTTACCTACATCGAAAAGCTTCTTGAAAAACCCTTGAAAATAGCACACACAAAAAAACCTATGAAAACGCCACAAAAAATGGGCAAAAAAACAAAAAAGCAATGACACAAAAAGGTGACATGCCCAGTGGAGGAACATAAAAACACGACCTTTCTTTGCGTTTGAGTGAATATCTATTGTTACCTTTTGACGTGCTTTGCCAGAGTCTTCTTGCTGGCATGTAGCCTGTTGCAGAAGGGACACTGGTGCTCCTTCTTTGGGAGAGCAGTGTCATTGTCGTGCTTCTTCTTGTGGACGGTGAGGTTGGACTTGGTGGAGTAGCACTGGAGGCAGATCTCGCACTGGAATGGCTTCTCTCCAGTGTGGACCCGAGTGTGACTCTCATACTTGGCTATAGAAGTAGCACATTTTCAGATTCAAGTCTTCAGCATCACATAAAAATAATTACTCTCATTGTTGTCTTGATTCTACCCCAAATAAACCTTAACCATCAATTTTAGTCAAAGTCATATTTTTGCAGACTAAAATTAGACTAAATTAAAAGTGTGAAACTAAAACTATGACTAAATTGGTCATATATTTGCATTCGTGTAAAATATGACAATATAAACTTCCAGTGAAAGTTTGAAAAGGGCTGATTTCGTTTCAATTCACCACCAAAGGATAGGATTCTGTGCTTTGTTCTTGTGGAGAACAGATATGAAGCAGAAGACTGATTAAATATGATTATACTCAATGCTATAAATGCAAAATTGACTAAATTGATTAGATTTAGTCGACTAAATGTACATGCAATTTAAATAAAACCAGATTAAAACTGAAATACAATTATCTGACTGAATCTTGACTCAAACTAAATCAAAATATGTTGTCAAATTGAACACTGACCTTAACACAGACAGTGAGGACTCCTTCTTTATAGATACAATTTTGCACAAATGTTGTTAAAGGTACACTGCCTAACATTTTGGACTATACTGCTGCCATCAGTACAATACATGCTCCTAATGACCAGCTCGACACAGAAAATGCTATTACTGCAGTGAGAAATGAAAGAATGGATTTGGATGGGAACCTAACCTGTTTAAATCTCAAATTCTGCTGACTTTAGTCGACATCTCCATGGAAACGAGCTGTACCCACTCCCGGTAAAGTTATGTCATGTCTTAGGAAAGCTGAGCCGCTCACAGCAAAATCACATGTTTGTTTGAGGTATTTTTCAATGCTGAAAATATCTGTCATAAAATAAAAGCTTGCATTTCAATTCAGTGTGGCTTTAAGTTAGAGAACCCTACATAATAGTAAATTCCCAACTGAATGTAAGATTGTTAAAACCATGACTATCCACACTAAATAAAATCATACCTGCTCGGTCAAAGACTTTGTCACACTTAGGACACTGCAGCCTTTTCTTGTTGGACGCCTGAAGAATAACTGGGGCCAGTCCTTCAGGATACTCCTGGACAATGCTTCTCGGTGCTTTTGGCTTCCTATTAAGAGCGCTTGTTTCATTTGGTTGACTTGCCGTTTTATAGTGTTGTAATTGAGGTACATCCATTTGATTGCCATCATCGTCTTGTTCAACATCACCATTGTCATCTTGAAAGCTGAGGTCACTTGCCTCATCTGCAACTTCCTGATTTGCTTCGCTTGCAGCTTCACCCGTTGGATCTTTAAGGATTTTTGTTTTTTTAGTGACTGTGCTTTCGCATTCATAATCGGTCTTATACTGCAAGGCCCTTTTTCTACGGGATGATCTACGTATTTTTGCTGTACTTTCATTCTCATTTGCTTCAGTTTTTGCCTCACTGTCCACTTGCCCTTCACGTCTTTTGCACACACTATTGCAAGCACCCTCAGTGTCTATGGGATGTGTCGGCAAATCACCACAGGTCAAATCAACCTGAGTAAAAGGAGATTTTGACTGAGCATCTTCTGAAAGCAGTTTAAGCACATCCATCATATCCAAAAACCGTGCGGCTGCTGTTAAAATTGGGATGTCTGCCTCTGTAACTATACATTCTGATGTGTATAAAAATTCAAGCAAATGTCGGAAAACGGGCTCGTCTACGTGGTCCAGGGTTACATGTGAGGCATCTGGATTTTTAGAAAACTCCGCGTGGAAGTAGCTGCTTCCGTGGGCCAGGACGGCCTTGTGAGCGCAGTGCATCTCCCCACCCACAGACACGGACACATCGCAAAACCTCTGCCGCTCCCGGTCCTCATTGAGAAACTTGAGGAGGTTCTGACTGTGATGGGACATAGTGAGGCATCTGGTCAGCGCTTTGGGGGCTGCTTCAACGTTCGGAGATGTTTTGCAGATCAGAACTTTTCCACTTTTCTCTTCACCGCTGCACAGGGAGCTGGTTAGTTTCTTCATTTTTCACCGTCTAAACACAAAATTACAACAATGAATTGAAGGAAAAAATAACAGCTGCCAAATATTAAAGAGTTACTAACCCCCTCTTCCAGAGCCTCAGCCTCAGAGCCTCAGAAATGAAAATCTCAACAGTAAGGGGAAGTTGCCTGTTTTAAAAAATAATTTTGTATGTTTTTATCCTCCTTGAATTTTGAATAAAGATCCAACCAAACTGTGGAAGCAATTTGCCATGCTGCTGAAATGTTTTTGATCCTTTAACACTTTATTTTTTTTATGTATCTATTATTTTTCCACTGTTAATCTACTTGACTTGCCTGTTTTGCTGTTTTTGTCTCCACGAGATGCTGTAATAGAGTTCGGGAATGTGATGTCATGTCGCTAAGCATTATGGGATTAGTAGCAATTGTAAACAAATGGAGATTTTGAAAGTTAAAATACTGGCGTTATTGTTCACATTAAAACACTTGGACACCACAGTGAGTTAGATGTATTTACCAGCAGTAACTCAGCAGCTAACGGAGCTGTTCCACGGCTTTTTCCTCCACTTTTTATACTGTTTTTTAGCTAATGTTAGTCAATGGAAATGTATGCTAACAGCTGCAAAGATGGCCGATCTCCATGGTAACTGTGGAAGTTCCCGAACTCTATAAACAGTAAATAAAAAAACACCCACAAAATTACACCATGAGGTAAAAAACAAAAACAAAAAAACTTATCAAAACAATGGACAATAATAATAAAATACTACTATACTACTACTACTACTACTACTACTACTACTACTACTACTACTACTACTACTACTACTACTACTACTAATACTACTAATACTAATACTACTACTAATAATAATAATGAAAATAAAATATTAACTTAATATTCATTTATAAGTAACTTTGTCTTCCTTGTTGCACACATGTAATAACAAATAGCGCGTTTTCACGTAACGTCAATAAGCTAACAAAGAGATGCGGAAACATGCTAGCACGGAGAATATATTAATCTAAATGCTTCATACCTATGAACAACTACAGGCAATAGGCTCCCATAGCAAATGTCTGATCGCATTATTCACACAAAACACTGCGTCGTTTGTAAAGGTCCCTGTCGCCCTCCTCACGGACCCCCAACATCACCGCAGCAGCTGCTGTCAGTGGGTTGGCCCCGTCTGAGGAGAGTGTTGACAAACGACACGGCGGTGACCAATAAAACGAATCCAAAATGCAAAAACACAATAGCATTCTTCATACCTTCAACGTTATGGGCGACGTACGGATTCAGGGATCATAGCGGCCAATGCAGGTGCGGCCCAAAACAAAGCTATTCAAAATAGTTTAATGTCAATTCAGAAGATTAGCCAGAACGCCCCATCTTGTTCATACCGTAAATGTCGCACGCCTCAACAAACCGGGCGCTCATTGGCTGCGAAGGCTTTTGTTCTGCCCAATGATCAGTGCACGCTCGATTTACAGGAACATACGAAGTGTTGAGCCAAAATGTATTTTTGCAAACACGTTACATTTATACAAGAACTTGAAGCAAATATGGCTACAGGAAATGGACAACAGCTTTTTGTTTTGTTTTACAAAATTGTCGACCACTGAGCAGTGAGCACTCATTATGAGCCCATACATCAACTCAGAATTGTTTTAATCTCAAATACATCTATAATAAACCCATTTTCACAGTAAAGACCAAGCCAATTATTGACTGCTTTCCCTGTATTTTCTGTCAAGCAGGTATACAATTAACTAATCAGAGTTATATATAATAGCCTAGTCTCTCCACAAGTCCTCTGGTGAACTGGTCAGTTTAGGTCATTCTATAGAATTGAGTCAATTAGGGATGTTGAAGATAACTCAAATAAGCTGAACCCTGAACCTTCCCAGCTAGCACATTTAAACTGTAAGACACAGTAAGTGCATTAGCTTAATCCTCTATTTGGCGCACAGCTCTCTGTGAACATGTTTCAGTGTCCATGCAGTGAGAGAAGGATAAAGATGTCCAGGGTTGTCTTAATGTAGATTTTGTCTTCTGAGAAAATGCAGTGGCTCGTGCACTTTTGGATTTTATTTATTCTTTGTACAGGTAAAGTTGTTCCTATTCATTGTCTCATTTTGAATGTGCATGTTGATGGCCTATGACATCCAGATATAATGACAACAATTGTGCATATACTAAAATCTGTTTTCAATTTGCTTTTTTTTATGCATAGGTGCTTTCTCAAAAGACAGTATTAATGGATGTGAACAGCAGCCATGCCAGAATGGAGGGACATGTGAAAGCCATGGAGAAGGTGCCCGTTGCCTTTGCTCCAAACAGAGCCAAAATGGACGCCTTTATGGAGGAGAGAACTGCGAGATTGCACTTACAGGCTGTGATGATGACCAGTGTGAGAATGGGGGAATCTGTTCCCCTCAGTTTGTTGGTGGTGAACATACTTTTACATGCTTTTGTGTCACTGGCTTCACTGGCTCAAAGTGCCAGACACAGACTGTCTTCTCTTTTGAATCACAGGGATACATGTCCGTACCTCTTCCACACCTGCAAGCTCCTGTTAATGTGACTTTTAGTTTCAAGACTGATCAAGAAGCCGGGACTCTTTTGCAGCACAGAGTGGATAACTTGCTCCTCAGCATTGAACTTGTTGATGGACACCTTTGCCTTCAAAGTTCACAATACAGAGGACCCAGCTCTTTAGTTCAGACGCTCCCAGATTATTTATCTGACAACAAGTGGCACACAGTGGAGGCATCACTGGGGGGTAGAGTCAGCCTGATGCGGCTGCTCTGCACTGAGTCCAACTGCTCCAGAGAAACTCGTCCTGAGATCATAGAGCTGGAAAACACCTCTCCACTCACACCAACACCTACTCACAGCCTCACTGTAGGATCAGTCAGTCACATTTGGGGATCAAATAGTGAATCAGTGAATCCTACAGCTTTTTTGGGATGCTTCAGAGACATTTTTGTGGATTCACAAATGGTGTTTCCAGCTTCAACAACTGATTATATTCAGACAAATGTTACTTTAGGCTGCAGCAATAAAGACGTATGTGTTGAAAGCCCATGTCAAAACCGAGGCCGCTGTGTGAGCCACGGGTGGAGGAGCTACACCTGTGAGTGCCACAGACCTTATGAAGGCCCCCACTGTGAAAAAGGTAATGTATAGCAATGGTTCTTACCTGGTGAAGTCGGGACCCAAAAGTGGGTCACGGAACAGTTTTCAGTGGATCACGAGCCGGTCCCTGGGAACATTTCTTTCTATTTATCTATTAAAAGATTACAAACATACTACCATGACTCAAATGACACTGCTGTGTTGTTTTGATCTTGATTTCTCAGATGTTTAATGCAATATTTAGAAGGGAAAAAAATGCTGTATTTCGCAATGTATATACAAATGAAATTCTTATTTGGCTTGTCATCCTAGGGTAGAAGTGGGTCTCAAAGCCATACCAGTTGATATCCACTGGTATGTAAACTCTTTTAGACCAATCAACATTTATCACAGAACATAGAACTAATCAAAGACAGATTGTTTGAGCCTTAATCTGTTCAGAAGAAGAATCACTTTGCTTGGACGAGGAGTGTTGCCAGTTGGATGCAAATGAGCTTACTCCACCGAAATAGAACAGAATACTCATGCACCTTGAAAGCATTTGACCACACCTGGCAGAGCTGACCTGCTCTGCCCTGGCAAATGACAACTCTTAGACCACGCCATATGACAGAGTAATTATTGTCAAAGCAGCTCTTGACATCACTGCAACAGACCAGTTTGCATGCTATACTGTAGCAGTGGATCTCAAACAGAGTGGTGGTGCATCTGTAACTATTTAAAGAGGGGGTATTATGCTTTTTTCAATCACTTAGCATCAGTCTATATCACACTACAATGATGACGAAACCTTCTGTTGGTTTGTAAATGCAGTAAATTAGAATAAGTGCCTTGTATAAAATTGCTCTCTCAAAATGGCTGCAGTGAATGTCTTGAAATAGGCCTCTGTCTCTTTAAGAACCTCTGACCCTTTCCGACACGCCCCCTCCACACGCTGTCTGTGGCATCAGTGGGGAGGGGGTTCTGCTGTGGAGCAGTGGTTGGTTACTCGGCTGGTGATGAAAGCTCGGAGGCGTCCAGGAGGTGGGGACGTTCCTAGGAGGACTCAGGCAAACCTATCCCTAAGATGGCTGCCACCAAATATGTGAATGTGCCAAGGCAACACTTCAGGCATGTTTTTAATGAGGGAATGACATAATAACGTGATGTAAAGCTTGAAAAAGTCGATTTTGCATAATACCCCCCTTTAAAGAGTTTATTTCACTTCCACTTTTGTAATGCATCGTGATGTTTTTCTCTTGTTAAAACATGGTTTACACCCAGCTTAGGCATAATTCAGTCTAATCTTAGACCAAGTTTAGTCCTGATTTAGCCTTGGTGGTAGGTCATGAGGCAAAAAGTTTGGGAATCATTGCTTTACAGTATATCATGCAAAGTGGCCTATATTATATAATACAACACAACACCAAGTGTTAGCCTGACAAACAAGTCCCACAGTCTTAAAAAAAAGGTCTGGCTGGTCAAGTTCTTAATTTCTCTTGTAACATCTCCAAACATATACACGGGTAAATGTTGGACCTCTATAGGTTTAAATGTAATCATTTATTAATGCTCTAATGTATTGTCTTCACTTCTATTTTACAGAGTATGTCACGGCAAGGTTTGGCAACAAAGACCAGCAGAGTTATGCAGTTTTCTCATTGGATGATGACCCTGGAAACACTCTAATTGTATCCATGTTTGTCCGCACCAGACAGTCCAGTGGCCTGCTCCTAATCCTGGCCAACAGTACCAGTCAGTACCTCCGCTTGTGGTTGCAGGATGGCATAGTCAATGTCCAAATCAACAACTTTGAGACTCTTGTGGGCCGCAGCGTCATAAGTGATGGACATTTCCATTTACTGACAGTTACACTGGAAGGAACAACAGCCAGTTTGCTCCAGTCAGCTCAAAACCAGGGCTCTGCAAATATCAGGCATATTCAGGCTAATTCTGGAGATTCAGTTTATGTTGGGGGTCTTACTGACCCAAGGGCCAGTGCATCCTTTGGGGGCTACTTTAAAGGCTGTGTTCAAGATCTAAGGATTAACAACAAACGATTGCAGTTCTATCCAGTAGAAGCTATGGTGGAGTCGAACAATCTGCAGCAGCTCAACAACGTTGAACAAGGATGCAGCAGTGATAACGCATGTGCTGTGAGTGTATTGCAATATTTAACTCAAAAATACAACAAATAATATACAGTTCCCTGGATTCGTGTTGGTTTGACCGTGTGTTCTTTATAGGTCAACCCCTGCCTTAATGGTGGAGTTTGTTACTCAATGTGGGACGACTTCATCTGCAACTGCCCCCCTAACACTGCAGGTCGTCGCTGTGAAAAGGTCAAATGGTGTGAAATGTCCCCTTGTCCGACCTCAGCTGTCTGCCAGCTCCACTCTCAGGGTTTTGATTGTGAGTATCAAACTAGGATGTAATTGATTTAATCGGTTGAAGTGTTGGATCATGCTGACGAATTTAGCTTGTTTGTGTTGTATTTAAATTCATTCCAGGTTTATCCAATGTTACAATTCGTACAAAGGACAGCCCGCTGCATTACAGAAGTAATGGCAACATCAAGCACAGCTTCAACAGGTTCTCCATAAGCTTTCGGACAAGGCAGGCTGCTGCCACATTATTGCATGCACAAAAGGACTTGGACTTTTTCACTATGTCCCTAATAGACTCCCAGCTAACACTGCAGCTGCAGGTTGGATTTGACCAAAATGTCAGTGTAGTACACACTGTGGGTCCAGTTAGTGATGGCCTGTGGCACACTGTAGATCTAAAGATTGAGCATTCTTCTACAATGCAGACTCCTCTATGGATCCTGGCCCTAGATGGAAATAAAATGCTAATTGAAGGGTCCAGAATGCATCCACAGGCTCTGGATTTTCTTAGAGAGGAGACAGACATTTTCCTTGGTGGGCTGAATAAATCTGGTGGCATGAAGCTGTCTGGTTGTCTCGGACCAGCTGAGATCGGAGGCCTTGTTCTTCCTTTCCACAAGGACATTGAACTAAACTTCCCAAGACCACAGCCAGAGCAGTTTTTGAGAGTAGACGGTAACACTGTTAATTTACAGTATGGTTGCTGGGGAGCCAGCGTTTGTGACGTCAACCCTTGTCAGAATGGTGGCGTCTGTGAAGATATCTTTGATCTGCACCAGTGCACATGTTTGCCTGAGTGGACAGGGCTTTTGTGCCAGGAGTCCACTGACAGGTGCCTCTCTAGCCCCTGTGTATTTGGAAACTGCTTAAGCATGTCTGGGGAGTACAAGTGTGACTGTGAACCGGGGTATGAAGGACCCCAATGTGAGTCTGAAGTCAACGTGTGTGAAAACAGTAACTGCAGTAATGGTGCCACATGTCTTCAGGGCTTGGAGAACTACGCATGTCTTTGCCCTCAGAATCTGACAGGACAATACTGCAAGTAAGTTCTCTTTACAACAAAAGTAATCACAAGGAATATGGATTTTATAGTTTGTAGTAATATTAAAATGCTTTGGCAGTGACAAAATTCGTGAAATCCCATGGTACATCGAGGTGCAGCCGTAAGACCAGCTACACTGTCCTAATACATCTATAAAAGCTTATTATTCTGAAATGATTAAACTATTTTCTGTATCTAGACTTCCTCAGTTGCCTGTAGCTGCTTGTATTGGCACACGGTGGAACTACAGTTGCTACAATGGAGGAAACTGTTCTAAAGATGACAATTCATGTCACTGTTTGCCTGGTTTCATCGGAGAGTGGTAAGATAAATAAAACATGCGATTGCCTTGAACCATGGTATTTTGTATGTAGTTTGCCTATACAAATAAAATATTACATTTTCAGCGTTTCTTTGTGCTGATTTTGTATTTTGACTATTTCAGGTGCGAGAGGGATGTGGATGAATGTGCCTCTGATCCGTGCATGCACGGAGGATTTTGTGTTAACTACATCAACAGCTATGAGTGTGTGTGCGACGTGAACTACACAGGTGTGCACTGCCAAATTGACATCAGTGACTTCTATTTGTATCTGTTCCTGGGATTGTGGCAGAACCTGTTTCAGCTCGTGTCCTACCTCGTCATGCGCCTCGATGATGGCCCAGAGGTGGAGTGGGGTATCCATATTGACTAGAGACTTGTATTTGTGCAGAGATTAACTGTTGTTCAAAAGGGATGTCTTGATATTACAAAATATTAGTGCTTATGTTATGGTTTACACTTTGTAACATACATTGTGTGGACACCTTTATCTCAACTGTAAGACTTCACTTGCAGTCATAGTTCCACATGTGCCTTCACCTCCACAATTGATGTGGAACATTGTGGAGATTAAAAGGAGTGAGTGTGTACACATTCTGTGTGCTGTGCATGCTGTGACACAAGAGGATATATTATATAGTGCGTGTGTGTGTGTGCGTGTGTGTTAGAAATAACACAATTTGCAAATGATGATCTGTTCTGTTTTTGGTTACAATTGATTAAATCATCTACTGAAGTAAAGCAAATGTGTTTTATTAACTAATACATAAAATGTCCATACGCACATTCAAGCATCAACTCATTTTAAACTTGTAACTTAACTCACAAAAGCGTCCTTCAAGAGAAAAGTTCAAACACAGAGGACAGCAATTAGTTTGTTGTACGTGACCATGATGAATTGGATAAATTTTACCCTTTTTTATGTAGCGTACGGTCACAGAGTTCTTTGTAGATCCTTTTTCGTATCTTTGGTGTGTCTTTTTGCAAAAAATGCAAAGGTTCAGACAGAGCAAGGCATCTGGAATACTAGGGTGAAACACAGTAATTACAAAAAAAATCAAACCAGAAATGGCAAACTTCAAATCCTTGACAACCCACCTCCAATATAAACACGCCACAGTCGTTCTCATTGGTTTGTTGTGGGATTTCCTAAGACGAACAGTAGATGGCGACAGCACTCCGCGTTAATACAACGACAACTTGGTGTAGAGAAGCACGTTTCAGAAACGGAAACAAAAAATCCTACCTCGTTCGATGACACTGTCCAGCCCATTTCAAAAGCTGATTGTTTCTTCTCTTTTGCCTCCTTTAACAAGTATTTCACAATGTTCTGTTGAGAGTAAAATACAAAGTTACAAATTCTTGCTCAGTATATGTTGTAAATAATTCATATTTAATTTAATGCTTTAGTTGTTACTCTTGCAACTTTCTGAAGACCTATTCCTTGAGAGTCATACAGAATGACTGTCTTCTTGAGGAAATCTGCAGTCACCAAACACCAATGAACCTCGAGGTGGACGGGCACCAGGAGCAAACGTTTCGAAAACAAATCCACCTAAAAGAAAAACAATAATGACAAATACTCCATTAAAAACGTTACAACAACACAAGCACCTACCTGCTTTGTCCATCTCTTGACTCCTTCATATCCCTTGTCCATGAGTTGTTTGTGGAAAAAGCTGTTGAGGAAATGGACCTAGTGCAAAAACAAATGTTCGAATATTTCACAATTGTCGAATATTTCACAAAATATCTATATTTTTTAATGTCACGTCGAAAACAAGCTTAAACTAGCATCTTACTAGGTTACAGATTAACTGTAGCCCTATTTGGATTTGCCATATAAATCTATACAAATCATCAATTTCCCCACAGCAACCATGGACTTGTGCGGCGGCACACCCTGGTTGAAAACCCCTGTGCTAAAACAATTTTATTAAGATTATTTTTTTGTATATTCATACATCCGAACGGATGCATTTTATGTTCTTTTTTTTCTTTTTAAATGGCAATACTAAAGTGCTAAATAAATAAATAAAAATAAATAAATAAATAAGATTCCCTCTTGGGATAACATTGAAAATGTGTTTTCAAACTTATCAATCTTATCCCAAGATTGTTTTAAAGAAACATACAGTCAGGCTTTAAAGGTCAATAACAACTACAACTTAATACATAGCCATTTTACCTTAGAATCAGCAGACTCCATTATCAGTTCTCCATACATGTTTATCACCTGAAACGAAATGGTACAACATGTCATTATATCCCAAATGTATACCAGAGTAAATTACAGATTTTTAAAAATGTTTTATTCAAACCTGGTCATTTAGCCAGCTGTCATTGGCCAATGTTGACAAGTCATCCAACGTCAGTCTGTGCTTCTTATATTTGACTAAATATGGGATAGTACTGACTATTTTTGACATTTCTTCAATGATAATCTCCAAAATCATAATTTCACTGTAAAAGAAAGAATGCACATTAAATACCAAGATTTACAATCCACTCATGTAAGCATTGACTTTGATAAGGAGCACTTTACCAGTCTCTGAGGTCTTTGTTAGATTTTTCTTTTAGATGCTCAAATATATCATTCTTTTCTAGAGGAATAAAACTTCCATACTTTTGGTGAAAGTCACATAGATATTCTACAGAAACAAGGTACAATTTTCAAAAGACTTGCAATCAAGTAAAAAGTACATTGAAAAGGGCTGCAACAACTAATTGAAATATTGGCTTAAAGTCAGTATCAAACCTGAACATGCTATGCCTCGGTTAAAAACTCTGATACTTCATAATTCAATGGTTGAATTTGTTTCGCAAAGACAATGATCAGATTAACGTGATTGCTGACTGTTTCTTATCATATTGCAGCAGTACGCAGCATGCAATTAAACACGTGTGTTATTCTTTCTGGGATAGCCCATCTTTATGTAAAATCATGAAAACTTGCTGATGGTAAAATTGTGACATAGCCAGCATTAAAAGTGAACCATACAAGGAGGACATGTGTCTATACAGGGATTTAAAACCTGATACTTACTATAAGTTCACCCACTAACCACCACAATTCTGCAGTTATCAGAATTACCAACCCCCTTAAGCCTGGGGCTGATTAAAGTAGTGTATACTCTTTATTCACTATTCACTATTCATGATCAGTGCGCAAAATAATCAGTTGCAGCCCTGAAAAGAAACAACAACATGGTTACCTTGGACATTCTTTGACGTTTTTTGACGGGGACATTCTATTTTGATTGAAATATCTCCTGCATTGTTTTCTGTGGTCAGAACCACATCAATGGTCAGGTTCTGTTCAGCTTGGTTCCGTTCAGCTTGGTTCCGTTCAGCTTGGTTCCGTTCAGCTTGTTTCCGTTCAGCTTGGTTCCGTTCAGCTTGGTTCCGTTCAGCTTGGTTCCGTTCAGCTTGGTTCTGTTCAGCTTGGCTCCGTTCAGCTTGGCTCCGTTCAGCTTGGCTCCGTTCAGCTTGGTTCTGTTCAGCTTCATTCTGTTCAGCTTGGTTCTGTTCAGCTTGGTTCTGTTCAGCTTGGTTCCGTTCAGCTTGGCTCTGTTCAGCTTGGTTCTGTTCAGCTTGGTTCTGTTCAGCTTGGTTCTGTTCAGCTTCATTCTGTTCGGCTTCGGGGCACACAGTGTCAGCATTTGCTCCAAAGTTAGTATTGTGAGACAAGAGTGACAAGTCATTAACTGCCCCATTCAGGGTGTTATGGACAGCAGAAAAGTCTGCAACCATAGACACTGATGGGCTACAAGTCTTGTTGCCTTTGCACATTTCTTGTTCCTTTTCTTCAACTCCATTGCACACATCAATAGAGGTCTTGGGTGCTGCAACATCTGATGGTCCAAATGTTTCACATTTCTTTTGGGTTTTTTTGGTCTTAAAACGAACCTGAGGTTGTGAGCAAAAGGCGTTCCTGCGCCCTCTTCGCTTAAATGTGGACATTCTGAAAATAACATTTTTGTGCCGTTTGCTCCACAACCACATCTGTAATTTTGCGTGTTTTCTAACGTGTTTAGAAAGATGAGAAATGTCTTTTAAAGCAGAGTTTTGTTGGCCCCATCTTTTGAGGAAAGTGTTTCTCCTTGACCAAACCATTTTCAACTATTTGAGCAAGTACCAGCCAAGACAACAAAGGCCTTGTACATTCTGTGAGGCACGCGAGCAGCCCCTCGTTCTCTCCCTCCGGACTTCTTCAGTGTAGTGCTACAATTTGAATGATGTCTGATCTGTAAGGAATATACATTAATGCTGGCATATTATTTACGAATTAACAATGCAGTCCACCTTTACACATAAATTGCGGGATACCTTTTCGATAGGGTGGGCTGTGCTCGCAGAAAAGTCGTTGAGAACATTGATTCACCACAATGTAAGGTTGACATTAGCTGTTAGCACACTCAGCGGGTGACCCCCTCTAGAGGCACTTTTAACACGGCGAATGGCACCCTCAGCACGTGAACCTTCTTGAGGAAAAACATAAATGTAGGCCTACCTTTGTTTAATAAACGTTTAAGATTTAATCAAGAAAATAACTCTCATATAACATATAGTAGTAACACACCGCCGCAAACCACATGATAGATGTAAATAAATACAACTTTTAAGTCGCATGTTGATTACGTCACATCTGTGCTGACCAATCAGGTTGTCTTTTGCCCATTTTTTTACTTTACTTATTTACTAATGTAATTTATGTATTATTTTTATGAAAACTACAAAGTAAAAGTGCAACAGAAATAAATATATACATGCAAAAAATCATACAAAACGGAAAGAAACATAAAAGGGGAACATTCGCATCAAGATGTAAGAATACATGATGACAATATAAAAAACAATGTTGTGACATATGATGTTTACAGGATGCGTTATGGACTTTGACAGCTTTTTGAATGGACCCAGTCTTCATT
The DNA here is from genome assembly GCF_951799975.1 of Gobius niger. Lineage (NCBI taxonomy): Eukaryota > Metazoa > Chordata > Actinopteri > Gobiiformes > Gobiidae > Gobius > Gobius niger. The sequence continues at coordinate 17,935,055 of NC_136864.1, forward strand.
GTTTTTAGGCTCTGGTTGAGTTTGTTTATGAAGTGAAGTCCATGTGGCTTTGTTTGTGCCCACTTAGTTAATGATAGTCTGCAACAGTAGGGAAAGGTTATTAAAATAAAACATTTTGTCACTCTCCTGGAGGCTGATCACATAGCCAGTTTTGTTGTGCATAAGTTGTTGTATATGGGCCCATAGGTTTCGGCTGTAAGTGCAGTGATAAAACAGGTGGATAATGGTTTGCCCATCATTTTTAAACTGGCTTCTGAAAACCTCCCCCAAAAAAACACAACCATAGAACTGCCGAAACTTCACATCAAGCTGAAATGGCAGATAAATATTCTGAAATGTATAGGTAAATGTGAATTTATAGACCTTCAAAAAGATCATAAATAAGTTGCAATCATAGTTGGAATATGACTTGTGTAAGCACAACTGTAAGCTCCTATCTCCAGAGACCCAAACTACAGCGAGATTTATTTATTTGGTTTATTTGATAGGGACATATACAAAAACATAGACAAACTGTAGCAAAAGCTAATTTGCAGCACTTGCAATGGAGCAATGGCATGCTGTGCATTTTAAATTAATTGTTCTAATATAGATAAAGTGGTCAGATTTATATAGTGCCTTTCTGTTTTAGGCACTCAAAGCGCTTTACATCAAGGAACCAGACACTCATTCACACTCTCATTCATACACCAGTGTGTGCAGATGCTGGAGGCAAGGTGGGTGAGGTGTCTTGCCCAAGGACACAATGACAGTGTGTACCTGCGGGATTCAAACTCTGATCACAATGATAATATACACTATAACTACACACTACACACACACACACACACGCACGCACGCACGCACGCACACACACACACACACACACACACACACACACACACACACACACACACACACACAATTGTATTGAAAGCATTAATCATGATGACTATGGATGATGGACATACAAGGCCCTTTCAGCAGGTACCAAGAACCATGAATTCAAAGTCCTTTACTGCGTGTCCGGGGGAGAGAGTCCAAAGTTGGTAACATGACAGTTACAGTAAGTAACCCCAGTGTTCCCCACGCACACTCTGCTGACCAGCCGACTGGTCTTCGGACTGGCCAGGACAGGGGACAAACAAGAGTGAAACAGGGGCAACACATCAGCTTTTACAAAAAACGGACAGAAATGCATGTTGGCGTCAACCAAACCCGCTCCTAAGTTTTGTTTGGATCCTGCTATGCTGTTTCCTCATGAACCAGCTCATTCTTTGATGTTTATTGATTTATTGTTTCACATTGATTATTTCTTTTTACTTCTGAATGAATTTAAGAAAAAAGAAAAGAAAAAGAAAAATTTTGAAGTTTTGAAGTTTTTCTGTCTGATTTTCTTTACTGCACATTTTACACTCTGAATTCAGACTGTTAGAGTAAAACACAAGCGTTTATTTTATTGAAGATATTTGTATTGTTGAAAAATGGAGATGCAGCCGAATCCATTCTTTCATAACACATTGCTATAATAGCATTTTCTGTGTCGAGCTGCTTATTAGGAGCATGTTTTGTATTGCTGGCAACAGTACAATCCAAAATGTTACACAGTGTGCCTTTAAAAACTACATTTTTCAATTTGAAATTAGTTTTCCGCAAATTTTACACTCTGAATTTAGACGGCTGCGTTAGACATATTGAAAAATTATATAGAGAATAAATAGAAGGTGAATTTTTAATTTAAAACACTGAAATACAAGGAACCTACTGAAATGTCAATGACAAAAATTTCAAACACATATTTTGATTAAAATGTATACATTTAAAATTCATATTCAGGTCACCTCCAAAGGTTGGGTTGGGTGAGTGCATTCAATATTAAAGGCTACTTATGTAACCCCTATAAAGACCCTATTGCTTCATAGGAAGCACAACATTTTTCTTGGCCTTAGATGGCATGCAGCATCTGCCAATACAAATATTCAGAACAAACATTCTGTTAAGTTCAGTTCCATTGAGGATTCATTGAAACTGTAGCTGATCATTCACGTTGACCCCACTGAACATGCCATTTTATTTATTTAACCTTCATTCATTGATAAATTATTATTTACTGCTTGTCCTCTTGAGTGGGTGTCTGTCTTACTTAGAACAAAAATCATCGAAAACAAAACAACAAAACAAATTCAAACAAAGATGAATTCATGAATAAAACCGGGATTGTTTTTGATTAATTTTCCATTTACAGTGTGGCTTTATACTTGGCTGGGAGCCTAGCTGTTCCACCCCACAGTGACGCAGCTCATGGAAGCATGGTCCTAATATTTACCTTGGCTGGTGCCCTATGTTCAAAGTGGCCAATATATAACCCAGAGATGACATAAACCACTTTTGTGCGTCTAGACTTACAGCAGTTTCCACTGGTGTGTAGGCCTCTTTTCCAAAAACAATGAAGTGTTTGCCGTTCTTTATGGTGGCTGTGGGACTATTGATGGGGACATGTGCCCAAATCAGTGTTCTGCGTCCAGAATGTGACTCCCCTGAAGCAGAGGAGGCTGCACTGGTGGCCCAGGATTACCTCAATTCTCAACATACTCACGGCTACAAGTATGCACTCAATAGGATCGAAGACGTCAAGATCTTATCTACGGTACACCAGTTGTTCAATCATTGCAATTTTGTATACAATTATGTTTTGAATTGAATGGCGTTAATTCTGTGGCATATAAAGTGTTTTTCCTTCAATAGCCCAATGGAGACAATATCTTTATCATGGAGATTGACCTGCTGGAGACAGACTGCCATGTGTTGGACCCCACGCCCATCGCAAACTGCACTGTTCGACCCAAAGTGCTGACGGTGAGAGCTGTGCCCAACACTCACAGTACAACACATTTTGCCTTATTTTTTTCCTGTTTAGGCAGTGGAGGGAGACTGTGATGTGGCCTTGAAGAATGTCAGTGGAGTTTTGACGATTACTGAATTTAAATGTAAAACTGAAGGTAAAACGGGCTTCTTTACATTGCCAAATTGAACATTTACAAAAAAATGCGCTCATTATGTCAATGTTTTTTGTTTTAATGTCAGAGTCAAGAGAAGACATTTGTTTGGGTTGTCCCACCCTCCTTCCCCTAAATGACACCTTAGCGCTGGACTTTGTTCAGGCTTCTATGGCTACCTTTAACAACATGAATGAGAATGTAACTTTCTCCCTTCTGGAGGTTGGAAGGATGTCATCACAGGTCTGCAATTCAAATATGTGCTAAACAGCATTGACACTTAATAACACAAATTAAAAAATGTTTCAGATTGTGTCTGGTGGGTCAAGGTTTTTAGCAGAATATGTTGTTGTGGAAGCCAACTGCACTGAAGATGTGTGTGAGCCCCTAAATGACGCCATGGCTGTAAGTGGTCTTCATGCAGAATATATAAAACGGTGTAATGCAATGATTAAACATTATATCATGCTCCCTCTGTAGAGCCGGGGCATTTGTACTGCCGAAGGATTGAACTCTCAGCATACAGTAGACTGCAAGATGTTCCCCAACTTGGTAAACTACACTAACAAGTCATAATAACCATATCTTTGTACCCACTTAACTTCAGATGCTGCTTTGATTTTTTTTTTTTTAGATAACAGTGGTTGATAGCAATAGCACCGCACCTGTAGCTCCAGCTGTTCATGTACACATCGGTAACCTTTCACCGATTCATGGTCTGCGACACCACAAGCTGAAAGCTCTTCACGGCCCTCTGACCCTGCTGTCGGCTGAGTCTGCAGAATCAGAGGAGGTGGTGCCCGTCGCCCCTGCTTCAGCCTCTGACCCTGTTCCAGCTGCCGCTGCAGACCCTGCTCCAGCCACAGCAGACCCTGCTCCAGCAGCAGCAGACCCTGCTCCAGCAGCAGCAGCAGACCCTGCTCCAGCAGCAGCAGCAGACCCTGCTCCAGCTTTAGACTCACTTGCAGATTCACCTTCCAGTAAAGGTGCTCCACCAAATTTTTTGTTCAAGCGAGATGTAGCTGCTGTGGTCGCCGACTCCCCAGCAGTGCAGGCTGCCCCGGTTCCTCTTGTGCCAGTTTGTCCAGGACGGATTCGATTCTTTGACTGATTTAGGTTTTGTTTTATGTAATTTGAAAGTCATGATAAACTACATTAAACATAATTTGCCTTTTTTGCCTGTTACTTTGTCAACTGTATTAAGACCACTTTTAATGTACACCATATGCAAAACATTTCTTTCCAACTCAAATCTACTTTGTTTTTTGAAGTATGTAGACACAAGTCATTAAATACATAATGGGAATTTAAAAAAAAGCACTTTAACTTTAGCCTTTTCATAAACCCAAGTCTCACAAAGGGTGGTATTTAAGCCTAAGAGCAATTGCAAAACAGCCCTGTCTGACCTTTGTCAACAATCTGGTCAGTGACTTCCATGAACCCATTGACTGAAACTGGTAGCAACGTGGCACCTGGATTAATTTTTCGATCCAAAACTGTTAAGATTTCCATTTTATACACCATCAAAACATTTTACTTTTTGGGACACAACAGTTCCTTGCCAAACACACCATTCTTATATTGCCAAATATGAAACCAGGAAACTTTTTTTTATTTTATTTTTATATGTATATATACACACACATTTTAGGGCATTTACATTTGCACATACTTCATCTTTAACAGGTCAGCTCAACCCTGAAAGACAAACAGTGTTAGTTAAGTCCAATTGATGAATCAAAATATTAGAGGAAAACATACTTGTAGACGTGATTTCAAAAATGACTATTGGGAGACATCATGTTGTAAAGTCCTATGTTTGTGACCAAAAGGTGAAGGGAGTCCCTGGGGATAGTTGAAGGACTGACGGACCTGGGACAAATGTGCAGAATCGGGATCAGCAGGGGCAGACTGTAGTAAGGTTCCAAGCTTGTCCCCAGCAGTTTGGCCAGCATAACCCAAATCTTCTCCATCTTGCCTTTTGGGATTTTCGGAGTCCCCTTTTAGACTTTGGGGTTCATTTGGGAAATTGCTGGCAAAGTTTTCACCCATATTGTGCGACCCCACAACCACAGGGCTGAGTGTGATGGTTTCGCTCCTCTCCTTGCCTGGTGGACCATGTTTTAGAAGTACATAGCCCCTTTGTGTTCTCTTCAGGGCATCAGAAGGTTTAAGATTAGAAAAGTGTTGTTCTTGAAGTGTGCCATAAGGAACCAGCTGGGGATGATGCTGACTTCTGAAGACTAATGCTGGTTCTTTCACGTCGACTTTTGCATTGTTAGCCGATTGACTTGCATACTGACGAATCCGTGACAATAGGTTTGGTGATTGTGTGTTTGAAGGTGGGCTATCAGACTGGTGTAAAGACTGCTCATTATAAGGATCATACTGATTAGTACCATGGGCAGGGTTAAAAAATTCAGAATAATGTGAAGGAGCTGCAGTTGAAGGAAATTCTGGTTGGTCTTGGGGGTTCCATGGATTCATGTCAAAGGGATAATGCAAGTTTGCATTGGGATTATAATGATGAACAGGTGAAGATTCCATTTGCTCCCTAGGCATGTTTCCAGGCAATGGATCAGGGTTGCCCTCTTGTGGCTGGTTGTAAGTCTGCCAGTCTTGCCGATATAACAGTGGTGGAACAAGCGCATTCATGAATGTGTTGTGGCTTGCTGGGGCAGGTGCTTCCTGAGGGTCTTGTGATTGAGCATGAAGAGATTCAGGTCTCAACCCAGTTGGTAGAAGTGGGGAATGTAATTTACCATTCTGCTGTTGTGGAACAAAATGGTAGTGGTGCTGATGGAAAGCAATGTGTGGACAGCAGTCGAGGAGTCCCACTTGGCAATGCAGGAGACACTCCATTGATTGTTTCATTTCAGGATGAGGATGCTTTGGGAATACAACTACTGTACCCGGATGTGAAATGGGGTCTTTTTGCAAGAAGGGAGATGGGGTTGTTCTTGTTGCAAAAGGCAACTGTGGGACACGATGTGAGTGAAAGTATGGGCCATTTAGCTGATAATGTTGAAGTACTGTTGCCAGTGGACTGGTTGTAGTTACTTGAGGCTCATCTCTGGTATGGTAAAAAGGGCAGGGATAAGAGGGAGAACCCTCCGGTTTTAAGGGTACAGGGGGCTGTGGAGACGGCTCCGGCTTCACTGGTTCATGTGGTAAATAAAATGAGGGTATGGGTTGAGGTTCTGGCCAGTACCATGCAGGGTCATAGAGTGGAGGCATGTCCTCTGAGGGATTTCCAGGCTGAGGTGGAGGTCCTGGTTCTTGATTAAAGGCAGTCACAGATGGCATATTAGGCTGGAACATGGAGTAAGGATAATGTCTGAAATGATCAAAGCCTTGGGACATGCCCTCTGGGTACATTGGATAAAATGGTTGCTCTGGCTGAGCAGGTTGTTGACCGTTCCAAGAATAAAACTGGTCCCATGTATAGCTTGGTGTTTGTGGCATATCATATTGTGGAACTTTTGTAGTTTTTACACTTTGGGTTGTGGCAGGGGTAGGTGTAGAAATCTGTTCAACATCCATCATTAATTGATGAGAACCAGCCAGTGGTGGGCAGGAGACCTTGACGTCAACATCGCCAGACAATTTCACAGCGTACATTCCACCCTTGAAATAAATAATATTTATAAGTATTGTTCAATTATGGCATTTGCATTAAAGTAGTAAAAAAAATAAAAAAATGTTTTACCCTGATCTCCACACAGGATGATTGATATGGAAAATAAATTGTGCGACTTTCTGCATCTGCACCAACGTTACATTCGGCTGATACTTGTGTCAGTGGCTCCCATCTATCATTCACTGAAAAAGAGCAGGCTTTGAAATCTCAATTTAAGGATTATTTGGGAGGTTGAAGAAGCACTTACAGTTCACCTTTATTTCTGACAGTGCTGAAGTCCAGTCAGTTGTTATAACCATTCCCAAAGGGTGACAGGTTACCATTGGAGTGTTAGATGAAGTTGTTGAAGGCAGAGTCACGGGACAGGACATTTGTACTGGTAATCCAAACCAACGCAGTGGGAGTATATAACAGGACTCCTAAAACCAGAACACAGACACTAACACAGCAATTGACCTGTTTTGATTCAGCCCATTTAAGTTTGAACTACTTACTTGAACAAGGACAAAGCAACCATCATAAGGAGCCACCATGACAAAATCTCGACGTGTTGAGACGACTTTAAAACCACAGCTTTTAGGCAATTTGGACAGAGAGAGAGGAGAAAGAGCACCTGGCAAGGAAGAATCATTAAAAGACACAAATAAAAACACCAATTATGTCTAGAAAATAGCTCACCCCGGTCCACAAAAAGCAAAGACCCTGGTTTGTAATCTGCATCTTTTACTTGAAGTCTCATGTGGCCGGCTGAACAGTCCACCATTGGGTTCATTTTCAGAAGCCGTTCCACTGCGGCGTTGTCGTATCCTGGAAAGCCATATTCTTGCACCATTTTCTGCCCAGGAACATCCCAGACTGCTCACACAGACAAAAACATCCATTTGTATTACTTACTGTACTCTACAGGCAATACCGGTGAAACAGAAGTTACTCAAGTATGGGTTTGGTAAAAAAAAAGGTGTGATAAAAATACAATCTGGCCTTTTAAAACATTTTAACATAGGACTAAATATTTCAGTTTCACTTACCCATGTCTGATTGATAATCCAAGTCCATGTCTGTTGCTTTCTTTGATCTGCCATCAGTTTTGACTCCAATTAAGAGCTTCCCATGATGCCAGCCAAGATCCCCGCTTGGTGAGTTACTATATTTTTGCATGCTCTGTTCTTCAGTATTTGTGCATAGACCAAGTGAAAAGAAGAGGAGCCCTAACGATAATAAAACAACATTGTTCCTGATTTTACTACACGCCATCGGTGCAGTGGGATAATAAAACAAAACAACACCACTGCAAACAGAGGCCTCAACAGTGAACACTGGAACTAGCTGCTCTGATTCAAGGCTAGGTTTAAAGAGTTGTCTCAGTGGCAGGTGCTGCTTATGATCCAATTAGGACCAGGAAGTTATGGCTCCTGTCTCTATACTGCTTGGACCAATCATCAGAGTCGACCAAAGTAATCTCTGAAATCAGCAACTTATTACTAATGTTAATGTGTTCCAGTATTCCTGCTTTTAAAGGTGAATTATGCGACTTGTGATGTGACAAAAAGTTTCATTATTGCATATTTGACATTTTAGCGACCCCAGTGGCTGTATGAGTGGTTAACATGGTGCCTTTACTTTTCATCACGGTTGCTCCAGGACCTATTGTTTTTGTCTGTGGTAGGATTTCACTGGTGATGGTCCCTTTCACCAGAAAACCTACCAAACAATTCATTCTGGAGCATTTTAGAAGAATCTAAAGGTGTCACGCAAGCCACCCACACAATCCTGAGCAAATATTTAAAAAATGAAATAAATAAAAAGTTCCATAGTGCGCCTTTAAGGAGCCTGATATCAAAACACTTTATATTGTTGAGTTCACTTAATCCACAAGCTGTTATGAATTTATCCATAGTTTTGGCTGATATGGGCGATGATGGTGCAGTTGGTACAGTGGGCTGTCTCATAATCGGAAGGTTGTGGGTTCAAATCCCAGCTCCTGCAAAGGCGCAGTTGTTTTGTCCTTGGGCAAGACACTTCACCCTACTTGCCTCCAGTGTCTGCGTACATTGGTGTATGGATAACAGTCTGAACGGGTGAGTGGTTCCTTACTGTAATGCGCTTTGGGCCTGATAAAGGTAGAAAAGCGCTATATAAGTTGAGTCCATTTACCATATTTATTACATATATTGAGTAAACACTACAAAATGTTAATAGCAAGTTTTATTCTCTACAAAGATTGAAGATGAATATGATCAGATTTGGCTATGAATAAAATGTTACACTTGCAACGAATAATCACCTTACACAATTTATCTCAAAGAAATGCACAAGACAATGCTTTAATGTTCTTATTCCAACCAACACCATTTCAATGTTAAGTGTACAGAGCATCATTGAATTTTGTAAATATACTTCTAAGCACCGCACTATGACAATTTGTGAATACATTTTTCCATGTCTAAAGCACAAAGTCCTTTACGTTGAAGGCCAATTGTCAAAATGCATTATATGGTAATTCAGATGACAATGCAGAGCTATTGGTCAATGACACAGTAAGCAAAAACTCATTAAGTGTTGTCAGGTGTACAAGTAGTGTTAATCTACACAATTAAAGGTAATACAGCCGTCTTTAGGTGTTTAAAAACGCACAGTCAACAGGTGATGCCAGCGGTTATCCATCTTGAAAAGGCCAACAAAGTCAATTGGTCCACACGATCATCATGAGTGTATGAAAGACTTACACACAAACGCATGAACCAGTGGACCTGTCCCACATAAATGTTGGAATGTCCAGGGCTGCAAGATGTGGTTTTGAAACCTTGTTGCTGATTTCAGTACACTCGAGAGCCCAATACTACATCAACTTTGAGAGCACATTCATATACAGTTACAGTAATATTATGCAATGGAGGGGGGCAAAAGAACACATAGAGGAGTGGTCAGTTGTTTAGAAAGGGAGGGGCTCGATGGCTGACGAGATGTTTTGTTTTGGCTAAATTACTTTAAAAATGCGTTCATGCAACTTTAATCTCATGCTAATGAAATATAACAAAATCTGGCATCTATGTTCAACTAGCCAACAAGTGGTACATGTCCCTCACAGGAAGTGACATTATAGAAGGCATATCCAAAGCTGTTACACACTTTTATTACACAGTGTTAAATAGACCTTGAAACTTTTGCGCTGAACATGACATTACTGAGGTGTCAAAAACATGTAGTGCTCTGAACCAGGATTATCTCAACAAAAATGGGTGGGCAATAACACAAAGTCCTTCATATAAAAGTTGACAGGGAAAAGATGACATTGTAATTGATCTATTCCAGGAAGTCCGCGAGAGCGCAACGGCCAGCTTGTACGTTGATAGAAAGGTGTAATATCCAGACTTCCTCAAGTTCTCAGTCATTGCGTGTGCTTTCAGATTAACATTTCCACAATGGACCACCTCTTTTCCCATGACAAAAACCAATACTGGTGGAGGAAAAGAGAAATTAACAAAAGGTGAAGAGTCTCCCCCTTTCAAAGAACAAAGGGGGACCAGAGATGACCGTCTTACCACTCCCCATTGCTATTAAAGTTTCCATGACATTTGACTGCTTGGAGAAGAATTCTTAACGGCAACAATTCTTTTCTCTTCATCATGTCCCGCAATTTGAACTACTTCAACTTGAAAAACATTAAAACCCTGAATCCCTCAAGTATTTTGCCATTGTGAAGGCCTTCTTATTCAAGCCGCCTCCATGGACCCCTTCTTTTCCCATAACAAAAACCAAAACTGTAAAAGAGACAGAAAAAAAGACATGCTTAGTTAAGACAAAACGTCAACAACATTTCCAATAACTGCTTCCTGTTCTTCCTAATTTCCTAATTATACTGTACATATAAAAAGCCATGTTTCATCATTGACAAAGTTAAACTTAATGACATGGAACAAAGATATCAGGTTTATCAGGTGTGCTTTAGATATTGAAGTTTAAGAAATATGATAGAATGAAGTATATACACTGTATAATATGAAGCATAAAATGATATAAACAAGCAAACTACAGTCGATTTAAAACCAATGCTTATTTAAGGCTTCAACATTACATATGAAAGTACCTTTGCCTGCTTTTCCAACAGAGATGTTGTAGGTGGGTTCTCCTCCTTGGCTCTTTGTGCGGATATCCATCGTCCAGTCTCCATCATCCTGCAGGTTGTCCCTTAGAACCGAACACTTCTTTGAGCCCAGGGTCAACCCACTAGTGAAAATGGGGTTCCTGTCTTTGCCAATAAGAAGGTCGATTTCTTGGGACTGTAACAAAGAAGGGATTTGTCATTTTTCCGTTCACTTTTTTTTTTTTTTTTTAGGTTCTTCTTTGTTGTTATTTTTTGTAGGCATAAATCAAAAGGTCATGATACAATTTTATGTGAATTCAAACAATGACTTTATTAAGCTCAAAGGTTTAGTTTAGCAAGTTGGAAAACAGTTTATTTTATTTGTGTACGACATAATTACCAAGCACTTCACACAATCTTTTCTTTCAATCGTTTGCATTTAACATTCAGAACACATTTCTGATCCAAACTAGGGCAGAGAATATGAAATAAGATAGAGTAATAAGATGAGAACACAGCATTAAATGTAGTGAAACATGTTCCCTCGATCCACACGCGGTCCGACCGCTAATCCCGTTATTCGTTTTTCCCATAGGCCACTGTGGATGAGTTAGCATCATGCTAACAGACACGCGTCAATGTGGACAATAAGGACAGCGTTTTCTATGAAAATACTTCACAGCACCAGTTTTATACAGCTGTCTTACCGTGATATTACAAAAAGTACCACCAGTATGAGATGCCCAAACATATTTGGCGTCCGTATACCCAACAATGGCGCTATCCTGACAGCAGCCATCGGCCATCAGGTTATCCACATAGCTTTGCCAAGTCATACTGAGAAAAAATGCTAAAATTTTAAAACTGCTAAATGTAAAAACGCCACACAATGGGCTGTCTAGTAAAAAAAATCGTATGTACAATTTGGTGTCCAATTTATGCCTCAATTTGGCTAATGCTGTAGCAGCAAATAAAGCCGGAGCAGGGAGGCAGTGCAGGGTGTAGTCCGTATCAGATCCCTCCGCACAATGGGCAGAGGGAGCGCGCCTTATGGCACGGGCTGTGGGAGCAGCAGTCACAAGTGTGACGGAATGCTGCGGGACACAACACTGTTGCAGATTTATTTCATTTGTTCATTTAGTCCGGCTTCAGTAATAGGTTCCATCGTGACTTTATTGTTTACCTGATAACAATACCATTTTTTGATTTGGAAATTTACTGTGGGAGCAGACATAATAGGTTAATGTTGTTTTTCTTTTATGTCACTACACACAGTGAGTTATTATAGCGTGTGATAAACACAATATCAAATGTTGAGTCCGGTACCAGTGTTGCGGGGCCTTTTTTCAGGACAGATGTTTGTACATACTGGAACCACTAGAGGCAGCGTTCTCCATCTTTTTTTAACTGATGTCGGATATTCCTCTAGCACAGTCGTTGTTAAAACTGTGGCTTAGGTTTAACTGGAGCCAGTTTGGTGGTGGAGGGTTACAGAAGTAAAGAAGTGTTCATTTTAAGTTTGAGGCAGTGGAAGGCCTATAGGCCTGGAAATTTTTTTTTTTTAATCTTTGGATCAGATGATAATTGGGTTCAGGATAAAACCCAAATAAATACAAATCTATAGTTCAGACCGATTGCTAATTTGCTGCAGTTACAGCAGTAAAGGCTGAGTATATAGTGAATTATTTAATGGACACGGTGTAACTTATATAGCACTTTTCTACCTTCATTAACTGCCATTATTATTATTTGTAATAGTGGCAGTGGTGGCAGTAGTACTAGCTGTATTATAAACAATATTTACATAACTTTGTATATTTAATTAATTATTTATTTTTGACGTGTTTGGTTGCCAGATTTCTCTGTGTATGGTAGCAGCTTAATTTTCTTTTCTTTCCTTTTATTTCTTGGTGTTGCGTGAAGGCGTGCAGAGGTATTCACAGATGCCTTTACGCAGCTCTCCGCGCGCACTCTACCCACGATGCAGCGCGGCGCACACAACATAGCCATCTTGTCAGGAGTGACTGAGGGAGGTAACGGCTGGTGCTGTTTATATAGTCCATAGTTTTAAAAACGCAGGGAATTTAACTACGGCGTCTCTATCAACTACACCGAGAAACGTATGTAGCGTCGCAATCGCGTGACTTGGATCTGTAAAGTGAGCTGGTTCCGAAAACTGCTTTTGTGAAGATGTCTCGTATACTTGTACCGACGTAGGGGGAGTGTACAGCAGCCAGTTGGCTTCATTGCTAGCGTTAACCCAGTGAGTGGAGGGCTGAGGGCCCTCCTCAGCCTGAAGTAGCTCCTCTGGTTCGGGCCTTTGACAACTGCTCAGTCGGGATATCCAGGACCGTCGGAACTGATCCGAAGCTGTGGATTAATTGCTGTGCGTTGCTGTTATTGATGACCAAAGGACTTGCTGAACTAGACTCCCTAGTTATGAGCCCGTAAAACGCCACAGAAGAGCGTCGGGGAGAGGGATGGCGCAGATTCAGCTTGACTTTAGTTAGCTGCTAAAGTATTTGATTAAATGGGCTGTTTAGTATGAATTCACCTCTTCGAAGCTGCAACACGGCTCGTCTCTATTGACGGAGGATAAATATAGCCATACGAGACTTGAAACAGGCTGCCAGTATGTCGAAAATGCCGGCCAAGAAAAAGAGCTGTTTTCAGATCACGAGTGTCACCCAGGCCCAGGTGGCGGCCATAGGAGCCGCAGACGACACGGAGAGCCTGGACGACCCGGACGAGTCGCGAGGTGAGGATGTGTCTTCGGAAATATACGACATGTCACGAGCGGAGTATGAGGCTGCCAGTGACAGGAGTCCATCCGAAGAAGCCCTAAATAATGTTGTGGAGGTAGAGGCACCAGCACAAATACCTCAAACAAGTCAGCTGTCAAACAAAGTCTCCCATCAAGGTGGCCAACAGCAGGCAGGGCTTTCAACCGGGGTACCCATCACCTCACAGCAACAGGCGGGTGCTGTGTCCGTGAACGCAACACAGACTCCGTTTAGCTCAGCTCCTGCTGTTTCTAGCTCTGCAGTGAGTTGCACATCACGCTTCAGGGTCATAAAACTTGACCATGGTACTGGGGAACCGTTTCGAAGAGGCAGATGGACTTGCACAGAGTTTTATGACAAAGAATCAGAGGGCTCATTGGGAAAGTCTGGAGACAGTATAAGACATGCCAGTACAACACTGGACCCTCCTGGAGACCGTGACAGTGGCCTGGGACACACTGTGGGCTCAGCAGCAGACACATCTGTGTCCTCAGCCCGAATCATATCTGTGGAGACGATACCAACACAACCAATACAACATACAGGCTACAGCGCCCGTCAGCAGAGCCTTAGTGGCACACAGAGTGCCTTCTCTAACCACAAACAAACCGCTGTCCTGCCACAGCAGACAAGTACAGGAGTTCTCCAGCCGACAGTGCCCCAGGGTGTGCAGCCTGTGGGGCAGAATGGCCTGCCTCAGTCTGGTGCCCACTTACAGAAGTCACCTGTGAAGCCCCCTTCTTACCCGGCACAGCAGCCACTTCCTTTGGGCCACCACCTGACAGTGCAGCCTTCTACTCTGGGACAGAGCCAGTCGGAGTACTATCAGCCCACAGGCCAGAGTCTTCTTTCTGCGGGACAAGTGTCTTCCTCACCAATGCCTGGAGCCACTGGAGGGGCTTCTGTGCCCACTCAAATTGGGGATTCTGGGGGCTCTCTGCCGACAGGACCTCTTTCGGCTGCACTCCTCCAGCAGCAGACAGTGGGTAGTGTTCCTGGTTCTTTATTGGTCAGTGGGTCTACTTTACAGACTCAGTATATCGCCGCAGGACAGCCACAACAACATGGTGCATCACCATCTAGCGCCCAAAATGTGCCTGTCAATGCAGTGAGCTCCAGTGTGCCGAGCACCACGCCTGCTGCTGTGCCCAGTGCCTCCAGTGCAGTCATGCCAAATGTGACCAGCTCTGCTTTGCCCCAAGCTCTGTTCCAGAGCACAGTGCTGCAGGGGACCCCAGCAGTGGGACTGGGACAGGTGGAGGGTGCGAGTGGACGAAAGTCTGAAGGGCCTCTTGGGAAAGAGCAAGTGAAGCCTCTGATGACTGAGACCCTGCAGCTCTCCACACCCACAGTCAACAGCCTGTTTGGGATCCACATACCAGTGGATGGAGATGAGGACAGGTAACTCGCACACAAACTAACTTACATGTTCTGTCCATACACACAGAGTGGTGAACAAGCAACATACACACACACTGGTATATTGCTGTTGTAAAACCGTACTAATGGGTTTTCCCCAGAAGTCCTCGCTTTCTATTGGCCTGGATTTGTGACGAGCATTTTTACATCCATTTCATATTTTATTTGTGTCAAAAATAAACAACTTTACCAAACACCAAATCAGAACCAAAACAAGCCCAAATGGAACTAAAGTGGGAAAATGTTGACATGGAGAAGGTTTGCTTGGTTTTAGGTCACCAACCATGCCTTTTTGTTTTTCCCAAAATTGGAGGAAACGTTTGTATTTTGGTTTAATAAACCTCATGAAGACACCATTGAGGCCTTTACATTTTTTATTTTTTTTACATTTTTTACATTTTGTTTATTTTTGCAGCCTTCCCCACAATAGCTCATTAGTTGGAGTGTGCTCCCCTTTACACAGGCTGTAACTTGTTAGACACACTCGGCTCCTGGTGAATGTGTATGTTTGACTTGAGTTTATGAAAGCATTGCGACACACTTCGGCCCCCTGCCCTGCTCTGGTTAAACGGCTAAACCCCCTCAGCCACTGCTCGCCTCCTGGGCAGCAATGGCCTTGGCTTCAAATCCCAAACTTGTGTCTCCTATTACACCTTTGACCACTTGTTTTAACGCGGTTCTTTCAATTATTTTACAGTGTTTATTTGTTGTATTTAATCTTCACTTTTGGACTGTCCCCATTGGGTCATTTGCTTCTCAGTTGGTTAACTTTAGGTGTGTAAACTAGAGGCTCTTTATCACTTTGTTACTTAGCAGCACCAGAGCAGAGCTGCTGCAGAAGAGGAAATGTAAAGCCATTCCTGTGTCATGTCATTCTCTTCCTTTGTGGAACATGTGCTTTCATTCCTGACGTTTAGCTCTTAGTTTCAGGAGGCGGCAGATCTGAGTAGAAGTTAATGCAGTGGCTCAAATCTCTCTGTGGAGCTCTCGAGATGTGCAGAAAAGTCCCAACTACAACATTTTTTATCACATTTTTAGCTACTTTTTCTATCACAGGCTGTTCTGAAAGTGCAAAGAGCCTGTTGCAATTGAAGACGAATTGTATTGTCAGTGAGGTGTGGCACAGTTCAATTTTTACTGGTACCTGTATGTAAACAAGCAGTACCTGTATCTTATCATTCCTTGTTGTATAGAACCATGAAACAGAAGATATGCCTTCATAAATTCTTTGAGCAAAATTAGTAGTTTTTTTTTAAATCTTTTGTGCCATGTAGTTTTTCATAAAGTTCTCTCACCAGTGATACCAAGGAAAAGATTTTTGTTTCCTTCACTGCAGAGGCCACTAGACAGATGAGAGGGGGAGAGGAGGGTCTCTGTTACGAGTGCGACCTCCCTATCAAACATGCAGCAGTAGCCTTTCCTCTGTGCCCCTATTGCACAGATAAGAGACCTGTCAGAGGGGCGTGTCAGCCATCTGTGCTCACTGTCTCGTCAGGAACCTGTTCTCTGACCGTGTACCCTCCGGCAAATCCACTGTACATCTAGTCTCGATGTAGAATAATTGTAAAGCTGTATAACCTATTGAACAATTCACCTCATTCAAACCGGTGCTTTTCAGCGCTCATGTTTTAAACTAATTTGAACTTGCTCTTTTGACTAAAATGTTTTTTTAAGATTTAATTTGTTTTGAAATATTATTTTGACCAAATGAACCAAAATGAATATATTAGTTACTGTTTGAGTTTTGGTGGGAGCTGACAGACGGTCCTGACAGTTGTTGGCTACAGTCGATGTGCTGAATGACAGACTGTGGTATGTGCAGAGAGAGGCAGAGGAAGCTGCAGAGTATAACCTGTTGTGCCTCGGTAGAGCAGGCATGTGAAGTATGCTAAACGCAGCAGCCTCCTTCTTTGTACCGGGTTCGTTGCTCTCGGATAAATTTCCATGTCTTACATTAACAACTTTCACTTTTCACCCCCTGACACCTTTCATGACTGTTCATGAAGAGATTACGTAGTAGTGTTGCACATTTTTAGAAAAATGGATGCGATGCGATGACAATCTTATGCCTAACAGTATTTCACTTACTTTTGATGGAGGATAAAGAGACAGCACCCAGAATCCACAATGATGACACCAGACGATTTTCAGTTTGTTGATTTAATGAAAACGCTTTTAAATAAATATTGTCTTCCAAAAAAATCCCCAGTTCCCATATTTTATACCACCATTTTGCGTAACAAATTGCGGACAGTTGGTTGCAGCCCTGTTGATCAAGTTAAATCCACTTATAAAACGACAGCAAGTGTTTGAGACAAAAATGGACAGCACAAAAGTACATTATCTGTCATTGTTGTGCTTTAAAGGTCAGTGCTTCCTTTATATTCATCATACAACGCTGTGTGTTGGGCATTTAAGGGATAGTTCAGGATTTTTTACATAGGGCCTCATTTCCTAGGGATCCAGAGTGTTGTTGATTTCTAGTTGAGATATATTTTTTAAATTCATGCAGTTCTTATATTTGAAGAGTTTAGTGGTGCTAGGCTAGTGCAAGGCTAGTGCATGTCTATGGTAACTAGTAGCCTGCATTAAAAACCTCTTCAAAATCATTGGTAGTCCTCCAAATGTTGCCATATCTGATTTGTAGAAAGCTCCTTTGTGAATTCCTCTGCAGTAATGCCGGCCACTGGTAAACAAACAACTGTAGATCCGGTAACCCAGCAGATCACTCCGCCGCTGCGTAGCTTACAACCAGGAAGCTGATTCTGCTCAAACATAAGTTCTTTTAAATGCAAAATGGTTATATTTAACAAAAAATATTCAGTCAACACATTTATATCGGTAGTCTTGTGTTAAGTGATTTGCCTCAGGTGCACTGTCCTTGGGTCAGACTGTTTTTAATGCAGGCTACTAGTTACCATGGACATGCGCTAGCCTAGCACTAGCCTAGCGCCACTAAACTCATCAAATATAAGGACTGCATGAATTAAAAAAAAAATCTCCAGAAATCAACAACACTCTGGATAACTAGGAAATGAGGCCCTTTGTCAAAAATCCTTTAAGTGCTCCGAAGGGCACCACATTGATGGCATGTGATAGAAAGACATTGTACAGTATTTGTGCGCCATATTACTGTTGCAGTTCAACAGGAAACATGCACCTTGTATTTCATCATTCCTATACGAATCAGGACCAGAGACGTGTGAGGTTGTGGTCGTATGTTACCACAAGGCTTTTGTAAGTGTGTACCTCCACTACTTCCATTCTCTCGTTAAATCCTGGACCAGTTTGGGACAGACTGGCGATCCCTTGCCCACATCGTCCTCGCAGCGTTCTGCTGAAAGTAATTACAGAGCTGTAGTCGTGAGACCATAGATGTGCAGACTGGAGATGTTGCCCTCGTCTTCCCAATATAATTTACTCTCTCTAATGGTTCCCAGCTGGCCTTAATAACTGAAGTCTTAAATAACTTTGTCTTAACGCTCAAGTCACTCACAGAGGTCCTACTTTTCTATTGAAATGACACATTGGTATTTGGAATCTTCTTGTAATTGCAGTTTGTTTAAATCGATTATTGTTGTAAAGTTGGGCTAAAGTTTCTGCCGCTGTGGGCAGCAGCAGCAGCGGCAGTAGGGGGTGTGTCCTATGAGGGGATGCTTTGCCCCGTTTGTAATGTGTGCACAATTATCCTCGTCGGGGGTAGGGGCCTCTGGCTGAGGAAACGTGCTGCACCAACTTCTGTCTTGACTTACTCTACTGTGGAGGATGTTTGCAGCTTATTGCTTTTCACATGGTAAACTGTACAGACCGCGCTGCCACTCCAGACCTTTTGCATCCTGTTTTCAGCTGTGGCCCCTCACACTTCAACTCTGATTACGGCAATATTCCTCGTCTCACTCCGTGTTTCGTACTCCAGCAAATTCTGATGAGGATAGTATAGAGCCTCTTCATTTTGCTTTGATGTTCCATGTACGACACGTGCTCGCTCTCCCTCATGTTAAGTTGCGTTAGTCTACTCCAGTCAGGCTTAACATCTGCATTTATCACAATCTACGTCGTCCATTTTTGAGTTGTACATGTTGTTGTAGTCTGGGGTTTGAGCGACAGTAGTGTGTGTTGGCTTTGCCTCAGTCATCACCTCCGTCTCAGGTGCGGTGCCTCTCCATTGTTTGAAAAAGTACAAGGAGGTCACCTTCTCTCAATAGTAGTGGCACGGCCAGTTTGAGCAGAGCTTTTGACTGGGGATGTACTGTACTGTGGTGAAGATAAGCCCAGCTGGGAATACGCCCGCTATCTTGTTTTTGTCAAGTGCGGCTGCAGTGACACAAAGTCCAGCTTTTGCTATTCTGTGCCGACAGTCACAGTCATGTGACAATAGAGGAGCCGACTAAGCTTGGTGAAAACAACTGTAATTTTATGACACAAGATGAATCGGTAGAGCAGTGGTTAATGCTCTCACCTCACTTAAAGGTGGAGCTGCCTATCAGAATACTACTGTTATGGAAAAAAAACAAAAATATATTTATTAAGATACTCGGTTTTCGCCTGTTGCATTCTGAGACTGCACTAAAGAAGGTACTTGGTTGTTGCAGCTGTAATAAATGATAACAAAAAAAAACTAAACTTTTTTTAGAAAGCTACATAAAAGTCTTATTTCACATTCTCGTAGCGTTCAGTTGGTGGGTTCAGCTGAGCCCTGCAGTTTTCATCTTGTAATGAACGGGGCACTAGCTCCTCTATAATCAATCTTGTTCATCTACAACCTAAAACCTGCTGAAAGAAACTCCCACTGGACTGGTGAAATCTAAATAGATATGACCTACTTCTGCAGCAGCGGCAGGATGGATGGAGCGGAGAGCTTTGGGCTAACACTTGGCCTTTCAGCCCCTTCTCTGCCCCCTCTGCCTCTACTCCTCCTGGACTGAAATCACTGCAAATAAAGCTTTGACTGATATGGCTTTTGAATATAGACAATGTGCATCTTTATAAACAAATTCTAATAACTAACTGAGACTCACCATGAATGGTGTAGATTGTGATTTGATTCAAAGTTTAATTGCACAATCGCTTGAACCAGGGACGTACAGTATGTTGCCAAGTTATAGATTATAGATATTAGAAATGTTATAGGCAGGGTTTTTTGCCATAGAAATGATTGGGAAATAGCTTTTTTTGGTCTGGATCAGTCTGTGGAGTTTTGATGTCGACACAGAATGGGAGCCGGAACCAACCGTGTCAAAATGATTTATGGAGATTTTGTACATTTGATATTTTTTTAAGTAGAGTGGTATAGCAAATCACTTTTTTCTTGATTGATCTTGATTTAGACCGGGGGTGTCAAACTCATTTGGGACCATGGGCCAAAATACAGCTCACCCGGCGGGTCGTGGGCCGCTAGTGTTAGGGGGGGGGGACAAAAGTAATGAGTTACCGAAATATATTACTTTTTTCAGTAACTGAGGAATATAACATATTACTTAAACAAAATATGGGAATATATTAGTCATTACAATTCCGGTAACTTGAGTTACAACTGCATTTAAATATTTGAATGAAAAAATGCCAAACTCCCCCCAAAATAAAATGCAGTTGTAACTAATGTCAAAACAAAACATGAGAGAATGGGAATAGCAAAGAAAATCTTTGACTGCACTTTTGCTCGGCGGCATATGACTATTTTCAGTTTATATTTTGCAAAAAGTAACTCAGAAGTAACTCAAAGAAGTGTAACTCGGTTACATTTCTGAAACAGTAATATGTAATAACACAAACAATTTTAAAGTAACTTGCCCAACACTGCGGGACGAATATAATGTGAACAGGAAAATACTATCGAGAACATTTTTCCAATAAATGAATAATGATAGTAATGACCTGTGATTTGGTCAAAGCCCCAACTTGACTGTAGCCTGATCAATAACAATGGCTTAGACTTGTATTGCCCTTTACAATCCTGTCTCACAATTTTCTCAAAGTTCTACATAGTAGTAATTCATGACTCCACACTCAGTGGTGAAGCTGTTATTGAAGCCTGGGGCAAACTGTCCATCTACCACGTGGCTGTAATGTGTTGTTCATATCCTGATCTCTTATTATGTCTGTGCCCCCTCACCTAGTGGCTGGAATGAGCATTTTGGGTATTCTTTAAAAATTCAGCACAGGAATGGGCGAGAGACTTAGTTTTGGAATTTATGTTCTACAGGGCACGGGCTGGATTAACTCATCATCCGGCCCGCGGGCCGCATGTTTGACACGTCTGTTTAGACGGTTGATCTTTAGATTCATCCATATCTTTTAGTAGTAGTTTCCATTTTATTCCTCAAAGGCCAAACATCTTTCCAAACCATCCGCACTAGACCTGTCCGCTATAAAGCCCCTGCCGATCATTGACTTTGATCGTAGATTCCATTAATTTTTACAGACTTTTGTACTTCCTCTGTAGCCTCAGGCTTGTGCTGGTCACTCACATGCTGCATGACCTGGCCGGCCGGGTTATTGTGAAGAGGAGCCTCCTGCTGTGGAGGCTGGTCTGTAGATCAGGCACATTCAAGGAGAAGCCATGCGTCATGCTCAAGCCCCATATGTGACTTCAGCCCACAAGAATGCAGCGAAAGGTTATTTTAGTCGGCCCACAGTTGGTCCATTTGTTTAAGGCCAGTGTAATGCGAGGTTTGAGAAACTCCTTGAGTCTTGTGAGCGCCAGCCCGGCCGCTCATCTGTATTTGCCTCATGTCTGGGTTTACGGGGCAGATGGTGCTTTGGTTCTGTTGAGCGTATAGGGTGGCTTGAGTTGCTTCACAAAGAGCGCCTTTCAGAAATGGATATTGACATGTTGTATTTTAGTTTTACAAAGACGGCCATTGAAGGCCAAAGCGATTGCGACATGACTCTCTTCCTTTGCGCTCACACACTCGCTGGACTCCAGGTTGTCTGAGCCCAACCGTGATATCAACCAATGGAAACAGCTTCGCCCCCTTAAGTGTTACTGTAGAGGTGTGTGCTCCAGGCCTGTGTTTTCTTTGCTGCAGAGTGAAGTGAAGCACAGGCAAAGGAGAGGGGGGTCTGTCAGAGGGTTCAGTCATGAGGTAACGAGAGAGCGAGTGTGCGCCAGAGATTTCTAGGAAAAGCTTTGGCCGCACTATAATATTCGCACACATGCTCCAAATCAGCTCCTCCTTCCCGTACGAGTTGGCCGCGGCCTGGTGTCACTATGCGCACATATGCCCGAGTGTGTTTGTGAGATCGCAGGAGGGAGGAGGTCACTTTTAAAGGCGCGAGCCGCTCATGGACAGAATCAGCGCTGTGTGTTACGCGCACGGGCCTGTGCTAGTGTGGGCAAGGGTCAGAGCGGGGATTTCCTTTCCCCTTCCCGACATACATCCCATGTCACAGCACACACTGTTCCTTTGTTCTTCTTCAACACAAATACACTACAATCTGTGGACTAACCCCAAACCTTTTGTAGTGATACTGTGTTTGTGTAGTAAACAGATTAAAAGGCGGTTTAGACTTGGCGGACGAGCCTGTTTTCACTAAATCAATTGAGTGATCGGCAGCTTGTTTCTAAATATGCCTGAGGGAGGTGTGCGCTCTCTGTGAAGCAATCTTCATTCCTTTTGTTCGCCCGCTCTTCTCTTTCTCCCAGATTCTCTGACTATACATTAGGACACACACCATTAGAAATCTCATGTGCTCATTGTTTTCAACTGCTTTTTTTTTTCTCTCTTTCCTTGAATACGGTTGACACAGGAACCCGTCCAAGGCTTTCTACCAGGCCTTCCAGTCTGGCAGCAGATTAAGGGAGTCAAAGGCCCTCAGTGATAGGTACAGTACTGCGCAGGTTTGGCCTCGACTGGTCTGAACGAGTGTTTGTGTGCCATCTGCGGCTACAGGCTTTGCTTTCTACACATGCATGGTTACAGTGTGTTCAGGAAGTATTCATATCCCCCTTGTTGTTCCTAAATTATTATGTGTGATACTGAAAATGTTACAAATGACAACAAAATGTGCTGGCTCATTGAGGCTGCACCTTTTATCATGCGAAGGCCAACCAGATGTAAGTCTTTCTACATGTTACGGTGCTGAAGCCTTTCTTTTTCCCCCCCATTTGCATTTTCTCCAGTTCAGCTTTAACCAAATAGACAAGGTCACAGCCTACAGGCCAGTGTAACTCTTCATTTGAAAGCTAAGACCTACAAAACGATCTCTAAATGGAGCTTTGTCCTCACGCTGTTGCTGCGTTGTCGTAACACCTTTGCCACATGTTCATCGCTTTTTTTGTTGCTCTTTTGTGACTTTTTGTTGCATTTTCGACCTCCTTTTCGTCTAATTTTTGTTGCTATTTGACACTTTTTTTTCCGAGAAGCTTTTAGATTTAGGTGGAAAACTGGAGAAAATGTGGTTCAGGTGGGGGTTAAGAGGTTAACGTGTTATAGTAGGATGATCAGTGTGTAGAAAGTCACTGTTGGAAAAGAAAAGAACTTAAAAAAAATATAATAATAATTAAATTAGAATAATTAAAAAAGGCATGACAACTTTGTGAACACACTGTGCTGCTGTGAACTAAAACAAACTGCACATACATAAACCTTAGTGTGTCAGAAAAATCAGGAAAGCGTCACAGGAGTCAGCCTAACAGTTACAGCATTTAATCCAAAGTACAAAGGGTTCAGGCAGTAAACAAAAATGTTCTTTGTAAATTTAGGCAGATTACAGCTAAACCAGGAAATGGCCTCAAAGCTCATTGGCTTCTAGACGCCTTAAAGAATGAGTTGGGGACTTGCTAGTTGTTTGCCTATTACCTCGGTCGTATTGTACTCGTGTCAAAACAAGCAATACTCTGATACTTACCCTGCTATCATTTGAGCAGATATCGATGTTTGTAAACCTTTAATGAGATAAATTAATACTAAGGAGATGGGAATACTTACATCAACCGTTTTGGTGTTAATTTAAAAAAGCACATTTTCCCGCTTTGTATCAAAATGGGTATTGAGTGTCGAGGCTTGTCCTTTGTATTGAAATCAATTTGACATTTTAGGACCATGACACCACTCGGCTGGGAGAAAAATATCCCATATTGATTGATCGGTCTTGATTTCTGATTCAAATATACTTTCTCGTGTTAAAAACATGGCTACTGTAATTCACGGGGCAGACATTTTAAACCTCCGCTATAACAACAAATGCTTTCCTCCTCCAGCACCATCTAACACAAAGTCGTTTCCATTTTATACCTCCGCTTCCAAATTTTGCTTGAAATGTGACTGACTGCACAGCCGTAGCTTCTACCGAAACGAAGGGAGCTGTGAGGTGTTTGCATGTGCCCCTGTCCAAACTCTTGCTTGCTTTTTCTGTCCTCTGTTTTAACTGATGGAAGGGGCATTGCCTGCTGAATAACTCTGAGCTCTGTGACCAAAACGAAACGGGAAGTTGACAAAACCATATCTAAGGGACAGGAAATGAAAGTGCCTGAGTGGAGTATACATCTGACACATCGCCAGCCTCTCGAGTGACTGCACAAATGCAAGCAGCACAGTGCAGGAAGTTGGCACTCCGTTTGGTTGTCTTTCGTTATTGATTCAAGCTGCTTGAGTAACACAATAAAATTATCAATATGGTGCAAAATTAGGATTTGTGAATTAAACGAATTGTTTCTGTTGTTGGATTTGCTGCTTTTATGAGTAGATTATTCCGCTCGGCTTAGTGCCTCTGTGCTGTGCACCTGTTGTCCCTGGGCTCATGAGCGGGCCTCGCCTTCTCAGCATGTTAGAACATGTCCTCAAGTGAATAGTAGAGACTCTTCTTTATTCCTCTGCATCGCCGGAGGACACTGCAGGTATTCTGTGTGCCAACAATTCAACGAAAGCCACAAACTGATCAAAGAAGTATTCAGTCAATTTTGATCCGTTTCCACCAGTTGCGAGAGCGTAAACCTCACTGCCGCTAATGGGCTTTTTATTAGCGTTGCTTTATTGACAGGCTAATGTTGGCTCTATGGCCGTCGCTGCATAATCGTCGATAGATGTGGAGTCTTGACTAACAGTGGCCTTGCGCAGCCTCTGTGGCTTGACCCCAATGACATCAGTAGTTATGTATTGTTTACTTTGTGACTCTAGTAAAACAGTGGAGCCACATTTACCAAGCCCTGAGCACACTTTTGTTTTGAGAACAGATCCCAAACAAGTTTTTGGCTTTACCATAAGCTATAGAGGCTTAAACAGGATCACATGCATCAGGGGTGAGCTTTAAAGAGGCTGTGACATCCTAAACACGAAGTGCAATCTCCAGTGTGTCTCACAGCTAAAGTAAATCATGTATTATGTGATGACTATCTAAAACAATGTAATACTTAATATTTAGTATATTTAGAAAAGCGAAATTATGACTTACCTTTTATCAAAAGTGAAAAGTGTCAAGTCATAAATAAAAAAGATTGCTTTTGCTGTGTAGCTGGAAAGTAACTTCCTTGTGGCTGTGGATCTATGTCCATCACAGTGTCCTGACTCTGAGCCCACAGCTCTGGCAGTCCCAGAAGCAAAGGCCTTGCTCTCTGAGTTAACTTTCTTTAGATCAGAGTCCTACATGTAAAGGCAGCACAGATTACCAGTGTGTGCAGAAGCACAAAGCACATCCTAGTGTTACATTTATTTGAGTACAGCTGCTTAGCTTAAGTAACTTTTTGAAGGTAGGAAAGACCTTATCTGTACATTTGTAGGCCCCACGGCTGCCCTTTGGTGTAGATCGACAGAAGTGCGGCTGCACACATCTGCACCAACATCTTCGACCACCACCGTTCATTCGTCATGGCCCAGTGTACAGGGTTTTCAGGGTAAAGGTCATTAAATGAATTGTCCCAAAATCAAGGCCTAAAATGTCATTAAAGAGCATTACATTTGATTAAAACTAACCCAAGGTTTGTGGAAAACGTTTTTACTGCAAAAGTTTATTGAAAATACAAAAATTCTGATCTTAAACACATTCAGCGGCAGTTTTAGTTGAAATCATATTAATTATTTTAATTACTCACAATTAGTTGCCCATTGGTCCAATGTCCTTTTGAATATTTAAATTCCCCCTCATCCCTCTGTTTAATTGAATGTTTGCAAATCTTAAGAATGAGTTGTTGCATTTGTGACATTAGAAATGTATTATTGGTCAATTAAAAAGCAATAGATTTGACTTGCTGTAGAAACCCTGTGTTAGTGGTATGGGGAACCGGAGCACCCAGAGGAAATCTACGCAGACACAGGGAGAACATGCAAACCCCACACAGAAAGGCCCTGTCGAGCTGGGAATCGAATCTGGGACCCTGTTGCTGTGAGGCCTGAGAGCTAACTGAATCACCACTGTTCCACAACGTTACTCTTGAGTAAATATTTGGCTACTTAACCCTCATCAGAGAAGCATTCCATCCAAGCAGAAAGTGTCTGTTTCACATGATAACAAATCCAAACGTTATAAAAGTGAATTTAAGATTAAAATACTATTACAGTCTGTGAGTCGGAAGTGAAATTCTGATCTTTATATTAAAGCTGTATAAAGGTCAGAGTCCTCCACTCACAAGTTAGTGGAGGACTAACTTGTGATCTGCTCAGCTCAATCTTGTCCCCCCTCGTTTTTGGCAGCGACTGTGTGTAGGCTGCAGGCGTTCTGTGGCTGCCATGTTTGAGCTGGTTGATATCAGGTCACAGCTAAATGAACACCAGGCGTGTATAGCCGTATGCAATGCTAGAAGTGTAGAGTGAAATCGTTTTCTTAACATCTGAATTCCAAAAGTAAAGCAATAAGGGTGTAGCCCAACTTCCATTGAAACTGTTTGCACCTCTTGGCACGAGCCAATGGAGATCAGGAGAGCAGCTGTAGGAGGGCCTGTCCGCAACGCCTTGTCTAAATTAAACTTACATGTGGTCCATGATGAAGCTGAGGTAGTTGTTTTTCCTATGAAATGGCGTTATGCAAGTGCATGTCAGGGGTTGCACAATGTGTTTTGGGCTGGTCTGAAAGGGACTAACCACTGCTGTACATTGTTGCTGCTGATTTGTGCCGAGTTGATGGATGTGTTTGAATGACAGCAGATGTGTTTTACTAAATGCAGAGCTTTGTTCATTGTGCCATCTCCACTGTGTAGTATATGTTAATGAAGTCCTCGCTGTCACATCAAAGGCAGGGACTGACAGCAGAGGTATGGGGAACATTCCTGTTTGGGACGGCCCTCTGATAACAATCTGCTGAGTGCTTCCGCTGGCCTAAAGAGCCCTTCAGATGGAAGGAACAGAACATATTGTCCTCAGGGGCAGTCTTTAACTTGGGACATAACTCACCACAATGTGGTTCCACCAGGTGAGGTTGTCCCATCATCCTTTGCTCCATCCATCCTAGCATTATGACACAGGTTTACTTGGACTGGGCCCATTCTGCATGATCAGGGGGTTACATGTATTAAAGGGGGGGTATTATGCAAAATCGACTTTTTCAAGCTTTACATCATGTTATTATGTCACCCCCTCATTAAAACATGCCTGAAGTGTTGCCTTGGCACATTCACATATTTTTGAGTAATCTGTAAAAACTCTGATGGCGGCCATTTTAGGGACAGGTTTGCCTGAGTCCTCCTAGGAACGCCCCCACCTCCTGGAGACGCCTCCGAGCTTTCGTCACCAGCCGAGTAACCAACCACTGCTCCTCAGCAGAACCCCCTCCCTCTGATGCCACAGACACCGTGTGGAGGGGGCGTGTCGGAAAGGCTCAGAGGTTCTTAAAGAGACAGAGGCCTATTTCAAGACATTCACTACAGCCATTTTGAGAGAGCAATTTTATACAAGGCAGTTATTCTAATTTACTGCATTTACAGACCAACAGAAGGTTTGGTCATCATTGTAGTGTGATATAGACTGGTGCTATGTGATTGAAAAAAGCATAATACCCCCTCTTTAAACACAAAACACTGGTCATAAAGAAACATTTGCATGATTAAACCAAAACATTATTCTTGTGGAGGGAGGGCATGTGCTGAGTTTGAAGTTGGTTTGTCTGGTTGTTTGTAAAAAAGTCTTTGAAATGTTTTTGCATCTTCAAGATTCACACATAACTTCATTCATTCATAATATTATGCTATGGAAACACTCTTCAAGCTGTGCCTCTCTTTTATCACATTATACAAAGTACAAGACATTCAGAGGATTGAAAGTCTAACTCTTAGGGGATCTATTGTTTTTGTGTGTACTACTAAACTGCTGTACAGCCAGTGCTGTAGTAATTATTCGGTCAGTTGTATTTCACAGGCGGGGCCTGAGGAGCGTTCAGCGCGTGTCCCCGCCCTCTCTCAGCTGTGGCCCAATGCCGCCGGTTCAGGTTTCATTTTTCTATAAGTAGTCACAGTGACTGCTCTAAACTGGCTGGGGTCTGCTGTCCTGGCCTCTTTTTGTGCTGCTAAGTCTGAGCAGAGGTGCAGTTTTAGCGCAGGTCAGGGTTGACATCATGCCGTGCACGTTCTCCTTCAAACCGCCATGCTGCACCGGGCCACTGCAACAGCAGACGGGCTACAGGCCGCTGTTCCCGCGCCCCTCACACCACAGGTAATTAATCACCTGCTACTCACGCAAACTGGAATGATCCCGAGGAAGGACGGAGGTGCCTTTACGTTGGAGATGGCGCTTTTCAAATATCCTCATGGATGTGTCTGCTGCTGCTGCTTTAGTCTGTTTGACCCAATTGTCTGGTTTGTCAGTGGCTCTCTGTTGCTCTTTGATAGCACATACGTTTTTATGAAAAACTGCACTGTACACTGATCTGATCTAGACGCCCCTCACAGTGCAGCCATATTGATGGCAGGTTGTCATACTGTATGTCTCACATGAGTCATAGACGGCCTACTTGCCCTACTTTCTCCTGTGCACTGGTTGGTTGAGTACCAACACTTGTTCTGTACCATAATCTGACATGATTTTCTCTCGTTTTTACAGTGCCTCGGGAACCAATGTTGTTGCCATAGACAATAAGATTGAACAGGCAATGGTAAGTTAAATACCAACACAATACAAAAATCTTGATTTTGAAATATTTAGTCTAAGCCATGACCATCTGATGATTATATGTGCAGACTTGTAGAGACCCTGCTAATCCCTAATACTTTGTGATTGCTCTTGTTCTTGTCTGTTTTAGGACCTAGTGAAAAGCCATCTAATGTATGCAGTGCGTGAAGAGGTGGAGGTCTTAAAGGAGCAGATCAAGGAGCTCTTTGAGAGGAACTCTGTTCTAGAGCGAGAGAACGCTGTGTTGAAATCCCTGGCCAACAGTGAGCAGCTGTCGCAGCTGTCTACGCAGACAGTGCCCAGCTCTACACCTCCTCAGCCTGCACCCAGCCAGCCTCCACTCCTTACCCCCAACCCCCAGCTCCAGACTCCGCTTGACCCCAGCCAACAACTGCAACCCAATGTCACCTCAGCTTGAAGCGCTATTCAAATCTACGAGCAGCGTTGTCTTGACAACCTATTACAGTTAGTGTATGTGAAAATTCAAAGAAGAAAATACTTTGTCTTCTTAGCCACCAGCTTGACCACAGAGTACAGTGTACATTTGTGTGTGCGTGCCAGGCCGAGTTGGCGACAAGCGACTGTGAATTGGTGTTGAATGTCTGTGCATCTGTACTGTGGGCCTTTCCAGTGTTAATGCAATCATTGAGACAAAGTTATATTGAGGTGATAATCAGGCTGGTCATGGTTTCTACAGGCTACAGTGTGTCCACATTGGCTGACTGACTGCTGGGTCCAAGCTTGCATTGAGATGCCTTTAGCTAAACGCGGCAGACCTGACACCTGCCCCAGACAGAGCGTGAACTGGTGCGCTTTATCTCCCATGAGGGACAAATAGTGTGATTGTCAAAAGAGAGTTATTTTTTTAAATGAAATAATCTGAGTGGGTCATGGGGTATTTTAGCCTTGCTGTTTCATGTTTAAGAAATGGGAGAGAATGAGAGCCACCGCTGCCGTTACTTTTACATAAAGTCAACCTTTGCATCAGTCTTGAGTTCTACTGTTTAGTGTTTTATTTATTACAGGGCTGCTAATTCCATAAATGAACAATTTCTCCAAACCTGTTAAACAGTCTCTTTTACAGTGTTTAAATTATTTATGTTTTACATCCCTGGGGCAATTCTGAAAGGCAAAAACAAATCCTGACAAATATAAACACTACTCAAATTGATGAAATTCCTAATTCAAAATCAAATGATTTATGAATGTAATTTAAGTATTAAGAGCCTTGATGGGTGACTTTCACTCGACAAACTAGGATAGACACCCAAATGAAGATGTCAAATCTAATTGTTTCTATTAATATTGCTGTTTTTTTTCCCACAATGTTTTTCCTGAAGGGGGCCAGGGGGGAAAGCTGTGAAATCATTCACCCTACTTTGTAACCAAAGATGCAAAGCTGTGTAAATTGATTATTTTTAAATGCACACAATTTTTGTTACTTTCTCCTCCACAAAATATTTTGTTGCTGTTTGGCATGTTCTGCATGATCTGTAATCTTCAACCACTTTCTTACCTCATTTTTATTCAGCACTCTTATTGTAAGATGGTCTGTGAACAGTGTAATGGGAGAAGCTGCAGCGATGGCAAGAGAAAAAACCTAGTGTTACTGACACTAGTCACAGAAAATGAAGTGAGCCATGTTTGTTCATTCAAAGGTGTTTGAATTTCATATGCCAATAGTTTTGTTACATTGCAAAATTTAATGTATTTAAAATAAAAGCAATATTCAGAATCCAAATCAGCTGGGCTTGTCTTGCATACTCAACACTGCATTAACCTTGTTTTGCCATGGATCCAGCCAAATGGAAAAATCACGACATTTGTCAGTTCCTTGGCGAAATGTACAAAACAATTTAAAGTTTACATAAAAAGAGCAAGTCCTGGACCAGGGTACCAGTGTCTTTCATGTTGTTGGATCCCTCGGTTACTTCACATCCACAAGATGAGGTGAACACAACACTGACAATAGCGCTGTCAAAAACAATGGAGGCCCATCTAACAGTTTGTGTGCCTTTATCCTCTGAAGAGGATGACAGATCAGTCCGAAAACACTCTGGGTCTTCCTCTGTCAATGTTAGCCCACAGTCACAAAGCGACTGCCTTTACTATGTTGTGCTTTGGCAGTGCGCTGGTCCTTCATAATCCGAAAACGCTCATTTAAAGTCATGGACGTCTGCTGGAAAAGTACAGCACAAAGTTGAATAAAACAAATGCTTAGAAATTCAGATTATACATGCACACTTACTGGCTTTCCAACACTATTGATATCAAACTGCAGCGCCACTCCTTTAGGGACCTTCTTCTCTGTTGTCTCGAGTTTGATGGGGAGAGTTTTGACAGCGGGCGGGTGCAGGGTATATGCAGTGGGAGGTCTGAGGAACAGACGGGTTATTTTACATCTACCACAAAACAAAAAATGGTCTATGAATAAAAAAAAAGCTCACTCCGGCTGAGTTCTGGCTGTAGGATTATCAATAGAAACAGTCAGGATCCCATTATTGGTTGATGTACGCCACCTTGTGGAGACAAACCAGAAGTGATTCATATTATTAATTTTGTGATATACAGTGCATTGTTTATGTAATACAGACATTTAATGTGTCCACCAATCCATGTAAGGTTGTATTTTTTATTATTGTCACCAGAGGAATATCAGAGTGAACAAACTACTCACTGTCGAGTCCTGACTGGTGGGTTTGGCTTTTGAACCTGAGCTTGAATCTGAAAGAAGATTGGGAGATTCTTCAAAATATATGTATATAACCCCCATTATATTCTGAAAAACCTTTCAAATAAACCTGTACTTAAAGACGAGGAATGATTTATGATATCTGAGCTTGATTTTCTTCTTAATTAGTACCATATATATAACGTACAAGAGATAGCCGATGTTCCATTCAGCCCTATTCATTGTAAAGGTCCCGAGTCGTCTGTAAAATTAAAAAGTCTACTCAATCTCCTCCAGTCTCCTTCCTTAAAAAGGGCAAAAAGGCGGGAAGCTGACCGGCTACGAGCCTCCACAGTGCTCCACTGAAATGGTTTCAGCGTTGTCATATTGGAATTGGAATTATTCCCATTTTTAGGAAAAATAAAAATCTTTGGAGCCAGGCTTTTAAGCAGTGCTAGGGAAGGTCAAAGTGCTCATTGAAACGCTGTCTACCAAATGTCTTTTGGAGTTGCCCCTGGCCACCACAGGGTGGTACTACAGCAATGTCAGCTCCCCGCCCTGAGGCCCATAGAGAGGTGCTTTCCTCGCCCACTGATTAGTACACACAAAAAAGACAGGTCATGGTATGTTATGGTGCCTACCGCCCCGCAGCTATTACAAATTCTGTGTTATAAACATGATCCGTCTGAATGGACCACAGCTTTAATTGCATGAAAATGTGTTTGAAATGAACGGGTCTGGCGTGTCACCCACTCGCGCCCTCTCTCTCTCCCTCCTGCACAGAGCGCTGAGTCAGGAGAGGGCCAGAGAGCAAAGGTAATGCAAACTCGCAAACAGACGCACAAACCGTGAAAACAGGAGTCATTGAGCTCCATAAGAGCATTCTCTGGATCACAAGCAGTAAAACGCTGCTTGTTTCATGAAAATCCGGTGCATGTTTTACGTCAAAAAGCTGCTCTGAGGACAATGGAATGAGTCGTGGCTGATTGCATCATATCCATGTGATGAGTGACGGCAACCGGCATTTTTTGACCCGACCCGCCCCAACCCAACCCCGATCAAAGCTTGCGGGGACCATGGTGGAACCCGCAACCTGCGCATCACAAGCACCTACACACCTAACGCGGATCACGCGGCAAGTGCGGTTGATTACTGAATAGTGTGAAATGCACGCCAACGTGCATTGGTGTTGATCAGTCGCTACGCACGTCCACAGTTCAAAGCGGTTAAGTGTTGCACGTACCTTAAGTCCTCTGCGAAACAGAAACGTGGCTTGGCGTGCATCTCTCTGAGTCTGAAGTGAAGGCAAGGGTCTGAATGGGGCCAGAAAAGTCAATCAAAATTGGTTTAAGAGAGTCTAATTTTTAGAAAGATCTGTGGTAAGAGCATGGACATGTCCCCTCCAACTCTGGCCTTTACCTTCCTGAGCGTTTACATTTGCGGACAATAACTCGGGCCATGCTCAAGCTTTGTGAATACAGACTGCACATCTTGTTTTAAATATGAATTCAATTTTCAACTTCTGACCCAAAGTCAATTCAAAAATAGTTCAGCTCTCCAGATTGCGTCCTTATTTGCGACAGAATATCAAAACCAAGGCCTCAACAAATGCACCAAGACATGAGTGGAGATTAGAGAGACAGGCACCTGCGTTTGAGCTGAAACGGTCTTTTGACGGTCGTAGGATTCAAACTCCTGGGTGGTTCTGGTTGTCTGTTGGTCCTCCTCTGTACCTCTTGTTTCCTGTGCTGGTTTGCATTGGCAGCGTTTTGAATAAAAGGTGGCATTTTTGGTTTGGCTCTCTGTAACAAATTAAGAAGCAACAGAATCCCATTGGCAACATTTATAAATGCAAAACATTTGTTCTGAAAGCACCATTATCAATTTGAATAACCTACACCCATCCTGCAATATCTCTGATGCAACCAGTGAGGAGCAGTATATCGCTGCTTAACACTTCGAATTCGACAGGAAATGAGCATGTCCTTTGTAGTACTTTTGAAATAATAGGCGAACATCAATGGAGATCACCCATGTGTAGCATGTCCTCACAAAAATGTGGCAAAAAAGGCGATTACAAAAACGGGAAGAAATGCAACAAAAAGCAATGAAAACATGATAAAAACAAAACGACTAAAACATGAGCTTAGATGAGTTTTGTAGGTCTTAGCTTTCGGTAAAACTGGAGTTGTGGGTAAACGGTGAAGGTGGGAGTTAAGGGGTTAATGTCCTTTCACCTTTTGGCACCTCCACTTAAAAGGAATAGGCCACAGTTGTTCCACTCTGAGATATGTTCTTACCTGAGCCGAGACGATTTGAAGCGCGTCTGTCTAGTAAAGTGAAGATATCACTGCGCAGACGTCGAAGTGCTCCTAAGGTGTTATTACGCCTTGCAATATAGTACCCCTTTTATCCACTTAGAAAATCGAAGTTTAATTTTGTGTAACTAGCCTTAGATCGTGTGGCTACTCACCGCATTTAAATAGGGGAAACGTGGAAGAGCTTGATCGCTTCTAACTTCACAGTTGTTTGGCCCCAAAGAGGAGAGGAGGAGAGGCTAAATGCAAACACCATCTTTGGTCTTTTTGCGTGACTGAGCACATGCACAAAGACCAGCCAGGTACAAGAACATATCTCAGATGGCCTGTTCATTTAAAAGAGCTCCACCAAACAGCTCGGAACTTGGAAGTGTTAATTCACGATCTGAAGGTGTTGCTTTATCTCTTGTCGGTCCCACGTCAGCAAACCAACCAACAAGTCCAGGTGTGTGTACATGTTTTTACAGAGAATCCGTCTGGTCCTACTTACTGTGATGAATCCTTGCTTCCCTTGTGGCCCCGCGGTTGCTCTGTTGACCGTCCCCAGTCGTTTCAACAGGGCGCCTGTTCTTCGGGATGCCAGCCCAGTAACAACCCCCTGTCCCCGTCTCCGAGCTGGGAGGACAGGCATCCTTCTGTTATTCTGTTTGGGGACTCCTCTTTGGGACAATCCAATTCCTGGTCACAGAGATTATAGATTATAGATTAAAAAAAACAATACACACCAAGGCAAAGTACGATTAGCATGTGTGATTAAATACGGATGCCTTACCCCTTTGAATGGGAGCAGCACTTCTAGGCTTGACACCTTTCCCTTGCACTAAACTGCCTTTCTTCTTCACAGGTCTGCGGTTGACGGGTCCCTGTTTCTTGTTGAATTTCTGTTCCTTCTTGTTCAGACGAATGATGTCATCTGTTGAGCACAAAGTGTGAAAACAGGTGAATACAGGGGTTTCGGCTGAGATGACACCCAAAGCCCCCTACTACGAGACTTCCAACTTGTTTTAGCAACCGGTTAGCCAAAACAAGCTAACCCCAAACATACCTTCTGATCAATATTATGTTTGATTTAGGGGCGCTTACCTAATGACATATCGACCTTGTCCATTGCTGCTGCTTTCTTGCCTTGTTCGGAGTTAATGCCACTTGTATTCATCCTCGAAACTCAAAAAAAAAAATCTGTATAACACATAAAACTGAACGCAAACTGGTGACTGACAAGGCAGCCTGGTCGTCTCGCTTTAGAGCCCTGCGCGCCCCTCCCCCTTACGTATCACCTTGCGCATGCGCGAAAGTAACCGCGGTGCATTCTGGGAAGTGGAGTCCAATGTGGTAAAAAAAACACACAGAGGTTACAAAACTCGTACACAAGCGCTCATGTAACTGGTTAAATAAGGGAAACCGCGGTGTACGTGTTCCCGAGTGGCGACACCACCCGTCTGCCTCTTCATTTCTGCATGTGGACACTCTGGTGCACGTGAGTATCGAGATAAACATGTTGTAAATAAAGAAAAAGGCATTTTAATTGCATCGATGGTAGCCACGTTCTAGTGCGTAATGCTTTTTTCTAACATTGTGTCTTGTTAATTTGCAGATTCTGTTTCAGAGTATCAAAAGGACGGTTCACTCCTCAGAATACACCTCTACAGTTTCACGTCTTGAGCAAAGCTATCATGTCGCAAAAGCGCAAGGCTACTACTGATGCTGGCGCCGAGAAGCCAAACAAGCAGCCCAAGGTGTCTTCTGAGAAGAAAAAGGACGGCTGGTTGCAAGAGCAAGTGCTACAACAAAGGACAGCAAAGAAAGAAATGAAATTCAACAAGAAACGGCTCCGATTCCTCACGGATGATAAGAAAATAAAACAAGGAGCAGAAGGAGTGCTATATTGGATGAACAGAGACCAGAGGGTCCAAGGTATGCTACACCTTTTTGTATCAGTTGGCTTTATTCACTTCCCCACTTGAGTATGCTGATATTTGTTGTGTTTTCAGATAATTGGGCTTTGATCCACGCACAGCGACTTGCCTTGAAGGAAAACCTCCCTCTCCACGTCTGTTTCTGCCTGGACGTCCCGAAATCCAAACTTTCCACTTACAGACATTTCAGTTTCCTGTTGAAGGGCCTTGAGGAGGTTTCACAGGTATGCACATAAAAGTCCTACAGCTCCAAAAGAGTCGCTCTAGTAATTAGTAGTATTAGTACCAGTATTTGGTTACTATGGCGTAGATGGACATTCACTTTTTGACTCTCTTTGCTGAGGATAAATAGGATGTCTTATTTTGGTATTTAGCAATCATGAAACATAATTAAAGCATTTATTAACACTGCATTGTATTTATATTGTAATACAATGTAATAAAAAAGTACTTCTCATTATACTTAATATGGTTCCTTATTAAAAGCAGTTGTATGTGTTTTACATTTGCGTCACTCATTTACTAATCCTGAATTGTTTTCTCCCTCAAATTAGGAGTGTAAAACTTTGGGCATTGAGTTCCACCTCTTGCACGGTCTACCAGGGGATGTCCTTCCCAGTTTTGTGTCTGACCGTAGTCTTGGGGCAGTGGTGACTGACTTCTCTCCTCTTCGAGAGCCACTGCAGTGGCTGGAAGACGTCAAGAAGAAGCTTCCTAAAGACACTCCTTTTATACAGGTACACCGACATCCACAAATGAGTAATTAACATTTAATACTCCCATAGATCATTTTCAGACCACTCAATAGCTTTGTGTGTTGAAGGTTGATGCTCACAACATTGTGCCATGTTGGGAGGCATCTCCAAAGCAAGAATATGCTGCTCGGACCATCAGAGGAAAGATTAACAACGTTCTGACAGATTTCCTTACAGACTTTCCCTTGATTGAGAAACATCCCTACACAGCTACGAGAACAGCCAAAGTAAGTTGAATCAAATTGATGCAAAATCAGTCATCTTCCCCAGAAATTGCACATACATAATAATAGTTTCTCAAGGCCATTTTGAGATTTAAAGTATAAGAATTAACAAAGGTTATTGATACTTCACAGACTCTCATATTTCTGCTGTAGTACAAAGTCAAATGTACATCTCACAAACATATAATTATTGCTATAATCTTGTTATTCAAACGCTAGAGTAAAATCTATTCTTTCAGTTCTTTCTACTGTCGAAAGTCTTCTGAACTTGTCTCATAAGTTATATCTAGAATGTTAAAGTTGTCTGTTTCTCTGACATTGATATTCTGGTTACTGGGCTCAGTTTATTAAAGTTCGTGTCCTTTCTAATTTCAAGTCCTTGTCCATTTGTCCTCACAGCAGGTGGACTGGGCCAAAGCGCTGGCGTCTCCGCACCTGGACAAGTCAGTGGGAGAGACGGAGTGGGCGAAACCGGGCACGAAGGCTGGGATGGCCATGTTGGAGTCTTTCATTGATGTTCGACTCAAACTGTTTTCCACCCAACGCAACGACCCCAACGCTGCAGCTCTGAGCCAGCTCTCTCCCTGGTTACGCTTCGGTCAGTGGCTGCTCTTCACTCTCAAACACCCAGATATACTTCACATTGGCCCACAGTGTTACATTCTAGGTTCTACAGTAAAAAAACTAATAAGCTCTAGGGCTGGGCAAAAAAAAAATCTATTTGATTTAAAAGCAAGTTGTTGAGTCAAATCAACTCATATTTTTTTGTAAATTGTTTCGTCCTCTTTTGACTTTATCAGGCCAGATTTCAGCACAGCGTGTGGCTCAGCAGGTCAAGAAGACGGGCAGCCAGTCGGTCGCTCCCTTCATTGAGGAGCTGGTG
Source organism: Gobius niger (assembly GCF_951799975.1). Lineage (NCBI taxonomy): Eukaryota > Metazoa > Chordata > Actinopteri > Gobiiformes > Gobiidae > Gobius > Gobius niger. Next base: position 17,972,756 of record NC_136864.1, read on the forward strand.
ATCCGGCGAGAGCTCACGGACAACTTCTGCTACTACAACAACAAGAAATACGACAGCCTGGAGGGTCAGTTAAAAAGAATTTTGCTACATACAATGTTGCCCAAACGTGTAGATGTGCAGAGAATTATTGATTATGTTTTGAAATATTTTGAGAGTGTTATTTACCCGCTGCAAGTCAGACTGTGTTTTATCAAAGATTTACTGTTTGTTTGGTCATGAGAAGAATGTCTTTGAAAACCTGACTTTTGCATATGGTTAAATCAATTACAAGTGAAACTCTGAAAATTAGAATATTGTTAAACTGTGAAACTAATATGTGATAGACTCATTACATGCAAAGTGAGATATGAATGGCCTTTATTTGTTATATTTTGATTATTAGGGCTCAGCTTGTAAAAAGACAAATTAGAAATAAAAATTTGAATATTTTGAGAATTTACTGTAAGCCATAATCATCCAAATGATAACAAATAAAGGCTTGACATATGACACTTCGCATGTAATGAGTCTATATCATATATTAGTTTCATATTTTAAGTGAAATTACAGAAATAAATTAACTTTTGAGCAATATTCTAATTCTCCGAGTTTCATCTGTACATGTTGTTAACGTTTGGTGAAGTGAACCTGAAAGTTCATGTTGTTTACGCTTGTGATTGTCAGGGGCTTATGAGTGGGCTCAGAAGACGCTGAAAGATCACGCCAAAGATAAGAGGCCGTATGTGTACACGCGAGAACAGCTGGAGAAGGCCAAAACACACGACCACCTGTGGAATGGAGCACAGGTACTGTCAAGAATTAAACAGTATACAGTGGTAATAAATACAAAACTATAGAGCTGGGGACTATTTCATAAAACAAACTGGATCCTTTTCAGTTTGCATATAAAACAGGTTGTGGCACTGAGGATGCGGTAGTTTCACTAAACATCTCGATGTAACTTCAGGCAAATTAAGTATCCAGGCAAACATAATAATGTCCCATTAAGCGTCGGCAGCTGGTGGTGACGAGCTGCGTGGGCGTCCCCTGTCCTTAGTCTCTCCACCAAGGCGAGGAAAAACTAAAAAATCCAGAGGGAGAAAAGAGAAACCTTGGGGAGAACCTCAGAAGGAGAGAAGCACTCCCACTCTCGAAGGAGTTCCTCAGCAGACAGGCTAAGATCGCAGAACATCCAGTCCTTGTTGGCACTACAGTTGTTGATGTCCAATCCCTGTAGGCGGGGTTCCTACGTTCAGCGGGGTTCCTACGTTCGATCGAGACAGGCACTCCCCTAAGGGGGAGTGGGACAAGAGACTGTTAGAGAATTAAGACATCATATGAATAGTAATGAACAGACTACAGATGAAAGAAATATTGTATCATAATAAGGCAAAGTCTGCAGTAAGAAGAACAAGAGGATAGCGGTCAGTGTGCCGTACTTCCCACAGCAGTGTTGCAGCTTTACTTCAGGCAGTGGGTTAGAGCTTTACCTAACTGACCTGATCATAAGCTCATTCGAAGAGGTATGTTTTGATCCTAGTCTTAAATGTAGAGACTGTGTCTGCTTCTTTAACGTGAGCTGGGAGTTTATTCCATAAAACCGGAGCTGGGTAGCTGAAGGCTATGCCTCCAACAGTGATTTTGGAGACTGGAGGAATCACTTGTAGCCCTGAGTTTTGAGAGCGGAGAGTTCTGCTTGGCCGATATGGAACAATAGCGTCTTGGAGATAGAGCGGAGCCAAACCCTTCATGACCTTAAAATTTGGTTCTAAACTCAACAGGAAGCCAGCGGAGAGACTTTCGTACAGGAGTCATGTGTTCTCTTCTCTCTCTCAATATTGCAGCTGCATTTTGAACTAATTGAAAACTTCTCAGGGAACATTTAGGACACACTGCTAGCAGGCAGTTACAGTAGTCTAGCCTTGATGAAACAAATGCATGAATGCATTTTTCTGCATCACTCTTAGGTAAGATGTTTCTTATTATGGCACTGTTATGCAGGTGAAAGAACGCTATTTTACAAGCCTGGTTTATATGCGCTTTAAAAGAGAGGTGTTGGTCAAACAGAACTCCAAGGGAGATGATCTGCTCAGATAAAGACTCTCAGTTTATGAGGGCCTAGTATAATAACCTCGGCTCTATAAGGGTTGAGAAGGAGGTAATTCACATCACACTTAAGACCATCCAGGTCTTAATGGCTTTTACGCAGGAGCTTAGCCTATCTTATTTATCTGTCTGATCTGGTTTCATTGATAAGTGCAGCTGTGTGTCGTCTGCATAACAGTGAAAATGTATATTGTGATTTCTGATTATGTTTCCTAATGGGAACATATTGTTGTGATGTGGAGCAAAAAATAAGAAAATCAACACCAAAAAACAGAGGAGGTGGTGTTCAGTTTAAAACCGTTAACTACAGCTCCCATTATCATCAATAAGGAACTATTCAAACTGGCGGAGTCTGTACCTACCTACCTACTTGCCTACCTATCTACCTACTTACCTACCTATCTACCTGCCTATCTACCTACTTAACTACCTATCTATCTACCTATCTACCTACCTACCGATCTGCCTGCTAACCTATCTATCTACCTACCTATCATCCATCCATCCATCCATCCATCCATCCATCCATCCATCCATCCATCCATCCATCCATCCATCCATCCATCCATCCATCCATCCATCCATCCATCCATCCATCCATCCATCCATCCATCCATCCATCCATCCATCCATCCATCCATCCATCCATCCATCCATCCATCCATCCATCCATCCATCCATCCATCCATCCATCCATCCATCCATCCATCCATCCATCCATACATACATACATACATACATACATACATACATACATACATACATACATACATACATACATACATACATACATACATACATACATACATACATACATAGTAGAGATAGGACCTTGCCATGGTAATACATTGGAACTAATGTCCAGCCATGTTGTAATTGTCCATTCTACTGAAGAACACAATCTTAAGGGAAACTACTAATTTTCGAGTACTTACTTTGTGTCACTCTAGTTCCAAATGGTCTCTGAGGGAAAGATGCACGGCTTCCTTCGAATGTATTGGGCCAAAAAGATCTTGGAGTGGACGAAATCCCCGGATGAGGCGCTCTCCATTGCCCTGTATCTGAACGACCGCTATTCTCTGGACGGCCAGGACCCTAACGGATTTGTCGGTAAAGACAAAAATATTGTCTTCAGAGTCAAAGCTGATTATTGGGATAATTGTGTGACATTCTAACCTAATTTCTCCACTGCTGCAGGTTGCATGTGGTCAATTTGTGGCATCCATGACCAGGGCTGGGGTGAGAGACCCGTTTTTGGGAAAATACGTTACATGAACTACAAAGGCTGCCAGCGGAAGTTTGACGTGGCCCGTTTTGAGAAGAAGTATCGTCCCAAAGACCTTTGAAGTGTGAAGTGAATATAGGAGAGAGGCGCCTTTTCGGCTTCTTCTACCTCTGGGCATCTTATGTTTGTTCTTTGTTGTATGACGCCTTGCTGTGTTCAAAGCATTTTTTACACTGCCGTTGTTTCATTGTACTGTAAAGTTTTAATTAGCGATGTGCAGCTAAATACATGTTAGACTGTTTTTACGTTTATGTCTTCAGTTCATTAAAAAAAAAAGGACATTTGTGCCTTAAAGGTGCATTATGCAACTTTTTATGTGTGCATTTGACCTTGTAGTGACCCAGCGGCTGAATGAGTTGTCAGCATGGTGCCTTTACTTTTGATCACTGTGTTCTCTACAACGCTCCAGGATCGATTGTTAAGTACATTTTTCTTGTGAGAGGGTCTGTCAGCAGTGAAAACCTTCCAAACAATTGATCCTGGAGTGTTGTGGAGACCACCATGATGGAAAGTAAAAGCCGACAACTCATACAGCCGCTGGGTCACTACAAGGTCAAATACGCACAACCTTTTAAACTTTTTTTCGCCTAAAAAGTTGCATGATGCACCTTTTAACCTTGTTTTATTCAGTTCAATTTAGCTGCCTGCTATATATTATTTCTATCAACAGTTCTTCACCTTTTGTTTACATTCTTGTTGTTGCTGTATTTTGTAAAACATGAGAAAAGGTTTGCTTCTTCAGTCAGTGCTGTCAATGGCTTTCTTTCTTTTTTGCTTCCATTTCTAAAACTGATTACATCTCAGGGATTACATGTGGCAAAGCATGATGTACTGTATATTAATTAGGACAACAAAGCACTTATGTGCAATTTAATGAAGCGCACCCCTGGCACAAACAGCAACATCACAGTGTTACATAAATGTCCCTCAGTCGGTAGTTAGCATGAGGACGCGTTACAGCTGTGATTACATGTGGTAATATGGATTTACATTTAGCCTCCCATGCATGCAGCTCTATATAGCCCAAGTTACTAAATGCGTTGTCGTTTTGTTTGTATCTTCTGTGCCTTGAGATCTACTATAAACCTTTTCTTCTGAGGTGTTTGTGTCGCTTTGATTTTGGTTTGGATTGTTTACTGCAGTGATCCCCAACCTTTTTTGCCTCACGCACCCTTGAGTAGTTTACTATCCAGAATTAAGAGTGTTGTTTTCAAAATTAAACTGAAATACTCCCGACAGATTGATCATTAATCAGTAAAATTAACTTTCCCTTTAGATTAATTTAGAATATTTTTTAAAATCTGAAATAATTCCAAATACCCCCTGTTAAGTCCCCGTACCCCTGGTTGGGAAACGGCATTAACTGGTTGGTACAGCATTAACCTACACACCATCATTATACAGTATAATACACATTTATACTATACTATACTGCACAAAGCCATTGTAACAAATTATCAGTAGGCTTGAGAATAGAGTTGGCACATTGTCAGTGTCCCCTCCATATTTATTTGTATGGGAACGCTCAATTTAAACGGGACTGGGAGCCTAATGTACGCACTTGTAGAAACAGGCTCAGACAGCAGAAGGCATTTCTATGATTTCTATGACTTTCACTTTAAATGAAATGAAATTGTGAATTTAAATAGGTTTATTTATTCACAAATAGGCCTACTACAAATCCCAACTGAGCCAAGGTATTAATTTTCCAGCCTAATAATTTAACAGACGTGTGCCTGCTTGAGCTTGAGACTCCTTCCGACACGAATGAGTCTTGAAAGTTGGATTTCTTGAGCAAAAACCTTGCTGCCTGTCTGATCTTTGCTTTATCTTGGCATCACTGAGTTCATGTTTCCATAGTAACGAGAGCCTTGAGGACACTTGAATGTTGGGGAATAATGAGACAAGTGAAAGTGTCATTATCCTTGGCTCTTGGACTTTATTTAGAAATTACAGAGTAGCATTACATATGTATGCTCCACTGTTTTTAGAAAAGACAGACCTCTGGGGAAAGGCGGAGCTGTTCTTTTACATGTTAAAACATGTTAAAATGTCAACAACTTGACCAACGGAGATTCAATTGGAGTGTATCGGTGTAAACATTACACTTTCTACAAGCATGTCCTTTGCTGTTAATTGTATTTCGAAAACTACCAAGCCAAGCAGATTTCTTGGATCAATTCAACAAGCTTCTTAAGTAGTGTGATCACAAAAAGAAATAATTATAGTCAGCGAGTTCAACATAAACTGGGACAAAAAAAGAAGACTGAAAAAAACTTAAAATGATGACTGACTACTGCAGTTTAACCCAGCTTATAGATAAACTTCTGAACTTTGAAAACTTTAAATACCTTCAATTTGCTTTATGGTTTACAAAATAGAGCCACCCGGTCTACGGTTAGAGGAGACTGTGAAGTGCCCTTCAGACGGACCACCTTTGGCCAGACTGTTCTTTCAGGCAGGGGCTGTAACATCTGGAACAGCATCCATATGCCCCACGTTTAACACATTGAGGACTCAATTTAAAAAATGTTTAAATTCAAATCAACAATGTGGATTGTGGATAGATCTTCTGCAGGACTGAGCCGAGGGTCAGGATCCTCTGCAGAGGTGTTGCTTTGTAAATAATAACTGTACATAGTTATCCTTATAATGTCCTCTGAACTGTATGACCTGCCCTTGCACCAAAATCTCTATTCTGTTGTGCAAGTCACAGAATGAACATTCAGATCTATGTATGAATTGTATGAACAAATGTTATGATATGTATATTTTATATTATTATGTTTTACAATTATTGTTGGCATTAAACACCTTGCTCAGGGACAATAGTTGAAAACTAGCTTTGCCGCTAATACTGACACATTTACAGAAATATTCATTAATCTGTACTGTAAATAAATAGATCCTTTCCTCCATTTCACCATGTGCCAATGCAGGGAAAACATTTGGTCCATTTTTGTTATATGGTATGAAACAAAAAAATTACACTGTAATTCCACAGTTATGTACAGCATGTACTGCAGTTTACTTTATGTGAAATATTATTAATATTATTATTACAGTTCAAGGTGACTTTATTTGTATCAGTTGTAGATTTGATTTGCCGTGAGATCAAATACAACATCCCCTCTCACACACAAGCAACACAAACAACAAATCAAATAATTCTCAGAATAAAATCAAGAGATAGAGGTCACAATCACCACAAACAACAGAACAATAACATCCAAAAACAGAACAGTAACATTCAAACTAGCACATCACAACCTTTCCAGAGGCAGTTGTATAAAGGAAGGAGTTATATACAATAAATAGGCATGACAACATCACATGTCATTTGAGAGCATATTTGATTGAAAACTACATTGATACATGGTGAAATGGAAGAAAGCGATTCCATTCATTTAGGACACAATATACAGGACAAGCCCAGGGCAAAACCATAATGGAGATGAAAACATACAGACATCACAGTTCATACAGTTCATTTTTATAACATGAATGTGATCATAAAGAAACAAATTTGTAAAGATGTTGCCTCCATACATACATGATACATACATTAAGCAGTGTGATCTGCAAATCTATATTTTATGCTTTAAAAAGAGGTTAGATTTTTGTTTGGCTTCATCTCACAATGTTTAAAATCATGGTATTGAAATTCACACCCTGGCCCATTTTTGTGCCGGAAAAAGAGTCTATTAGGAGAGTCCGTTGTTGAGCTCCTTCACACTGAGTGTGCTGCGCTGGGTGAGGCGCTGGCTGGAGCTTCTGGGCCAGGAGTAGCGAGGCCAGGTCATGTGGCTGAACATCTCCCTGAAGCGCGTGGACATCAGGCTGTACAGGATGGGGTTAACCGCGGAGCTCAGGTAGAAGAAGACTCCGGAGACGATGTGCACGGGCTCAAAAATCATGAGGTGGAGCTCGGACGATGTGTCGAGGAAACTCCACATGAGGCGGTCCACGTGGAAGGGAGCCCAGCAGAGGCTGAACACCACCACCAGGACACCTGCGGGGCAGAGGGGCGGGGCAGGGCAGGGCACAGAAGGGAGAGCATGTGGATGCAAAATGCTGAATATTTTATAGATACAATGTTAAAGAACAAGACAGAAAGTTGTCTTTTAAGAGGGTAATGAAAAAATGTGAATAAGTACGTACCCAAATTTACTAAGTACTCAAACAGAGTACTCTAAATACTGCTGGTCCAATGTCGAAACAATTACGTATATGTTTATTCACTTACCGTTTCAATTAAAAAAAAGAAAATCTGTATTAACAAGGTTAAAGTAAGATAAAGTGAGACCTCGAACAAGCACATCTTTAGTTCAAGGGTAAATGCTCTTCGCATGAAGCCACAATAACATTACACTGTTTAGATTGTTTAGAATTTCTCAAAATCGTATACTGTATGGGCTTCTTCTGGTGGTACTCACTTGTGGTTTGCTGCTGGTCTTGACTTTGTTTAACTCCTAAAGATTTCACATTTTTGTCCTCATTTATTAGTTCTCAACTATGGTGTAGTGCGGTTTTACTTATGATTTAGCCCTGCTTTTATGACCTATTATAGACCATAGAATACAAGAGCTAGCCAGTGTTCCATGCAGCCACATTCATAGTAATGATCACAAATGGTCTGTGAAATGAACATGGCTGCTCAATCTCCTCCTATGAAGCCTGTTCCTTAAAAGGGCAAAAAGGCGGGATGCTGGACCAGCAACAAGCCTCCACAGAGCTCCAGAGCCTGTCAATAGATTTAGGCTTCCACTTTTTAGAGCTGATGTACATACACACTGTGGTTAAAATGATACCCATGCAGCGTTGTCACATTGGTCATAGCAATTTTTAGAAAAAGGAAAACTGTTTGGAGCCAGACATTTATGCAGTGCTAGAGAAGGTCAAAGTGCTAATAAGATTGCTTTACTAAGTGTCTTTTGGAGTGGTCCCTGGCCACCAGGGAGTGGTATTACAGCAATGTCAGCTCCCTGCCATGACGACCATAGCGAAGCTCCTTCCTCGTCCATTGATACAGACCGGGGGTCACCAACCTTTTTTTAATATAGCTTTGTTTTGAACTCGTACTGAGTCACAAGAAGAAAAAAAAACTTGTTTTATTAATCAGATTCAAGAAAATTAAGTGTTTTACATCTTTGAAAAACTCTCAAGGGCTACTGGGCACGCCCCAAAGGGCACCTGGGTGCACGCGGGCACCACGTTAGTGACCCCTGTTATAGACTAATATGACGAAACAGTGTAGGGTTAAGAAGTTCACTCAGGCAGTGTTTTTTTTTTTTTTTTCAGTGCACAAATATGAATGAGAGTTGTTCCTTGGGAGATGCATATGATTCTGAGACACACGTTTTTCTTCTGATCCACCAGTTAAGAACTACTATTCTAAAGTACCATTTTAATAGAGAAAAAACAAAAAACAGAGTAACAGTTATTTAAACCTTATCAAACAACAGGGGCAATTATTTAACCTCACCACCTGCCAACGCCGACACAAGTGAAATTAAAAATAGACAAAAATAAACCTGCTACATTTCTGCCACCATGGAGACAGAGTGGTATCTTACATAGCATTTTTGTCACTTGCATGTTGCGTTTGCTCAGCCTCTGAATGTGAGCCTCGGACGAACCATCTGCTCTGAGTGTGGTCGTGGTGCCCGTCGTGGCCCCGTCCCGGCACAGTCTCCAGCCGATCAGGGAGTACAGCACGCCCATGATGAGGACAGGAAGTACAAAAAAAGCCAAAGCAGAGACAAGGATGGTCAACTTGTACATCCAGGTGGGCTTCACAAGATCTGAGAAAGAACGTTCAGAAGAAAAGGGAGAAACTGTTTAGGCATGTCCAAACTTTGGGAGTTGATGCGATGCAGAATGAAATATCAGGATCTTGCAATTGAGTGCAGAATAAAACGAGCTATATGGAAATATGACATGGTGCTAGTGTTGTTTCAAAAATAATTCAATGAACACATCTTTTAGTAACAGTATTAGCTTCATAAAAAGGGACTCACAGCACATCGCCGAGCGGGGAAAGTGCCGTCCAAACTTCGAGGGCAGAAAGAGAATCCCGTGGAGACTTGTATTGGGGATTGCACACATCATGGACATCACCCACAGCGACAGAATAACCCTCTTCACACGCGCACAGGTCGAGAGGCTCTTGACTTTTAAAGGATGCACCACCGCAATATACCTTTCCACGCTCAGGGCGGTGACGTTTAGGATAGACGCGAAGCAAACTGTCTCAAACAGGAAGGTCTTGAAGTAGCACCCTCCCTCTCCAAACATGAAGGGGTAGCTCTGCCACATTTCGAGCAACTCCAAGGGCATACCCATGAGCAGCACCAGCAAATCAGACAGGGCCAAGCTGAGCAGGTACAGGTTCGTGGGGGTTTGCATGGCTCTGTAGTGCAGAATGACGGCACAGGTAAGAGAGTTACCCAAGACGCCCACCAGAAAGACACTCAAGTAGGTGGCGCAAACTGGCACGAAAATGGGGGATCGGAGCGGTCCCAAGTGGAGGGCAAGGTACTCGTCCTCACTCAGACACAGCTCATCCAGATTCGCAGAGCTGGTGTTCGCCAAAAGTAGAGAGAGGTTCATTCGACAGAGCAGAGAGGAGTCAGGGCAGCCGCTGGGGAAGATGGACCCAAAGGAGGCGTCCAGGGAGCAGTTTGAGCGGGACATTTCTGTATGTTAGTGCACCTAAAAAGTACGGGAGAGAGTCATCAACTGTTCATCAATCAGACTATCTATCAATCACTAACAATCTATGTCAAATGATCTGTGTCTCTGTGGGAGCTACTTTTAGGACTTCTTATTTGGGACAGTTTGCTTTGCCTTAATTCAAATTGACAATGCCCATAATGTGGAAAATGACAGTATGATAGTGCTTCCCTAACAGTAAAGTAGCTTATTGTATGAAATGCGATAGGTGCTGTCATGAAGCAGCCTCTAAAGGATAATATAGCTATGATGCAGATCTCAACCTCCGCAGCTGAATGCCCTCTAATACAGTAGGCTGTGATTACAGGTAATAAAGGGCAATTATAACTTTCATCATGTACAACACTAAATGCAGGGAATCTGTCATTTGCATTTTTATTGCTAATATTCTGTTTGAAATATTCTATACTCTGCTTTAACCCCTATTAAGGTTGTTTTTGTACTCACACCAGCGCAGTGCTTACCCTGCTGATGCAATGATGATATACTGTATATATCGCAATTCATATCCTATATATAGGCTACATCCATTGAGCGCATATAAAGAAACATAAAGAACCTGTCACTGATCAATAAATACTGTAAGTTCACCACAGTTACTAAGCAGTGCAGCGCTTTCAGTGCCGAAAGGAAAACTATATGTAATGTTAAGAATTTAAACACGACTGATATAATATACTTCATTTAAAATGCTTTGCCTGCAGATAATGGAAACAGAGAAGCTTTAGTAGCTCTTTTTTTCTTTCTTTCTTTTTCTTCAGTACATTTCCACCCGAGAATTGTGATTTGAGAAGTCTTACCTGAAGTCATGAGGCTGTGGCGGTCCCCCCCGCTGTAGTGAGTGCTCAAGCCTCGACCTGAGTATTAACGCACAAACCGCTGCTCTCTCTCTCTCTCTCTCTCTCTCTCTCTGTCTGTCTGTCTCTCTCTCACACACACTTTCTCTGTCTGTCTCTCTCTCTCTGTCTGTCTGTCTGTCTGTCTGTCTCTCACACACACTTTCTCTGTCTGTCTCTCTCTCTCTGTCTGTCTGTCTGTCTGTCTGTCTGTCTCTCACACACACTTTCTCTGTCTGTCTCTCTCTCTCTGTCTGTCTGTCTGTCTGTCTGTCTGTCTGTCTGTCTTTCTCTCTCTGTCTGTCTGTCTGTCTCTCTCTGTCTGTCTCTCACTCTCTCTCTCTGTCTTACTGTCTCTCTCTCACACACACTCTCTCTGACTGTCTGTCTCTCTCTCTCTCTCTCTCTGTCTGTCTCTCACTCTCTCTCTCTGTCTGTCTGTCTGTCTGTCTGTCTGTCTGTCTGTCTGTCTGTCTGTCTGTCTGTCTGTCTGTCTGTCTGTCTGTCTGTCTGTCTGTCTGTCTGTCTGTCTCTCTCTCACACACACTCTATCTGACTGTTTGTCTCTCTCTCTCTGTCTGTCTGTCTCTCTCTCTCACACACACTTTCTCTGTCTGTCTCTCACTCTCTGACTGTCTGTCTCTCTCTCTGTCTGTCTCCCTCTTTGTCTCGCTGTGTCTCTCTCATTCTCTCTCTCTGTCTGTGTGTCTCTCTGTCTCTCTCGCACACACTCTCTCTGACTGTCTGTCTCTCTCTCTCTCTCTCTCTGTCTCTCTCTCACACACACACACACACACACACATACTCTTTCTCTTTTTCTAGTTTTGTGTGTGCTTGATGTTTCTTGAGCCACCACTCTCTTACACCTGACTCCAGACGCAAAAGGTCAAAATTACTTTGACCTCCTGGATATTGGCCCCATGGGGGAGACACAGTTCATAAAAATAAAGAAGCACAGAGATTGCATTTACATTAAACATCTTGTGTGCTTGCACGTGTGTGTGCATTTGTGTTTTTTAGTTTTAGTTTTTTTTAGTTTTAAAGTTATGGTCAGTATCAGTGTTAATTTTGACAACATATTTTATTTTAGTTTTAGTCTTAGTCTTTTGACTAAAATGTAATTTAATTTTAGTCGAGATTTAGTAAAAAAAAAAAAACGTTTCAATTTTAGTCTAGTTTTAGTCGACTAAAATTGCATGTCAATTTAGTCGACTAAATTTAAGACTAATTTAGTCGACTTTGCATTTATAATATTCATTATAATCATATGTAATCTTGTTCCTCTGCTTCATGGAGCTGCTCCACATGAACAAAGCTCAGAGCTGATCCTTTGGCAGAGAATTTACATGATCTGAGGCTCTTTCAGACGGTCAATACAACTTTGGATGATTTTAGTCTCTCCTTTTCATTTTTATTTAGTCTTATTTTAGTCGACTAAAATATCAGGACATTTTAGTCATAGTTTTAGTCTCATGGAAAACTTTTAATTAGGTTTTAGCCCAATTTTAGTTGCAAAAATATCACTTTGACTAAAATTAAGTCTAAATATTTTAGTCGACGAAATTAACACTGGTCAGTATGTGCTTTGATTTATAATAAAGCTGAACTGAATGGAACGTAATATAAAATTCTCATCATCATTGTGATCAACTGTAGGACACTGATCCGCCACTTCGGAATCCCAGTGTTATGTAAAAAATATCAAAAGATAGTAAATTTAATATCCATTTACATATGAATGATGTTTACATTTCACATACCACACTCATACGTGATACATCACAAGCTCCACACAGTGTTGGTCTATATGGGATCCAGTACGTGCTGACAATGAGAAATCGATCTATTTATAAGCATTTGTGCTTGAACTGGAGACACATTCAAGTCCTCTTTGTTACTGTTGATTGGATTTGCTTTGGCATCTTTGTACTACGTGTGGTGTGCGAAGTGGTCGGTCCACATGTGTGAGAGACGCATTTATTACATTTTCTACAGTGATTATTCTACAAGAATAATAAGATCAATAACAATAGAAAAAGACGCTTTGGAAAAAACAACTGTAATTTTATATGCAGTCGATATGACCAAAACACTGTGAACACAAAAGTATGTGGTAATGCTCATAATATTACACTTAGAGATGTAATTAAATAAAATAATATGTTTTAACATTCAGAGATTGATGTTAAAACAGGCTTATTTTGATCTAATCAAAATCTCTGAATGTTAAGAACCGATAAGGTAAGGTAAACAAAAAACATTAATGAGGAACTTTATTGTCATGATACAATTGTACAACAGAATTGCGTTGATCAGATGTGCAGACGCGGGGAGAACATGTGGAGGCCACGGTGTTATGAAAGCATTGTTGACAGCAGTAAGTGAGAGTGCTATTCTGTTTTAATAGCTAGACCTTTATGTTGATTTCGTACCTGACTGTTTCTGGCTGTAAGAACATAATAGCGTCATCACTAGAAGACTAAATGAACCGAATTGGACAAGTGAATTAAAGTAATAACATGTGAAATATTATGACAATTAGTTAACACAATACAAAGTGATTTTAGTTGTTTCGCACTTATACTTATATAATGTCCAACAGCGGCTGTTTAAAGACATTGTGCAACTTTGTGAGAGACAATGCTCGGATTAAAAATCATAGTTGGTTCATTATATATTTGGGCTCATGTTTAAAAGTAAAATAAACACTCTGATCAGCATGTGTTTGATCAACGGTATGTCAAGGCTCAAAGAGGCCACAGCAGCTCATACAGCGTGAGGTGCTCAGTGGTCTGCAGTGGTCAGTGTCTCTAAAGGAAGGAGCTCTACTAAAAGTGCATATTACACAAAAGAATAATTTTCCACCAGAACACATATACACACTAAAGTGTCAGGCTACTCTTATAGTTTGACAGTTCCAACCATGCGATTATTGATCCTTGGGCAAAGAAAGTGACAGGAAGAGATACATTTTCATAACCGTTGCCATGCAACCACGATAACAATGTGAAACGAGTGAGTCAGAGATGTTTGGACCTCGCTCTCAACAAACTGGGTTGTACATATGGGGGTGTGCACTTTAATTCCTGTATTATAGGTAATATGCAATTGTTATCATCATTATTCTAAACTGAGTGTCAAAACAAAATAGCAACAATATGGACACTCATTTGGCTTCTGTTTTCAAGCATGCTGGGACGCCATCTGTATAAACATCTGCTCTGGTCAGATCGTCATATCACACGTTATAACTGATGAATCCACGCGGTCACGATAAAAACCCAAGCAAGAAGTTACAGGAACTGGTTGTTTGTGTAAATATATGTGGTACATTTATATTTACACATGAACTGAAAGCTTTAAGTGTGAATCTGGGAAACATCAACTTATTTCTACTTTACCTCTAAGACGTTCTCACATGTACCATATTTGTTCTGTTTATATCACACCATTCTGACCTCAGCATCACACCATGTGACATTCAGACAAGTCAGTACTGTTTCCAAGTGACACCTTAAGCATGTTTTTCTTCACCACTGCATGCTCTAACAGTGCACCAATGCAGCATAGTCATTAGTTTTGGAAAAGGCTTTTTAAGGCTAATGATAAGTCTCTCTGTGTGATAGGGGGAAACTGTGTAATTGGCAGAAACTAAGTGAATAACTAAGAATTGTACACAGTAGGGCTTCAGCTGGGTCTGACCATGGACATTGCACCAGAGCTGGAAAGAGCTCCCCAGGCCCTGCACTGGAGTGGCTCACTACGACGGGTCTAATATGGGCCATTATTGCCTGTACTAAGCTACTATTGCACTATAATCAGACGCAAATGTGGTGCGTTACTCAAGGTGCCATTCTGTATCATTAATTCATTCCATTCTTGGTGGTGTAAGCTGCCCTGGTGTTGCCTGACTGCCACTGGGAAACCGCGGGGAATCCTATGGAGACACAAGAAGAACATGCACACTAGACCACTTACTCATGGCAACCTCTGACGGAAAATGTTCTCTAAAAGTAAATATGATAAGTCAGTCATTATAGAATTGACTTATCAGTGATGAATATTCACTGTATTCTATTGTATATCTATTAGGCCATTCAAAAATGAAAATATATGCTGTAAGATGTCCCTGGGGTTAGGTCACAGTATATATGCAGGTACATTTTTATGCCATGGCAGGTATATTCTTATTTTAGTGTTATTACAGGTGTCCCTCTTTTGGTTGCATTGCCATTTTAAATATTGTTGTATTTTATGTTGCCAAGCATGTCTTACCCCTTGCATATTAAAATGTACCATATTGGATGGCCCATATTTCGGGTTAGAGATGCTGTATGTATGTGTTAGAGGATAACATTAAATCGCTATTTATCATACTGGGTCAGGCTGTACAGTCATACTATCTCTGTCATAGCCTTGACTGTGGTGCTCAGGCGCCCACTCTCTGCCACTGAATGCTTGCGTATCAGTATGACGCTCTGAGAGGGTATTTATCCCTCTTCTGTGGAAGCATAGACAGACTTGAATGGTAGGACTAGCGCAATGTCTCGAGTTCATGTCTCCGGGTCCCGCACCGATGGTAAATAAACTTCTCCTGCATAAGACATCCAGAGCTATAGCCATCAGTTACATTTCTCTCAATGTTCATCAGTTGATTCTGGAGTTTCGCAGTTAGATTAGAAATGAACACAACAAGCCTCCATAGGTTGTATATGGAGCGTACGTGTTCCTCTCTTTTGTGCACATCTCAAAAATCGGTGCTAAGCGGGTTATCTCTCTTAGGAGAAAAATATCCTAGGTTCATCTCCTACCCATAATCCCTTAGCACCAGTACAACTACTCTCTCTACTTCTTGTAACTATTCTATAGTCAGAAGAAAAATCAGCAGATGTATATTAAACCACAAGCTTTTATGACCACTAAAAACAGATAGTTCTATTCAAGTTTTCACACTAGCCTGTGGTCACAGTCCTCTGACTGTGGCGTATTTCTAAGTCCAACTGCCTTAGTAATTAATTACACGGCCAATGTAATTATTACCGATTCAATATTCAGCACTTAGTTCAAAATTAAAAGTAACATGAAACAACAGCTTTACACAGTAGCCCACAGCTTTTGCTTTGACCCACACTTGCTATCCGTAAACCAGACATAGAGACCAGTGACCTGGACCCAGACTCGTTTACAGCTTTCTGGAGCATTCTAGCTTCCTGGCTATGTCGGTGTGAGGCCTTTTGTTTGACACTAAAATTAACATTAAACAAAGCTTTACACTCAAGATAGTCTATAATATGTGTTCCTCACTTTTGCCTATGACGGCTATGTGGATAAACAGTAGAGTCAACAAGTTTAAAACCTGACCTACTCTAAACTGTATGCATGGAGCTTCACAGATTATTGCAGCTATTTCAGTTCAAGCTTTGTGCATCGGAATACCCCAGTCACCTAGTGGACCTAAAGTCCCTACTCTCGACCGGAACCAAACATCCAGAATTAACCGATAACATGAGATTATGTCATTTTACTAATTGTACGTTTCCCATTGCATTGTTCTTTTTTCTATCAAGCATGAATCTGGTAAGGCCATTCCCCCTCCCTTTTATCAAAGGATAAAAATGCACCTACCAGATCAGCTGTAGACATGTTCGTTGACGCCAAATTGTTAGAGAAATAACAATGGTGTTCGAGAGGATAGATGAATGACAGGCAGCAGTCTGGATGTCTTATGCAGGAGAAGTTTATTTACCATCGGTGCGGCACCCGGAGACATGAACTCGAGACATTGCGCTAGTCCTACCATTCAAGTCTGTCTATGCTTCCACAGAAGAGGGATAAATACCCTCTCAGAGCGTCATACTGATACGCAAGCATTCAGTGGCTGAGAGTGGGCGCCTGAGCACCACAGTCAAGGCTATGACAGAGATAGTATGACTGTACAGCCTGACCCAGTATGATAAATAGCGATTTAATGTTATCCTCTAACAGTATGTTGGTCTTAAATGTAAGCCAGTCTTTATCTATATGTCGCACCATGTTGCACAACTTGGCACAACCATTTTCTTTGTTTGTTTAAGTGATCAACCTATCTTCTATGACACATCTTGTTTCGTAGGTTCGCGGGTGGGTGTCTCTACAACATTTAATGACTTTTTCCTTTTTTTTTTTTTTACAAAACACTTAACTAATAGCCCAGCCTGCCTTACATTCTGCACTGGTCGACCCCATAGGCCAATAGCCTTTATGAGTGTGTGTGTATGTGCATGCTGGAGCGCGCCATGGAGGTATCTGGCACTAGTGCGGCTTCTTTAATACATCACACTAATGGGAAACATCCTACGCACTGCATTTGTCGACAAGCGCGGGCAGGCCTCGGGAAATCTGTAGCCAATAAATCATGAACAACGCTTCTGTCAGAGGGCAAACACACCGCTCTGGCCCCTCTGCACGTGCGAACCCACTGACAGGCACATCTCCCACAATCCCCTGATTCTCCTCACTAGAGCGAGCGTTGTCAATCATTACGTTTAATCGGTGCTACATGATGCCAGGAGACTGACATATAAAACACTGTGGACCCGTGTTCCCTACATTTGATTGAAACAGAAGATTTATTGCTATAGGCTTTGGCCAATTTCAGTCAATTAGCAGTTCCTATATCCTCAAGAAACACCTGTATGTTGAATTTCCCAAGTTCAGAACATCCCAGAAAAAGTTACACAGCAGTTCACATACACCCCAGCTCCTTGTGCAGGCCACAAATAAACAATGTAATACATAGTCCAGCCTTTTCTTAGTTAAGGTTCAATTAGATTTACACCAGGCATGTTCAGTTTGAAGTAGGAGCACTAAAGCGACCCACTAAAAGCACCCAAGGCCATGTCTTCTCTATGATTGTCCGTGCAGTGCATCAGGTCTTTCCTCTGAGTGGTTCACAGTTTCAGCAGCAGGAGGCTATAGAATCCATCAGTGCATAACGTGGGACATACAGTGGGGAAAAAAAGTATTTGGCCAAAATCCAATAGAGTGTCTATGTGAAACTGACCAAATACTTTTTTCCCCACTGTATATGGTAGTGGTAAGAATCACGCCTCCTCCACTGTAATGTGGTTACGCCGACCTAACCAGCACAAAGGTAATTAAAAAACTTGACACAGAAAATGATTTTTTTTCTTGTGGGTTATAAAAGAATGTATTGGGATGAGGACCTAACCTATTTATGTGGTTGATGAGTATTAGGCTTCATATGAGGAAGAATGAAGGATTTGTTCAAAGATTAGCAAATATAGATTTATTTTTCCTCCAGTGAAGGACTTTCCATATTCCTTCTAATAAATCCACACAATTTCAAAGATATTTCCTCACAGAAACAGGCCATACTGAGATATGTTCTTACCTTAGCTTAGACGGGTTGATGTGTAGCTGTCTGGTCTTTGTGCGTGCGCTCAGTCACGCAAATGTTTCCCCTATTTAAATAAACTTCGACAATATTACTGCACAGACGTCGAAGTACTCCAGGTGTTATTATGCCTCACAATGTAGTGACCCTTTTTATCCACTTAGAAAATCGACATGTTTAATTTTGTGTAACTAGACTTGAATCGTGTAACTACCCACGTTACTGTATTTAAATAGGGAAAACGTGGAACAGCTTGGTAGCTTCTAACTTCACCCCAGTTTGGAGCTATCCTGGGAGAGGCTAAATGCTAACAACGTTTGCGTGACTGAGCTCACGCACAAAGACCAGACAGGTACGCAGCAACTCGTCTAAGCTAAGGTAAGAACATTATCTCAGTATGGAAAAACAGTGGCCTGTTCCTTTAAAACTGTATTTATGAAATTATGAAATCAATAAGGAAATTATAAATGCCTTGTTGTTTACAGATCTGCTATTGCAGATCTACTATTACAACAAGGACCCCAGGAAAAAAAACTATTGCATGTTGTCTTTTGGTTCCCCAAGATCCTTAAGCTATACAATCACTTTGAGAGTAAAAAAAAGTGCATAATTACAGTAATTTCCACAAAGTTAGAAAATTCCCCAGTTCTTCTTTTACTTTTTTTATTTTACAGTTAAGATTGATTGTCTGTGCACTAACTCTGCCAGTAGAGGGCGCCCGTGCTCCTTGAATGGTCCACTGAATAATGCTGCGCTTGGATGCGACTTAAATATTCGTCAAATTAAAATCAAGTAGCATAAAAATCGAAATAGATCTTTTGGATTGTGATCAAAGTCGTTGCGTTTCAAGGGGAGTAGTTTTTTTTATATTTTTTTTAAAGCAAATACTGAATCCACATTGTTGTTTTTTCCCCCAACTCTGTTACAAAAATGTTTGGAAAGATAAGAAAGGGACAAATCTGTCAAGTGCATATGCAAATTGATGTTGCAAGCACAAAGTGATGCAGATTATTATGATAATGACATGATTTAATCTGTATCTAATAAACCATTCAGCCCATGCATTTAAATGACTTATATGCTTTATTCAGGCTTTTTGGGACACCTTCATACTCAAAACAGTATGTGAGTCTAGAATGGTTTCACATGGTATAAAATATAATCATACAAAACATCTAAACACGACAATGCATCAAAGCCTGCACTGATAGGAAAGTCACACAGGTCTTTATTCTTGAGGGCAAAAGTCAAAGGACAAGGAAGACCCCTTTGAATACTGCAAGACATAATTCTATCACGGTCCGTTGACAGGGGAGATCCTAAAATAACTTTGCCTGATCATCTTTCTCCTGGACAAGAGACTCCAGCCTGACTCCCATCCCTGGCAGGTTGAAAAGTGGACGCTTTAGCTCCAACCAGACGGGACAGCGCTCTCACAGTTAGACAGGTTCTACTTCTCTAAATGAGAAGTGTGAGAAGCAAAACTGTCAGACACCAATTACTCCGCCCGTGTGAGGGATGTGCGGGCGCCGCGGGAGAGCAGGCAGGCACTTCTTACCTGGACACTTGTCAGGAAAAATCACATCCGATCAAGTGAGCAAGTGCCTTCAGCGGTTTGGTTCCACTGAGCAGTGCACAGTTTAAAAAGGGAAACTTGGGTTATGCCCGACATCAGCAAGGGGCGTGTGGTCGGTTCCTTCTCACCCAACAAATGATTTCCCTTATGCATCAAAGCTCTTCTTTTGCTTTTTGTTCTACCGTCTGGCATCTCCAACCTCAGCAAAGGTAGTATATGTGAGATTTCTTTTATAAACATCCCATGTCCCAAGATATTAACATGTTCAGATGAAATATTGGTTTGATTAATACCGAGAGTTCATTTGTAATATGTTCACATTTTTTGTTGTGGTTTTCCAGACAATAATCCAACCAAAAAGCAAAATGAGCCTCATCCATAGAGTTTTCAGGTCCTATAGCTAAAATCAGCTTGGAAGTAAACATAAAGAGACTTTCCTTCCCAGCACCTATCCCCAATCAAGTAGTGCTAGAGCAGTATCCAGCCGTTAAAGCTCAGTGACTGATTATAGCTTACTTGTTTATTTGAGCAGTATACATTCTGCTCAAAAGGAGTGGGCTGAAGCAAGAAGCTTATGAGCGCCTACCCCCGATCTCAACATAATAAAACTTTCATTTCACATTAGTACAACAAAACAACAACAACAACAACAAAAGATGAAAAGCACAATCTGGTCATAGTAGAATTGTCAAGATGGCATTCACATTGAGGAAGATTTCATGACTGAAACTAATGTACTATACAATCCCCCAAAGGAGTAGTACTAAATACAGTAATAACAATAACTAATCAACGTAATGAATTCATAATCAGTCACATGCACGACCCCTGCAGCATGCTTCAGTTTCCACAGCAATAATAAGTCTAAATATGTCTACATGTTCAGTTATTCAAACCCAGGCACATACAAATACAACATATTGGCGCGTGTACCCGTTTATGAATTAACTATATCCTATTGCAATGACATTATCAATCATACATTTAGTCGCGTCGTATTGTGATTAGTCTTATTGACAAAAAATTACTTACATTTCAAAGCAGCTTGTTAACACAGACCAACTGTTCATATAATTACATTTTGTGAAGGTTTTTTCAAACAAATAATGTTCTCGTATAATGAAACCTGTGCTCACATCTCCTCGGTTGTATTCTCTTTAGTGTCCGATCATCACTCTGGGGGACACTGAGCAATTATTAGGGGCTATCGTGGATATTTCTCATGGATTAACTGTTTATTTTTGAGCGTGTTTTAGAAAAATGATAAACTTATCGATCACCTGGATTGTGGGTAACAAGTCAAATGTCAAACCTTTTGTCGAAGTAACAGTGGTGCTTATGAGTACAAGGAGTAAAGACTGTAAACTCCAGTAACTGCTTTACACGTTAGTTACTCATGTAGCCCATTACAGTTACACTAATCAATTACCATTACAAGTTAAACGCCTCCCACTGGACTGGTTCATGACCTTCCAAACAGATCATTATTATTGACAAAGCTTTGGACGAGAGGCAAAACGTTCCAAAACTCACATGGCCAAGTATAGATGACTGCTTAAAGAACCTTTGTCCGCGAAAGGAAAACTCGTCCCTGACTGAGAGCTTGTGCAAGCATTATCAGTGCCACACTAACTCTGAATACAGGCCTGCACCCCATGAGCTGGAACCAGGGCCAGTACATTGCAGTATATTTTAATAGTTTGTTAATTAGTGTACCCTTCATTTTAAAATCCCTCTCGCATCACCTTTAACTGTATTTTAATTAATCCTTTTGTAGAGCAGGCTCTTCTCTGCTGCATCTTAAGATAGTGGAGCTATGAGGGGTCGGGCACTCATTAATAAGCAGTGCTGAGCTCATATTAAAGCCACACTAATGTTTATGAGCCAGCGGCGCCGGAGGAAAGGCCACCCCGGATGTCTCTCTTCTCATTTGTCTCAGTCCTGTCTGATCTTGTCCCCGCTCCATCTTGGCTGATGAAAAACAATATATTCATTTTCTGCCTCTCTTCCCTCCCTCCCTCCCTCTCCTCTGCTCCAGCCTCCTGTGGGAGTCCGGTTGGCGAGAGAGTTGAGCCGAGAGCTGGAATAAGGTAGAAAATTAGCAAATACGCCGATGCCAGTAATTGTTCAAATTGCAGCAAATAGACCCCATGTGAACCGAAAGAACAATCTCCGAGAGAAGAAGAAGGAGAAAAAAATGCTGCCTACCCAAGTTGCCCAGTTTATCTAAATTCCAATACAGTCAGTAATGGAAAACAGTGAAGGGATGCCATTGCGAATGGGCCGTGGCTGTGTAATCCCCAGGCCCACTAAGTCCATTTAATCAATGCAACAGACATGAGCATATAGGAGAGAGAGGAGCAGTCTGCAAAGGGAGCGGAGTTCTGAGTCAGCTCACTGGAGATTAAAAAGTAGAGGTGGATGAATAATGGAAGAGGAGAATGGTGGGAAAATTGCCGAATGTGGCGAATCATCAGTAAACGCCTCTCGTGAATAAAATCTGCGAAAAAAAAAGAAAAAAAATCGACTGTAGAAAACTGTGTTGAAAACTCAAAACTGCAATTGCTCTTAATTAATGTCTTTGCAGTGCGGAACTGGCAACCTCGGGAGACGGGAGTGCTACGGAAATGCTCAAACTCCAGCTTTGATAAATCAACTTAAAGCCACACTGCGGTGCGTTCAAGGTTAAACGTCACTTTGTCACAAGAGCAAATCATTTGTCATAAAAGTCAAAATATGAACAAACGTGCCAGCAGTACCATAGCTACACACAGACCATGCTGAGGATAATCAAAGGAAAGCATTTGAAAGAGAACCTTAAAGAGAATCTTGTGAAAGCTTGCATTTTTGCTTTCCTCTATCTAATGTTAAGCTTGTGTGGCTTTAGATATGTGGCATTTTGCTGGAGGTATGATGATATGTGGTGAGGAAAATGTGTTTGTTGATGTGTTGGAGCAGCTAAAGGCAAAAGTAAAAAGTTGGTCACACAATAGAGTTTGGGGTTTGATTCCCAGATGATGTGCACTCTGCAGAACCTGCCTGTCTCTAACTGCTTCCTGCCTAGTGCTACATCAAAAACACCCAGCCAGATTCTCCTGACCAAGATCCTAGCTCGACAGCTGGAACGGATCAACCCAAATAAAAACATTAATTTGAGCTTGTAATCAAAACAGTTTCAGTTTGGCCCTGTTTTAGTATATTTTATACTTCTGTTAATTCAAGCACTGACCATGGGATCTCTAAACAGCCATTTTCAGCAAAGGCAGCCAGCGACTCACTGAAAATGACTTTGTGACCATCTTTTTGGTCCAGACCCACAAGTTCAGAACCACTAAAAGGGACCAAGAAAGATTTAAAGTTTTAGTTATAGGTATAGGATCATCTCTATGGAAGTTACAGGATCAGTGCTTTGGCAGAGATCTTTTTAAATTATCACTATACAAAGAATAATTTTCTACTTAAAACTTAAAGGGACTATACAGAGTGTAAAAATGTTAAAATTATGTAATTTCCTCCCCTACATGTTCCAGCAATGTCCTAATGTGTAGAATGAGCCCAGACCTGTTCACCACAACTGCCTCTAAAATCCTGCACTGTCACTCAAAAAGGTGTTACTTCGGGTCCGAATTGCCGTCATGCACGAGCTTAATATAGAAGGTGCAGTTATATGTATGACCTGAGATGGCAGTAGTGAGTATAAAATGGCCAACTTGCATCTAGCCCCTTTC
The DNA here is from genome assembly GCF_951799975.1 of Gobius niger. Classification (NCBI taxonomy): domain Eukaryota; kingdom Metazoa; phylum Chordata; class Actinopteri; order Gobiiformes; family Gobiidae; genus Gobius; species Gobius niger. The sequence goes on from NC_136864.1 coordinate 17,996,397, forward strand.
AAGGCCCTATACCTGTTTTTTTTTTTTGTTTTTTTTAAATTTATTACAAACAATGAAACAGAAAGCCACCAAATTCAAATGTTAGCTTTGGTCCGAACTCTCTCCTAACTTTCCTAACATACAGGTGAAACTCAGAAAATTAGAATACTGTCAAAGTTCATTTATTTCTGTAAATCAATTTAAAATGTGAAACTATGTGATACAGACTCATGACATGCAAAGTGACATATGTCAAGCATTTGTTTGTTTTAGATTAGGTTAGAATATTATTGAAATCAATAAAAAAAAATATTTTAGAGAGATGTTTTTATATTTTAGAGAGATTACAGAGAAATGTCGGCCGTCTGAAAACTATAATCATGCATAAGTACTTGGTTTGGGCCCCTTTTACTTGAATTACTGCCTTAATGCGGTTGCGTGGCATGGATGCTGTGGAATTGCTGAGGTGTTGTGGAAGACCAGGATGCGTCAACCAGAGGAATATGACGTTTAAAGCCCATGTCCATGTTCCGTCTGTGATGCACTCCAGCCTCAGTCCACTCCTTGGGAAGGTCCCTCACACTTTTGAATGGCCTTTTCCTGACAGTCCTCTCCAGACTGTGGTCATCCTGAGATGTTGTATTACAGAAATAAATGAACTTTTGCAAGATAATCTAGTTTTCCGACTTTCACCTGTACTTGTAGGATCCCATCCCTTCACAAGGATGAGTTTAGAGTAACATTTCTCAACTTGCAGGGTCACTTTTCAGGGTCACTTTCACAAAAATGCTGCAAGTTCATAAAATTGATACGAATGCTTTAAAATATGATGCACGGTGTTTTTCCCACAATTGTCTGAGCTTAGATACTAAAGGCACTGACAACTTTAGGAGTCTGTCCGAGGCACAAAAGTTACCCAACTATCAACTATTCCCCGTTTTAATCCATCTCTGGCTCACAGTATCCTGTCAAAGCCCCGGCAGAGCTTTTGGCCTGCAGCAGGAGCTAACACTCAGCTCCCGGTCATAATCATGTATCATTACTTTTCCAATCAATGAAGCTCCACTCCACTGCGGCAATATTTCACGTCTGGTTGCAGTGTGGTTGAGAGGAGCTCTTTATTTTAGCGGTGAATCTGGCACAGACAGCTATTCAAATGCGATAAGAGTTGCGTCTTGATTACGATTATTACGGCCTCATTATCTGTCAGTGTTGTCCCCACTCAGAGAGGCTCCCGGTGAGCGGTGACACATTATTTTCTGCACATCAGCAGCGGCAGCCTCAGCGGTGCATCTTTTAAAGGGGAAACAAGTTTGAAAACGCAACGGTTCAGGGGCTTCACGTCATGCTTTTCATTGCGGCTCCGTCAGTAAAATAAAGAGGTAGTTTGTGCATTGTTCTGCATAAACAAGCAAATGAGGAAAAACAAGTCTCTTTTTCCGGTAAACTTTCCACCTCTTTAAAATGTGCGTGTGCAGTCATACAATGGCAACTTGCGCACAAGCTATAACCTCATAGACTCTGTACCTGACTTTTTTTTTTAATCTGTAGCGTAAAACCTTTTTTTGCCCAAGGGAGAGAAAATCATGGGACATTTGTGGTGTAATTTAAAATCACTTATAATTTTGAATGTCCTCTTTCTGAACTATTGTGTCTTGGTTAGGGGAGACCGGGGCTATTTGTCACAAGGGGTAATTTGTTACATTTATATGCTTTTATAGCGACACTAGAGGGCGCTGTATGCTGGTACTGATATATAATATGTGTATTGGTGATCCTCTTCTCTTCCAATAATAATTTTCCCATTTGGACGGAAAAGACAGGACACATTTGAATTGTTTCATGCCTTTTCCCAAACTTTAATGTCTGGGTTATTTTTGTAATGAGAGCTTTCCTTTTGTTAAAAGGTTTGAAAAGCTGATTTGAAAGACAGAGATTTTCGCTTTGATTGGAGCCATTTTAGAGTTAGCTTGCTAAAGCTGTTTGTTGGCCTGCTTACATTATTGGTAAAGTGGACACTCAGGGTTATTTGTCACAAAAGCTGAGGGGTCATTTGTCACATGGGGTATAACATGGAGGGACATTTTTTTCTTTTGTGTCTAATATGTTTTTCTTATCACTTTATTTTAAAGGATCTGTATCATGCTATTTTAGCCATCCCAAAGTAAAGTATAGGCATTTATATGATATATTAAACCTCTACCACTATGGAATACTATTTTTTGTGAGAAATATAAGTATTTTCTGGGGGTATTTTGCAAACCCGGAAGACAAGACGCTTCGATTCAGTTAACTCTGCCCCCTCTCTCTGAGCGGATCTGCCCATGCATTATTAGCAGTAAAATAAATACAAATATCACAGCAATAAGTGAAGTTACTTCACGATGCAGTTATAGGGAGTTGACATCTGCAACACAGCTTCATTATGGCTAACACACAAGCTCTGTCCTGGCCTCTCCATCACATTGGACTCGCGTTGGTTATAAAAGTTAATCCACTTTGATTCTGGCGAAGGTTCAAAAATCCATCAAGAGACAGTCACAGAAAAACAGTATTTTGGCTGATCCCGGAAAGAAATTCCAACTTCTGGCAAGTGTCCTCTTCTTTAGGAAGGTTGAAAAAAGTCCTGCACCTCCTGTAGCCAAACGCGCTTTTCTCCACGACATTATCGTTTGGTAAGAAAAAAGAACAGGTGTGTCCAGAATAGTTTAGAAAGAGTTTGTTTTGCGTTTCTTTTCAGCCCTGACCTGGAAGCGCTTCGGGTTTTATAAATTAAAATCTGTCCGTAAGACATTACATTACAGAAGTCGTGCTCTTCCTGTTTGACACTATGACGTAAAAAATGTCAGAGTGTCACAACTCAGTCGTTTTCCAGCAGAGGGCGGAGCAGCATGGATTCAGCAGGATTCAGGAGGATTGCTGAGAACTGCGTGAATAAAGCCAAAAACCACTCTGGGGGTGTTTTTGATAAGGAAATAGTATAACAACATGGCTAAAAGCTAAATTTTGCATGATATAGGACCTTTAACATTAGCTGTTATAGTTAGGTCATTTTAGTGAATTCGTACATTTTACAATTAGTTAAAAATAACTCATCTGGCATTGCATTTCAACTGTTTAAAAACATATTTTGTCCTTTTATCTCAAAAAGCAAAAAAGCTACAACGGTTTATCAAAAACATGAAAAACAATGGTGACAATCAAGCCCAAACATTGTGACAACTTATATGGGGCACATTGTCACAGTCGACTTTGTTTTATTTGACGGTTAATAACTATTTATTGCAATGTGATAGAAATAGAGAGCGAGGTCTATTTCAGTTCAAGGGTTCAAGCTTTCATTTAATGCAGGTCTGACTCTTGCGGGATTTTCTGTTGATGAGCATCAAACTGTAGAAAAAAGTGTGACAAATAGCCCCGGTCTCCCCTATAACAAAGGTCAAAGCCGTGGATTTTTCAGTGGTTTCCTTGAACGCCCTGTAATAATCCCATAACTGCATTAGCTATATGAACCTTTTCTTAACCTTTAACACACATATTGGATTTATATATTTATAACAAACACAGACTTAGGAAGAATAACTCAGCGGCAAGTCCCAAGCAGACACTTAGGCTTCTCACTGCTGTTCTGGCATCCTTCTTGTCAGCTTAACAGCGCTGTCCCACGGAGATGCTTTTTCAGTCCTCCCCACTTCATCTCTGACTCGTAGCCACAGTCTGTGAAATATGTATTTTTCTTCCGTGAGCCTCTAAGAACTGATTTCTCATCCACACACACACGCACACACACACACGCACACACACACAAAAAGACATGAGGCCTCTCCGCAGCAGCAATTCTTTACTCCACCTGTCGCAGCATCAACTGAAGCATGTGCTTTACCAAATCCGGTCACTAAGCATAAAGCACTTGCATTTCCAAAATTCCTCCTCGAGTCAAAGGTAAAACACCTGCAGGAATATACAGATGAGCTGGAAGGGATTGCATTGGCTGTCAAACAATTCAAGACTTACTCCTGGAAAATATATAGGTTTGGCACAAGTGGGGGGGGGAAATGTTGCCTTCCCGCTGGAAGTGAGCTGCAGTTTGCATGAGTCAAAGCCAAGCGTGTCAGAGTGTTTTGCAGTAAAAGACCAAGCAAACATGGCAGTTTTATTTTCAGAGAGAGAGCAAGCCTTTCTGTGCATTAATAGGCTTCCGGGGAATAGGCTGCACTGAGGCACATCTGAACAGTTTGTCCAAAAACATCGTGGTCTCTGAGGAAATGTCTTAAAAACACACTGAAGAGCAAGACACAGAGAGAAATATTCAATGATAGCCAGACAAGCAGCAGCTGATAACTCCTCTGGGCAGTACTATGAGCGGGTCATCAACTTTTTTCTGTTTTCTTTGGGCCTTGTCTATGCCAGATTGGCTGTCATTTCTTGTATTTGAAATCCAGAACACACCAGAAGTGTGATTTATACTTGTAAGTTTAACGGCTGACTCTGTTTTTAGTTTTGCAAGACTGTCAGTTTGCATCATCAGCCCCTTCCTACCGCCACCAGCCGCTCACTCATAGGCCAGGTGGGTGAAGTGCCTTGCTCAAGGGCACAACAGTCTGCGCCTGTGAGAGACAGCATTCAAACCATAAGGAAGGATATAAGGTAGGTGCTCCGGTTTCCCCTATACACCAACAATATGTGCAATCGCTTCCCCTTTAAGGGCGGGGCTCCACTGAAAAATAGATTCTGCTCTTATAGAGGGACATTCCTGGTTAAATAAAGGTCAAATTAAAAAAAATGAAATAACACAACCTGCTCTACCAGCTGAGCCACTGTCAACACATAAGTCACCTTTCATGACTGATTCCTTCTGTCTTCTGTGAAATTATGCAATTGCTGAGTTATAGTGAGTGGAAGATGTAGACACTCAGATTCATTCCACTTATAGATACTGTGTGCTAGCTCGTCTGAGAATTGAACCCGCTCCTGACACTGCAGGGGTGCTTGGTAGAATATGTAATGCTTATTCTGCTGGTGTAAAATTGTATACGGGCTAAGTTGTATTTACTTCACTTGAATCTTTAAACCTTCCAGTGGGAGTGATGGGAGGCTGTTTTCTGCTCTGTGTCGGCTATAGGAGGTAAAAAAAGGAGCTGTCCATCATGGTGTCAGTGTTGAGGATGAGGCGAGCCTGCTGGGAACTGAACTGTAGTTAATTAGCGCACAAAGCCCGCTGGACAAAAGGAAACTTTGGCTGATAGTGCAGGGAGGGGAGTGCACTCAAAAAGACGCTCCAAAAATAGGGAGGGGTGTAAGACTAAGAGCAGAGGGGTGTGAGACAAGACGGGGAGGGGGGGAGTTGTGAATGTGTGTGTTCCAGGGGTTCAGCAGGGGAGCCCGGGCAGTGGGAGGAGGTGGGAGGGTTTAAGGGGCACAGTCCAATGAATTAGCTGTGTGAAGGGAAGCCTTGTCCCCAAAGCTGAAACCAACTAGCAGCCAGCACAGAGTCTCTCCACTGGAGCCCTGCAGCCACACAAAAGACTGGGTTTGGTTAAAGAGGGCGACTGCGGGACTCAGGCAGGGAAAGGTCAGAGTATGACACAAGCTAATAAGGATGGGCACTGTGTGGACAATGGTGCGCACTGAACATATCGCTTTGATGAGGGGTAAACTGAATCTGCCTTCATCGATGTCACCGAGGGTCAGTGCGCTGTGAGAGGACAACAGAGGCTCTGAATATATGGCATAATTCAATAAAATGTGTGGCCAAACAAACAATACGACGTTTGTTTGTGTGAGGGAGTGCTACCATCACTACAGAATACTATTTGATACTGTGTGACATGTGTGAAGTATTGCAGCACAATCACATCACATGGATATTCCACTATTGTTACTACTTGCTAGAAAATGTTGGCGTTCCACAAGGTTGCGTTTAAGTACCCAGCCTATTCCCATGTCAGATAATGATTGAGAGGTGCAGCTTTCCAGATCTTGGAGTTAAGAGTAATTAATAATTTGCCACAAACAAGTATGTGCTTTGGTTTTTTTCCAGACGACCACACTGTTTTGCTTTCCTATTTTTAAGTTTTGTTTTCGAAAATGATATGTCAGTGCCGCTAGTCATCACGGTGCCTCTCTCTGAACGAATGCCAGCTGGTTGCCCTCATTGTTTGCCCGATATCGCACGAGAGGTGCTGGGACCATTATCAAAGCTGATATTGATGTGGCTTTGCTCTTTTTAATGCCAGATCTGATCGACCTTCAGCAGCCTATCAATCCATCCCAGTCAGCGTGAGGATGCAATATGTGTGTGTAGGCGAGCCTCCTGCGGGATGGACAAACGGACCGGACCGTTAACCTGATCTCTGGGCCCTGTGGACACCCTGCTGCCACCTCCCACTCCGTCACTCTGTCCTCTCTACACCCCTCCTATAGAAGACAAGCCAACTATGATCAAGGAAGTAGCACTGTTTGCATTTCACAATAAAACGTGTTTTAATGGGCATACTACGCCCAAGAAAGTACAGTTCGAGTCACATTTCTTTATTTTAGGGATAGGATATGTAGCTCTTTCGGTTTTGATATAGAAACCGCAATGGTCTAGAGCAGTGGTTCTCAACCTTTTGGAGCCACGACCCCCATTATAACAGGTAAAGGGGTTCGTGACCCCCCGACCTGGTCACACCGTGAGAAATAGGAACATTAGCCTACATAATTCTTTAAAAAACAAAGAAAAAAAACAAACAGCTGAAATAAAATTCATTAAACTACGAACAAATAATGGCACTCTGGTACAATAGCAAACACATGCTACAATAAAACATTAGATTATTTGCTACTGAAAATATGTATATTTTATCTAAATGATCTGGCGGCCCCCCAAATTTGTTTCGCGACCCCCATGGGGGTCCCGACCCCCAGGTTGAGAACCACAGGTCTAGAGCTTTGTGGAGAATGTATGTATTTTTGTGTCTGAATGAATAAAGCTGGGGCACCTGATTTTTCCTGTCCAACTGTGAAATTATTAGCTTTGGCCCAAACTCGTTTCTAGCCCTGACAATCACTTCTGCACATCCGAATTGTTCAAGCAAATAATTTATTTGCATGTTTCACGCCCTTTTACCAACCCCATAATAAACTGCACTAATTTAGATTCGACTTATAACTTCCATTGCTCAATAAAAATGTAGGTGAAAGACAATGGAACAAGGTCTGTTTTTTGTGGTGGTTTTTTTTTGCTGTTTACAACATACTACAAAAAACAAACAAAAAAATCAGCACACAATGGGCCATGATTCCATACCTGAGGTCATCTATTTTGGAACTAATGGGACACAATCATACCCAAGATGGGACACAACCCTGCGAAGCTGTATCAATCACCAGTCAGTGTGCGATTGATGATGTTATTTGATTTGTCCTCAATATGGCTACCTCCAGTAGCAGCCACTAATCACGTGCCTGCAAAAGACTGATATAGAGACAATACAGTAGCTACACCTTAACCTTAAACAGGCCTTACATAATCCATAATAAAGCAGCAATTAAATAAAGAAATTAATGAATAAACTAAACAAATAAAAACAAACAAACAAACAAACAAATACATGAATGATCCCGTGAGCTTTACTCACACACTCGGTCACAACCATTTCCGAGGATGTCCGAGTGCAGCCTGTTCCAGTAACGCGCCCTGACGGCAGGTGGTGCATGACATCACTGAGCACTGGTGACTTTTCCTGTGTCTATAATGGTGACTCACACAGTGCACCCTCTCGTAAACAACTCATTCGAGACTTCTGTCCAGATATTTGAGAATGTGTAAGCTGGATGTATAGGTGAGTTTCAGTAGAGGCTGTATCAAATCACAGAACTCTCAATACCTATTTCTTTTTTCATAAAACTGCATGGAAATAAATGAGTTCTTAGACCTACCACTAACCTCTCTGCTAATTAGTCACAAGGTAGACATATTTAATTTAGCCATGTCTTTTTTGGTGAGGAGGCTTTAGGCCCAACGGTAGCTCTTGAAACAATGTGTATTGTAACGCATGCAGGAGCCTAAGGGAGATAGGGCTTAAAGTGAAAGTTGTTGTTACGGTGCAAGACGCATTTCCTCTGTGCCATGTGGAGCCAAATTTGTTGATTCTTCGTTTGCTCGTTCTTGACTAATTTGTATCCGAAAAGACCAAACCCCAGTAGGGCCACTATTCAATTACAATGATAGAAGAATGTAGATTGAAAGTGCTGCCACCAGGCTGAAGGCTTATAGCCTATATTGCTGTTAAAATGTAACACTTATTGGCCTGTAGCAGGATTCCGTGGACAAGGAGGCAATTTTCTCACAATCTAATTTAATTAAGTAGCAATTACGTATTGAATACAGTCAGAAGCAGTGCCTTTATTATGTAGGCGGTAACCGGAAGCTTTAACTCTCTCTCCTGCGCCTTGCAGCTGCCGGAGCCCCCAGCCCCCGCTGTGTGTGAGTCTGTCCCAGTGTTGCCATTCCGACGCACGTCTCGCACTATCGAAGGAGCAACAGCTAAACGCGGGAGTTGCTCGTTGCCGACCTACCGGCTTTGCAAGGGTGGACTCAGCGGACATCGCAGCTGGGTCCGAGTCTTTACGCACTGGGTGCTCTGGTGCCAAGATGCGCCGCAGGACGCAGGAGGTTTGGTGTTGGTAAAGTCACCAAAAGAAGGGACTGGGAAAAGGGGTTCATCTAGCGTTTACAACTCTGCTACAACATCAGTGGTTACTGGATGAGAAGAGAGGATTTTTCCAAATGAATTGACTCATTTTATGAAAGGATATTCATTATAATGAGGCGATAAACGCATCGCTCGCACTATGAGGGGAACAAAAAGCTCGTCGGCTGCTGCGGTGTTCGTCTGAGTCTCCATCCTTCCATCCAAGTCTACACAAATTATTCTTCATGTTGCAAACGCCTGGTTTATGACAATGGATTACTTGCTGTGGTTGTGCAGCTTTGTGGTTCCAGTGGTCCTGGCTGTAGAAGGTAAGCTTTCAAATATCTACTTTATCATGCGCGTTTAAACAATGGGCATTTGGCAGCGAAACTCTCATTGTCTTCTATGATCCATTTGGGCTCGCTGTGAAGCTTACACCACATTCACTAATGTTTGCGCACTGCACGGGACTCCATACAGGTTTTTTTGTGTTTATTAACGCTGTCAATATAACGACCTGTTTTGGCTTTGTGCGCGCTGACTGTTATCCCTTGTACACACATGCATGGGCAGACCATCCCCTGCGGTGTAAGCGTGTTTGGTGACACCTGAGTGTTTTCCAATGCGGATGGAGGAGGACTGCCCTGTTGCTATTGTCCCTCTTGTTGTCACACCCACCACCAGCTCAGCGAGGATGCCCACCTGCCCCACCTTGCCATAAGGAGCTGCCCGAATGCCTTCACAATTGGGAAAGCATTGGTCGGTGCCAATCATTGTTGTACAGGTCAGAGCGGGCTAGTCCCGCTCCCCTGAAGCGCCCTAGGGACAAACATGTGTAACGTATTAAACGACAAGTGCGCATTAAAGGTCAATGGCTTAACAAGTCGTCCCCAGGAGCTTCCAGTGGGAGTGTTTCTCTTGGGAGTCCACCCTTTGCCACACACCACATACTGTAACGCGCTCCCACCCAACCCATCCTTCTTTATTCCGCCTCTGAGCTGTGGCTACATTTCTCCATATACATCCCCCTTCTTTTTTTTTTCTTTCTTCCCCTATTTCTCCTCTTCTCTGTCCAATCTGCCTCCGCTGGACCGTGGCCAGCTTGATCCTTCATCAATTCTGGTGTCAGCAAGTGAATCAATGCAACGGGCAGCAGCCTCCCATGTCCCAGTGGGGCTCGGCGCGCGGAGATGATCAGGCTGTTTCCAAAAATCTAACAGTTACTCAAAGCGCAGGGGTTAACTAATGTTTGTCCTCTGGGGGATCAACACCAAGGGCACACTTAAGAGAATGAGTTTTTGTGTGCGTGCAACTTTAGCTTGCTTACTCAGTGGATTTCGACACATGGCTGTGATTAGCTTTTACAGATATGCGAGTGAGGAGGATGATGCAAGCTGGAGAGCAAATTGAAGTATTTACAAACGCTTACAGACGAGTTGTCTCCAGTTTTTTTTTTTTTTTTTCAGCTGACAGACTGGCTGCAGTAAAGAACCCTGACAACTGTGACACGTTTACACTTTATTACATTTATTTACAGTCATTTTCACATAAAACAGATGCCCTGATGGCTGCTGAAGTATCTTACAAACTGAAATAAAACCGGAGATGCATGGGAGGGAAAAGTGCAAGGCATCACATTTTTCTGTCTACAAAGATTTCCATCCTGTTCATCTTTATTTATAGCGCCAATTGACACGAGAAGTCATTGGGAGTGCACTCTCTGGCCCTGGTTTTATGGGTTGCCTGTATTAGTAAATTCAACAAATCCCCCCCTGGGTAAACACTTGGTAACAATGGGGAGATAAAAGCTCTCTTACCAACTCTCACTAACACTATCTCAAAAGAGGAGGCATCTGATCAGGCCAAGATTTATTTACAGTCAGGATAGATCATCAGGCTTGGCCAATTGATGTAGCAATAAATCTATGCATGAGCTGCTAATGTTAACGTAAACATCACTAGGACAATAAACATGCAGTTATAGGATTCCTCGATTTGCTTTTCAGGTAAATGGATGCTGTAAAACTTCATACAAAAGAATTATTTGCAGTGCAGTACAACCTTTGAGCCAGCAGCTGAGTAACCGTGTCAGATGCCCCTCCTGATGCAATCATCTTTTGTTTGGACACATTGCCGGTGCGAGGGGTAAGTGGCCGGTCAGAATGGCATCTTCATGGTACTCGATTGGCATTACAAAATCAGATCTCGACGATCCAGTCAATGATCTTGCAGGATGTGGGCGCTTTCATTCAGCGTCTTCCCATGAGGAAGACGTATGTGCCCAGTGGTTGTTTGCATCCTCCTATTTGATCACACGGATGATGGTGTTTGCCTGTTAATATTTCATACGTTTGCTGCTTGTTGGCTGCAAGTGTCAGTACAAGCCCATTTCTTCTTCCATGATGCATCCCGTCCTACAAAGTGAATAAAACATAAAGTGGTATATATGTATGCGCGCTCCCCAAAGTGAGCATGCCTCGAATATAGAGCCGTGTGGCATTTCCAACCCCGGTGATTAGAGCAAAAACAAAAAAAAAAGGTAAATGCCACGGGTGGTGCTGGTCTGCATTGTTTGCTTACCCCTGGGGGCAGAATGACTCTGGCCTGGTGCAGTTTTATAGGATATGGGGGGGGGGGGATTTCAAGATCTGAGTTATAGCTGCAAACCAATCTCACAGGTCTAGTAAATTTAACAGAGTAAGGGGGCGGTGCAGTGCAACCTGGACCTGGGGTTTAGAGAGATGACAGAACACTCAAGCAAAAAGCCGTTTTTTGACCAGAAGAGGTTTTTTTTTTTGGCTTATGTGTGCATATGAGATTGGACTCAGATGTTTTTTATGGAAAGGTAGATTTTGTAACAAAGTTCTAAAATGTCCCTTGTGATAGAGTTGAGGCCTGGTCAACTTCACTCTTCCCTGCACAGAAGCCTTCAGCTATGGCTGCTTTTAGTATATGCAAATGTCTCTCGTATTTACTCAGATTTTGTTTTGTTTTTTTCTTACGATATCTAAGCACAACAATCAGACCAAAAATTACTAGGAGGCCTACGTAATGGGCTAGAGATCTGTTTAGAATGGGTAAGAATGCTAAGGTGACCAAACTACTAACTGTCTATATGGACCTATGCTCACAAAACAAACCCTTTGTCAAAGTTCCAGGTCTTAAAGGAACAGGCCACCGTTTTTCCATACTGAGATATGTTCTTACCTGAGCTTAGACGAGTTGATGCTTACATGTCTGATCCTTGTGTGTGCGCCCAGTCACGCAAAACGACCAAAGATATTGTTAGCATTTGGCCTTTCCCAGCATATTCCTATAGCTCCAAACGGGGTGAAGCTAGAAGCGACCAAGCTCTTCCACGGGCACGCACAAAGACCAGACAGATACGTATCAACTCGTCTTAGCTCAGGTAAGAACATATCTCAGTCTGGAAAAATCTGTCTGCACAAATAAACAAAGGTCAAATTATTTCCTCATAGCGATGTCCAAAAGTGGTGACAACATTAGAAAACATGTGCTTGGTGATTGTCAGCTGAAAGGACTTGTCGCCATAAGATCTTCATGGCTGGTTTGTGGATCCATTGATGACCAAATAATGATCATGTTTTACGTTTGTCAATTCTCAGTTTGAAGATTTCTTTCCAAATCATTGCCTCTCAGATGGAGTTAAATATCTCAGCCCTCAATCTTCATCAAATCCTCAAACATGAAGGCAACCTGTTCGTAATGTAAGAACCTCTTGCTATTCCGTCCATCAGGAGAGTGTTTAGTGCATTCTTAAACAGACCGAACCAGGTGTAAACTGCACTGGTTTACTAAGTTTGCTCCAAAAAGCCTGACACCACTATGCCTTTCATCATGCAAGAAGAAATCATTACTGGTATCACTTTAGGGCAGCCCAATATATCAGCAAATTATTGTTATCGCAGTATTTGCTGACACAATATTCACAAGAAGCCGCAAAACACTGAGGTCTTCCATCTGACTGCGATTCACACCGTTATTGGATACTTAAAAATGTGCAGACGTTCAGTTTTAGTCATAATTCCTCCACTTCAGTGCATGTTTTATCAAGTATCTGATTTGATAAGTAATACATGGCTTTTGAACTTGCTTAAATGTACTGGTTTATTGCGATCGGATAGTACAGTTTTTCACATCGCCGTAGTAAGTTTGCCCAGAAGGCAATTATTTTGGAGAAGCTCGGTCTTTGCTTCTGAGTCCTGCTGCATGAACTTTACGAACAGTATAGCAACGACTGGCACAATTCTTTTTGTAGATACGGCAGGTTCCAAAATGTCTCCTCCTCTGCGGTGATAGGGTCAGCTCGAAACGCTTGATTTGCCACAGTCAGTCCTCAGCAGAGCATAGTCGAAGGAGCACTTCACGTAAGGAGGGTGAAATCCTGCTTACATAGGTGCTTGAACTGAGTCTCTCCCCCCCAACCCCACCCTCCCCTTTTTTTCTTTCTTTTTACACATTGCATCGTCACTCCACCAGCTCTTGCGGTTCTGGCTGAGTGTGCCTCTGGGCAGTCGTGGGATGATGATGAGGAGGAGAGGCGCAGCAGCACACCGGATCAGGCACTCTTGGGATCATCCCGGGATCAACGGCACGTAGTCCGGCGGTATTCAGCCGTGAGCCGCTCCGGGCCCAGTGTAGCCATGCAAATACAGTAATCATCGAAACAAATCCACAAAAAAAACACCTTAATACATTCCAATATAACAATGCTTTTATGCTTTCTTGTTTGTGAAAGCCTTGTTTAAATGTTGTGCATTAATTTGGCACATTTGAAGTGCGATGGAAGGAGCCACTTATGCGCCTTTCTGTATTCATACTTTAGAATTCAATTTATTCAAGCCTGTTATTTGTTTCTTTATTTATTATCATCAGACAAAAGGGGCCCGCTGGAGCGTTTTTCGAGTCGCACAACACATCGATAAATAGGCTGGCACCCGTATTTAGCCGATAATGTGATCAATGCTGGTTGTGTCTTGTGTTGAAAACCCTCCAGAGTCGAATGCCACAGATGTAATCCATCCCCATCGCGGTTCATTATTCACAGAAAGACACACAGTATGGTTCGGGTAATGACTGTAAACATTGCTTATAGCTGGGGCTCAGATGCACCAATGATCTCTCCGCTCAATCAGAGCACTTCTATTACCGTCAAACACAAAAGCCAAGGACAAGCTGCTATGACGTCTTTGCCTTGAGATAGGAACGATTGACAGTGTAATTGTGTGGTGTCGTTACAGGGCGGTGTCTGTCTCAGTAGAATCAAAGGTCATTATATATTTTCAAAACACACAATATGTTTTTTTATTCATCACAATATGTCAAATCTTTAAAAAAAACCCACTAAATCAGGACCTGGATCGAAATCAAAATTGGAGTTTGTACATTTTTGTTTGCATTTTTTGTTGTGTTGTAAAAAGAAACGTGTAAATCCCAGTCATATTTGAAGACCTCAGTGATTTTGACTTATATTGTGTCTCCTAAAATTGCAATGATGTTACATACTTCAGGGAAATAACTGAAGACTAAACACAATCTGGAATTTTAAAGACAAACCACCATCAGAAGACGAGCTTACGACCATAGCTTTATCGCAGTGAGAGCCACTTGATGGAAATTGTATGATTCAATTGAAATGAGCAAATCATAGGGACCTTTGTATTGGCAGGAATATCCTGTTTACTGCTACAGCACAGACCTTTACAAACATGTTCTGAAATGCATTCTAATGTGTATTATTTCACAGTTTGTCTTTGCAGCCCAAGTGGCCATGCAGACTTAGGTGATTTGTTATTCTCAGGGGTTCTTCATAGATGTTGCTTGAACATCATACACATTGTAAAACTAGACCACAAACATGAGTGTAGAACAAACTCTGGCATTCCTCTCTCCATGCTGTTGTTGTACTCCATTTGTTTACCCTCTTGCACCCCGCTTTTAGGGCTGTTATCAACAACATGTGAGCAAATGGCGCACAGCAGGCATTGTGTCACCGAGTCCCAGCGTCGAGAAAGTGTAATTGTCCGCGATTACGTGCAAACAAGCAGGAAACAATGGGTGCGAGCGCCGAGACAGCTGTAGTCTCATTGTGGAGGTGTGATGGAGTCGGCGGGCTGCAGTCAGCCAGGTGAGGTGTGGACTGAGGGCCAGACAACAATGCTCATTGATCAGTGGTAATTCCCCGCTCAGCTTTGATTACTGTGTGTCCTGCTCTCACCTCTCGGCGTCGAGGGAGAGACGGCCCTATAACTGTCGCAGCCAAATGGATTTGTTCTACGGACCTTGTGGCATTCATTTGTATTTGCTTTTTCCTTTTCATTAATTGCAGCTCCACCTGAGAGTTTCCAGTCACTAAATGCTTCCTTCCATTTCCAAAAGACGGAGGTTCAGTGGTGACATTTTACTGTCTTTAGGGAATCAATACATGGTGGCTCTTTGATTGGAAGAGACTGTCGCCCAAAGCAGTGGCTTCATTTATAATTTAGTTCATGCTTTTGTAATTCATTTACATTTGAGGTTTTTCTGATTTAGACATCCAATTTAGTCAAATGTCAGTCTTTTGTAGAAGCTTTTTACACCGAGTATAAATTAGTCCTGATTTGACCTTGATCTTGGCCTGGTGGCACTTGGAAGGTTGAATCTTTTCACAGGTGGTATTTGGTGCAAAAACTTTAAGAGCCACTGGTCCAAGGCATATCCCGGCCCTCGACTAAAGCAAAGGGGAGTGCCCTTTGTGCCTTCTAAAGTATAAGTACAATATGAATGGAATAGAGGCTGGCACTTGAGACACAAGTGGTTTATGTCTGAGAGGCACAATGACAGCAGCTGAGTGCGTCCACTCTACCGAGCTTGTGGTTGTTTACAATATGTTTATTATTTATTTTTTTGAAAGCACATCCAGGTCCACTCTTCACTGTTTTCTTGCCTGCAATAATATCTTTACAGAACGGCTTCGAAAATATACAAAATATACACATTCATTACTTTTTATTATACTACCTGCATCTTTTATTTCCTTTTTTCAAACTTTGTTAAAGGGGCTAGATCCAAGTTAGCCATGTTATACTCACTACTGCCACCTCAGGTCATACGTGTAACTGCACCTTCTATATTAAGCTCGTGCATGACGGCACTTTGGACCCGAATTAGCACCTTTCTGAGTGACAGTGCAGGATTTTAGAGGCAGTTGTGGTGAACAGGTCTGGGCTAATTCTACACATTAGGACATGGCTGGAGCATGTAAGGGAAGGAAAATACATAATTCTAACATTTTTAAACTCTGTATTGTCCCGTTAAGTAACTAAACTGAGTCAAAAGTGAGTCGATTCTGACTTTGCCAAAAAATACAGCATTGTGTAAGTGAATGACATTTTCATGTGTAAACCATAACAGTCCTGTAGTTTTCGGACGTATGGGGGAAATTGCATGGTTACTCGGGACACATTTTGCAGCCCTGTGTCCTGGGTATTACTAAGAAAAGGCTAACCAAATTTCCTGATAACTGATATTCAACTGGACTGGGTTGTTGTGAGTAGCGGATGTTGTTTTTTAAGCCTGAGAGCCAACACAAACATCCAATTGCCCGGCTTTTTTTTATCATTTACAAAACTAACTACACTGTAATACATTTTATATGGCAATTAACAGATTTATTTCACATCCGCAATATGTTTAGAAAAAATGCTTTTGAACATGAAGCGCTTCTCAGCCATTTGATCCTATAGCTGCATGAGCTCTTTGAATATGGTCTGTTTTAATGAATATTTGATCATACAAAATCAGAAGAAGTGTGCTTTTCTAATTGAAATATTGGATTACTTCCTTGTTTATGACCTTTTCGCGCTCCGCTCCAGATAAAGGAAGCCCAACACATCCCTCATCATCTTTGTTCTCATTCCCACAAATTAATATGGAAACGGGCGCGCTTTGCCAAACACATACAGTAGCTTTAATTAGACTGCATCCCGGGCCTCGCCATTGTCAAGGTTCTTAAACAACTGCAGGCTGTGTGGGTGGAGGTTAGATGAGAAAGTTTTTTCCTCATTCCTCTTCCAGCGAAGAACTCTTGTGGGGTTCGTAATGCCTTGCCAGTGATTTTAGTTTTGCTCTTTAATTCCACTTTGTCAACCTTATATCCTCCTACTCTTAATTTGCAGAAACCCTCATGGACAGTCGGTGGGCAACCACAGAGCTGGCGTGGACCACGTTCCCAGAAAGCGGGGTAAGTGTAATAATAAGTGGATGAATGTGTGTTAGTGTGTTTTTAAAGCATTTGTTCCATTTGCTTGTTAATAGGGCCCAGGCTCCCTCCAACAGCTCGCCTCCTACTGTTTTATGCCTTTGTTTTGTGCCATGCATGTTGGCCCTCTATACCTACTACAAAAGCAAATAACAAACACACTGCATGGCATTGTAAGAAATCAGGATACACGTCTGAAAAAATATGTTCATTTTGCACAATGTATTGAAAACTGTTGCATAGTTTCTCG
Source organism: Gobius niger (assembly GCF_951799975.1). Lineage (NCBI taxonomy): Eukaryota > Metazoa > Chordata > Actinopteri > Gobiiformes > Gobiidae > Gobius > Gobius niger. The sequence continues at coordinate 18,013,564 of NC_136864.1, forward strand.
TTATTCAACAGTCAAGACTCAAGACAGTGTCATAATAAACTGTACAAGTTCAACCACACTTTTCTATTTGGTTCTAATGTTATGGGCGAATGAAGGCGAGGATAATGATCAAATGACGGCTGAATGAATGGCAAATATGGCCCATAAAAAGTTAATTGTTTTAGTTTTTCCAGCTTGATTGATCTCGATTTCTCGTTGTTATTATTATAAGCACATATGGCTTATTAAGCTTATGAAAAATATGCCTTAGCTATCACACAAATTCACTTTCCTCTCCGAAACCATTTTCCGGACTATAAGTCGCACCAGCTTTGGCAACTATGGAGGCGTAACTACATCGTTGACAAGCCTCTCCCGGCAGCGCGTTGTTCAATCACCCATTTGCGAACTCGTTCCTCCAGCTGTGGCCATCTAGCTTTTAGCTTTAGCTTTTTTTGTTTTCTTCATTCTTCAATAACCTCTGCTTTTCAGTCCCTCAAGTTGCTCACTCACTCCACACTTTCTTTCTGCTCCTCGAGTACCGTTTTTTAAATCGTCAGTGGCACAGGAGTAGTAGATACTGGTACACAAGCCTAGAGCGCCCTCTAGTGGCTGTCAGTGTGAACATAGCAAACAGGTGAAATGATGTATTTTGATATACAAGTCGCACCTGAGTATAAGTCGCACCCCCTGCCAAACTATTAAAAAAAAGTGCGACTTATCAACTTAAAATAGGGGAATACAAAATAGTTTGCTTTTTATTTCTCCAAAGTCTATACTCCACTACCAACAATGACCATTAAAAAGGTCCATGCTCATAATGGCAATTGACCATATATAGATTCATGATTGATTTAAATTCTAAGCCGTCTTCATAGTCCTAAAAGGAAAGTCCATACTAACTCCAGGATGCAGAGTTAAGCCCATGATTAAACGGTCATACTTTTACATGATTACTCTGATTAGATATTGTTTCTTTGTCCTGCATCCTCATGTGAAAGTAGTTTTTTCCCCCTCAATTAAATGCTTGACATAAAATCAACTTTCCCAAACAATCACATGGGCAAACAACAAGCGGATCCATTGTAGATTAGGTGGGCTTTCAGCTCTCCCCGGGACGGAGCGCCGGTAATTGAAAGCATGTGTCTGTGTCTTTTATAATAACGGACCCCGAGAGCGCATTACGGGCAGGAATTAAGGTTTTCAGTTGATGCCCCCTATAGGAACGGTGAGAAAATAAAACAACATGAATTTGACCCCGGGGCTAACAGCCTGACAGACCTCCCCCACTCGCGGCCAGTGTAATTTGTCTTCCCTACGTGAGCGCAAAGTCAGTCAATGGAAATGCTGGGTTGCCATGGAAACGGGGCCCAGGCAGCGCCGCTCATCGCCTCCTTCCCCTCCCCTGTTTTCACATCCGATCGAGGGGGCCAGCCGCGGCCGTCCCGATGCCATCATATAAAGTCATACAGCGTGTGTCACGAGCCCCGCAATTATCATATTTGTCAGGCCGTGCATCAAACGTGTTCCCAGTGATTTACGGCGGCAGGACGTCCAGTCTGGGGGCTCATCGTTTGGGAGTAAATTGCTCGCCGGCTCTGGGACGTGAGATGAGTTATGCATTTTTTATTTTTTTTTCCTCCCGTTGAAATAATCAATTTCTACTGAACTCATTTGTTATGGAAACTAAGCATTCGGTCCAAGAGGGAATTAGCAAGAAAAAAATAAAAAATAAGATTGACTTCGCACAAGGTTACTTCCTAATGGACTAAATATATTGACCACAGACACCATTTATCACAGTCTAATGTTATTCACCATTTAAAACAGCACTGTCACCAGACGCCAGCCTCGTTCTGAGTCCTTCTCCAGTTTGTCGATACATTTTACTCACCCTTTTATAGATGTGCATTTTAAACCGGACAGATCCGATCCATAGACCCTTCATGAGTTACATTATCGATTAAGGTTGAGCAATTTCTATAATCCAATATACATAACAATGTCATTTGCTTTTTTTGGCACGATTTGTATTCTGTTCTTAACAATAAGTGAACGTACATAGATTTGAAGCTATAGCTGATCTTAACAGGGCTGTTCATATTTTGTTAAAAGGGCCCTGACGTCTTGAACACTTACTACTTGATTGCCTGTCAGTTGCAACAAAACCAACAAAAAAACAAAAAACAGATTGATCCCTCTCCATAATACACAATACTTGGCTGATTCCCCACAGATTTGTAAAGATGTGCCAAGAAAACGCCACCATTCCCTTTGACTTTAACGCTTGTAAGCACAGAGGATGCAGTATTACATATATATTCTATTATCCGTGTGTGCACTGCTTTTAGAATATGTTAACTTGTCACTGATTTAAACGATGGTGAATGATGGCAGTGCCTTTTTTTTTTTTCAGTCACATTGACAGCATCTCATATCTTTTAATAGCTCCTTTGATTAACTGGATTTTTCCTTATTTCACTGCGGGGCGCTCCTGTCTTGAGATAAAATGTGAAAGTGCTGCACATGTGCCCATGACGCGGCAAGGCGGTGCAGCGCTCGTCTCACATTTCTGCATGTTATTGCCCTCCCATGCAAGACAATCATGCTGACGGCGGTGCATGCATATGGGCATTTTAATACATAAGTAACCAGCATTATGGATAACGTTTACACTGGGACTTGTGCAGCCGGCTTTCCACTCTTGATCCTCTCATTTATCTCTGCCATGATAACAAATTTATATGTTAAAGGAACTAAATCTCTTCTTGAGGCCATTCTGATTGCGCTATCGCCACTGCAGCACCAGTGGATCTGGCTCCTATAGAAGGCTTTACTGTAATAGCGACTGTAGGCACTTGCGCTCGTATAAAGTCTTTAGCAGCACACGCCACAGCTGCTGCATCCGCTCCCTAACCTTTACCTCGTGATCTCGATCCAAACCGGTATTCAGACGAGCCCTAACGCGTGAAATGTCTCATAATGGGAAAATGTCTCCTATTAATAGTCCATAATGATTGGAATTTTCTGAGCGATTCAAGCAATTAAAAGCATTTTAGCTGCAAATTATTCGTCGGCGGCCTCGCACACTGATCATCACTGTGGGATGAGCGTGCTTCCGTTTTAACATCATGCCTGTGATTCTTCAAAAGCTGTTTAGACCACATTACATTAACATTATTCAATCATAATTAACACAAGGGCGCAAATGACAAGATACAATCCTAAATATAAATATTTTTGGAAGTGGGGGCGTTATGAATAAAATGACAGGCATTAGTGTTGTGGTTTGGCATGACGTCAGTGTCACGGTCGTATAGCTCTGTGATCAAGTCCAGCTGAGGCCCCTTTCTCTTGATCTGATTGGTCGATTTATCAACAAAGGAGAGACAAGTGAAGAGCGCAGACAATAGATTTGGGTGGCCACACCTTTACTATGGAAAAACATGCAAAGCAGCAAACACATTTAGTCTGAATTAATGATGCCTACGTACAAGGCTGGTCTGATCTGAACACTAGAAACTGAAACTGCTGACTAAAACCAAGCTGTACGACACCTGAAAACTTGGCTTGGTCACTTGGCTTTGAAAACTGTTTTAAGTAAATTATTGAGCTGCTGTGACAATGTAATTCCCCTTGTGGATCGATAAAGTTTGTCTAAGTCTAAGCCTAAAAGAAAAATGTCTGGGATGGGAATAAATGCAGATATTTCAGGCTAGATTTAAAGGATTCAGTTTTAGCAGGATTCACTTTCAGGCTTATATTGAATTTAACAAATAACTAAAGCTGTCTGCTTCTTCTGAGAGTTCACACTGTGATTGGGTACATCTGCCTGTCACTCACGTCGAGCATGACAGAGGTTGTCCATGTGGACAGGAGAACATGAGAAAAAGTAGACAGGTGTCATAATTGTCAGAGTATAGATCTACTTTAAACAGACATTAATCCAATGTGACAATCTTTTCAAATGACAGGGTCAGATCACCATCACATTGCATACAAAATGCTAGCAGCGCATCATCATTTCTGCATTTTCAATCAATTTTGCTAATGTTTAAAGTAGAGTTTAGACATTGATCATTATTATTTTAATTTGAAACATTTAGGAGCCAAATCTAATAAAATCTGGATGAGAAAGTTATTATGGTCCGTTTAGTTTACAGCCCCATTTGCCTTCTGTTCAGGGTTTATTGTTTCATGAGGTCACCCTAGAAGTGTGGTCATGTCCAATCTCTCAAGGGCTAAAAGCCGACACAGGGATTACAAAAGGAACACTCAAATATGCTAATGATCGTCTCTGAACATCTCCCTTTCTCGCCATGTTTTATTGTATGCTGTTGATTAAACCCCTTTAGTCTCTGCTTATTAGCTGGACAGCACTAATTAAAATCCCATTAAATCAGACGTTTCTTCTGCATGTCCTTGCCTTGTCTTTCCCTCCTGCTCCTTCATGTCTTCCTCTGTGCCCATTCTCCTGCCTCTTGTGTCCGCAGTGGGAGGAGGTGAGCGGTTATGACGACTCCATGAGCCCCATTCGGACCTACCAGGTGTGTAACGTGCGCCAGCCCAACCAGAACAACTGGCTCCGGACTGACTTCATCCCCCGGAAGGGCGTCCTGCGGGTGTACGTGGAGCTCAAGTTCTCTGTGCGTGACTGCGCCAGCATCCCCAACATCCCCGGCTCCTGCAAAGAGACCTTCAATCTGTTTTATTACGAGTCCGACGGCGATACGGCCACGGACACCAGCCCCCTGTGGAGAGAGAACCCGTATGTCAAGGTGGATACCATTGCTCCGGATGAGAGCTTCTCCCTTCTGGAGGCGGGGAGGATAAACACCAAAGTGCGCAGTTTTGGCCCACTGTCTAAGGCAGGCTTTTACCTCGCCTTCCAAGACCTGGGCGCCTGCATGTCCCTCATTTCAGTGCGCGTTTTCTTCAAGAAGTGCTCCACCACCATTGCCAATTTTGCTGTCTTCCCTGAAACGGCCACAGGGGCGGAGGCTACCTCTTTGGTGATTGCCCCTGGGGCCTGTGTCACCAACGCCATGGAGGTGTCCGTGCCTCTGAAGCTGTACTGCAACGGAGACGGGGAGTGGATGGTTCCCGTTGGGTCGTGCACGTGCATGGCCGGCTTCGAACCCTCGTCGGACAGCACGCAGTGCCAAGGTAACTGTATTTAATGCACACGCAGACTTTTATTTAACAATGCTCCTTTATATGCTCGGCAGAAGTCACCTCAGCCCGTGCCCTCTTCCCCGCATTTATTGTGTGGCTCCTGAAAGGGGGGTGAAGGAGGCTGGAGGAGAGTATGAATTAATGAGGTGTTGCGGCGCGGAGCAGCATACAAATATTGTGAGCGGGACAGAAGGGAGGGAAAGATAGGATTGCAGCGAAAGGCACAGAGCGTCGAGCCAATAGATTTGCTGGAGAGAAGAAAACTGATAATCAGAAAAAAAGGCATTCAAACCCAGAGAATGGAGATATTAACTGAGCGTTAAAAGGTGTAAATCACGGCCGAAGCCAAACCTGTTGATAAGGAGTCAAACATGGACAGGGCCCTGAGAAATGGCGTCTGCCACCGCCGCACGACAGGGAGCTCATCGGTTGCCATTCGGCGGCTCAAGGTTAAAAGCCTGATGGAAAGCTCTCCAGGGCCGTGGCCAGCGGTTGTGACGAGGAAGTGTAATTTCCACCAGCGGGCTTGTGTTAGTTAATCTACAGGCGGCGGCTACACTCATTAACACCACTCAGACCAGCGCGAGCCAACAACGCCACGCTACCATAAATCACTGCGACGTTTCATTTGTTAGTAATGCGAGGAGCCAAAACGCGACTGAGAGAGGAACACAATACATGAGATGGACAATTTTTAGTTCCGTGCACCAAAACCCGGGGAATCATCTGCCCCTGTGAAGAGGTTAATGGATTGAAGCAATTTGCCACAGTAATTTATCCCCAAACAAACAAATAAAAGAAAATGAGTATTAGAGGCAAATAAATAGATCGCAAAGAGCAAAGAGGGCTCAGCGAGTCGGTATGTTTTTATCTCTAGGATTTTATAGCGGGCTTTTCAATGCCATTAGCCTCAGTGATTTTGCTAAAAGTGTCATTGTTGGGTATTAGAAGAGGGGAATAGCAAGACCACTTAGCCCGTATCTAGTTAATCACAGTCTCAAACGCACACATAGGCACAATGGGAGGCTTTATGAGGTCTCACGCTGACGCGACAGATGTTTACCAGAGAACCCCGACTTTTTACTCCAGCAGTTTGGAATGTGGCGCACAGTAAAACTCTGCAGACCTTTCGCTGCTAATCCCCTTTATCTCAATCCTGCTCTAGTCCTGGCTTAGGCTGGTTTATCCTTAAGACTTGTATCAGGCAGAATTCAAATTAATCTCTTTTTAGCCATATTCGCAGATTACCCGAATTTCCACAGTTTTCCAGAACCTTAATTCTGAAAGTGTGTGGACGCAGTGTAAAATAGTAATACAATGACAATGTAATACCATGCAAATCCTCACAGAGAAATGCAGTGTAGTAGTTGTAGTGGAAGTTTGTTAATCGTCTCATAAGATCTTTGGGATTCAGTGACTGAACAGTTATGAATATGGACAGATACTGGGATTAGATGGACTTTTGTGATCAGGTAAAAACCTATGTTTGTAAAATGCCAGTCTCTGTTATTGCTCATGACCTTCAAGTGGTCTTCAAGTAACCCTTCCTTTAAAACAGAGTGTGCTTGACATTAATGCATGGATCAGGATCATTTTAAGGGACTTTATCTCACAAATAATAATAAAATATCTAAGAATCAGCACCTGAAAGTGTTGGCTCTTCAAGCCGTTTGATTTGTATGCCCATCTTACCCCAGTGTTTGTAATTGGGGGTTGAATAACTCATCTAATTCACGCCCCTCCTAGTCTCTTCATTTGGACTGATTTATCATCGTATTAGGCGCCATTTTGCATGCATTGCGAGTACTTGTTTGTGCGGTTTGGAGCGCTAAGGACTGGGTCGGCAGTGATTGATGGCTTTTGGGTGTCTCCCTGTTCTTCAGAAGCATTCTCCATTCCCATTTGTCTGACAACAGCAATCTCCTGTCAGCAATCTATAGCACGCTTACACTCCTCTTCAGCACCAAACTTCTCTGTCATCGAAACCCTCTCCCCCGCTTTTATGAATAGATTAATGCCAGCTTTGCACGATGAGGGGAATAAAAAGATGATGCATATGTTGAGATAAGAGGCGCTGAAGTGTTTACCATCTTGAGTTTCTTGTCATCAATACTTTTACATTTGGCGTTGCAGCTCTTGCTTCTCGGTGAAGTTGCCTCTCCTTCGTCTGACAGCTTTTGATGTGGGCTTTTTGTTTTTGCAGCTTGTATCCCGGGGACTTTTAAATCCAAATTCGGATCGGCGTCCTGCGTCTTGTGCCCGGCCAACAGTCGCACCAGCGCCAGGGGCTCCAGTGTGTGTCCATGCCAAAATGGATTCTACCGCGCTGACAGTGACCCCCCAGAGTCCGCATGCACCAGTAAGTTACTCCTATAGGCCTGTTTTTCTGTCTGTGTCCGCCAAAAAACAAGAAGAGAAGCTTTGGAGAGATTTTTTACTTAGCATCTTTCAATAAACATTGGTATATTATGGTATGTGCCAAGTTCTCTTAATCATTGCAAAAACAAGAGTTATGTATCGAAAATGTTTCTGGTTTACTTCACTATCTCTGACTTAGGGGCGCCCCAAGTCTCTAGCCTCTTATTTATTTGTGATCTCTCAATTTAGACATAGACTTTGATTCGGATTCAGAAAACTTTATCAACCCCAAAGGGCAATTCATTTGTAGCAAACCATGGAGCGTTTCACAAACACATCACAGTCACAGTCAGTCCCAACAATTCAGACCAGAGTAAAGGCTCAAGATAAACAGCTCTGTTACATAAAAAAAGAGCACATTTCAAATTGTGTATGTTTCTTAATAAACACTCCCTTCAGAATTCAACAGTTCAGTTGCAAAGGGGACAAAAAGAGTTGGAGAAGCGATTAGTTTTCCAAGAAGGTACATAAAAACGACTAGGGCTGGGTTTAAAAAATCGATAAATCGAAATCAAATCGATTTTCCTTTGAACAGGCTGATATCGATTCAAAAAACAGTAAAATTTATTCTAAGGTTGTGTATTTCAAATTAACTTCGACACTAAATGGGACAGAGATTTAATGTTGATCCTGAGCGCAGTTACAGTGTGGCAAAAAACTAGAAAAAATCTTTCAAACAAAGATTTAATGGTTTATTTCCATGAATCTTGCCAGACTTCAGTCTGATGTCTATGGTGGCAGCCATGTTGTTTACTGTCAAAGGCCAGCCTGATTGGCTTTGGACAATCATGGCCACATGGGGATGGTGTTCAATTCTTAAATATTTATATTTTCACTAATTTACCAAATTAAAGTTAGTTTCTACTATTTTCAGCTTTAGTTCTTCTGAGAATGTCGTCCATATAAGATAAGATAAGATAAGATAAGATAGTGTTTATTGATCTCACAATGGATAAATTCATTTGTTAAATCGGCTCCAATCTCCAAGTAAAATTGGTACCATGTGATATCCTTAAATTAATCTAAAAAAAATCCAACTGAATCGTGAATCTCTAAAAACGACGGCCGAAAGGCACGAGTGAAAGCCCTTGAGTAAAGAACATGGAGAGGCCGACTCAAGATACATTTAGTCTCCTCCCATAGAGAATGGAAGTCTTTTTGTTTAACTCCAATGATTTTAGAGCAGGTTTTGACAATGTTTTGCAGTTGGTTGTTTATCTTCCACAGACAAACCCTTGAACCAGAAAACAAACGAAACAGCAGTGAAAGAGAACGCTTTTATTTGCATAAAAAGAGTTCAATTTCCTCAAAAGAGAGATCCTCCGCTGACTGCGTTAAAAAATGTGCTTTGTTTTGTTTAATGCAGGTCGATGCTCAAACACAGACACACGTCGTTCCCCTCTCCCCACTCACTCCTCCTATTATGTGACCTCATGTGAGAGAAGGACAGCTTTGGCTCCCTCTAAAAGGCAGTATACATGCACAAAGCACTCCTGAGTTGTGATAAAAATGACAGTATAATATTTTTTCCGTAATGCCCACCCCTCTGAACAGTTTTGGGTTGTTTTAAACAGAGGCAGATCAGTGAAGTGCTTAACTGAAGAGGCACCTGAAGCACTCTCGTCTGCTGTTTGTGCTTGAGGCTGGATTTGAGATGATATGATGATGTTGCAGTGAGGAACATGCTTTGGGTTTCAGAGTAATGCATTTAAACACAATGCATTTACTCACACAAGTGTCTACTTTATACCTTAGACTTAGGGTTTGTTTATGTTCCTTTTGCTCAGTAAAATTCAATAGTATTGTCACACAGTATTCATGAACTTGAAAAAGGATTATACAAGGACTGCCCTGATTTAATTAAGAAAACCAGCCAAAGTCATTATTTTGGACAGTAGCCAGCCTTTGTGCATTCTTGGTGGATCCGTTTGCTTTTGTAAACTTCGGGTCCTGCTCACCGGCATGTCGTGGATCATGAGTGTCGCTTTGTTCGGTGTCTGTCTATTGTCCTCAAAGGTCAGCTCCAGACCTGCGTTTTTTGTTTCTCTCCCCAAAGCTTTTAACATGTTCATATTCCACCTCGGACGATTGGAGATCCCTATCCGCGATCGTGTCCGTGTTGTGTGAAGGAGAGTGACATGTGCAGTGTTGAGAGTGTGTAAACTCACCCCCGGGGGCCTTTTGTCACATTAACCACACACACACCCACTGGCTCACTGTCCTGTCCAGACCGCCTCACAGGAACACAGTGGCCTGGGACACCTCTGCTCCCTGTCAGCCCCCCCCTCCCCTCCCCACCACCGACTACTCCCCTCTCGCCGCCTCCCTCCGTTCTGTCGCAGCCCACTGGCACACAGCCGGGTCTTTGTGTCGGGGGAGCGCCGCAGCCAGTCGATGTCCGGCAGCCTGGGCCCAGCGTGAGTGTGTGACGGGTGTCCAATTAAAGCGGCCCCCATTCTGAACTGTGTCGGCTTAATTAGGAGGGACAGGGTGAATAATGCACAGCTCCGGGCAGGCAGGAGATCGACTGTGAGTTTCGACCATGGAGAGCCCTCTATGACACTACACAGGCCAGCGGTTCCCAAACTGGGGTGGATGTTCCAGTGATGGCTTCCTCTAATAACAGTGTGATGCAATTGCCCCCTTGAGACATGTAAGCGCAGTGTTCTTGTTTGTTGCAGAGTCTTAGACCAGTTCCGTTTTCTCCTGGTTAAATCCAGGGTTAGTTTAGCAACAAAGATCCAAGTCACAGATTTAAGTCAGCTTTAAAGTGCATGTAACAGGTTTAAAAGAGGATAACATTAGTTGCAAGTTCATCAGTTTCATAATTATCATTTTATTTCAGTGAAGCAGCAATTTTAATGACAGAAAGAAATGTTGAGAAATGTTGGGCAGAAAAGTTATTTTTATTTGAATTTTTAAGCTGCTGACAGGAAGTGACATAGATGAAGGTAGATGATGAAGTTCCATAGCAGTTTGACTCATTTCCATCAACTTACCATGGTTGGCATGGCAACAATAATTGTTTGCCTTCATCTATGTCACTTCCTTTCGGTGTCCATTAAGGATTTTTGACATAGGGCCTCATTTCCTCGTTATCCAGAGTGCTGTTGATTTCTGGAGATATTTTTCTTTAAATTCATGCAGTCCTTATATTTGAAGAGTTTAGTGGTGCTAGGCTAGTGCTAGGCTAGTGCATGTCTATGGTAACTAGTAGCCTGCATTAAAAACAGTTTGACCCAAGCACAGTGCACTTGAGGCAAATCACTCGTAACACCAGACTACCGATATAAATGTCTGTGTTGACTGAATAATGTTTGAAATATAGCAATTTTGCATTTAAAAGAACTTATATTTGAGCAGCATCCGCTTCCTGGTTGTGAGCTACGCAGCAGTGGAGTGATCTGCTAAGTTACCAGATCTACAGTAGTTTGTTTACCTGCGGCCGCTATTACTACACGTGGATTTCACAAAGGAGCTTTCTACAAATCAGATATGGCAACATTTGGAGGACGACCTGATGATTTTGAAGAAGATTTTAATGCAGGCTACTAGTTACCATAGACATGCGCTAGCCTAGCACGAGCCTAGCGCCACTAAACTCTTCAAATATAAGAACCGAATGAATAAAAAAAAAAAAAACATATTTATCTCCAGAAATCAACTAGGAAAACTAACTAGGAAATAAGGCCCTATGTAAAAAATCTGAAAAATCCCTTTAAATTACGCTAGGCTGCTTTCAAACCCTCGATACAAACAATACAGAAAGATAATATCTAAAATTGGATACATACTGTAATACACATTGAGGGTCAGACCTCTGGACCTGGAGTGGGAGGACCAGTGTTTGTGAATGGGGTGACAGGAAAAGGAGATCAGCTTCCAATGCATCTCAATGAGCCACTGCACGTTGACAAGGGGTTTGGTGACGCCATATATTCAGGCCAGCAGCTTCGAGTTTCGAGTGGTGGTAGCAGTTCGAGTCCCAGCTCTGGAAATTTGCTGAATGTCTTTGGACTGTCTTGTCTAACAAGCCAATGGGGGGAAAATATATAAAACAAAACAAAAAACAAGCCAGGCAGTGCATTCTTTGTGCCATCCCTGGACAAAGATGAGGATTGTATCAGGAAAAGTGCACTCACTACCAAATCAAATTTATGCGGGGAGATAAAGTCCCTGGTTTGGGCGGCCCGGTGGCTCAGCGGTTTTGGTTTAAAGTTCGGCCCTGTTTTTGTCCTGGTTTTGTATTATTCGCTTTCTGCAGTAGTACAGTTTTCAAACCACTGCACTAGACACTGGGCTCCAGGATACGACCTGCTGAATGCATATCTTCCATTACTGTCATCATGATTATTGCATTGGACAAGAGTGTGGACACTGCATTGTATTCTCAGAGCAGCTGCGCTCTGCCTGCACATGACAAGTCGTATTTACCCTGTTTCTGCAACTGTTTATTTATTCATTGCACCGTGTTCCCTGTTGGGATGTTTCTGTGTCCTTTGCTCCGCTACATTTGTAATTTTGTACATGAAGAGCATTCTGTTGTAGTAAGGAACAAACTCCACGAAATTCGTCGCATGGGGCAGTTCATCACAAGATTGTAGCAACATGAGACGCTGGTTTAATTTGTACGGCTTCAATATCTTTGATTAAAGCTAAAACGTGTCAAAATACACCATTGAAATGAAGCATAGAGGTTCTCCGGAGACGCCTTTGCTGTGAATGATGTCCCAACATGCATCGGGGTGCATTTAGATCACCAATGTTATTAATGGCAGCTTTGGCCATTGCTGCAGCTGTGCCACTGTGTTGACTTTACGTTGCACTGGGAGGTGATCATTTGTTTAGCTACAACGGCTGTTTTATGGTCACTGCTCCTGCTGTAATAGCTCATGGACAATTGGAAAAGGCGGTGAAATAAAACGAGACTTTCTTCTTTCTGGTTGCACAAGGCAAAAGGAAAGATGTTTTTCAGTAAGAAGTGACGAGAATCAAATTGGCGTAAGGACATTGCATGTTTTCATACGCAAGACAAATGTAAAATTCTGTAACAATTGGCGATATTAACCTTGATGTTAATTAAATTTAAGTCTGAGTTATCAGTTAACAGAAAATGCACAATGTTGCTTATTCCTTGCCTCCTCCACAAATACAGTAGGTGGGTGTCCGTTATGCAAATGAGCTACATTTATTGGCACGCAGAAGAATGCCTCAGAGAATGTGTTTAACATTATCACTGTGCACTTCATTGATATTCAGGGTAATCTAGCAAATGTCTTTATGATAATGAATTTTGATTGTGTTTCATTGAAAATACTGCTTCGTGTTGCTGCTCTCTCCAGTACAGTTAGCGGTAAAGTCATCAGAAATGTAACCGCGTTGTTGCCTCTCTGCAGCCATCCCCTCTGCCCCTCGAAACGTCATCTCGAGTGTGAACGAGACCTCTCTGTCCCTGGAGTGGGAGGAGCCTGACGACACGGGCGGGCGAACCGACCTGGTGTATAACGTGGTGTGTAAGAAGTGCCTTCGCGACCGGAGCCCGTGCACCCGCTGTGACGACAACGTTGACATCGCCCCTCGCCGCCTGGGGCTGAGGCAGAGGAAGGTGGTGGTCCGAAACCTTCAGGCCCACACCAGATACAGCTTCGAGGTGCAGGCGGTCAACGGGGTCTCCGGGAAGAACCCCACGTCGCCGCGCTACTCCACGGTCAACATCACCACCAACCAGGCCGGTTAGTGACTCATCTGCCAATAGCATTATGTGTGTCCGCAAATTGAGCTAACTCATAGGGCCCGCCGATCAATAACACTTAACATGGGCATGAGACACTCTGGTTAGTGGATATACAGCGTTCAGTCAATGTCAGTGTGGCTTTAATGAACTGTTGTTTCGCAGTATTTCAGTGAATAAACCTCTCACCTGCTCCTCTCCCACTTAGACACAAAATGTAAATTATACTTTCCTCTTCCAGAGTCAGCGTTTAGCGCACTGACAAGCGGCCGTTTTGCATTACATCTCTGACAATGTCACCTTTCAACACGTCGACTTAATATTTGCAGCGTCATCATCAGCCAAACTCCTCAAACCTCCTCTCCACATCTGCGGCGCTTCCCTCACTTAACCTGCACTTAATCCGCCTTAGCGTCGTTTACAAAGCCATGACAATAACAGGCATGAGAGTCACATTCACAAATCAATACGGAGCAGAACAGTGAAGGTGACACATGCCGCGTTTCGTCGGGAGAAGTCTGAATAATCATTATCTTACTGTGACTTCAAAGGGGAGTTTGATCCTGTGAGGAGAGGTGCAACACTGGCGGCTGCTATTTAAACCACATTGTCCTGTGTTCGCCCACAGCTCCTTCAGCCGTGCCCACTGTCCACCTGATGCGCTCCACTGCAGACACCCTCAGTCTGTCATGGCTTCCCCCAGAGAAACCCAACGGGGTCATCCTCGATTACGAGATTAAATACCACGAGAGGGTAAGCTCTGACTTAATCATCAAGCACACGCCTTTGAAAAGAGCAACATTTAAATGTATAATGCAAAAATGCAAATGAGCAAAGTGTGAGATTTTATAACCTGTGTGTTCAGAGTTACTTTAAGTACGCACTGAGTCAGGTAATAGTGTCCTCATGTTAGGGCGCTGCGATATCACCCCCTAGTGGCACGGGGCGACTCCAGAAGCTTCCCTATAACATGAACATTCCATATAACATGGAAACCAATTGGGTTGATTGGGGGACGTTAAAAGGCTGGTTTCAAAGAGTTTTCTTTTTTCTAAGAATTGTGTTTCCTTGTGTGACAACCCTGAGAGGAGTATCATATTTTTACCACGCCGGTTTTTGTTCTCTGGAATTTCAAACTTTTAGCTGTGGGTTTTGATTGACAGGCCCTGGAGAACTGTGGAGGCTCGATGCTGGTTGGCCCGCCTCACGAGAACGTGGCCTTTTTACCCTTTTTAGGAACATGGGCCCATTACCATTAATGGGGAATGGCGATAATGTAACTCTAATTATTATACATGGACCTAACGCACAAGGACTTCCATATCGATTGGGAGAAAACTCTTTTGGCGGGATACCCTATTTAAGCCTGGGGCCAGCACAAAATACTAATTCTTTTCTGGTTTTCTGTCCAGTTTTACTACAGAGGCGCTACTTTTTTCACTGCATTAATTATTCCTATTAATCTACATGACTATAACCTGATTGACTCACAGTTTGGTGTGAGACAGAGCATTGAGATAAAATGCTTTAAAGGGCTAGATGCAAGTTGGCCATTATATACTCACTACTGCCACCTCAGGTCATATGTGTAACTGCACCTTCTATATCAAGCTTGTGCATGATGGAACTTCTGACCCGAATTAACAGCTTTTTGAGTGACACTGCAGGATTTTAGAGACAGTTGTGGTGAATTGGTCTGGGATCATTTGACACCTTAGGACATTGCTGGAACATGTAGGGGGAGGAAAATACATACTTTTAACATTTTTTTAACTCAGTATAGTCCCTTTAATATACCCAGTTGGATGTTTCACTTTTTTGACCACATTGACCACTGGTCTGTGGCCCTCCACACCACATACATTTCAATATGCACCCCTCAGCGAGAAACGCTGTAGAGAAATATTATTGAGACAGATCTTTTATTGTCGTTGGCTTTTCTCTTTTCTTCTGATCTTAACTGTATCTTAATTTAGACGTCGTCTGGGAAGTTCAAACAATGTAATTAGAATAATGTCCCAGTTAAATCAAACTCTTGATGAAAAGTCAATATTTGTTTGCAAATGTTAGATCTCTGCTAAAGCCAATTAGTTGCCTCTGCTAAAACACTGGCAGTAATATCTAGTGTTGTTTTAGAAAAATAAGCAGCACATCAATTTTAATTCACTTAGGAGTTTGTTGCTGGGCTGGATTTAAAATGTGCTTGAGGCTATTGCAATTGCACTGAGCTCATAGTAAGAAATGAGGAGTGATTTCTAGTCTAGCTGTAAATGGAAAAAAACTATGTGCCGGAGGATGTGGAGCACATTCACGAACATTATTATTAGTATGCATTTGTGAAGTACTTTATGTGTAAATACACGTTATCAAGTATAAAAATACAGATAACTCTTTCCTGGATTCGCAATGAATAAATTGTGCCACCACCAATCCTCTCAAATACCAGTGGTGTGATTTTGTGACTGGATCTAAAACCAAAAGATAATTTGCTCTAGCAACTACAGAAGGGAAAAGCCAAACGAAAATGAGAAGTACTTTTAATAAGAAAGGGCAGCAAGTCGTGTTTGGATCCGTGTTAACTTATGCAGATGGCGACAGCAAAAAAGGTTCTCTAAAATGTCAGCTCCCCCACTTTTAGATGAGCTAATTGGTCAATTTAGCTCATGTTTTGTCGCATGTGAACAGTAATTATTTGGCAAATTAAGCCATCAGACTCGCCCCTGTCCAGCCACTGAATGCATTGTGATGGGATTTGTGACTCTTTCATGGGAGCCGAATATTGAGATACCTTGATTTAAAAGTCCAAAAGAGTGGCACATTTGTATCTTTAATGGACAAAAGAACTATTCATCGTTTAGAGCTAAAACAGCCCAAGTTTTGAAACAACCTCCTGTTATCAGCCTTGTTATTTCTGCTGGTACTTAGAGAGACTAAATTTGAGAACCACCGGGATGAAAAGCTTTGTCCCTTTTCACACATGAAAGACATTCAAATAAAAGATCTTATTCGGTCATCGGCACGTCCTCACTGTTGTTGTTTTTGGTCTCCAGGGACAGGCCATGTCTCACACAGTGACGTCCCAACACAGCTCGGGCAAAGTGGAGGGTCTGCGGGCCGCCACGCCCTACGTGGTCCAAGTGAGGGCACGGACAGTCGCCGGCTACGGGCGCTACAGCAACCCCATGGACTTCAGCACCAGCCTTGAGAGTAAGCAGTGTCAATGTGTTAAAGGAACATGCCACCGTTTTCATATACTGACATATGTTCTTGCTTAGACGAGTTGATGCGTACCTGTCTGGTCTTTACGAGTGCTCTCAGTCACGCAAAATGACCAAAGATGTTGCTAGCATTTAGCCTCTCTTCCTGTCTTCTATGGGGCCAAACGGGGGTGAACATTTTCCCTATTTAAATACGGTTATGTGAGTAGTTACACGATCCAAGCATAGTCACACAAAATTAAACATGTCGATTTTCTAACAATTCCAACAACAATATAGTACCCTTTTTATCCGCTTAGAAAATCGACATGTTTAATTTTGAGTGACTATACTCAGTCGCTTCTAATTTCACCCCTGTTTGGCCCCATAGAGGACAGGAGGAGAGGCTAAATGCTAACAACATCTTTGGTCTTTGTGCGTGACTGAGCGCACGCACAAAGACCAGACAGGTACGTATCAACTCGTCTAAGCTCAGGTAAGAACATATCTCAGTATGGAATAACAGTGGCCTGTTCCTTTAAGTAATACTTTTGCTGCCCAAATCGACTTAGAAATATTTTTAAAAATTAAATGAAAACAAGAAAATTGAACAAGTAACAAGATCGAAATTTAAAATGTAAATCCTGCATCTTTGTTCATTTGTGACTATGACTAAAACGACATCATAATTTGTTGTGGAGACGAATGCCTCAAGTGAGCCCCCCCCCCCCCCCCCCGCCTTTCTCCACTGACTCTGCTAATGAGGGTTTGGCTTAATCATTTTTTACTGCTTCCTTAATTAGTAACCATTAGCGACGCGCCCCAGACCTGCACTTGCCCCGTCAGTGCTGGTGTTGACTGTGTGCGTCTGTGCAGGTGATCCACAGAGGTCTGTCCAGGACCAGCTGCCGCTCATCGTCGGCTCTGCCTCTGCGGGGCTGGTGGTCATCGTGGCGTTAGTGGTTATCGCCATAGTCTGCCTTAAGTAAGTGCTTTTGATATTTTATTATTGACCGCCCAGAACTGCATGTTTCATTTTGTTAATTAGAGACTGAACAAAGAGCCTCATAAAAGTTTAACATGCTTTGAGAGGGCCTGTACTTAATGGTAGCTTCAAAAGGAAAGCTTGGCTTCTCTCATGGCGCTTGTGTCCTGTGATGGTCAAGTTGTATTTTTTTGTTGTTGCATTACCTGGAATGGCTGAGGCCTGATGATCCGAGTGTGACCTTGTTTATGCATGTCTTGTTTACAGGAAGCAGCGCAGCGGCTCAGAGCTGGAGTACACTGAGAAACTGCAGCAATACAGTAAGCCTGTGTTCCACTCAGGACCGTCTCACCGTGGTATTTTAGTCATGCCAGTACAGTTAGCTGTCTGATTCAATCAATTATCCGATCATCTGATGGAGGCAGGAAGCAGGTTTGCTCAGAGGAATGTCAGAAAGATCAGCTGATGTCATGACACTGCTTAAATGTGACATTTGCATATTTGTATATCATCTAGAATTTAATGCCCTGAATGACAGACAATTACAGGAATATGCGCATTTACTCCGATTAAGACGTTTCCAAATTGCAACTTTTAAATGTAAAAATAGTGCAGGTCGTACTGCATAGTTTCTGCATGTTACTGATTTAAAGTACAATCATTGTACTTAAAAAAAAAAAAAGGATTATGGCTCAATTACATTTCAGGAGTTTAGTGCATCGGTTCTTCAAAATCAATGTTCTCTTATTGAGAGCTGGCAGCTATGTCGACCAACTCACTTCTTTTGTTGGTCTGCAAACAATCTCAGAATGTGTTATGCAGTAGCTAAGTTATAACCTTGTCTCTATTCTTTCAGTTTCTCCGGGCGTCAAAGTTTACATCGACCCATTCACTTATGAAGACCCAAACGATGCTGTGCACGAGTTTGCCAAAGAAATAGACATCTCCTGTGTGAAAATCGAGGAAGTCATCGGAGCAGGTAGAGAACGCTGTCGTTTTGGTCCCTGGGTTGATTAAAGATTTATCTGAACCTAAGTGCTGCATAAAGCCCTAAGGTCCACTGAGTACTACAGTGGCCTCTGAGAGTTAGCATTCACCGAGTGCATGTGAGCCGCTGGTGCCAGGGATGGAAGGGAAATCTTGATAGCTTCTCCTCCCTGTCTGTTTTTTATTATTTTCAAGCAGCATGTTATGTCCTAACTTCACCTACATTGACCGTCTTCTCCTGCCTGCTCAACTATCCTACCCCCTTTTTCTCTTCTTGTTGTGCCTTTACTGTCCTTTGAAGGCACCAAATGCAAAACGCCAAAGTTCCTGGCTCGCCCCCTCTCTCCATCCACTGCTCCCAGGCTGCACTCTCGATCAATACTGCTCACCCCTTCCCTCCCGAACATTTTTAACCCCTGACATGAAACCTTTCAATAGTCCACCTCCACCATCCACAGAAAAACCCAATCCCTTGACTTTAACTAAAGTCAGTTCCCACTATCCAGTATCCAATCAGTTGTGTCCCCAACACTTTTCCCTCACTCACACAAATCCCTATCCCTATCCCGTTCACCCCCACCCCCACCCCCATCCTGCCCTCCTCTTTGTCCTGTTGCAGGTGAGTTTGGAGAGGTGTGCCGAGGTCGACTGAAGCAGGCAGGCCGCAGGGAGATGGTGGTGGCTATAAAGACTCTGAAAGCTGGTTACACTGAGCGCCAGAGGAGGGACTTCTTGGCTGAGGCCTCTATCATGGGCCAGTTTGACCACCCCAACGTGATTCGGCTTGAGGGTGTTCTGACCCGGAGCTGTCCCGTTCTGATTATCACAGAATTCATGGAGAACGGCGCCCTGGATTCTTTCCTTCGGGTAAGTTTGGCAAAACACAAACAGCTGCCAGAGACGATTACGTCTGTGTCGGTATCAAAGGCCCAGGCTCAAAGACAGTGACTTGTGACACCTCTGGGTTATCGGCATGTTTTACTCTGAGTAAAATGCCTGAGGCGGTCGCTTGCTGAGTGATAGAGATTAAATGTGCAATACGACGCCTGGAGACAGGCATCGTGTCTCAGCGTGACGTGACTGACTGAAGCTGACAGCTTTAGAAATGTACAAACTCCTGGTGGAGGTGACACACTCCAAACCTATGGATAAATCCTAGATGACTGATCAGGTTAAGGCCCAGACCCTGCACCTTCACACCAGGCTCATGAGAAATGAGGTGTCACACTGCACGTTCCCATCTGCATGGGGCCATTTTATGTCATTTACATTCAATAAAATACGTTTTCCTGGCTGACTGCGCTGTGAAGAAGTCTACTTACTGGAGCTATTAGAGTGGTTACGGTTACTTAATGCGCGTGCTGAATCGATGATGTGCTGGCGCTTTTAAAAAGCTGTTCATTCTCCTGATGAAATCACGCTGTTTTTACCAGTCGTCTGAAAGTTTGTTATTGACCTGCTTCATACCACTATGCTTCAATCAATGCTCATGCTGCTGCAGATGGATATTGAAGTCTAAGCTTTAGTATGCCTTCATTTAATTTAGTTTATCATTTTCTTTTCTCTAGACTATTACACTGTGTCTATACAAACTGCAACGACTTATATAAAAAAGCAATTAAAGCACCAAACATAGATAGAAACGCTTCTTTGCCAATATGTTTAGACCTTTATTCTTTCTTTTATTTTCTAAGATACAGTAAATGTGTTGTGTATTTACTCATATAGGCCTAGTTTACGCGATATAGAACATCCAATATAAATGCTATATAAACTGAGTGAGGCTAATGTTGTGCTTCAACAAACCTTAGCTTATGCTGCTTTTTTACCTTTGTCCATTTCAACAAGGCATCAAATCTACTGAGGATTATCACTCTCATGTTTGGTCCTTCTTATTTTTACAGTTATCTTAACACAATTGTCCAAAATATCCCAATTTTGATTGTATCGGCCTAAAATGACCATTGCTTCTTGGTTGCTACCCTCCTCTAAGAGTATGAAAAGACAGGACAGCTCTGGTTTAATGAGGGGAGTGTATAGACTTAACTGGCTCCACGTACAGACTGTCCATGTGTGTCAGGCACATGAAAGATCCAGCAGCAGCAGCAGCAGCCCAGAGACATGCACCGCTAACGACTCTGCCGCATGGGAAGAGTCGCGCACAAAACACACAGTCCTTCTTCTACACGCAGCGCGCCTTTGAAGGAGCTGCTATGAATCATGTCTGTTTATACACCCATCCATCCCGGCTCGTTTGGCCGGCAGTCACCATCAGACTGTGTGCGAGAACAAAGCAAAAGACTGTTTACGGGTTTGTCACGGCACATAGCTTTAATTGTGCAGTCAAGGTTCGATTGGGTTTTAATTTGGCGGTAAAATATTCAGGTCATGGGTAAAATATGTGTGGTGACATTTTCTCATTTTACTCGTTAATTGTGTATCGACAGACGATTGATTTGCTTCATTCCCGGAGATCATGTTTCATAAGCGCTCATAAGTCAGTGCCGATTTGCCAGTCTGTCCACGGCGCTGACAAAAGCACGGCTGTCTGTTGTGGAGAATTGCAAATTAAATCCTGAACACCCTAATCTCACATTTGTTTCATGCTTCCCGAATGTTGACATAAAAGGCCAAATACTGCAGATCCAGGAGTTTCAGATGGGGAAATAAGCTCTGAGCTACACGCCACTCTAATTCATTTGATGGGCCAAGTTCGCTTTAATGTTCACGACGCAAAAATGCAAACAAAGCTTTTTGCCTGCAAGAATTTGTGTTAACAACCGTGTGGCAGTGCCAATCTGCAGCGAGTTTGTCGCTCAGAATAAGAAACGACCTGCTGGAGCTGCCTGTAGATGGGTGTTTGTGTCAGTGCGGGATATAGAGTCGTAATGGTTTTATTGCCACTGTGAAGTGTCTAATTAATCAGCTAATTGGAAAGCATCCGTGAAAAGGTCAGTTGCCAGAAAGTGTCTGCAGTGGTCATGAAGCATTGTGACAGATGTCATGTTTATGTGGGCTCACTGACTGATGGCCTGTCTCGTCTCTTATCTGTGCAAACACTAATGTTCCCAGTCCT
Organism: Gobius niger; assembly: GCF_951799975.1. Classification (NCBI taxonomy): domain Eukaryota; kingdom Metazoa; phylum Chordata; class Actinopteri; order Gobiiformes; family Gobiidae; genus Gobius; species Gobius niger. The sequence continues at coordinate 18,035,112 of NC_136864.1, forward strand.
CTATTCTTCAAACCCTGTCTGCTGCTTTCATGTCCCTAACTCGCTCTAACTGTTCTGTTGGCACAGCTGAACGACGGCCGCTTCACCATGACGCAGCTGGTGGGCATGCTGCGTGGCATCGCCGCGGGGATGAAGTACCTGTCAGACATGAACTACGTTCACAGAGACCTTGCCGCGCGCAACATCCTGGTCAACAGTAACCTGGTGTGTAAAGTGTCCGACTTCGGCCTGTCCCGCTTCCTGGACGACACGTCGGCAGATCCAACCTACACGAGCTCCCTGGTTAGTGCATGTTCACACTGTATAACATTTCTTTATAGCCAGTCAATCGTGAATATAGCTTTTGACAGATGGTTAAAAGAAACTAGTCGTTGCTTTATAATGAATTATAAATGTTTCTTTGATTTTGTTTCAAACGTGATCAGTACAGCTTTGTTAACAGTTTCTTCAGTGCAGTCTGCCTCACGGATCACATGTAACGTTGTTGGGGGAGGGGCGTGATCTCACCCTCTCAGCTCTGGCCTATAGCTCCTAGACTGTGGAAAAAGCTTTCTATTTTTCTACTGTTTGCCATAACACATCCAACACATACCTTGCTGTGACAGTGTGTGACTCTGTGTTGTGGCCTTGTCTGGTCTATTTCAGCTCAAGAGTTAAACACCGCCCTTAGCGTCTCTGATACTAACCAGGTGGATACTCATTTGGTTTCATAAATGAATAAAGATGTTTTGAAAGTGGCCTGCTGTAGCCCGGATCCAGCCCCTCAGGCATTTTACTGTCACAAAACGCTATTGTATCAGCTCATGAAGTTAATTTGTGACGTTCGGAGCTGAGTGATATGTCAGCAATGTGAATGAATACACACTAAGTCACTGCCGATGTTTCCTGTTTGTAAACTCTGTGTGTAATTGAACTTGTTAATGTGTTCCTCTTCACTCGTTCTACATATGTGTGACTGCTCATGTGTGCCAATATTTGCACATGAGACATCCTTCTGTGTTTTTTTCCTTTTTTTTTTTTTTTTGCTCAAACCTCTCTCTCTCTTGTCTATATTTCTGCAGGGAGGAAAGATTCCTATTCGGTGGACGGCACCAGAGGCTATTGCGTTCAGAAAATTTACCTCCGCCAGTGACGTTTGGAGCTATGGCATCGTTATGTGGGAGGTGGTGTCCTACGGGGAGCGGCCATATTGGGACATGAGCAACCAAGATGTAAGTTCTCCTGACAGTAAAGACGTTATTTTAGCCTTAGTCGAGGAAAACATAGAACTCTGCATATTGCATTGTACCTTTTATCACATATGCAAAGGTCTAGACTTGTTCCTGCAATAAATCGATTTGTTTGTGTTCAAAAAGGCATTTGAATTTGAGTTTCATGAGGAGCTTAGATGTTTTTCTTTATAGTATTTTTATTTTATTTATTTATTTTTGCATATTGTATCTGGTAAGGCCCTGGTTTTAATTGATGGACTCAACGGAGGCCGGACTTATGAGATGCTTTCTGCTGATTGGACAACGCACTCCTCGTTTTAGCCAATCACAGCCAAGTTTCAAACTGCAGCTCGCAACAGAATGCTAGAGCAAAGGAACATTTAGTTTTTAAAAATGCTTTCTAACATAGATTTTTCAAAGTTCCGATCTCGCGACTGTCTAGTTTGCAGCACAGGGGTTTGCATGATTTGGTTTATCGCCATATCACCCAGCTGCAATTTTGATTTCATTGTGAGATTTAGTTGTTTCCAGGTTTGGGCCCTTTGAGGCTGTAGCTTGTTGAGACTCACTGTCCGCCCTGAAGTCCGTCAGCCCGTTGCAGCGTTTATCTTCTCACTACAGATGTTGGTGCAGCTGTGATCCTGTGTTCTAGTTTTAGAGTGTCCTCCACAAATCCATACCGTTAAGCCCCTCAGCCGTTTTCTCACACACTCTCTGCGGCTGTTTTATGGCCGCTGTTACCTGTAGGCTATCTACAGTGCACAGCCGCTGTAACTACAGCATTCAGCCAGTGCGGTAGTGGAGGAAATCTCCCCTCACTGAACAGGGCTGAAGCACTTCTCTGTGGAATATCTGGCTTTTATTGTTGGTTTCAAAAGACAGTTCTTCCGCTCATAGCAATAAAGAGAAAAGCAGGCAGGAATGAAAAATGCCAGTAACGTATGTATAACTTTCATAACAAAACCCACATGAAGTAATGAAAGCTTCAGAGTGGAGGCCGTGTGCTGTTCCCAATAGCTTTTGTGGCACAGGCATCGCTCAATAAGCAACAGAGTCAACAAATACCAGATATAAACAGAGGTGTGCACGGAAAACAAGTACCACAGAAAAATCAAAGGACAAGCAGCAGGAGAAAGAGAGCGGCGAGGAGCTTTATTCTCAGAAGCGGTGCGTTACCATTGTTGTGGGGAGTTAAACCCACAGCGCTTGTGGAAAGAAATGCAGCCGCCTAGCTTAACTAAATCAATGGCACATGCTTTTGTCCACTACTCCCATTGTCTTTTACAACGCTCATTTCCAGATTGACAGCTTTGAAACACTTCGAAACAATGTTTGCATATTTCTATAAATATGCACAAAAGATTTTTGGAGTACTTGACAGCGGAGATAAGCAGCTGAATAAAGGAGGACATAATACGAGACAAAGTGACATTTTCTGTCAAATTATCAACGTTTTTGCTACGAAAATGATCTTTTTCTTTGTGTGTGTTTGCCTTTAAAATGCTCAACAACGCTGATAATAAACATACATTCTCCAGGTGATGACGGCTGTTGAGCAGGACTACAGACTGCCCCCGCCCATGGACTGCCCCATGGTGCTGCACCAGCTTATGTTGGAGTGCTGGATGAAGGAGAGAAACCTAAGGCCGAAGTTCTCAAGAATCGTCAACACACTAGACAAACTGCTCCGCAACGCTGGCAGTCTCAAAGTGGTGACCAGCACCTACTCAGGGTGAGTCTGAAATAGCTTTGTTTTAATAACAGCACAAACGATCCGAAATATTGTTGCATGTAGCCTCCATGTTGATAGCACAATGTGTTTCCATAAAAACTCAAATGCTTTTATGCTTTCGCTGGTAACACTGGTGCAGACAGAAAAAGGCTGATGCAATTCGCTGTCGTTGACCTGGTGTGAAATTGGCCAGTGTCGCTGTGATGTCTGTGGAGTATGAGGGATGGAGATGAGTGGGGCTGAGCCTCTGGGCACTTGGAATAACATGTCATGGTGAAAAAATTATGCCGCCTAAAAAGAGGCACACAGCCGTATGTTTGAGTTTGGTTTGTTCGGTGTCGATGTGGAAGCATCACTCATCGAGCTGAGAGGTTTGGCTGCCAGACAGACACTCTCAGTCATTCACGCTGCTTAGGAAATGTAGAATAGTCTCAATCATAGGTACCTCTCCCTCCCCCCCCTCTCTACGGCTAAGTTATGTTACAGGTACTCACTACAGAACACCTCAACAGGAAACAGCATATGCTAACTTGCTTATTTCATGCTATGTTGCTGACTGGTGTATGGGGGCTGCCAGAGTAAATGCACTAGGTCTTTATTTAGACACAGAAATCACTGTGAGTGGTGCTCACGGTTCTCCTTTAACTGGGACCCAAGGGCAGTGCCAGGCTGTGGGCTCACTGGAGCTAACACTGAGCTAATTGTGTGGAAATGTGATGGCTGACCTCGGTTTAATTCCCCGCATGTGGCTGAACGCTGGATGTAGGTGATAGGACAGACAGCAGTCAGTGGTGCTGATGTGGAAAAGCAGGAGGTGATGGAGTGAGAGTAATAAGGGAGACTGAGGAGCAGCTAAAAGAGAGGAATGTGTTTAATTAGGTTGCTAATGAGCTTTTTAATGCATGGAGGGAGGGCACACCGGGCTCTGCGCACTCGCACAGGCGTGTGTGTGAGTGAGTGCATGTTCTGCTGCATGTCGCTGTGTGCACATGACATACCAATGATTAATTTATGGTCTCATCTGTATGCATCAGCCACAGATAGACAGAGCTGAGAGGGAGGACCATCTCCTTGTCAGAGCATGATTTAGGGAGCGTCTCAGTGTTTGCTGGAGCTTCAGAGGCGAGAAACCCGCTCCACACCTACGATTGGCTGCTCACGGATGTTAGGACAGATAACAGGGGAGAGGGAGGATATGAGATGCACACTATCTGTAAAGTATCTTCAACAACAAGGGCCTTAAAAACAAGGACGCTGCCTTCGAACAAAGGACACTGAGTGTTCTCAAGATGAAGCATGGTCAAGCTTTAATAAAAGCTGCGATGAACAGATATGACTCAGCATTTCTGGAGGAGCGTTCACATTAGTTCAGGACTGTGGACCTAACACTAAATGTAATGATCCTGACACTCAACGCACCAAGGGCCCGATTTACAAAGCCTTCGCGTATGTGCAAAAGTGATAAAGTGGTGCAAAGGCAGGTGCAGTTGAGATTTCTGTCGGTCATAATTGCTAAAAGGCCACAGTACACACATGTACTATTAGTTCATCCAATACGGTCTATGGATTGGATGAACTAATAATATAAACCGTTTCTAATGATAAATCAGGTGCTACCTGTTATAAAAATTGCAGCGAATGGCTTGGTAAACCAGACCCTAAAAGTGTGTGTTTTGTTGAAAAGGAGCTCTGTACTTACCTTTTCTTGTGTGTCTTGTGTTGACAGGGACCTGCTGCGGCTCGGAGGGACGCTGCCAGGACACAACAGGAAGAGTCCGGACAGCAGCCAGGAAATAGTTCGGCAACAGATGAGCCAAACTCTCCCGATCCGAGTGTGAACTTCACAGCAAATGACACAGGAGGATTCCCCAGAGAAGCGAAAACTACCTAGAGACTCCCGAGCAGTTGGATGTAAAATATAAGAAGAAAATGAGAAGGAGACTTTCGCTACACAAAGGCAGGACTGATGTGGAGGAGTCTTTCTGTGATAAAAGGAACTGTCCATTGAAATGTGTGTGTTCTTTACTTGACACTTGTGGATTTGTGACGACCAACATAAAAGCCAAACTTCCTTTTGCCCCTCTCAGGTTGTGTTTGCATGTCTGCATGAGTTTTTCTGCTGGTTGGGAGTTGGTCTTCCTTTTCGACTGACCACGGATGAACTTGCACACAGTACACGTCAGTATTTACTACAACAGTGCCAAGACAAAGCATTTGTTTGCTCAATATAAAGACTGTAACTATAGACTCTTACTCCAATCAATTTTTTTACCCAACCAATGTTTTTTTCTTCACTGATTTCTGTAACTTCGACCCGCTTCCTCTGAAATACTGTCTTCCACCTGTGCCGGGAGATAGATGTAATAAATGTACAAAGCATCCAAGTCTTCACACTGTCTCTTTGTTGGAGAGATGCTACTGACACTGTGCAGGACACATCGTGTGCATGCCAAAGTGGACACGTCTTCATGAAAAACAAGCGAATATATTATTACTTCAACAGTTGCTTTCAGTGTCAACTTTTTAAATCTTATTTCTCTCATATATATACACATTGTTTTGAATGCTAAGTTATTACCTATGTTTGCAAAAAAAAAAACAGTGTTTGTGCTTTTTCTTTGTTTTTTACTGGACTTTTTTTTATACGCTTGTTTTTACACCATTAACCGGATGGACAGTGAATTTTCTGCTTGGTCAGAATGAAAAAAAAAAGAAAAAAAAAAGGACTTTGGGATTAATAGAGCCCGTGCTAGTGCCATGTTGTATATATTCAAAGTTGGCAAATGTGTGGCAGATTTGCGGGAATTAAAAAAAGGTCACAAGATGAAAGCTTAATAATGACCTGACCTACAAAACATAATTGTATTACAACAAAATCACGCGCCAGTTTATTTCTCCAAACATGTGTTTTCTTTGGCACGACAGCTGTCCAGTGCAGTTCTTTACCCACAATACCGCCTGTATATAAATCTAATAGCACCGATCCTCTCGGCATATTCAACTAACTGAGCTGACTGTGGCCTCATGACCTGTTCGACTGCCTGTTGATTGTATAGGACGGTTACACTTCATCAAACAAAACCGAGAGAGAAATGTGTGTCTGTCAGCAAAGCAGACTGTTCCTGTGCAATTAAAGGTGTATTAGATTGTACAAAAAAAAAAAGAAAAGAAAAAAAAACTAAAAAACTAAAATAAGCATTTCTGTTTCAGTATTTTTACGATAATCATATGCAAATAAATTATTAAACCGATCTCTGGTATTCTCTTTGATTTCTTGGCGAGTTCACTCGGGCCGCAGCTCCAGGCCCGGTCTCATCCAGCCGACAGGATGAAGAAAAGGGGAATAGAGAGAGAGTGTGTTTTTAGACCTCCTCAGTCAGAATATCACAGCAGCCGCTTTGGACGGACTCATTACGTTTTAAGATTTATTAAAGCTCGGCCCGTACCACGCGCCAATTAGCAGGACCACACGACTATTCGGGGAGATTTCTGAGGCCGCGGTTGGAGGGGCATCAAGGAGGCGAACTTAATCTGGCTTCACACCAAATGTCACTGTTGTGTGGCTTTAATCCGTCAGCGAGGACAACCTTCTCCATACCAGCGCACACGACTGAGGCTGCCACTGTGTTTTTTCAATAGCAGCTCATGTAACTTTGAGGGGGGGGGGGGGGTTTGGGGGGGTCTGCTGTGCTCACACTTAACCATTTCTGACTGGTTGCTCAGACAGCCGCACCATCATGCACCGACGGGACGACTGGTACTGTCAGATCCTCTGCATGTTCCCTAATCTCATCCGCCGCTCCCGTCCTACGATACACTCCGGTAACACCGAGTGGAGAGACGTATTCAAGTGTGCGCGGCATGTGGGCACATTGTGTGGTGGTTTCACAACATAACCTTCAAAATGAATGTGTCGGAACAGTGACACAGTTAGCAGCTCGACTGTCGCGTCTGTGGAAATGTATAAGGACAAATATATATAGATGCAGAGGTGAATGTTGTACAAATGCTAAGGAGGCTTTCTTTGGCTGCATCTTCCCCTCGCCTGGCTGGACGCCTCCATAACTGTATCACAGGGTATTACAGTCCGGTTTTACTGCTTCCAGTTAATATCACTTCAATGCACAGCGCAAACCAATCAGGGAAATGTGAGTTTGTACCTGTTCATTTTCTTCAATACGACTGCAGATTACTTCAATATGCAGTAGCAAGGCTGAATATATTTTTACTCCTTTCTCTTAAAACAGAAGCACACTTGTAAAAGATTAATCAGATGCGATCGTCATTTTAGCTGTTTTGGTTTGATCAATTCTGATGCTGAATAAACCCTGACCCAGTGCTGTGATTGGTCAGGACAGAATTGGCCCAGAGGAAATCAAACCCTTATGGAGCAGAACCAGACAGTCATAGCCTGTGTGAAACCCACACTCAGTCATTCATATGCACAAGCAGCAAAACTAGCAGGAATTAAAATGTTTTTTTAATTAGGCCTTGTTTTAATTGTTTTTAGGATTAGTTTCAGTAAAACAGAAGCACGGAGTAGTTGATTTGGACGACTGCCCACAGCTCCTCCATTACACTTGCATATTGGGTGATTCAGCTGAATGAGCAACTCCTTTATTTGTCCTTGAGTGGAGACACATTGGTCTCTTAATATATAAACTTTCACCTGGAAACAAAACAAAAAAACCCTAATCTCCACAATCACATGTATAATTATTTCACATATTCAATGTTTCTCCATAGATTTATATAGGAAACTGTCATTTCAAGGGTCATTTTCCTCAAAATACATTTTTCTCACATTAGTGCGACAAAATCTCCACATGAGCAGCTCCTACAGACTCCAAACTTTAACAATATTTTGAAGCTTTTTTTTTCTTTCTGATTTTTAATATCTAATTGATAATAAGACTTTTAAATGGATTTATGTAGTTTTGAATTACATAAATCAAGGCGAAATTTCAACTTTTGAGATTTTTCAACTAAAGATATCCCAAATCCCCTCTGAAAAAGTCTGAAAAAGTCTGTTTTATTTTTGCATAAAAACAAGAAACATGCAATACATTTTTTTCACATATTTATGTCAGTAATCTACAGCAAAAGTTTCAAAATGATGTCTCTAATTTGAAGGGTTTCCCTGTAGTGTCTCGAAGAGAGGGTGCCTTGTTGTTGCAGCTATTTCTGCCTATGTTTGTCCAGGAAAATTTCATTCTTGACTTTGTAAATTTGTAGAAAACCGACTCAAGGGTTTGGCTTCACAAAACATCATTTCTTTATATATTTTGTATGCCACCAGCACGAGAGACAAGTGGGACTGAAATCAAACTCAAAACGCAGAGTGAGTTTGGGACTTTCCACTGAAATCTGACACAATGTCAAAAGTCAGATTTTATGTCCTCTTAACATTAAACATTTGAAGTGTTTACAGCAGAGACTGACTCCAGCTCTCTCCTCACCAGAGACAGCATTCACTGCTCTCCACATCAGCAAAGGGCTATATTATATAGTGAGGATGATACAAAATGGCAGCAAGCCTATAGGAAGAGGTCTAATTATTGTATTACAGGCCATTGAGCGATGAAGGGTCAGCTGTAGCTCACATACATTTAAATAAGGTGATGGGAGATGTGATGTTAGAAGGATGGACAGTACTTCACATCAGCGTAAGACCTCCTGTGGCACAAATCCCACGTCCCACTGGGAGCTCACCGATTACTGTGAGATTAACAGCATCTCCCTGATACAGTGCAGTACATAATCATATGAACTACAGCCAAAGCCGAAAAAGCAAACATTTTACATTATTACACACTGGTGGCGTCTTGTGCTGAGATCTGCTGGATTGGCAGTGATTTGTCTGATTTAGCAGTTTGTACTTGTGTACTTCCACTCAGTTTTCTTCCAAACTTAAGGCGCTCATTTGCTGTCCTGTCCAAAGCAAGTTTAATGCCTCCAATTACAGGGGTCTGCAGCCGGCAGATTTGGAGCAGGGCGGCTTTGCAGGAGGGTTTGCTACGCATCAGGGCCCTTTAACAGAATAGTGATTTGCTGCTGGTGTGCTCACGCTGCCTGCAACGCCTCATCAATGAAAACTACCCTCTTTATGTTAAGGCGCGTGCAGTGCTAAGCCAAAACTGTGAGGACAGACACAAAAATATCAGGCTGCAAACAGTCAGGGTGGAGGAATTTCTGCATCTCTGCTCTGCAAGCACAAACGCAAATCAAAGTCTTTTCAGAGGTAATTTCTTGTTAAACGAATTTTCTTTTTCTTTTAATTGAATATTCTGGCAATCTGTAGCTGAGTGTGAACAGAGTTACCACTCCATACGAGACTGCAGCACTGGGAGAGTTAAAAAAAAAAAAACAGCATGTGAAGAAGTGCAACTGAATATGTATGAGTCTCGTCAAAAACTGACATGTGGCTTACGCAGCCATTATTTTAATATCATCTCGTTACATTTATTCACTTGAGGGGTTTATGGCTTTTAGTCAAAGCCGAAACTGTTCCTAACTTGGTGCTAGTTTGGGTTCACTTCCGTCTGTGGAGCAGCTACTGGGTCATTAACCGTCTCTTTGAATCTTTATTCACTTTTGACTTTTCAAAAACTCAAACTCTCCTGGTGCATCGTTTCAGTTCTGATGTCATGTGGTGCAATCGCCACACGCCGTACTTCAGAGGGTTAAGGCTTGGATGTCTTTGGGGGCCCACACTGCATAAAACATTTATTACTGCAGCACTTACACTTTATTACTTCATTATTAAAATATATTTAAGTTAGTCCCATTAGAGCAATACTGCTCTTTTCACTGATCCTAATCCAAATCATCAATCATTAACCTGCATAAGTGGCAAATTTCTTCCCTCTAAGTTATGACATAGCTGTTTTTTGTTCCCCCTTTGTAGCAATATTACGAAAATACATCTATCCTGTAACCACATTGAAATCCCATTATGGAAGGAGGTTACATCTGAATAGTGCCGATGCAACATTCCTTGCTGCTTTGTATTGAATTTTACATTTGGGGGAACTGAGAGAATTGGTTTTTGAGTCAAACTACAAAATTGCAGCTGCCAATCAGTGCCATCGGACTCTAAAGCCACAAACAATCACTTGCTCCCTCGCCACAACCATAGGCACAATGTCTTGCCAAATGATACTTCACCTTTAGGAGATGGAATCAAACCACCGACCTTTGGATCAAAGGGAATGCTGTAACCCAGTGTTTCTCAAACCTTCCACGGCAAGTACCACTTCATGAAGTAAAATAAAAATATATTCCCAAGTATTATCAGGCCTAGATCAAATCAGGGCAAAACTGGGTCAAAAAAAGGGTGTAAACATCAGTCATATGCATTGTTAAGCATTAAATTGAGATTTTATGGCTGTAATGTAAAAGATGCTGACACACTTAGACTAACAGAGGTCTAAAAACACGAGTGAACCAGGGCCTTGCATCTCTGCTGGTGTTCGGGACCAGATTAACATGACACTGCACTTCGAGGGCTCCGACTTCCTCCTCACTCGCCGACAGTGGCTGGATCAGTGCTCCGTGCAATCCATCAAATGGCCTCTCAATCCCGAGGCCATTGATTAACGGGTGTCAGTCGCCTGTTGAGGCTGCAGTGAGAGCGGGATCTTGTGAATGAGAAAAGTGGCTGTTTGCACCCCAACTCCTGCCAGGATACTCTCTGATGATCTACAACCACCACCCTCAATGGGGCAGGGTAGGGGGGAGGCGAATGAGGTCAGGGGATGAGCCATGTGAGAACCAAAATGACCTGGTGCCAATAACAGTGAGCTATGTTGGATAATTGCTCGCAGCCAATCTTAATTCAGACAAGGGCATGTGTGTGTAGCGCTTAGCCGCCATGGGGAGACAAATAAGGCAACACTGTGACATTGTTTTTTTGTTTGGCGGTAAAATGGGCGCATCTGAAGGCCCGCATGCGCTCGCCTTTCTGGGTGAGTTTCAAAGCTGATTTGAAAAGAGGGGCCAGCTCGGATCATTAGCATGCATGTGAATGGGGCCCGCTCGAAAAGGACAGATTATGCATTTGTATGTTTGCCGATGAGATACTGGAGGGCTTTTGGTCCCTCAGTCCGGTCTGAATCGCAAATCCCCACCAGGAGCAGGAAGAGACTTTAGGCTTTTGAGCAAACCTAGTGGGGGTGTGGGTGAAAGCTTCTCCCTCAAAGCAGATGTCCCAAATTGGCAAAGGGAGAAGCAAAAGAGGGTGACCAAAGGGGACGGGAGGATCCAAGCTTATCTCTTTTTAAATCGGCAGCAGATCCGTAGGAGCATCGGGGCGGATCGTATACAGCCGCGCTGCCAGTCCAACTTTTTTGAGAGCTTGTTTTGTTTGGTGCTTTCTGTGGCCTGTGGGGCGTGTTAGCTACAAGCCGGAGCGAGAGAAGCTTGACCAGCCAGATGGCTCCAGAGACGCCCCTCTGCACACTGTAAAACTCGACAGAGCATGCATTGGAAACAAGTAAAATTTGTACCGAGACTGTAGAGTGGTTGGTCAATAACGGGAAGTTTGCTGGTCCGTTCTCCACAAATGATCTTGTCATGTATTATACATTACAGTGGGAGTTTTTAGAGGCATATAGAACTTTAAACTTTTATGTCACACCTGCTTGGGTTTGGGTGTGTTTAGTAAACTCATTATCTTTAAATACAGAGCAGCTTACTCTAAGTTCAGTTTACTCAAAGTTTGTAATTTTGTCGTTACACATTACTTTAGTAGATTTTAAAGCAGTACTTAGTAACTTCTTTACCTTAATAAAAAGAAATTGTAGTCCCTCTGGGGGTAATACATGTGTTAATGGGATGATTGGGGGGTCTTTCATCTCACCCTGGTGTCTCTGGCCAGAAAACCACGCTTGCAACCTCCCTACCTCCGGGTCGGAGTGACCAACACACACTGATGGAATCACGAAGAAGAAGCTAACAGGCTAATGGGCAAAGCTGACTGCGGGCTAGCGCCACTTAAAGAGTATTTACAGCCAAGTTTGAGTGAAAAAAAATATCTTCATTGTGTAATTGGATGTACAATATCCCTCTCTCCCTTTGTGTTTTCTGTCAGCGTAGTATTTACTCTCACGGACAATTAATAAAAAAAAAGAACGTAACATGCTACGACACCTGCAGTGGCGCTTATGGCCTCTAGGGGCATGAGATACTTGGATGGAAATGCTTACAATTTGTTCCTGCAGCTGAAGGGGTGTTTTCAAAGCTTTGGGCTGGAATAGGTTAGAGCTGTACAATATAGCGCCAAATTATTGTAAATCGCTGTATTAGGTCACGCAGTTTCCACATCGCATTAAAGATGTCTTCCACCTAACTGAGATTTACCGTTGGTTTGCGAGCACAGTCCAAAAACAAAAATGCATAGTAATTTCTGTAAATCTTGTTCTGATGAATAACACACAGTTTACAGTTTTAGTTTTTTAAAGGGACGCTCTATGTCGAAAAGTTTTCTCCAAATATCATTCCAATACTATCGCAATATTCAAGACAGTAATCAAATAGCCAAGCAGATGCCGTTTTTTTCCCCCTCATATGGTGCCGCCCTTGCTGAGGTATCACACTTCGTCTCGCCCTGTTGCAGAGGTCCTCAGTGGCGAGGCCGTCAGACATACACGCCACACTGTATTGTAATTAAATGGTTGATCCCTTGGTCTCCATCACACGCTCACGAAGAAGATCCTCATCGCCCGGAACTACCTGTATATTCAAAATAAATGGCCTGCCAAGCTTTTGATGGCTGGGCTAGAAATCCCAAATGCTTATACTGCCTTGGCTGCTTTCAAGTAATCATCCCCATGGTAACACCTGACACCAGCTATTCATCACGCGCCCATATAAACCCCGGCATATTCACAACAACAAGTCGACTTTCTCTGTTTTTTTCCCCCCGCTACTGACAAATAGCCACACAAAAACATGGCCGCGCATGACGCCGCATCGGAAATCCAAGGCCTTATTAACGCAGCAACATGTCGCGGCGCATCACGGCTTCTCCTCCACATTAATTGTCAGTCGTTAGCGCTAATGTGACGGCTGCGGAGTCGGTGGCAGAGCGAGCTCGAGGATCGCGTAGCGTAGCGAGAAGAGAAATGCCCAGGAATCAAAAAGTAATTTAGCTCGGACAGAAAATGGGAAATTGGAGTAGCTTTAAATTAAACTAAATGAGGCCATGCTAACTATACATTTTGTTACTGTACGCCGTGTGGTGCCGGGCAAGCGTGTATTTTTTTTTTTGCTCTTTTTTAGTGTTTCAACCATCTGTCAGCGATATTGATGTCTCTCACAAAAGGCTCCGGGGTGCGGGATGAAGGGAAGGAAGCAGCAGGAAGGAAATATTTGTGGATGTTGTCAAAAAAAACACACATATTTTACATCAAACGTTTAAATCTGGGAGCTTGGACTTGTTCCTAACAATAAAATAGCACTGACAAGTAACTGGTAGAGCAATAAACCGCTGCCCTGTTTGTGTTTCACTGGAGCCTAAATTGTCATTCTCCAACTCAAAGCAATTATTTCACTCACAACTCAGCTCCGCTCGCTGCAGGCCAATGCTCTGTCAAGCCAACTTAATTTTTTGAGTCATACAAGTTCATGCTTAAGCTATCATTTAAAACTGTTGGAGTCAAGAACATTACTTTCTAGTTGAAGGGACTATACAGAGTTTAAAAATGTCAAAATGATGTATTTTCCTCCCCCTACATGTTCCAACAATGTCCTAGCCCAGACCTGTTCACCACAACTGCCTCTAAAATCCTGCACTGTCACTCAAAAAGGTGGTTCGGGTCCGAAGTGCCGTCATTCACGAGCTTAATATAGAAGGTGCAGTTACACGTATGACCTGAGGTGACAGTAGTGAGCATAAAATGGCTAACTTGCATTTAGCCCCTTTAAGGTTAAGGTGTACTTTATCGCCCTAAGAAAATGTGCATATGACCCATCCATAGCCGCAGGAAAACCAGGGAAAAAGCTGGAGGTTTTAGCCTATGCTTTGGACTGATGGGGGAAACCACGGCATCAGTCAGACATAGGCATAGCATGCAAACTCCAAAAGCCCCCACACAGTCTTATCTGGGCTTCTAACTTTGGGCTTTGAGGCTCAGCTATTGCACAGTTGAGAACCCTATTAGCGTTATGGTGCCACACTTGCTGACTGGTTCAATACAATTGTTCAGTTACTGCTGCTATTGATGCCAAGAAACAGTGCACGCAGATTTCCATTTGAGGAGAAATCATTTGTCACTGCACCATTAATTACCCTGCAAACCATAGACTGTGGAACAGCGATGGACAAAGTGAACGTGGCTTCACTCGTAGCATGAACTGACACTCGTTTTTGGAGCCAGATCCTATATTTAGAATAGGGCGAAAATTAGTTAAAGGAACAGGCCACCGTTCTTCCATTCTGAGATGTGTTCTTACCTGAGCTTAGATGAGTTGATACGTACCTGTCTGGTCTTTGTGCGTGCCCATGGAAGAGCTTGGTCACTTCTAACTTCACCCTGTTTGGAGCTATAGGAATATACTGGGAGAAGCCAAATGCTAACATCTTTGGTCGTGGTGCGTGACAGAGCGCTCAGGTAAGAACATATCTCAGTGTGGCCTGTTCCTTTAAGACGAACTCGTGGAGGCCAGAATGAAAGGCCTGAGTTCAATAATGGCTCAGGGAGGAGCAAAAAAGTTTTTTTATGCAGAGTCCATTACAGCAAGGAACCTCCGGAGCCTGCAGCCATTTCCTCTAAGCTTAAATGCTAATAGCGATGGTCTACGTTTTCCCACAGTCTATATGCTTTAAAGGAATGGGCCACCGTTTTTCCATACTGAGATATGTTCTTACCTTAACACGACATTACTGCGCGGACGTTGAAGTGCTCCTAAACTAAAACACGCCTCACAATAAATTTCACCTTTATATCCGCTTAGAAAATCAACATGTTTAATTTTGTGGAACTGTACTTGCATCGTGTATCTCCTCATGTTACCGTATTTAAATAAAGGGGAAACTTGAAAGAGCTTGGTCGCTTCTAACTTCACCCCCGTTGGCCCCATAGAGGAGAGGAGCAGAGGCTGAGCACACATGTGAAGACCAGACAGGTACTCATCAACTGGTCTAAGCTCAGGTAAGAACATATTTCAGTATGGAAAAACGGTGGCCTATTATAAATTCAGTCATATTTTTTGTATATGTATATATCCCAAAAATATAGATTAGTTTGTAGTCTATTTTTCTTGAAGGATGTTCGGCCGACAGACTTAATGTGCGTGTACTTCATTAACTACAATTCCATACTCTATTCTGACTATAGAGCAGCTGACAATAAAGTCCTTTGGTGTCAATAATATAAAAATATAAAGTTCTCTTCAGAGTTTAGCCTAACTATTGAAGAAGAGCTCAGTGAACACGTATTGTGCAGTGAGTTACAGAATCATTTTGCTCCCTGGAAGTCTTAAAGTCATAATTTGGGTGCAAAGAAAAGTGCTCTCTCCATTGTTTTGGCATTGCTTCAAAGGCCGGAGCAGAAGAAAGCCGCCGTCCTCCCGCTCGCTTCTGAAACTGTGCGGTGCAGATAATGAGGTGCTCTCTGGTATCTCTGGACTAGAGCACATCCACCGGACGCCCAGTGTGGAGTGTCCAGCCCATCCTGTCCAAAATGCACCCTTTTGTATGGGACGTCCTCTACCCCTCTATTGGGTTTTAATGTCTCCATCAAAAGCACATCAAACGGAAGGGATTAGCGCCACACAACAGAGGTAAGTGCGGCGAGGAGTCTTCTCTAAAAAACTCCAAGGCGCATTTGATAACGCTGCCAAAAAAAAACGGTAACCATGGCAACAGTGGGGGATCGGCAAAAAAAAAAAAAGAAGAAGAAAAAAGCGTGCGCCATTGATAAGAGTGCGACAGCGGGATGAAGGGGTTGACACATCATTTTTGGAGAAGTCTGACCCTTTTGCACCAAGCGCGGTCGCCCGTCCCGTCTGTGAAATTAATACAAATACGCAGATGGTGTGCGGAGATTGACAAGTCTCGGACCCGATCTTTCTCTGTGGGAGCAATTTAACACGTATCGGACTACAAAGTGCGAACTTCAGACACTACTGAGGGTTTTTCACACTGTAAATGTCCGCGGCTGTGGGTCCTCTTCTTTTGGGTCCTTTAGGAGTTATCTGCAGCGCCATGCTCACTGCGCCGACATTGTTGGGGGAATAAGCGCAAAAGTCCATGATATGCTTTTTGACACACTTCAGCACGGCTCTTTGGGGAGGCAGAGAGGACAGCCAAGCACAGGAGGCGAAATGGAGAAGTTGCCTGAGGGTGAAACTTCTGTGCAGCTTATATTCGGCTTTTTAATTTGGATTTTTGGTGAAACAACGGGCTTCGTGCCAAAGAGGATAGTCATGTTTCCAGGGTCCAGAACAGGAAGAGGCCCTCAAAAAGCCTGTCAACCCAAAAAGCGCCTACTCAAAGCTGTGACTTGTATTCCCAGTTACTGCTCGGATTCATGACTCAGTTCAAACATAAACTTGGGACTCGACCTGGACTTGTCATTTTCTGAGGGACAGTGACTTCTGACTCAAGCCAGAGGATGATCTGACTCAAACTTGACCGATTTAGCTCCATTACAACAGAGCTTGCTAGTGTTGCATGAAAAGCCTCCATTGGTAAGTGGGATAAAGGGGGATAATGCATTTTGCAGCCATGTTTCCATATTACCAAGATAATACAAAACACATTTCCTAAGGACTGATCAGATTTCATTAGGTGGGTGTCCTGTTTCCATGTCCTTACCATAAAAGCTGTTATTGTTCTATTACAATGTTATTACTGTGCTGTAAAGTGCTAGCATCATTGTTGGCAACAGTGTTCATTTTGACAACATATTTAAATGTAGTTTTAGTCTTTTGACGAAAATGTAATTAAATTTTCGTCGAGATTTAATCCAAAAAATATCTTCAATTTTAATCTAGTTTTAGTCGACTAAAATTGCAAGTTAATTTAGTTGACTAAATTAATAGAATAATCTCCCAAATGAATAAAAAAATCAGTAAGTTTAGTACTTTTACCAATAAGTTTAGTACTTTTACCAGGGAATTGAAAAAGTGGCTGCTGACAGGGGCTGGTTTTAGGTCCTTCATTATTCTATGACAAACTGTAGCTTTTGCTTATTCATTGTGAACCACTGGGGGCAGCACTGAATTATTTTAATGCAATTTAATATGTCTGTAAATAGGAATGGCAATTGGACTTTGATTGGACCTGATTGGTAAAGTGTTGACTGACTATATGATTGACTGTTAGAATAATGAATGGTCATGCTGTATAGTGTTATTTACGTTGATGTAACCAGGGACGACGGATGGAAATCTGATACAGTACATCTCTGTCTCTTTGAGCTTTATGTCTCTGTACATTGTCCCTTCAATAAAGATTCAAGTTTAAGTTTAAGTTTTGGTCGACTAAAATATCTGGACATTTTAGTCATAGTTTTAGTCTCATGAAAAACTTTTAATTTATTTTTAGTCCACTTTTACTTGGCAAAAATATTACTTTGACTAAAATGAAGACTAAATATTTTAGTCCACGAAATGAACACTGGTTGGCATTGGCAACTAAAAAAAGAAAGATTCAAGAAAGCTTGAATAGTGTAGTGAATCCCAAAGTGCGGGGATCCTCAGAAGCACGGCAGGGGAGCCCCCATATTTTGTCTACAAAACAAGTATTGAACAAAAGGTGACTTTGAGAGGAAAGTTGTATTTGTTTAATTTTACCACAGCGCAAAGCTTTCTCCAGCACATCCCAAAGACTCTCAATATGGTGAAGATCTGGACAATCCACGTGTGAAAATTATAGCTCTTGTTCCTTGAACCACTCTTCCACAATGTGAGCCTGATGAATCCTGACATCGTCATCCTGGAATATGCCCGTGCCATCAGGGAGGAAGAAATCCGTTGATGGAATAACCAGGATGCTCAGGTCATCGGCTAAGCTCATTCTTTGGGCACATAGTGTTGAACCTAGACCTGTCCGACTGCAGCAAACCCAGATCATAAAAGTTAAATTGTCAAGCAGTGTATATAGTTTAAGGCGGTAAAACATTGTAATTTGAATAAAGGGGATTATTATTATACGGTGGCCGTGTGTAGCCCCCATGGACACTGATTTGAGCGATAAAGGAGCCGCAATGCTCCGGATTTCAGTATCGCCTGGAATACGGTCATATAATGCTGTTACATCTCCTGCAGAGGAAGCCGTACCCGTGTGGAGCTGATGTTCTGTCTCAACAGCAGCAGAATACAGTGTGAACAGCCCTAAAGCTCGCCTAAGGGGCAGCAGGCCGACTGCACCACATGATTCGACAAACAACTTCAGTTTTTGCACCCCTGGTTCAGGCGCAGTGTTCTTAATTAGTTAAAATGGACACTAATTGAGCCCCAGCTGTAGCAGGCCAGGGAAAAAGCAGTGAATCTGTAAGCACACAGCAAGCCAAAGTCTCTCTGATCCTCCCCCCCCCCCCTTCGAGCACCGTCTGCTCCCTCCACAGCAGCGGCGGCAGCTTGTTAGCACGCCGGAGATTTGTACGGATAATGAAAAGTCGGGTGACGAAGGGAGACTCTGAATGAAGCAGAGGAAGAGAGGGATTTGTTCGTCTTTGTGCGTTTAGTCCAGATAAAAAAGTACAGCGGTTTAGAGGAGTTACATCCACCGAAATGTCAAAGAAAATGATGTGGTGAAAATATAACGAGTGAGAGGGATGACGTCAAAGTCTTGCAACAGTTCAAGACTTTTACTTCGTCATCATATTATGTAGCACGTGGTCGAATCAATCGCCGCTGGCTGCCCTGCTTTTTGACAACGACACTGGGGGCCGCCATTGCTGTAGCACCTCCATATCGCCACTAGGCCCCCATTGAAAAGCATTGGAGTTTAGACACGTTAAAAACAACTTTAACGCCTGGTTTCTATTTTTTCAACACTAGACTAGGCTAGATATTCCTCCTGTGATAACGCATAGAAACCAGGCTGGTTTTCGTAAGAAGAATTTTTGAAATCTCGTACTTAATGAGGCTCGGACTGTTAGCATTGGAGCTGCGCAAGCTACACGTCACGCAAGGGCCGAGTTTACAGTGAAAATCCCGCCCTTATGCCCTTTTTAGGAACATGCTTCGTCAGAGCTGGGGAGGGGGAGTCTATAAACCAGCCATGTTTTCCCCCACGAGCGTAGTCATTATGGTAAACGGGGAGGAGTGAGGAGAAGCTGTCCATTTATATATACATGGGGTCGAATTCACAGGCCAATTTGCAAATGCCCAACTTACTGAGCCACTGTGATAGTTTGCTGATACTAATAGTAAAATGATTAATCTTTCCAAAACTTTGTTGAAGTTCATTTAGTTCATAGTCTCTGGCTGAAAGAGAGGCGTTTTTTTCCTGCCTTTGCTGAGACATTTTCCTACCAAGCTCTCTTTCAGCGATGAAGCAACAATAAAATGTAAAATGGGACTGTTTAAAAAAAAAAGAAAAAAGAGGAGGCGAGCTTTTCCACATGCAAATTGAAGTGTACCTATCAAAAAGCCCAAACTCCACAGCGGAAAAGGCAAAGTCGAGACAGTTAAAGACTTGCATTAGCCGCCGTCCACAGAGACAGGGTGAGTAGTTTGAATCACTGAAAGGCTTCGTTGCTCGTATTATCAGCCGCACAGTGCACTTCAGTCACTACTGTATGTCTTTTTTCTTTTTTTTCCGGCGATAATTGCTCGGTGTCTCACTCGCGCCGAATGACAGATGTTTTCGTGTCGCGTTCACACTCAGATGCTCTCACGTGCCACCGTCATAATCACCAGAGCGCACGGTGCTCGAGAACTACGCGGCTTGTCTCACATTCACACCCATTTTTTTGTGCCCATAGGGGATTGTTGCAAATGTAACCAGAAAAGTCTTCGGAGTGCAAAGACTTTGTAGCAGTAAAACAATGTTAAGACAACCTATTTTGAAAGTGTAGGCCTACCTGTTACAGTGATATTAAAATGTGTAATTAGAGGCAGACAACTGATGGCATTGGCTTTTATCGCTGTCCTAAATACAAGTCTGATAAACACATTAATAATGCATGCTCTTTTCAGACTTCATCTTCATTTTCTACACACACTCATCACCCCGGCCGACGTCTGAGTGAGGTCAAATGGCCTTGATGCAGCGAATGTGGCCCAGAATGACCACAACAATGTTATGATGGGGAGTAATTAGAAATGTGCTAAAAGATCTCAGTCTAGATACAGACTGAAGAGCAATTACATCCATTACTTTGTGAAATTGTCATTATATATAAACACATTCGAAGCTGGTTTGACTTCAAAACCTTTTTTATGTTTATCCTTAAAGGGGCTAGATGCAAGTTGGCCATTTTATACTCACTACTGCCACCTCAGGTCAAACATGTAACCGCACCTTCTATATTAAGCTCGTGCAGGAGCTGAAGGAACAACTTTTTGAGTGACAGTGCAGGATTTTAGAGGCAGTTGTAGTGAATAGGTCTGGGTTCATTCTACACTTAGGCATTTCCCCGCGGACCAAAATATATCGGGAGTGTATTGCCGGGGTCAACATCAAGATTGTGAATATTCTATTGAAGAAACCATTTTCAATAAATGACTAAGAATGATCCGGACTGTAGTTTCATAAAAAATGGCTTTCACTTGTATTGCACTTAACAAGCCTGTGTCACAAGTTTCTGCTATGCTGTAGTCACTATTTATGTAGCCACAGCCACCCTGGGGCAGACTGTCCGTTTATCACATGGCTATAATGTGTTGTCTATGTCCTGATCCTTTACCAGTGCCCTCCACTGGACACGTGTGGAATTCTTTACTTTCTTTATTTAAGCTGCCCCCTAGTGGCTGAAGTGAGCATTCTGGTTATTTCTTTAAAAATTCATAACTCCGCACAGGAATGGGCTGGAGACTTTTTTTTAATATATTCTTGTCTAGGAAAGTGTGCTCTACAAGTCACCCGGATTTGGCTCGTGGGCCAGTTGTTGGAGACTTAGGACATTGCTGGGCATGTAGGGGGAGGAAAATACATAATTTTAGCATTTTTAAACTCTATATAGTCCCTTTATCTTGAATCTGTGCTTCTTTTTTTAAAAACAACTGCACAATTTTATTTTTTATTTGAAGTTAGCATTGTTTTATGTTTATGTTTGCTTATTCTCTTCTGTGATAGGTTTTTAAGGTGCCCAAGTTTTTTCATCTGGCTGAGTATCATTCCTTTCTGACAATTCCCCAGCAATATAGTAACACACTGAGGATGACACAAGAGTCATGTCGGCCTCACACAGCTGAACAGCTCACAGCATGTAGTTATGTAGTAATGTGCAATACGTTTGTGAGCTTTAGTGAGAAGTAGAACTACTGACTGGAGAGCCTTGATTTTACAGTGCAAGGCGTTTTATTGAACACATGCACTTTTTACCAACTAGCCTACATCTTCAGTCGGTCAACCACATGTCAATATGCTGAGGGATTGACAATTGAACTTTACCTATCGCAGAGGAAGAGGCCATAGAGCAATGATCTCTTTGAAGCAACATAAAACTCTCAGTGCTCTAAGAATCATGATGAAATTTAAATTGTGTCCAAGAAAATCCTATGTTTTTATGTAATTTTTAGCATAGCCCACCCCTACAACTGATATGACAGTTAAGTCATACAGTGTAACATTGCACACAGTAAATAGAATTCATTGGGATGTTTTTATTGATGGATAATTGTCTCAAAAATGTGTGTTTACTGTGAGTGGGTTCGTCTCTCGTAACTGTGCTGGGAGCGTAGCATCGACAGCTCCATGGAGATTTTGCTGATTCTGAAAACTTGTAGCCAAACACTTGCTGATTTAAATACATCACGTCCCTTTTCCAAATGCTTTATTCTGAGAACCCGCTCCATAAATATCATAGTCGGTGTCTAGCCAAGCATCTTGAGCGTGTTTGTTTTTGCTTTGAGTTTAAACTGTTTCTCCTGTGACAAAGACAAAGAAAGAACTGAGATATGTTCTTACCTGAGCTTAGACAAGTTTATACATACTTGTCTGGTCTTTGTGTGTGCCCGTGGAAGAGCTTGGTCACTTCTCACTTCACCCCGTTTGGAACTATATGAATATACTGGGAGAAGCCAAATGCTAACAACATCTTTGGTCATTGTGCATGACTGAGGGCACGCACAAAGACCAGACAGGTACGCATCAACCCGTCTAAGCTCAGGTAAGAACATATCTCAGTATGGAAAAACGATGACCTGTTCCTTTAAGGTCCAGTTCAAGTCCGGTGTATGTTTGATTTTCTTAAACTAAATGTAAGCAAATCAATTTTTAGTAAATGCATCGATACTATCGGACGAGTATATTCTCTATATTGGACAGAGAACATAACACAGAGAACAGAATTAATGAGCAGCGCTTTAAGCCTTTTCCAAATGCTGATGCGAGCGTTTGAAGTCTGTGTCTCCACCAGTGCTGCCAGCTCCAGGTCGGAAATGCAGCGACCCTCTGTCTCAAACTAAACACACACCTTTTTCTTGATCCATTTTCATCTCAGGCGTCGCCATCTCATGAATACAAGTCACAAAAGTTTAATCTAATTCTGGAGGGAAAAAAATGAAATCAGGAGTTTTCAATGCTTCAAAATGTCCTGTGCAGGTTACCGACAGTCGCTGAGTGATCAAAAAGAGATATGCGGGTTTCGTGAAGGGCGCACTTGATTCAATTAGATGACGGATTTTTTTCATTCCTCTCCCTCATTCAAGGCATGTTTGCTTCTTTCTATTTTCTAACTTACAGTAATGAAAGGCTGATTGCAGCTGCACTGGAGAATCATTGCTCTATATTAACATAGTTTGGGATAACTAGATGAGCCTTGATTAGTGAATAACGTATCAAGTTTGAAGTTTGAAGTTGAAAGCACTTCTCCCCGTCGAAGGTAAAAACGCATTTCTTTCCTCGTAATGAGCAAAACGCACTTTGAAGATTATAAACTTTATTTATGCAGCTTTTAGTGACAGCACATACTCACATTTCCTCTCGTGGCATTTCCCTACGCCTTGCGCCGACTTGCATCAGGCGGATGATATATGACGAGCACACAGGCAGTTTCCTGGATAGACAGCCCCGTCACCACAACAGTCCCCCGGTGCAACGCAAACCGCAGAATCTCTAAATGCCCTGACCTTTGACCTTCCCAGTGGAGCAGAGAATAGTGCGAAGAGCGTTCACAAAATCATTTTACATATATGCCCATGGGTGTGCTTCGGTGCCGATAAAACGCACTACAAACATAAATCTACTGGGGGTTCAAATAGTTGCTTGTTTTTCTCGGGTTGAAATATGCATGAGGATGGGACGCAATGCACGTGTTTGGATAAATAATTTAGTTTGAGGAGAGGGGTATATCATATGATTGCAGTGAGCTCGCTTGATGTATGCTTTTGATGCCGGGGAGGCTTTTAAAAGCATGAAAGAATAACCCACATGGCTAAAACACTCTCAAAAGAAGTGTGCCATTGTATTAAAGCTACAGAGACACAGTAAAACAATATTGTTCTGTGATGCTTTCATTGTGCGTTTTACAGGCAGAGCAGTGTGCTGTAAATGGGGATATTTTGTTTTTTTTGTCATTTACAGCACAAAGATGGTGGACAGTTATAGATATCATAGGTACCAAACACATAACTTAACAGAAGAGTGAGAGCAAGCCATGTCATTAAATGTGATTAAGTGTGTTATGAGAGAGTGAACACAAACTGATGATTTGTTGCTTCTGTCAAAACAAAATTCAGAATACTGCTCTCCACTGATCCACCAAAACTATTGTAGCTCTTCAACTCGTGATATTTAGGTTCCTAACATCTTGTTTGGACCAGACAATGTGGTATTGTTTTCTGTGTGAATAGCAAAGAGCATACAATAATAAAATGGACATAAATCATAAGCTAAGCTACAATATCCATTACCATGGTGCTTTGTAGCACAAGCATCTAGTTTGCATGCAATCAATTGTCTACTCTGGCTTTGCACTGAAAAAACTGTACAACAATAATACGCATGTTTATTGCACAATTAAGCTTTATTGTGGAATGTAGATGAGAATACAAAGACAGACACATAGACTACTTGAGCTTGTTTGGCTTCAAGCCAGCACATTTAATAGCTGATGTATCTCCTGCTTCCTTCCAGACAATTTATATTTTTGCATTATTTTTCCATGAATCACAACGAGGGACAAAAACACCCTTGGGGCCACACAGTATGTAACAACAAGGTCAGTATTTACTCCGGCATGAGGCGGTATAAAGCTCATCTCAGCACTTGTGTCTGCAATTACAGCGGACCAGTGCGTTTGCCGCGTTTCTTTACCAGCTTCCCCCGTATCTGACAGTTTTCATTTGCTGTAATGAGGCTCTTCAAGATGTGAATAAAGGTATGTATATGACTCCATACAAGGCGATCAGAATGAGATGTGCCTCGGGCCTCTCTTCAAACAAGAGCAAATTTGCAGCCTAAGACAAATTTGGTGGCTTCAAACCAGACATCTGTTCTCATCGGAGAGGAGGGGAGGGCGGTGCCAAGTTGCCCCTGTCTCAAACCGTGCCAGCTTATTTAGTCGCCGCAGCCTCAATCACCAGTGAAGCAGTCAGCCGATCAGCCAGGCCTAATGGTGTGGTCATCTGTCGCTACATCTCGCAGTGCTCACATGAAAGGCACGGGGCACACCAGGGATGTTCAATATGGACGACATTTTGTGAGGGTTGTCAAACTAGTCGGAGATGATGAAGGTTGATTCACAAATCTATCTATCTATCTATCTATCTATCTATCTATCTATCTATCTATCTATCTATCTATCTATCTATCTATCTATCTATCTATCTATCTATCTATCTATCTATCTATCTATCTATCTATCTATCTATCTATCTATCTATCTATCTATCTATCCATCTACTCTACTCTACTCTACTCTACTCTACTCTACTCTACTCTACTCTACTCTACTCTACTCTACTCTACTCTACTCTAAAAAGCCCTGTTAAAAAGGTGTAGCAGAGGGGTGAAAGCATCTTCTGAACTGGACTGAAGACTCGGTGTCAACGCTGTAAAGTCACCTACAGTTTATGGTCAGTCCATTTGCGAATGATCCGTAGAGAGGGTTTGCTAATCTCCGAGGTAGACTCAAAAACCTCTTTAACTGCCTCAACTTCCTGTGTTTTTATGGAGCCAGGGAGTAATTTAACATGCTTCTCTGCCGCACTAAAGATGCAAGACGTGATATGGGCCAATCTGAGCGTGTGGAAGGTCGCCGCGTGTCTGGAGTGGAGGAGAGGGGTATCGGCCTGGAACATCTTGGCCACAGCCTGCAGAGCTCAACCCAGATACCCATGTGTTTATGGAGGTCTGTCCACCTACACTTTATCATCCAGAGACTTTTCAAATGTTATTACCTCAAAGCTCACAAGGCCGCAATAAAAATGTGAGTACACTATAGAGTCTCTAGCTTGCATTGCCAATGAGTTTGCTGTGCTTTTTGGTGCTAGTCGTAGCTTAGTTCTTAAAGGGGTAATGTTGAATATGACACACAATGTCAGAAAAAATGAGAGAAATTGCAGTGAAAGTGGATAATGATAATGCAAAAGGTTCAACTTTGTATAAAGAGAGTGTCGATTAAGTCAGATGAGAGTA
Organism: Gobius niger; assembly: GCF_951799975.1. Classification (NCBI taxonomy): domain Eukaryota; kingdom Metazoa; phylum Chordata; class Actinopteri; order Gobiiformes; family Gobiidae; genus Gobius; species Gobius niger. Next base: position 18,060,811 of record NC_136864.1, read on the forward strand.
ATACAATTTCATTTTTTGTTTGTTGTTGTTTTGAGGCTCAGCTTGAGGGTACGTGTGAATTGTGAATCCCAGTTGTATGAATCAAAAGGAGCTGGAGTGTTTTCTGTACTTCTTTCCCAATTACACGTGTTGATTTTTTTGAAAACCCTGGAAAAATCTTTTTTTTTATGACCTGAACCTCACACCAGACAAAGCCTCAGGGTCCCCCTACCTCTCAGACAAGGAATCACTGCTCTAGATATTGACAGGAAGTGCACCAGTTTGAACTTTTAATGGGTGACTACAAACAATCAATTCCTACAAAGATGTTGATTAATATCTTGCAAAAATCTGAAAGACAAAAAGTCTTGTGAAGTTAAATATCTCTGATGGATGTCCATTAAATTTTGAGATAGGGACAGAGAGGACTGTAATGAATATGCCACTGTTAAATTTGATTATACAAGCAGCAGTATCATTGTTTAACCGTTTGGGTTTCTAGCGTGCCACTCTTTGAAAGACAAAGGCAAGGGCTTAGTTTCTGAAGACAAAGTTGGATAGAGAAAGAGGAGTCAGATAAAAGAGCTGTCAGTGCCACGGCATGACTTTATCTTTTAATTAACATCTCATACGCAGAGACAAACAGGCTATCAATAATGCAACAGAAAGACGCTCCCATTTTAATGCCATCTCTATCGAGGTAATCAGAGGAGAAACTATTTTGAGCTCGTGGAGAAGTTGCCCATCCGGAGAAAAAGAAATCCTGAACAAAGCCATGACAAAGACAGAGCAGCTGACGGCGGCCAAAGGGAGGGGGACCAAGGACCAACATTTTGCATGCCGGGACGAACAAATGGTGACAAACGATGGCAAATTGCAGTGAAGGCCCCCCGGGGTGCTATGGTCCGCTCACTGGGGTCCCCAAATGGAGCAGAGGTGCAAACCAGGGACACACGCATCTATAAAGTTATCGAAACGCAATGAAGTTCAAAAGCCTGGCGCGCACACACAAGCACACGGACACACAATGGCATGCCGAAGAATAGAGACAACACAGACAAAAACGATCTAATCCAATGTCTCCCATGGAGGACTCCGAAACAGCATTAGATTTAATCCTATAAATCTTTATCGGGACAGATGGAAAGTAAGATCTCTTGTGTGCATATGAAAGGGGGGACGGGGGGAGCCACCTCTGACACTCACTGGTGTTGATATTCCCACTGTTTGGCTTTAACCCTCTCGAGCAACCAAATCTCGGAGCCAGAACGACTAAAAATAGATTCCAGAGGAGGCCAGGCAGCTTCAGCCATGTACAAAAAGTCTCTTCCCTCTAATTGGCTGGATGAGACAGAGATATTTAATTTCCCCAGAGAAGCGCGTTGCCAACTTTTGTTTTTACGCGGCAGAGGCGCAGAGGAGAAGTGCACTCCGAGTAGTGCCAAGAATGTACAATGGTCTGTGTCCACGGGCGATGCTGGTGTTGTCCACAGAGAGCGCGGCGCAGGGCTATCGGATTAATTATGCAGATGTTTAAATATCAGCTCCACTACAGCGGCGTGCCATGTCTGTGAACTCTGCCGCCTTCCAGCCGTGTCTAAACATAGCGGAGGATTTAGACCTGAAAATACTGTTCTCAACTTGGCTCGTCAGTTCGGTGTCTACCTCAGTGGTTCTCAAACTTTTCACTCTAAGTTCCACCTCATAAAGTAGTTGACCCTCCAAGTACCTACAGGCTTAGACCACGATCAAATCAGGACTATACCAGTTAGTTGTGTGTCCTAATACAGTATTGCAATGATGATAAGTCGGCAGCCCTAAGAGCACTTCCTCTGTGGTTCGGAAAATTGTTTCAACAACCAGAGCGGGGGCCAGGAAGCAGAGTAAGTTACATTGTGTTGCTTTAAGATCAACTGTAGCATGCGTCTTGGCAGCGTGGACATAGGCTATACATCTTACAGTGTTCTCCCCTCTCTCCTCTGCTCTCCGCCTCTGCCCCTCTCAAACAGACAGGCCATTGTGTGGGGGGCACAGATGAGATTTGCATGCGTGTTAGGCTGGATTACACAGCCAGGCTATGGGAACCCGGACCCCTGCGGACTCCCTCCTCTGTCAGGCTTGCAACCAGCAAACTGCCTTTCAGTCGACAACTTCAAACAAATCCACTGCTTAATTGGCTCAGCGAAAAAGAAATTCAAAGGTTAAATTCCGAGATTTGGGGAATGTGAGAATAGACTTTAAGGGACGTCCATATTTACTTTCAAGATGAATATTATGGAAAAGTGCTGAATGACAATAAACTAAAAAAAAATAAACTTCTTCTTCTCCTCCTTCTTCCCCTTTCTTCTTCCTCTTCTCTTCCTCCTTCTTCTCATTCTTCTTCCTCTTCTTCCTCCTTCTCCTCCTCCTTCTTCTCCATTTTCTGATTCTTCTCCTTTTTCTTCTGCTTCTTCTCCTTTTCCTCCTCCTTCTTCCCATTCTTCTCCTTCCTCTTCTTCTCCTCATGCTGCAAATTCTTCTTCTTCTTTCCACTGCACCTTCAGTGGCTTTAAGCCCACATTTAGTGATACAAACTAAAACATTTCTACACTGCGTTCCAAATTATTATGCAAATGACATTTTTCTCTGATTTTCTAAATTGTCAACTCAAATGAGAGTCAGCATAATTTTCAAGTCTTTGACTGTTAGAGGAACATTTTAATGTGGTCGAAAAAAAACCTTAAAGCTTGTAATTAACTGAAAGTGGTCATTTGTTGAATTTGTAGCATTAGGAGGTCATTTTTACTGAAATCAAAAGCTATTTCAATCAAAGACATCTTAACTTAAGTTCAAGTTATGTTCTAGCATAGGAGCCCTTCTTTGATAGGAGCTTCAAAATTCTTAAATCCATTAAGCATGTGAGTTTTTGGAGAGTTTCTGCTTGGATTTCTTGGATGTCAGAATAGCCTCCCAGAGCTGCTGTTTGGATGAAAACTGCCTCCCACCCTCATAGATGTTTTTTTTGTTGAGGCTCCAAAGGTTCTCAATAGGGTTGAAGTCAGGGGAGGAGGGGGTCCACATCATGAGTTTCTCTCCTTTTATGCCAATAGCAGCCAGTGATGCAGAGGTATTCTTTACAGCAGGACATGGTGCGTTGTCATGCATGAAGAGGATCTTGTTAGGGAAAGCACGGCTCTTCTTTTTGTATCATAGAAGAAAGTGGTCAGTCAGAAACTCCACATATTTTTCAGGTCATTTTCACACCTTCAGGGATCCTAAATGGGCCGACCAGCTCTCTCACCATGATTCTGGCCCAAAACATGACTCCGCCCCCTCCTTGCTGACGTCACAGCCTTGTTGGGACATGGTGGCCATTCACCAACTATCCATTACTCCATTGATTTGACCATCCAGGGCTACACGGCACGAAAATGAGTCTTCATGTATTTCTGGGCCACTGCAGCCGTTTCTGTTCATCAGCTTCAATTAACAGTTTAGGGGAGGCCGGATAGAAGGTTTATGCACAACTGCAGCCTCTGGAGGGTCCTACACCTTGATGTTCGGGAGACTCCAGAGGCATCAGCAGCTTCAAATACCTGTATGCAACTTTGTAGCTGCTGTTCTCTTTATCTGATGTATTTTTTCTGGCTGAAACTGTCCTCATTGTGCCTTTATCTGCACAAACCCGTGTGTGCTCTGAATCAGCCACAAATCTCTTATCACTTTGATGATTACGTTTAATCTTTCATGAAATATCGAAGGTTTTCATACCTAGACCAAGGCATTCAACTATTTCACGCTTTTCATCAGCAGAGAGATCCTTTTTCTTTCACATATTGCCTGAAAATGACCCTTAACTGGGTCTGCAAGGAAAACTAATCATCACAGGCGCCTGAGATTAATGTCAGTGATTCAAAGAGCCCTGAGACACAATACCGTCCATCTGAGTTTCATTGAAAAACTTTTTACCTTTTTGACACTGAAATATAATTTGCATAATAATTTGGAACGCAGTGTATATAACATTGCTTGTGTTTCAGAAAAGCTAACTGAAAAAACAAAACCAAATTTAATATGGTTGTCAATTTCAATGATAAAGATGCTGTAAAAAGGTGTATTTGATTTTCATAATCTTTTGCACCAACTCTGCCTCATTTGATCCACCCTAAAATCTCTTCTAGCAGCCGCTTCATAAAAAAAAAAAACTATAATGTCACGCTTTTGCACAAGATTATAAAATCGGGTCTGGTGTAAAAATAACCATGGAAACTCAATTTTGGTCGTATTGAATTTTTTGGCGGCTAAAAGGCGCGTCGGAAATAGTAAGACCCAGAGAGCCTTCTTACTAATTTTGGCATCACAAAGAGAACGATTTTCTATAGGCTATTATTTGATTGCAAAGCACTTTGAGTTGCACATAAATGGCGCTTCGTAAATAATGTAGCCATGCCTCACAAATAAAAAAAGAAAGTGTTAAGTGAGGATATAGATTTTAAACATGGCTGTTGAAATTTGTCTCAAGCCAGAGCTGCTTTATTAAATTTAATTTCATCTTCGTCAGTGGTCAGATTCATAACTGGGGAGATAAAGGGGTGTGAAGGGGTTAATCCACTAAAGTGATATGTATAATGAGACTCTTAATCCCTGATCTGACGACACGATCACGGATAAGAAACTGCTTAAACGTCCAAAAATAACCGGGGACAGCGACATCCGCCAGTGCAGTATTTGATGAATAGATTTTAAATTCATGTTGCGTCCTCGTCAATATGCCCTGATTGTTTTCTTTTTCACTGTTAGGACAGGATTTTCAATCACTCATCAGTTATTTATAGTGCTTTTGTCGACATACGAACATGAATAAACAGTCAATGAAAAAACTACCTCAAAGCGCTTTTGTGTCATTACTTTATGCACATAAGCATTAAAGTAAATTGTTAAAAGCTGCCTTCCTTAAGCAGCTAAAGCCCCGCCGAGCCCTCTCCGCTCAGCAGGATTATAAACCAGATAGGATTTTATATTGATCCTGACCTCCTATGAAGTTCTCATCATTTTATAATATTCTTCATACGCACACACTGTTAATGAGATCAATGTTCTCCTAGTGCTCCATCCGCAGATAAACCTTGACCTTAATGCTCCCAGACAACAAGCATGACCAAGCCTTTTAGCAGCAGAGACGGAGGATAAGGCGGCTCCCTGCAAAGTCTGCAATAAAAGTAGCTGTTCTCAATCGTCCTTGCTGCTCCTATAATAGATAAAGTAATAAAAGCTTGTAAATAAACTTGTAAATATGTTCCGGGAAATGTAATGTATAAATTCATTTTGTGGCTCAAATCAGGAAATGAAATCAACTTGGCTTGGAAAGCTGCAGAGAGCTTTTTTCTTCTTCTTGGGCTATTGATCTAAAGGCAGATCTTTGTTGTAAAACGCTGGATATGTCGGCGCCGTGGCTTGGTAGACGATTTGCCCGATGATGTAAATGTTGTCAGTGTCTAAGTTAGAGCGTCCAATTGGCAAGACACTTAACCCACCTTGCCTTCAGCGGCCATAAATGTATGTGAGTGTGAGGAAAGTGGAGAGTATATTAAGTGACTGGCATGTTGCACAAATGCACATGTACATGTACCAGTGTTGGGGGTAATGTTTTACAAAAGTAACGAGTTACAATAATATATTACTTTTTTCAGTAACTAAGGAATATAACATATCACTTATTAGTCATTACAATGCAAGTAACTCGAGTTACAAGTGCATTTAAATGTATGAACGAAAAAAAGCTAAACTCCCCCCAAATAACGGACTCTGGCGTAGAAGATCTGTAGTTGTGTGTCAAAGTAAAACAGAGAGAATGGGGAAAGAGAAGGAATTCTATATTCAGTTTATATTTTGCCAAAAGTAACTCAAAAGTAAAGAATAGTGTCAAAATCAGACTTAGACTTATCCATGAATTTGTCTCCAGCAGGTTAGACGACTGTAACTGCCTGCCCGCTGTTAGAACAGCTGCAGAACATCCAGAACGCTGCTGCTCGAGTCCTGACGAGAACCAGGAAATACAACCATATTAGTCCAGTGCTCCGGTCTCTGCACTGGCTTCCTGTCACTCAGAGAATAGAATTTAAAACAGCTCTGCTTGTTACAAGTCTTTTCATGGTTTAGCACCGAAGTACATCTCTGACATGTTAGAGCCATATGAACCATCTCGGGCCCTGAGAACTTCAGGGAGGGGCCTCCTGGTGGTTCCCAGAGTCAATAATAAACACAGTGAGGCTGCGTTTCAGTTTCTGAAACAGTCTTCATGGGGATGTGAGGCAGGCCTCAACTCTGACAATATTAAAATCCAGGCTGAAAACAGTTATAACAGTTCTATTTGCCCGTGAATATGACAATTGAAAGTATTTTATCTGCACCCTTTCCTTTTACTGTAATTGATTACTTTTATGTTGATGTTTTATTGAGTTTTTCTGTTTTCTTGTAATTTTATACAACTGTGAAGCACTTTGAATTGCCTTGTGTATGAATTGTGCTCTACAAATAAACTTGCCTTGCTTCAAAGTAGTGTAACTCGGCTACAATTTTGAAACAGTAATATGTAATACAAACATATTACATTTTCAAAGCTGTAACTACTAATATAGAATATATTTCGGCTTTAAAGTAAATTGCCCGACACTGCTACGCACTTGTTCATATGGAATGTAACAGAGTCGTGTATGTCAAGTGAAAGAAAGAAATCATTTTCTAACATTTGCTGTAAATCATGCTGTAAAGATATAGACTGTGGGAGCAATGGACTGAACCTATCTCATATTTGCTTGAAGATACACCTGAAGGAAAATGAATGTGGTTCCATTTATTGTGCAACATCTTGCGGCCACTACTCGGACTCGGCAATGGTTTATTTAGATCAGTAAAAGTTATTATGTCCTTCCTTAGGGTGAATATCTGCCTTTGGATGGCGGTGTTTGCAGAGTATGTTCTGTCTGCCTCACAACCTGTTTCACCAGCTGGTCGGATACACTTGGTTGGGCTTAAACTTCTTTCATGAGTTAAGATATACGGCTGTATGACTTTATTGATCTCACTTTGGGTAAATTCACTACCATACTTTTACATTTTCAGTAACTGTGTCAGAAATAATTGGCTTTTCATACTTGGCATAGTACTTTGGTTTGGTGCACACTGTCCTTTTCAGAAACACAGCTATGTTCATTTTTATAACAGAATGGTCCACAAAGCTGTAAACAGCCTGGAGATACCTGTAAAATATGGTGCAAGGTGAAGTGCTGCTGCAGTCATCTTCAGAGCAGCCCGCGCTGTGCTGAGTAATGCTACCTTCAAAGAGCCAGACTGTGAAATATTAGATAATTTTACCGCACACTGGAACAAAACTGGTTGATGAGCAAATTTACTGTCGGCTCTGAGCGTGCGGCGCCTCTGCAGCGGCTCAAAATATGAAATTAAAGACTCCACAAAGCCACACAATGTGCATATGCCATTCACATCCCCAAATGATAATGATCTGAATGTCTTTCCATTGCGAACACAATAGAACTCTAACTCAGCCGTGTGCGTCCCCAATGGCTGTTATTCCAGTGAGGTTTGATGGGGCGGATGGTTGTGTGGGTGGAGGCAATTGATTCGAAGTATCAAAGGCGATGCCACAATACAACACATAATACTGGCTCCCTGAGAAATGCAGACCGTGACTGCGGCCTCGGCGTCCAGCCCCATTGTCACTGGTCTAATTAATGATATTTGCCGTCAGTGAGTGGAATGTGAATCTGAAGTTACTTATGACACAGAGAGATATGTGTGTGTTCATCAATAGAGCCGCAGCTGCACGCGCTGTCCACTGCTTTTCCCTTCTCCTCTGTCAGCTCATTAGGGACCAGCGCTATATGGATCTAAAGAGTATTTCAGCGCTCGGCCAATTATGCGCACTCACACTGAAGTTAAATAAAGGGAAGTTTTCACACAGCTCTGCTCAAATATGTTCCGTTGCGGTGGGATAAGTCATGGTGACACGGACACTATGACAGCGCAAACCAACTTGTGGGTCGAGATGAAAAGTTGCAGAGTTACACATCGTACGCAGACAATGGAATGTGGGGAAAGTGTCTTGCCCAGTGGATGCAGCGGCTGTATCCAGTGGAGGGAGCTGCCAAACAGTTGGGATATACACTGCGTTCCAAATTATTATGCAAATTGGATTTTTGTGTCAAAAAGGTGGAAAAAACAAAAAACAATAATGAAACTCATGGATGGTATCGTGTCTTGGGGCTCTATGAATCACTGACATTAATCTCAGACCTGGGATGATTAGTTTTCAGGTTAAGCCCCGTTAAGGGAAAAACTACTGAAAAAGGGTGTTCCACTTTATTATGCAGATCATCATTTTCAAGCAATATGGTAAAGAAAAAGGGTCTTTCTGCTGATGAAAAGCGTGAAATAGTTGAATGCCTTGGTCTAGGTATGAAAACCTTCGATATTTCATGAAAGATTGAGCATAATCATTGTACATATCATTGTATTGTATTTGTGGATGATTCAGAGCACACTCCGGTTTGTGCAGATAAAGGCACAATATGGACGGTTTCTGCCAGACAAACACATCAGATTAAGAGAACAGATGCTACAAAGCAGCAGACAGGTATTTGAAGCTGCTGGTGCCTCTGGAGTCTCCCGAACATCAAAGTGTAGGACCCTCCAATGTTCATGAACAGAAACGGCTGCAGTGGCTCAGAAATACATGAGGACTCATTTTCAAACAGTCTTGTTCACTGATGAGGCCGTGTAGCCCTGGATGGTCAAATCAATGGAGTAGTGAATGGTTGGTGAATGGCCACAATGTCCCAACAAGGCTGTGACGTCAGTAAGGAGGTGGCGGAGTCATGTTTTGGGCCAGAATCATGAGGAGAGAGCTGGTCGGCCCCTTTAGGCCCTTTTAGGCTCTCTGAAGGTGTGAAAATGACCTTTGAAAAATATGTGGAGTTTCTGACTGACAACTGTCTTCTATGCTACAAAAAGAAGAGCCGTGCTTTCCCTAACAAGATCATCTTCATGCATGACAACGCACCATGTCCTGCTGTAAAGAAAACCTCTGCATCACTGGCTGCTATGGGCTCAAAAGGAGAGAAACTCATGATGTGGACCCCCTCCTTCCCTGACCTCAACCCTATTGAGAACCTTTGGAGCCTCAACAAAAAAAAACTTCTATGAGGGCGGGAGGCAGTTTTCGTCCAAACGGCAGCTCTGGGAGGCTATTCTGACATCCTGCAAAGAAATCCAAGCAGAAACTGTCCAAAAACTCACAAGTTTAATGGATTTAAGAATTTTGAAGCTGCTATCACACAAGGGCTCCTATGGTAAAATATAACTTGACCTGTTAATATTTTTTTTGATTGTAATAGCTTTTGATTTCAGTAAATATGACCTCCTAATGCTACAAATTCAACAAATGACCATTTTCAGTTAATTAGAAGCTTTAAAATGTATTGAAACGTTGAGTTGCATAATAATTTGGAACAGTGGATTTTGAGGTTTTTACTATATTTATTATTATCACTAGGAAATTTTTTCCACCCTATTTAAATGATCCTCTACCAGTTAAAGACTTGAAAATGATGCTGACTCTCATTTGAGTTGACAATTTAGAAAATCTTAGAAAAATGTCATTTGCATAATAATTTGGAACATGTGGAACATTTTTAGGTGGGAACATGCTGCTCTACCAGCTGAGCTACAGCCATCCAGGGGGTCCCATTCTTAATCACTTGTCTCCAAAGGGTGATAAAAGGTAATAAGATGTGGTCGCAACGAAATGAATCGTGAAATAAGCATTATATCAAAGTGCTCCCTACAATCATTGGTTGGAAAATCAAGTCCTGTTGTGATTTGAACTTTATACACCAGATGCCCGTCCTGAATTGATAGTGTGTAGGAACCAATAACGTAGCAACCACCTGGACGGAGCCTTTCTGTGTGGAGTTTGCATGTTCTCCCTGTGTCTGCGTAGGTTTATTCCGGGTACTCCAGTTTCCCCTACCACTAAAAACATGTACAATAGGCCAGGATGAATGATGTGTGTGAATGCATGGTGGTGGTCAGGTTGGCGCAGATGCTTCTGTCAGTCTCTCCCAGGGGAAACTGAAGCTACAAAACATAGCTTACCACCACCGAATATGGAGTGAATGTACAATTGTCTCATGTGAAGGGCTTTGTGACTATGTCGCTATATAAATAAAAATCTTCTTCCTATTCATGCCCCTTGGGCAAGGCAGTTCACCCCCCTTGCCTGTGTATGAATGGGGTGCATGTGACAGTGAGTAGTTGGTTACCTGCTCCTGTGTCTGTGGACTTCTTCAACTGCTGACTAAAACACAGCTTGGTACAAGGCTAATAGGATAAAGATAAAATGTAATATTGATTAAAGAAAAATGTTTAAAAAAGTTATATGATGATGCTCGTTATCTTGACAAAACCTCTCCCTTTCTGCTACAGACTACTATTGTAGCCACAGCTGCCCTGGGTAGGCTGCCAAACTGTGCCATTGGCCTCTCTGACCACTACCAAGCACTCACCCACACATGTCCCAATGCAATGTGAGTGAACGTCATGCACTTATCAGAGGAGGGACTCGAACCAGCAACCTTTCCGTCATAAGAACCCACTTTACACTCTGGGCCACCGTCATAGGAAAATGCGACAAGTTACCAGAAGTGCAAAAATAAAACCGTAAAAACAACAAAATACATAAGCCACAAATTAACGTGTTAGTTTAACGTGTTAGTTTTTGAAAAAAAAAAAAAATATATATATGTCTTATTAAATGGCTGAATTTTATTACATTTGTGAATGACTTTAATCTTGCCAATAACGCAATAATTATTGCATTATCGGCCGGTAAATCGTTATTATGTTATTGGACGTTGTTGCATTATCTGTTCCTACAGTGAATCCACAGCTCGTGACACTCATGTTTGGCGGGTTTTAAAAACGTCAGTGAGTGCAGGAATTTAGATTACAAGACGGGAATACAAATCTATCTACGTCTCGATTGGCCTGATTTTCTTGCCCTTCATATTTCCCCCCCCGTACGTGATAGCTCATCTATCATCTCCAAGCCATTAACAAGCGTGCTCGGTCCAGCTAATGCCATCAGGAAGAGCCGAGCCACTCTCCAGCCCGAGCATAATTATTATACATGGGCTCAAGTCAAATACTGTTTTCCTCTTTGCAACCAATTACCTTTATCTTTGTTAGGTGACAGCGTCAATTTGCCTTCAGAGCGGCTCCGCACAGGAAGTATAGAACCAGCCCCGGGTGAAACTGCCCTTGATGAAAAGTGGATATATTTCATTACGTTTTATTAAAGATGTACAAGTGAGCCTGCAGCAAATGTCCAACCACAATTAAGTGTAAAATTTGGGTTAAGCCGCAGTTCCTCTGATGTTCACAGTCTTTGATGCCGTAAAAATCGCACTATATCTTTCTTTAAAGCTGGACTTGTCCGCTGTGTGTCCAAATCAATACTCTCCGCATTTGCATTGTATATTTGTGGTGAGGTTAGTGAAGGTCAGACATGTCAAAACATTGAACCTTTATGGGGGACGTTGCAATGCATACATATTTTATTTGTCTATAGCTCCGAAATGCAATAAAGAACACAAAACTCAACTAAAATACTGACTTAAAGATAACAGATACTTCCCAATGTTGATTCATTTACTCGCATTACAACCTACATCAGATTTATAGCATGATACACATAAAGCTATACATTTCTTCAATAATTATACTATACTTTTTGGGGCGTCTAAACAACCGAGTACCAGAAATCACCATCATGAAAATATGTTTAATAAAAGATTAAAGAAGCCATAATATATTGCAACATCACTAAAGTTTTCATCGGACTGGGGTTAGTAATATAAAGTAATATCTTCACTTATGTGCTCCTAAGGTATTACGCCTACAATATAGTACCCCTTTTTATCCGCTTAGAAAATCGACATGTTTAATTTTGTGTAACTTGGATAATGTAACTTACTCACGTAACCATATCTAAAGCAGTACTAAGTAATAAGTAGTAAGTAACTCATGCCCCTAGAGGCCATACGCGCCACCGCAGGTGTCATAGAATGTGTCTTTTTACTCATTAATTGTCTCTGAGAGTAAATGCAACGCTGACAGAAAAGACAAAGGGAGAGAAGGATATTGTACATCCAATTACACAATGGAGATCTTTTTTTTTTTTTGCTAGCCCGCAGTTAGCTTTGCCTGTTACTCCTTTAGCTTCTTCTTCGTGATTCTGTAGCAGAGTGAGGTTTTTAACCTTAGCTTTAAGACACACAGATAAGTTCCATTGAAAAAGGGCACAAATATTCCATTGGTTAAGTAGGATTTATTTATTACAACATGTTTTTCTTTCATTTCATAAGTATGCTTGATTTAAAACCTTTGGCACAGATGTTTAGTCCATGAGATACAGATTTCACATTTAGGGTCATTTAGAGGGAAGACAAGACAGCGATGGGCAGTGCTGGTGCTACTGCCTGCGCCAGTTAGCGCAACCTTTCGTGTGCTGTACCAGGGAACACGCTCATCAACAGGACCATCGGGGAACCGCACACCCAATCTACTGCGATGCTACAGCGTTGCGCCATGACGCGCTCCCGTGAAGGGACCCACAGCAAGACTGTCGGACAGAGCACACCAGCGCCAGCACCGGGTACAACAGGCAGCAGGAGATACACAAGGTCAGAGGGCAAGCAACACTAACCCGAGGCCTTTTATAGTGCGCCCCTAGTGGCGCGCACAGGAACACCACTACCACAAATTACTCACATCACCACAATTCCATTAGTGTGTATTGGTGGCTCCGACCCATAGGCAGCAAAGTTGCAATTGTGGTTTTCTGGTCAGAGACACCAGGGGGAGATGAAAACCCCCCCCAATCGTCGCATCAACATTTGTGTTACTCCCAGAGGGACATCGAAAAGGATTTAGTAAGGTAAACAAGTTACTTAGTACTGCTTTAAATAGGGAAAACAGGGAAGAGCTTGGTTGTTTCTAACTTCACCCCCGTTTGGCCCCATAGAGGAGAGGAAGAGAGGCTAAATGCAAACAACAGCTTTGGTCTTTACGTGAAAAAACGGTGCGGCCTATTCCTTTAAGTCTTCTTTTGACACAATTTGCTGACTAGTTACTCAGCACTGACAAAGGCTTTTGGATGAGAGGCGAAACGTTCGACACTTCAACGACAGAGTGCAGATGACTCAAGAACCTTCATTTAAGATCTCACATAATGTTTTTAGCCTCCTGTCACATCCTAGCTTTTACTCGCTGTCCTTAACGAAATCCTAAGCCATCTCTGCATCTGTGTGGAATCCTGCTAATCGTGAATGTAAAAGCTGGGTGACAGGATGGACAGTGGCGATGTTGCTTTCCAAGCGGAAATCACGTGGGATCACTCTGCATATAGCCCATTACACGATATGTTCCATACATATCGTGTTTAACTGGTTTAGTGAAATATCGCAATAATTTCGTTATCGCGATATTGCACAGCCGTATCGCATATCACATCAAGCTACTTCAATATCGTTTGGCCCAAATGAATATGTAATACTATCCCACAATGGGGAAACTGAAGATCCAAATCCTCCCACCTCCCCTAGAAAAAAGGGATTTTTCAGATCTCTTTTAATCATTCCTGTTTTATTATGGAGCAGTTGGATACTAAAATCACATAAATTTACTAATGGCAAATGTTCTTCCCTTATAACCCACAACTGCAGACCCATTGCTCTCAATCCGTTGTGTAGTAGCGTAGTGTAGAGCGTAGCTTTTCATTAATATTAAAACAATATTTAAAACATGATGATATACAGTAGGTGTTAGAGGATAACATTAAATCGCAATTTATCATACTGGGTCAGGCTGTACAGTCGTACTACTATCTCTGTCATAGCCTTGACTGTGAGGCTCAGGCGCCCACTCTCAGCCACTGAATGCTTGCGTATCAGTATGACGCTCTGAGAGGGTATTTATCCCTCTTCTGTGGAAGCACAGACAGACTTGAATGGTAAGACTAGCGCAATGTCTCGAGTTCATGTCTCCGGGTCCTGCACCAATGGTAAATAAACTTCTCCTGCAAAAGACATCCAGACTGCTGCCTATTCTTCATCTGTCCTCTCGAACACCATTGTTATTTCTCTAACAGTAGGAATAAAGAGAGTGAGACTGTGGTTCATAGGATATCGACACTTCTGACTGAGCTATTTGAGTCACAGTTGTACAACATTATCATTGTACTCCACAGCTCCTTCTGCTGCATAATATTGTTTTATCCTTGGCTATTTCTTTCACCCTTCAAAACCACCATCTCCATAGCGACCAGCCTCCATCCATCGTCCAGAGAAGTGATTGTTGGCATCAAATGGTCCTTCTGTGTATGAGCTCATGATGTCTAACTTTAACATAAAAGCCCCAGGCCAATAACTATCTGCTTGAGTCTTCAGCGAGCCCTGCCTCTGTTGGCTCATACTGAGTAACACGTAGGGGCAAGACATGAGAGGGATATTATTATTAGCCATCTGCATCCAAGGCTTGTCACTTTTCTTTGTCATCTACCTAGAACAAACTTGAACTTTTAAGTGGGTGTTGCCACGGTAGAAGATGAGTCCCACTGATTATGATCCGGAGCTAAGCATTTAGTGAGTTACTTGTATGCTTATATTGCAGCTTTTTACAGTATTTAATGTTTGCAGTGGAAAAGATGACCATGAATAAGTATTTACATTAATCCTTCATGCTGAATCGGTACACATCATCAGAGATGGTCTTTTTTATTCTAAATGTAATAACTCTACACAATTCTAACTTAAAGGGGCTAGATGCAAGTTAGTAATTTTATGCTCACTACTGCCCCCTCAGGTCTTATGTGTAACTGCACCTTCTATATTAAACTCGTGTATGACTCGAATTAACACCTTTCTGAGTGACAGTGCAGGATTTTAGGGGTATTTGTGGTGAACAGGTCTGAGCTCATTCTACACATTAGGACATGGCTAGAGCATGTAGGGGGATGAAAATACCTAGTTTTAACATGTTTAAACTCTGTATAGTCCCTTTAACAACTATCATTGTATTGTGAGACAGGACTGGCATGAAGCTTTTAAGCATAAATAAAGGTGTGGGGCACAATTTAAAGCTAGTCAAAGGTTTCGTGGCACTGACCATCGATCTATGGCCCTTCACCCGTGTACGCTTTAATATGCGGCCCCCCATGAAAAAGGTTTGGACACCCCTGCTGTAGAGGCTTTGCAGGTGACATAAGTTGCGTCCACGTGACATCACAACATTGTTCAAAATTGAATTGGTGAAAATTCCATACTGGTAACTATGGTAACTGTCAAAATGCAGATTTCAAGACTCAATTTATTACTCGGTAATTCTTTGGCCAATTCACATAAAACAAAAACTGTCACAACGTTGAAACTCCTCTCTTCCAGCACATGTGGTGTAATTATTTCTTCATAAAGGCTTCCAAAGGTGGTGACAATATTCAAAAACATGTGCGTGATGTTTCAGCCATAAGAATGCTGTGGCAGGTGTATGAATCCAATCACTATCAAATAATCAGGAAAACATTTGTACATTTTGTTTCAAAAACTGTTTCTGTCCCATAGAGTTGTATTGGCACCTGCCTTCCAAATTAAATAGAATTCTATAACAGGAATGCAACCAATTCCAGCAATGGCAACGACAGCAACAGAAGCCAAATGAGTGTCAACTCTGAGTAGTTATTGTCCGTAAGGTTGAGGGTTCTGTATAGAATGAAAAGAGTGCATGTGCACACTCTCTATATAACTCAATAAGAAGAAAACATGAATAAATAATATAAACAACATACAGTAAAAAAATAGATTTTCATCATATCTCAACAGAGATATGAAAGTAAACCAGACATTTGACAGATGAAAAACAAACTCTGCCATGGAGCTCTGACTTGACCTCATTATTAAACTATAAAGGGTATGCACTTACATCATTTTCCTCCATGCTGTTGCTTTGTGTGCCAATCATACCCTGTAGCAGTTGTTCTCAAACTGTTGGTATGTTGATGCATCAGCTTCTTCCGGTGGTCAGGGGTGGAAAGTTAGACTTCATTCACATTTTCATAAGAAACTATTTCAGTGATGTGTTTAAGTTTGTTCTGGTTCAGACATGGTTCACACCCAACATAATTTTGTTTCAACTTAAAGTACACCTAATGTAGAGGTATTTCAAACTCTATTTAAACATGGTTTAGCCCTGATTTGATCTTGATGTAAGCCTGTAAGATCAGATGTTTTATGAGATGTACCTAGACCTAAGATTTTAAGACCGAATGGACATGATTTATTGACTACATGTTATATAGCCCACATTAGCTAATACATTAATAATATGAACGGACCACTCTATTATAATTGTCCATTTCTCCCATGTGAGCTGACCCTATAATTTCCATGGTGAAAATATCCAAACATTAGCCAATCCAGTCCAGAAACATAATGAGCATGCCTATTGACACACAGTAAAATTACCTTGTCCATTATCAGTCACAGTATAGACAGCAGCTCCACATTCACAATAGACCCGTCTCTCTAGTGTGACAAGCGGGGAAAGGCAGATTAGCCCGGGTTGGCATGGAAACAATTAGGCCACTTTTCCAAAAACTAGCCCAGTGTTGTGAGATACCGTGTTTCAAGGCCCTTTTGAAGATAATTCTTGAAAAAACAGAAATCAGCTTGTTCAAACGGAGCCAAATGAGCTGTGGCCTAATTCCGCGCGCCCCGTTATCTCCGTTCAAATGTCAAGTGGGCTACCTCAATGATCATGGCTTGGAAGTGCTTTATATGTCCTTGAGTCCATGCTATTTGTCGTTTGCATTTTAGGGAAGGGGGGGGAATACTCTGAATATATTCCATGCTGAGTACAGAAAACTGGAAAGGTTACTAAGCCTTATCTGCAATTATGCAAAAACAGTGAGATTGGCCCAGGCGCGCATCGCTTGGTACAAAGGCATCCTGCGAGCCTTGATGCTGCGCTCCGACATTACAGGCCTTAAAAAGCACACACAGCGCACCCTAGAGGCAAGTGCGGGAGAACAGCTGACTGCACGCGAGTCACACCTCGACTCCTTTTGGAATAATGAAGTACGAGCAATTAAACTTTAAATCCTCCCCATGGAGAAAAGATAGACTCGTGGTAATTAACAAGTTTAGTTTTAATTCTGGCGTCTTTCTCACACAGGCAATTAAGATCCACTCAAAGACAAGGCTGGTTGGAAGTAAAATATCCGTGAAAATACCATGTTTTCTTTTCTTCTTCTTCTTCTTCTTCTTCTTCTTCTTCTTCTTCTTCTTCCTCTCGCCTTCTCGTCAAACGCGCTGACAGGATCGGCTCAGATGTTGATGACAACTCTAATCCTGTACTCATTGTGTCAACCGGTTCAAAAGTTTTTTTGTTTGTTGTTTTATTTATTTAGCCTATTTATTTTTTTTGATTCGCAGGGATGAAAGACCACAAAGAAGTCTTGGGTCACGTGGAGAAGCCGTCTCTTTTATCTTTTCCTCGACACCTGGGAGTATAAATAGCTCTGTTAAAAATAATAGGCGTTTCATCTTCAATTACGGCTCAAATGTGAGAGCAACAGTGCCCCCTGGTGTTGGATGACGGTGCGAGGAATTCAGACTCGTATTACAGGGCAGAGCAGGCTTCCCCCAGAACAGTAATCCAGTCCCTTTTTTTAATAAATGGAGTTGTGCAGTTTTACCCTCCGCTGTCAGAGCTGTGGGCACACTCCACTGGTCTGGGCTCTGTCAAACGCTCGTAGGACAGTGCCGTCATAACCTGCAAAATACAGCATCCCGATGAGAAGGCTTTGGGAAGGGGCAGAGGGAATCAAAGACCTGCTGAATACATGCCTATTGCACTAAATTACACAGATAAAAGGGTTAGATCAGTGGTTATTAACTGGTGGGTTCCAAAATGTAAATAGCTTTGTTTTAAGCTGACATCATTATTCTCTGTTCGGCCTGTCTATGCCACTTGAGAGCCGCTTGGTTAGATGATTCAGTTGCTCGCATTAAAAAGACAATGTAATAGTGACTCTTCTTCGTGTGTTTCCTGGTGAAACAGAGTTTGAAGGGGCTTTATGAGATCAGATGTCAGATTATAAGAATACATTATTTGTGCCGCTTGGTGGGGCAAACAGGGGCGACTGTGGCTCCGTCACTCTATGCCAGGGCAGCTGTAGCTCCAATGTTATTATTTGTTTTATTTTCTCTAGTCTGTCTTTTTTATTAAACAGCCTATAAGTGAAACCATGTTGGAATGTTCAGAAAAATGGTCGGAAAAGCAAATCAAATTTGCAACTCAAATCCATACCAGACCAACCTTAATCTATCCTCTGGAAATAGAAAATTGTCCTGGCTGCACAGTCTTGACTTTGGCGCCAAAATGTCTGAGTCATGCCGTGATGTCTCCAATTGTTGCCATAGCTACGGTATTGGTTCCTCTGATCAATACATCAATAGAGGTGCTTACCGAGATTATTATGAGCAGAGCCAGCATCATTCCCAGCATGATGTATAAGTTATTGGTCAGTCCGCCAGCCCACAGCGGACCCAGGATGGTGGCGACGCCCCCTACAGAGCGCCTGACGCCTTGGCTGAAGCCTATGGATAACACATCCCACACAAAGACTCAGTTAGAGATAAATACATATGTTGATCAGAAATAGGCTTTCAATCACTAAATTGTTGGGATCTTTTGAAAGTGTAAAACTGGTGTAAAATAATGAATGCATCTCTGTCTCTATGAGCTTAATGTCTCTGTACATTGTCCCTTAAGGGGATATTTCAGGATTTTTGACATCATTTCCTAGTTCTCCAGAGTGTTGTTGATTTCTGGAGATATAGTTTGTTTACCTGTGGCCGGCATTACTACACGCGGAATTCACAAAGGAGCTTTCTACAAATCAGATATGGCAACGTTTGGAGGACGACCCGATGATTTTGAAGAGGTTTAAATGCAGGCTACTAGTTACCATAGACATGCGCTAGCCTAGCACTAGCCCAGCACCACTAAACTCTTCAAATACAAGAACCGCATGAATCCAAAAAAAAAAAATCGCCCGAAATCAACAACACTCTGGATAACTAGCAAATGAGGCTCTATGTCAAAAATCCTGAAATACCCCTTTAAATAAAGATTAAAGTAAAGTCAGTAAAGTATTTTATCTTTGTGAAGTGCTTTGAGTGTCTTTTGCCATGTAAAAAGCACTACACAAATAAGATATTCCATGCCATATGTTTAAAATGATAATTGTGATCATTGTGATCATTGTGAAGAGTCCAAATATGTTCCCCGTGTGTCTGGATGGGCTTTCTTTAGGTGCCTTGAGGTCATTTAGGTAAACTGTGCATCATACCTCCCCCCGGGTCAAATGCTTGGCTTACCCGTAACACCAAGTAATGGCCCAGATGCTACTTGGTGGAAACATTGATCAAACAAAGTCAAATAAAGATTACATTAGTTTAAACTTCTGCTGGAATCAGGAACGCTTTATAGCCATAAAATGTGAAAAGATTCATAGGTCTAAAAATATGATGCAAACGTGTATCCCCCAATTAAACGATACAGCAGGACATTACTAGATTTAGAGGACAGGGGGTTTTGAGAAAAATACATGTATCGTCTTCGCAGGGCCAAAGATGTTACAGCTGAAGTCCCACCAGGGAGCAGGGAGAAGCGGAGACACATTTCAGTGCACACGTGTTGAAAATCGCACACAGTCACAAGCCAAACGATTCCAGTACCATGGATTTAAACAAACCTTGTGTTTTCTCTGCCGTGACTTTGGAAAAGAGAGACACCTGAGACACAGCCACAAAGGGAAGGCCCAGAAGTTGTAGAAAGACTCCGATAATAAACGCAGACAGCTCCCATCCGTAACCACCTGCCAATAGAGGGATGACAACAGCACAGCGTCATTAGCCAGCTTTTACTTATTGAAATATCAGTGCTTCTGCAGACAGCGCAGCGCTATCTATCAAACACCAAACTATCCATCCTTTTGACAAATCCCTAATGCTTTTGTTGCTTTTCATTTCTCAGCCATAATGCTTAACCAGTGGAGCGTGGTTTCATTGTTCTGTCATATTTCTCTCCAATGGCGGGGCGAGAAGGCGGGTTAATTCCTTCAACAAATGTGTTGGCACTCGCTAAATATCTCTATCTCAATGCAATAGACTTGCCAAGCTGGCGACTTCCACATTTTTTGTTCTGCCTTGCATCACGTCTTTGTGTAATGGAACTAAGCCCACTCGCAGCATTCGATGTTCCCCTCGGAGATCACTCTAATCTCGTAATGAAAATGCAATTTCAACATTGTTTTTTCAGGTATCCGTCATTATGAGTCTTTTGTTTGTCAATATTTTCCCTGCTCAAAACAAAGACAGGATATGCTCTAACAAGCAGCATTTTTTGTTTAATTAGATTACAGTAATCCTTTTATATGGACTCATGCTCTCATACAGCCGCACCTGTCACTTGGAATCACAGAGATAATCGTGACAAGGCACAACAGGCTCAAGCTGAAGATGACGAAAACAATACAGTCTATGCGTTTATGTGTATAGGCCTATATATGTATATATACATATATATGTGTGTGTGAGTCCACTGCCCTGGCTTTCACGAACTGTTGTGTAACCCAAAACCCATTAGGACTTCAAACGAATAGCAGGTAGGTACTTTTAATGCGAGGCGTTTTAATCTGGGGTTGGTCCCTTCGTATACAGCTACGCATACAGTTAAACAGAGACCAGGCAACAATATCTTCTTCAAAATTACATCTGTAGTTGTACTAGCTGTGAATTGCCAGTAGTTTTTATGGCAGTCATTTTTGTTAAGTGATGTAAAAGCAGAAATCTAAATAATTGTTAATCCAGCCTGGTCTTAAAGGGACTATATGGAGTTTACAAATGTTAAAATTAGAATGAGCCCAGACCAATTCACTACAACTGCCTCTAAAATCCTGCACTGTCACTCAAGGAGGTGCTACTTCTGGTCCAAATTGCCGTCATACACGAGCTTATAGAAGGTGCAGTTATATGTATGGCCCGTGGTGACAGTAGTGAGTATAAATTGGCCAACTTGCATCTAGCCCCTTTAAAGGTATAGGGCATGTAAGAAAAGATTTTGTAAACATTTCATGAACATTACCCGTTTATGTCCCCAGATACTGTTCAAATCAAATGTCGTTTGTACAGATAATAATTGTAATGTTGATCTATTCAAAATGGGTTAAATTAAACTCCCGTCACTTCCTGGTTATATGCGTGCGTCAATCACTGTGACTGGTGACAGGTGTCACATGTCGTCAAGTCTAAAATCACTTTGGAAATGAAAGGGACAGAAAGGGACACTCTCTTACTTACTTACTTACTGCAATCTCGTAACCTGATCCCAGTCAAGTCCTAATTCGTGCTATGTAACCACTTACATGTCGCTAAACTTTTTTTTAATAACTATTATTATTATTGTCTTATTTTTGTCTCATTTTTGTCATATTATTATCACATTATTGTCACTTTTCATCACATTTTGATGTTTTTTTGTCACTTTTTCGTCACATTTTTGTCACTTTTCGCCACAATTGTTGCTTTTTTGTCACATTTTATCACATTGTCACATTTTAGTCGCTTATTTTGACACTTTTTGGTCCCAATTTTTTTTAAATACATTTTTTTACCATGTGCACCTACACTTAGTAGTAACTAATTTCCAATATTATCAGTAAATATAGAAAATACTAATAAATATGCATATGATTAAATAGTAAACTAAAACAACATAAGAAAAAAAACAAAATAAATAAATAAAACACTTTTTGTGTGGTGGTTAGATTTCCATTGTCTCTAGCATTGAGGGTAGCCACAGGTCATCAAATTCTTTCATTTTGTTCTGTAACTTTGGGGCTACTTTTTCCATATTGCTAATTTTTTTAGGGCAACCCATGTTCAGTTGTGGATGTGGAGCCATGTGCTTTAGATGTGAGTGTATGCGTGTGTGCGTGTGTGTGTCGGGCATCAAATAAAGCACAAACCACCTCTCGGTTCACACAGGAAGATTAGGCACCATACACAGGCGGCGCTGCAGATGACCAGCCCTATGGCCAGCATGGCGCGGTCCGACACGCTCCTGCTCAGCCAGCGCACAAAGAAGAAGCCCAGGATCACCTCCACCCCGCACAGGCTGTACATGAGACTGTTCCCCAGCTCCCCGAAACTGAAGTACTGCTGCGTCATGGGGGTCACCATCGTCTGCAAGAGCGTAAAAAAAAACACAGCGAAGGTTAGAGGGTTCGATATAGTCGGGAGCCGCAGCCGTCGAGATTATTATTAAAGCTGAGACAAGCACCTTTTAAGTCCTTCAGAGCCGGCGCTTCAGTCCACATCAAAAGAATACGGATGTTTTGATATTGAAATTGAATTGCATAACCCGGGGCCAGGCCATGACACAGTAGTTCCACATTCAATACTTCGTTATAAGTGAAGGCTAGTTTTTTTTTTCTGTTTTTTTTTCAGCGCTAGAAATCAAAGATCTAAAGCCTACTTATGATGTAGAATAATCAAGTCTCTACAGTATATTATTGTGCTGTGGCCATGACACATATAAGCTTTTCACCATGTGGCCGTTCAGGCTACTTCTCGAAATGAAATAGTTTGGACTTTTTCCATTTTTTTTCATTAATTATACCATGAACATTAAAGCCACAACACATAGAATTTTATCTAATAGATAAACTTGAAATACAAGCATTTATTTTATGAGAGCTAGCTCCATAATTGAAAAATGCCTCATAAATATTTTCTTTTGCTCAGCTCTCCTAAGACATGACTGTAACTTTACCAGGAGTGGGAACGTCTTCAGCTCGTCTCTAGGGAGATGTTAGTAGAAATTGAGATTTAAATAGGTTTAAGTCCATTCCTTGATTACTCACTACAGTAATAGCATTCATTAGGTCATTAGGATCATGCTTTGTATTGATAGCAACATCCATCCATCCATCCATCCATCCATCCATCCATCCATCCATCCCTTTACTTCTGCTTTATCTGGGGCCGGGTGAGGGGGCAGCAGTTTCAGCAGAGATGCCCAGACTTCCCGATCCACGCACACCTCCTCCAGCTGTTCTGGGGGGACCCCGAAGCGACACCAGGCCAGCTAGGAGACATAGTCCCACCAGTGTGCTCTGGGTCTTCCACGAGGCCTTGTCCCTTGTTGTTGATGGCAACAGTGTAGTCCAAAATGTTACGCAGTGTCCCTTTAAAGCAGTACCAAGAAACTTGTTTACCTTAATAAATACTTGTCATAGTCCCTCTGGGGTAATACAAGTGTTAATGGGATGATTGGGGGGGGTCTTTCATCTCCCTCTGGTGTCTCTGGCCAGAAACCACACATCCGGAAGCCACTATAAACACTGATGGAATAACAAAGAAGAAGCTAACAGGCTAACTGTGCAACATGCTACGAAAACCTGCAGTGGCGCTTATGGCCTCTAGGGGCATGAGTTACTGAGTACTGCTTTAAGGGTAGGTTAGGTTAGGGTTTATTTATATTTGTGTTTTATTGGTTTGTCTTTCTGAGTAAGTATTTGTTTTTGTGTGGCTATAGAAAAGACGCCTTGAAAGAAATTTACATAAAAGAGGGTCTTTACATTACAAAGCAGTAATAACATTGTAATAGAATGAAAATAACATGGGAACTGGAATAAAGTAGAATAATGCATTTTTAACTCTCATTTCCATGTGATTCCATGAAAACTCTAGTCTTGTTTCCTAAGTTACAGTCCTTTGGTAACGAATCATATTGTCATTACCATATATTAGACTTGTTATTACACTTAGGTACCCTGCTGTTTCATTATAATACTAATACTAATATAATACAGCTCTTCAACCAGCTAGTTGCCCTCCAGCCCTTTCCGAGTAACTTCTCTGAAAATATTCCTGCACCTAAAGCCAACATTTTGGTGAGCTCAGTAACATATAAAGACGCTTAATCTAAATCCACTCATTTGGATCTATCTGTTCGTACTCATACTCTACACCCCTGCAGTTCGGAGTTCAGTTTTCGGAGTTCTTCTCATAAAATAGAAATGTGTTTTTCCAGCAAACGCTGCGAGGAGCGGAGTGAGTGGCGCCTGGGTGAAGGCACTCTGACACTGTGTGAAAAGTTTGGAAACCTGAGCAGATGGATCCAAACAGCGGAGCGTCTCTCACCTCCAGCGCCGTCTGATTGAAGAGCGTTATGAACTGAGCCGTGAGCAGCACCACCACCTCCTCTCGCAGAAACTCTAAACAAACAAGCAGTGGGAAACATTTTTAAGGTCATACATCATGCATTACTGAGGCTTTTTAGCGCACCCTTGGTCATCACTGCTGGACTGATCAGGTTTAACCACTTAAAGCCACACTGCGGAACATCCCAGGTTCGGTGTTGCTGCGTCACAAGAGCCACCGCAGCTCCCTGTAGTCCAGAGCTCGAGCTTTTAAATCGTCCATAATGTGACCCTTTTAAAATTCTATCTAATACACCCAGACTTTTAGCACAAAGAAACAGCCAAGGACATTTTTGTTATCTGCATGTGATCTCGGCTTTGGAAGACATGAGAAAAGTCCTGGCTGGACCGCAGTGTTGTTCCCTCACATTCTGATGGAGGATTTCCTGTAGAACAAAGACCCTTATGGGGACTTGGACTTGAGGCAAAACAAGATCAGCTTGCTGCTAAATTTGGACATTTATTGCCAGATGGTGCAAAAAAAGTAGTCTGCTTTCATTTTGTTTTGTATACTTTCTCCCTAGATTGTGAATATTGAAGATAGCGAGAAGAGGACAGCATTTCAGGCATATTCTAAATATTCTGTATTGTATCTAGCTCCAGTGCAATAAATATAATGTTCAATTACACCTTCTCCAAATCAAATCACACTCTGAGTCTGGAGGAATTTCAGCTAATTTGAATGTTGGCCTTAAAGCATGTTGCACGATTATGCACTAACCTCTTTTGGATATTGCCTACATGTACTGTATGTTAAAACTGGATAATGCTCTCTTTTGTTTACACATTATAATTGCAAGTTGGAGTCTTTCATCTACTTCTCTTCTCATTTTGCCAGGTTTACGTTATTATTCCCGTAAGGAAATGTGTCCTTTAATTCTGCTGGAGCAACGTCTCAGGGACCACAATGCAGCGCTTTGGGACATATCACCAGATCTTGAGCGATAGGTCCCAATTTAAACGGAATTAAAAATGTTAAAACTAAGTATTTTCATCCCCCTACATGTTCCAGCCATGTCCTAGTGTGTAGAATCAGCCCAGACCTATTCAAAATCCTGCACTGTCAATGAAAATGTTGTTTGAACAGCCGTCATGCATGGGCATAATATAGAGATTGCAGCTGCGTGTAAGACCTGAGGTGGCAGTAGTGAGTAGAAAATGACCAACTTTCATCTATTTAACACTCTACCTTTAGTTAGGGTTTCTAGGCCAAAATTGACATTTTTGTGGTTGATGGGGGAAACTGAAGCAGCTGGAAAAAGCCCAGCAATACCAGAAAAAAGCCCACAAGTCCAAGTCTGGGAATCGGGACCATCTTACTGTGAGGCAACAGCTTAAACTCCGAAAGGGGATTTGAACCAATAATTTTGGGATAGGCTACAGTCATCATGAGCCCTCTCAGTCATCTGGCCTTCTCTCGCAATCTAAGAAATGCAATGTTAGGTGAAGTGGTGTCCCCAAATTGCCCCGAGTGAATGGTGCATATCCATCTGTCCATGTGTTTGTGAGCACAGTCCAGACTGTACCCCTCCTTAGGCCAATGTTTGCAGAGAGCTGTTACCCCTTCGATAATGATTGTACAATCTGTTGAAAACGCAGTTATTATTTTTTCTCACACATGCATGGACTAAAAACAGCAAGCACTAAATGGGTAGAGTGGATTGGATAACATTGATCCTCTTGAATCATTGATTCGAGCTACTGGTGGTAGCATAATGGTGTTCAATATTTTTGGCCCGCAGAGCTTTGTTCAAATGTCACTGCCTCCCAACAAATTGGTGCTAACAATGCCCATTCCTGCAGGATTTTCACATATGCATGTAGCCTGAATTATTGAGCATGTTTCCTCGGTCATGTCATGTCCACTGGCCACAAATAATGTTCTTAATTTCAATCGATCCACCATTATATCCTTTGAGATTTAGTAAAAAACATCCTTCACATGTTTAAAAAGAAGGCAAGGGGTTTGAAAAAGTATGGTGCAATTTGAGTTTTTGAGATTTGAGACAATCTGTTGCAATATTGTTTAGAGAATTCTTTATCACTCCGCGTGTAAAAATAAGACCATTCCTTCTCACTTGGGTTTTAAGAAAAGCACCAAGAAGATAGCTTGCACAAAAAGTGAGGAGGGGATCAATAATTCACAAAAGCGAATACCAGAGACACTGTAACCACTAACACACTCACTACTATGAGCCAGGGCTGCCAGATACCCTTGCCTCTCTTTTTTTTCTCTTCTTGCTTCCTGCACTGTAGATTCACTTCAAAACACAAAAAAGAATCAATACTGAGGATGTTGACCATATTACTAATTCTGTCTCCATTTCATCCACAAGTCAAGCACAGCGGGGCGGTCAATAAAACTGGAAGTCAGACATCCATTTTGCTGCCATATCTTCAGAGAGTGAAGGGATCGATACGCAGGTTTGACAAGAAAGAGGAAGCGCAGGGGAGCTTCATCAATGCGGCTGCACAATCACTGCTGGCATTTCATGTACTTAAATGCTAATGCAGTAGGATGCACACACACTGATCTATACAAGGACGCAGTGTGCACTTTCTCCAAGGGAAAGTGTGTCTCAGTTGGGAAAATCAATGAAACAGATATGAAACATTGGCGGTGACATCTCCTCCTACCTGCTCCGCTCAAACAGGGGCAGAGAGTCATTGGTCAGGACAGCTCACCTCTGCTGGCGCTGAAGTTTTTGAAGGGGTTGGAGGCGCGGTGGACAGAGTGCATGTCAGATGAGTTGTCGAGTGAGTCTGCGCGGTTCACGGCTCTGTAGGTTTGCGCGGTTTGGTCTTGGTCGGGACCCATGAGAGGTGCTTCCTCCTCCCCATCCACCTCCTCGTCCTGTTTCATCTCCTCCAGAGCAGTGCCCCCCTCAGTGGAGCTGAGGGGAGGAACATCCCAGTACAAAGCCAGCACCACGAACTGCAGCAGCACCCACAAGAGGCACATGAAGATCTGGGATCAAGGGGGAGAAATATATATGTAATAGCTTTTTCATCCATTATCCGTAATAATGTAATAACAAAGACTACTACACAATGTGGCATCTACTAAAAACAAACTTATGGCTTTAAAGCCCTTTCAGACACACGTGTAACTATAGAACTGATTAATTGCTGAGATGTCTGTTAGACTTTAGCTAGTCAGCACTGTAAATGTAGTGCTCTTGTTTGAAACCAGTTTAGTCTGTGCACATATATGTAATGCTCATCGGTGTAACATTAAACATTCTGTTAAATGGAGGGGCGATTTTCGTCATTGCCAAAATCCCAAGGTCCAAACTTATAAATTGTGGCCTAAAGTAAATTACTTTCTTTCTGCAAATGCCAATGTTTTACATCAGTGGTTCTCAAATGGTACGGCTTCGGGACCCACCATTACCTCAGGATGACAAGCCACGACCCAAATAAAACCCACCAGTTGAGAATCACTGTTTTACATTATATATGGCCAAGTGGGATGCTCTGCCAGGAAATGTTTAAAAATACTGACACTATTTCTCACATTTTTAGAGTACAGGTATTTGATCTCTTATTGGCATAATAATATTTCTCTAACTCATCTTGAGGGCCAGAGGTTCTGTGCTGGCGGGCCACATTTGGCCCCCAGGCCTGACGTTGCCTACCCCTGCCATAGGATCTTTGGATCAATAGGGGGCCGTGACACTCCAGACTAGCTTATAGAGATACTATTGTTTTCATCTAGAAAATGATGCACTTAATGTTAATATGGATAACAGCAGGCGCACGTCCTGACTTGTTTCACTGCGGTGGCTCAAAAGGGACTCTTGGTTGTGTGACACCATGTCTAAAGACTTTTTGTGCCTTCTTTTGGCCATTTCCCTGTTAACATTTTGTGCTAAAAAAAAAATATGAATTCAACTTGTTTCTGACCCCCAAAAAACAGCTTCAGCTCCTCTGAATTGGGTGTCTGGTCTATTCAAGGGGGTGCCCTTGCCCACTCTTGCCACCCCTTGCAAACGCCCCTGACTTAAAACGTTTTGAATGAATTTTCGCCATTGTCATTTTTTTTTTTAACATGTTGCCGCTAACTGTAAATATGTGTGTGTGTGAAGCAATGAACTAATCCAAGGTCTTAAGGGCGTCTGCAGAAAGAGTGGTGGGGTGAGGTACAGCGGAACCCATATTACAATTTCTCTATTATGGGACTATTGCAGTGAGTGATGCTATAAACCCTCCAGGCAGCGTGACTCCTTAGCGCGGGTGAACATAAAAGCTAACCCATTAACGAGAATTTGAGCATGAGTTAACAGCCTGCAATTATGAAATGATGAAAATATGGTTTCAAATCGTGTGTAAAACAAAAGCAGTTCCGGTGGCTCTTTGATAGAACTCAATGAGGCCCCATCTGGTCTACAGGTGGTTCATTTCAGCCGACTCATGAGATGGAAACAGATCAATATGGCTTGTTATGTGCGTAAGTATAGCTGCGGGTGTTTTGTATTTTTCTACCTGAGATGAGAGGCAGCACCTATGCGATAAAAAATGATGCGAAGGATATTTGGGTATGCTGGAGTTGTTACAGAATGGCAGATCAGTGATTATGAGAGAGCGGTTACCCCAGGAGACGTGTACTTGTTCACTACAAAAGGCCCCAGTCTGAAATCACAAAGGCGCAGGAACAAGTTGAACGCCGGCCCTGGAGAGAATGGAAGGAAAGGCTTTTAAGTATCAAAACACAAGACACCGCGCCTTGTACAAGGAGTTTTTACACGAAAATTCAAAAAACTACACGAGAATGGCACTGACCAACAAGAAGGCCAACTTGTCGACAGGCCATGATCGCGGCGAATATCCCGGACCGCTCATCAGGTCGAGTGGTGCGAGTCAAGAAGCCAAAAATGCAAGATCCCGCCCCGGCTCCGACACCTGAGGAGGACACCGGGACAAAGAGATGTGTTAATCACGAGTCTGAGGGTGTGTTTTGGTCGCGGTTTTGGTGCGCACACACAGAGAAGAAGAGTGATCACCTGCCACAAGGCGACTGCTTAACAACAACCACTTCGAGTATCCAATGAAATACATGAAGTTACCTGCAGACGGAGAGAGATTACAATCAGAAAACATGTAGGCTAGTGAGACAAAAAAAGGTGCACAATGTTGTTGCACATAAAAGCATTCGAACACTACAGTGTGATAGATGTGTTCACCAGTAGTGAATCAGCAGCTCAGAAAGGCTCTTTTGTATTATGTTTTGCTCTTGTTAGTTTATGGACAATGTTTGCTATTACCTCCAAACACAGATGTCCATATCCTCCTGAGCTCCAAAGACTGGACACTGGCTTTGTAGGAGTTCTGTTGTGACTTTCATCACAGGTTAATCCTCACATGTTTTGACCAAAGACACTGATTTTTCATTTAATTTTGCAATAAACCTGGAGCTTTGATCCGCACCATTTCGTTCGGCTCTTCAACACTGACTGAATTGTGCAGAACATCCAAAGACTTGATGTGTGGGTCTTTCTTTGTGAACTCTTTATGTTCTCATGTAGCTCTATCAAAGCTTATGTCCCGTTGCAATATAGGGTAAAGGCAAGGCAACTTTATTTATACCGCGCATTTCGGCAAGGCAACTCAATGCGCCTTACAAAAGAAAATATGCAAAATTACAATCACATATATTCAGGTAATATATATTTCATATATAGGGTAAAAAAAAACTACCATATTTTCCAGACTATGTGTCACACATTTTTTCATAATTTCGCTGGAGGTGCGACTTATACTCAGGTGTGACTTATATAGGCTATCAAAATATATAATTTCACATGTTTGTTTTTTTTCATTCGCTAGAGGGCGCTCCAGGCTTATGTACCAGTATCTGTACCAGTAAAAAATGGTAATCAAGCAGCAGAAAGAAAGTTTGGAGTGAGCGAGGTTACTTTTACTGCAATGAAGAAAACAAAGAAAGCTAATCGTGAGCTAAAAGCTTGATGCCCACAGCTAGAGGAACGAGTTGGCAAATAGGTGCTTGTGCAACGTGCTGCCGGGAGAGGCTTGTCAACGGTGCAGTTACGCCTCCATGCCCAGGTCCCAAGGCTTATGTGACTTATATGTATCTTTTTCTTCTTCATTATGCATTTTTTGGCTGGTGCGACTTGTCCTCCAGAAAATACAGTAACCTCCCTTTACCAATGTTTAACTGTTCATTACATAGTCAACTTATGTAGTCTACCGCCGATTAGAGGAATCTTTGTCTTGGCATTAGTCTATAATGTGTATTTCTAATTGAAAACATTATTATGCAGTTTAAGCCATGATGGTGTGCTTCTATATTATAAACAAACCCTGAAGTCGGCCATGTTATATAGCTCTAAATTCTTGATGCCAGGAAACTCACCTGCAATCTCAAAGACATTGGAGAACAGAATGATGCCCTTTGTGGTTTTACTACGGTCCGACCAGCATCCAAAGAGTGGTCCGGTAAGGAGTCCACTTAGACTGAAGGCAGATAGGCCCAGGCCCAGGAAATACGGAGGCGCCTCCAAAATCTGTAGGTACCGCCATATTGTCGGAAGGATGACAGCTGAAAGAGAAGGGAGCACACAAGGCCAAAGTGACCATCACGTGAGGCGACGTTACTGAGACGGATTACTTTGAACTTACCATACTCTACACCGCTCAGCATGAAAATCAGTCCTATGGTGAAAAAGGTTAAGTTCCTCTTTTTGAGATTGTCCATTGTGTAAAGAGTACGTTGCCTTTCATATGCCGTCCTCCTGTGTCGCCGCTTGTCCCAAAAGCATGCCCTCTGGCCGATAACAAGAGACAGTGTGCGCCCAATTAAACCGACAGGAGCCGGTCCCACTCTTGAATACAGCCAATGGAGATCACATGATATTCCAAAGAGTTAGTTAAACTTATTGTAGCTGTCTAGGGCAATATAGTTGATAAAGTTGTGTTTGAATCCACACTCAGGCCCTCGATGGCAGGCAGTGCCTCAGGTTTCCAGGTGAGGTAAAGTGCGTTCGGCTTTATACATAATTAATGGTGTTTTCTACAGTTACATCAGAAGCGCTTCAATCACCCACAGCACCCTAAAAAAAGCTTTGGGTATTTTTTGCAATCCTATAAAAGCTCCCGATTATGCCTTTATTCCTGTTTGAGCTGGATCATAATAGAAATTACGGCTTTCTGGACTGTAGCAAAAAATATACTGAATGGTGAAACTAGAAGAGAATGTTAAGTCCAATTCATCACAAATATTTAAACATTTTAAACGCACTACTTCATGCAATTCATAGATAAATGTAATCAAGCTAACAGTAAAGCCACAAAAAAATATAAAAAGTTAATTGTGGTCCAAACTCAAAACAAATTTGTAGCATCCCATATCTTCACAGACAAGTGTAGACTAGTTTTGTCGCATTTATAGTGACCCTACACCTATTGTAGGGTCACTATAAATGCGACAAAACTAGTCTGCAAGCTCATGAAATTGATATTAATGCTTTATAATAAAAAGCAAAGTGTGTTTCCCACAAATGTTTGCGTTTACAATATACAAGGTCAGTTAGAATTTAAAAACATATTTATAATTGCTAAAAGCCAGAAGAATGAGAGTAAGAATTTTCTACACGGTTATACTGTATATCACTTTTTACAAAGCCAAAGGTTTCACATACATTTCATTAATATTTGTTAGGATTGCCTTTAAATTGTATAACTTGGGTCAAACGTTTTGGATTTCCTTCAATGGACCAAAAGTCCTGCCAACAATTTGGGTCCATTCCTCCAAACAGAACTGGCTTAACTGAGTCAAATTTGTTGGCCATCTTGCGTGCACATCAGCTCTGTCCAGACATTTTCAACTGGACTAAGATCAGAACTTTGTGATGACCACATCAAAATATTTCTACATAGTGTTCTTTGTTCATGATGTCAGCATGATGCTGCCACCCCCGTATTTCACATTTGGGATGGTGTCCTCTGGCTTAAAAGAGCCTCCCCCTTTTTCCTCCAAACATGACAATCATTATTATGGCCAAACTTGTTTTTTTTCTTCGGCAGACCAGAAAAAAAAATGAAAGTCTTTATCCTTGTGTGCATTTGCAAACTCCAATCTGGCTTTTTAATGTTTCTTTTGGAGTAAGGGCTTCTTCCTGACAGAGTGCCCTCTCAGCCCATGTTGGCACAGAACTCTTACCAGTTTCAGCATCTTCACCAGGTCTTTTGCATTTGTTATTGGGTTGATATTAACATTTCCAACAACAGCATGTTCATCTCTGGGACACAGAACCCGCCTTCTTTCTGATCTGTATGATGGCTGGACATTTCCATCTTTTTATGCTTGCGTATAATTGTTTGATCCACTGAACCTGGCACCTTCAAGTGTCTTAAATTACACCCAGGGATGAACCAGACTTGTGCTTCCAAGGACAAGACATCATCTGGGCTTTTCCAAATTGATTAAAGGTAATCTTAGTGTATGTCAACTTCTGACTTTGTAAAAAATTCAAAAAAATCTATCCCTCCTTCTAGCAAATAGAAATAATTTAGAAAATTCTAATTGACTACAGCAGATCCCATGCAGGAAATACATCAGACATCTCAGTCCAGAAAAGTGCAGCTCTGGGAACAGCAACCCAGGCCTCTGGTAGAGGACCTGAGCTTGGAGGAAAAAGAGACCGCCCACGGTGGGTGAGGAGAGTTTATACATGTATACACTGTGTGTGTGTGTGTATATATGTATATATAAAAGCCCTTTGTGCACTAGTCTGTGCATCTAATTATTAATCTTTTTTTATTGTGAGCTAGCAGGCTTGTTGTCGTTGCATTATTGTTGGCATTACTGTGACAGTATCGCTCCCTGAAAGTTGTGAAATGTGCTTATAAACTCCCTTCTGTAAAGAATTCAAACTAAAATGCTGGCTATGCGCTCCCTCTTTCATTGTTTGTAAACAAAAATATTCAGGTATCAGGCCTTAATTCATTTAGTTTGGTCACATCCGACATATTCAACCCTGTTATAAATAAAACAGTGATTAGGGGTTGGAGTGTATTTAGCACAGAGTGGGGAATAAATGAGTTTTGTATTGAGTGTGAGGCTCGGTTTTCAGGCCACTGCAGTGTTTATCGCTCTGGGCTCGTTATGTTAAACACCACTGCCACCGACGTAATGGCTCCATATGCTTCTCCCCTAAACTGTATGAATAATACAAGTCCTCATGCCGTTGCTGTTAATAAAACCCCCGAACTTGCAGCCACGTCCAACAATGTAGAGGTATAGAGAGTAAGCAGGTGCATAGCAACAGCATGGCAACAAAATATAAGGAGTTTTGACAGTCCCCAAAGTTGAGGGGTCTGTTTAGAAATTAATTGATGTAAATGCCTCTTGTGCTCTTACGATTGAGAAATCAGAGTGAACTTAAAATGTCCTACAACACAGGGGGAAAGGTATGGAAGGATGTTTCCACCATTTAAAAAGAAATGAAACCCTGACAAAGTCATAATTATAAGATTTAAACAAATAATTCATTTCAAACTCATAATTCTACGTTTCAAACTCATAGGTTTGACTTTCTTGATTTTTTTTCGTTTTTGTTTGTTGTTATGGCAGAATGGGCTTCCATAATAAGTCCAGGATGTTGTGAGTCCACAAACTATATGTCCGCGTCCTCTCACCATGTGACCTCCATGTGGCTTCTGGCAAACAGCAAACAGGACTTGTTAGGGTTTTCTCTCTCTCTGCCATAAAGGCCAGATTTGTGCAGTGTATGACTAATAGTTGTTCTGTGGACAGTTTCCCCCACCTGAGCTGTAGCTCTCTGCAGTTCATCCAGGGTCATCATAGGCTTCTTGGTAACGGCTCTGGTCAGTGCTGTCCTTGTTTGATCAGTAAGTTTAGGAGGACGGCCTTGTCTTGTTAGGTTTGCAGTGATACCAGACTCTTTCCATTTCTGGATGGTGCATTTAACTGCACTTTGAGAGATGTTCAAAGCTTTGGAAATCTTTTTAGAACCTAACCCAGCTTTATATATTTCAATAACTTTATCCCAGACCTGTCTGGTGTGTTCTTGGACTTCATGATGCCGTCTGCTCCACAATAGTCTCTTAACAGAAATCTGAGACCATAACAGAGCAGCTGTATTTGAACTAAGATTAGATTACACACAGGTAGACTGTGTGTGTCATTATGTCAACATGTGATCATTCAGAAATCATCAGGCAACTTCTCATGGTAATTGGTTGCACTTAAAGGAAAGAGGGTAAATACTGCACAGAATACTTTTCAGTTTTTTATTCATAAAAAAAAAAAAAAATCATGTATGAATTTCATTTCACTTCACGATTATGCATGTGTTTTTCACATAAAAGTTCAATATATATATTTATGTTTGTGGACCATAGCATGGCAAAAATGTCAAAATGGCACCTGCCCCTTAAGATGTCTGTGCACGACACTGATGCCATATTCTCTCTTTAGTCATTAGTACATTTTAATATTACATTTTCCCTCTGCTCCTCTTTTCCAAAACAAACCACTGCTGGGACACGCCAATCCACCGAGAGGTCATTAAGCATCCTACCTGCGCCCGTCTCCACGGCAACCGTCGCGAGGGCGGAAGGTGCTCGGCTCTCACCTTTGAGCTCAGTCAACAACATCAGCTGCAGAGTAAATGAAGGGTGCAGAGCTTCCCTGTCCCCTTCACTCGGGACAGGTGATCCGCTGCTGGTGTTTGTCAGCCGTGGAGTTTTGGAGATTTTTGTGTGTGCGTGTGTGTGGGGATAAACTCTTTCGGGGATGTTTTTGAACACGGCGTCTCCCCGGAGGTCATTCACCGTCCCCATTAACATCAATCTGCAGGGCGCTCGCAGGCGGCAGACCCGGTAAGAGGAGAGGAAAACTGGCAGCTCACAAAAATAGGAGTGCACTTTTGGGCTACAGTAGAGTACAGTATAAGTAGTATAGTCTAAAGTCATAATGTGTGGATTGGTGACATACGTGGTCAAATCAATACTTGAAAATGGGTGATGTTAAAGTGGGGTGTGCTCTGAGCTACAAGTGCTTAGTAAAAAAGTAAATAAAAATAGATCAATAAATAGGGTGCCCTTTGAATCAATGGGTGAACCACTGAGGCACTGCCCCCAAAGCTCTGATATAGAAACAAAAACAATCGCCACGTACAAAAAAAAGCAACCAAACAAAGCTAAATACATCAAATCAATTTCGTTTCTCATTTGGAACGTGATCATAAAAGTTATTGAAAAACGAAAGACTGTTTTGCATTCTGTCTTCTGTCAAGACTCTGGGGGCTCACTGGAAACAAAATCAATTTGGCCGATGTGCATGACATCTTCGGAGACAGAAACCAAAAACAAATTTAAATCTCGGCTGGGTTCAATCGATCCTGCCTGGCATCCATAACCATTTCATCAGTGGGTTTGCAACTTTTTAATTGCAATTTTAGGTAGAAGTTATAAACTCAAACTTATTATGGAAGTGAGTTTGAGAAGAGTTTGAACAGCATTGAAATTTCTAAGCTTTTTTAAGTGAAATTCGTCTTTCTATAGAGCTGGTGGTATTTGAAAGATCAAACATTGTTAAGAGACGAGACTTGGTGTGAAAAGAATATTAGGCCACGTGGAAATGAGATATTGCGCCATACATTCATGAACATTCATTATGCGACAGACACAAAGAGCTCCTGAATGTACCGGTTGCTCAGGAGCCGGAGTGGAGCCGAGGAGGTGACGCACACAGAGGTCAGCGGAGCCGGCCGCCCATGTGTGTGTCCAGCATCGGGGAGGACCGGGCCATCCTGCTGGGCTTCACCATGATGGCCTTCGCCGTGCTCATGTTCTGCGTGGTCGGATTCAACATCGTCAAGCCTTACATCAACAGGTATGAAACAGTATCAGGAGGAACATGTTTGATGCCAAGAGGAAATCATATCTGTGTGTGTGTGTTCTTAGTTGTCCATTGGTTTTCATAGTGTGGGGCTCTGGGGGAAAATAAATAATGATTCCGCACTTAACTCACATTAACTTGTTGTAGTTGTGTTGGAACATTCTAAAAATATCACCAATGCGCAATATAGGGTGACTCATTGTGAACAGTTGTATTTCTACATATACATTCTGTTTGACTTAATTAGCTGTATAAAGCCTCATGTGGTATTTAAAATAAAATTGCAAAATCCCCACTTGGCACCGCATTTATTTTTGCTGCGTCACCAACTCGAAAAACTAAAAGAACATTAGATATTCAGTCCAGGCTGATTAAGATTTAAACTTACTTCAAGGGAATCAGGAGTAAGCTGTGTAGTGTGCACAATTAAACCTCCCCTTCGCTGCGGGCTGCTGTTGTTTCAGTGACTGGGAGGGGCGAGCAAACTGCACCCTACTGCACACACAGGTCCTGGAGGAGTGGGTGAGCTGCCGAGGCGTCAGCACCGTCCCGTGTCTTAGGGTGACGGTGAACCTGAGCGGAACACGGCAGGGACTGCTGCACTACAACGAGGAGGCCCTTCTGCTCACTCCGGAGGTACAGAAGGATCCAAATACTTTGCAACATATGGTCAGAGTAGAAATAATAATAATAAATAATAAAGGCCTGGGGGGAGATTTTTCCCTCAAGTATATGTCCTTTGGCCCACAGATGATTTTGAGCAATACAATTTGAGATCAAATGCCTGTACTCCAAAGAAAGCCTTCTACAAAATTGTCAGTTCCTCTCAGGGTCAGGACTCCCAGACCTCCCTTTTATGAAGTTTATTCCTATCAACAGTGTTTCTATGTGCCTAAATGCCAGCTGGACGGTCCCGCGCTTGTCTCTGAAATGGAGGAAGTGAAGAGGAGCTTAGACGCACACCTGGGTACAACCTTCACCTGCCTCACCGACCAATCAGAGCAGCCCACAGACGGGATCCTGGGCCAGAAGTACACGTTCAGGACGGTGGTGTTGGCTCTGCTTTGGCCCTGTCTGATGATGGGGGGCGGGGTCCTGCTGGTGGGCCTGGTCAAATTCACCCAGTACCTGTCCCATCTGAGCAGTGACGGGGGGCTCAACAGACATGCTAAACTTTACACTCTACTGAGGAGGTCCAGTGTACTGTCGCATACATGAGGAAAAGCATTCTGACAGACTGAGGCTTTATTCAGGCCATAAACCATGTGTTATAACAAGAATAATGTATGTCTAAGAGGTAGAGCAGTGGTTCCCAACCTGGGGGGCAGTGGGGGGGGGGCACCTGGGATTGCAGGGATGGAGCGGGGGGGGGACTGAGGTAAGGTTAGGGTTAGTTTGTAAGCTTCACTATCCTTCAGATCATAAGAGACATTGTTTGAGTAATTAAATGGTTATAATGCATCCGCTGGTTAATTTACATTCACCCAGGCTTCCTGGTGTTCACAACCGGTCTCCCATCCATGTATATCAACCATGCCCTTCCCTGCTTAGCTTCCGAAGTCTGATGGGATCGGGCAGAGCAATTATGCTTATGTTTTGAAACATTTGTAGGGGCCACGGTTTTGGACTCGGGGGCTTGGCGGAACTACAGAATAAGCAGGAGGATTCAAGGAAAAAAAGGCTGGGAACCATTGTTACAGCATCCTACAGCCACCGCCCTTCAAAAAAGTCACAAAATAAAATCATTAAGACATATGGGAGCGGTAATTTGAGCATTAAAATGGACAGAATGAGAAGGAAAAAAAAGCTGCCTGGGCTTTAAAATCAAAGGAGCGCCCCCTGATGGCATCAGCAGGACCAGAGAATTAAATCCTCTATTTCGATTCATTTTGTGTGACTAAAATGGAAAAGAAAAGTGCCTTAATGTTTCTTTTTTACACTGCCAATATGTTTTTCATGTCATTTGCCTACAAGTGCCTCTCAACAACTATTGCAACAATATCCATATTAATTTGATATGAAAATGCTTTATTCAGTGGTACAATAAATGCAGACAGTTGATCCTTACAGATGTGGTCAAATGAGGATGACAGAAACAAGTATTTGATGAGGTTTATGAAGTAGGGTACATACAAATGTGTATTTGAAAACATGCATATTTACCACTTCTATTTTGCGCTGCAACTTTCTTCCTTCATTCAGATCGCCCTGTTTGATCAGTTTTCATCTTTAACAATATAAAACCTGAAGCTTTGAATATACGTATGATTCCTCCTTTTTGTTATTTTTGGTTAGCGGTTACATAGGAGTTTACATTTTTAAAAATACAAAAATATATTACCTCTGTAGTTATTCAAGGAAAACATTTGCACATATCTGTTACCTTCATTGTGACTCATTTTTTTTATACTTCACATGAGTAACAAGGATTGAGACACAAAATTCAAGTAAACATTATCAAACAAAAAGGAGATAGTTGAAAACTCATGCATTATGAAGAAACAGAAGCACACGGGGAGAAATCTTATCGTGGGCCGATGTCTGTCTGTTTTTTTTGTTTGATTGGGTCCGGCCCGTTGCTCTGTATCCCGTACAGAGTGACTTTAGTTGCAGCATAAAAGTACCCATTTTGGTTACACTATATGACGTCCAATGCATTAAACACGACAGCATAGACAATTACTTTGAAATACAGGTGCATACTGTACAGGGGGAAAAAGTCTTTTTCAGTAGTTCAATTTGGAATCTGTGAAATAGCACACGCATTTATTTTAACAGCGGTGATTATGTAGGTATTGCATATCTAACCCATTATAAAACTAAAAGGTTTGTCATTTCTGTACTGAATCTACTGAAACTGAACTACTGAAATGGAGCTCAACAGTCCCACTGCCCTCAAGAACTCATATCCAGGACGTTAAAATAATAATAAAAAAAAACATTCCTTTCTCTCATCGACTTTTCAATTCAGATATGAAGGGTGTACAGGTTTGGCAGAGGCTAATCCGCTATGTGCTAACCCCTGATCGCAGAGTGTATATTTCATATGAAAGACAATACCAAATATGGCGAGATGCTTTCATAACCACTCAGTTTCTGATTATGTGTTTTATGGTCATGCTTCACCTCTCTTATTTAGAGTATGCCCGAAAAGTCCATGGAGAGAAAGAATGGGAAATTGGTTCCGAAACCCAGAGCAGATTTCAAGACGACTGTTGAGCTCCCCCCCCCCGCCCCCACCATATTCAATCTGGAGCAAAAACATTTATAAGAAACTAAACTTGAAAATATTTGGGTTACAACTGTCCACCTTCTGTATAATGCAAAAACAAACAAATGACATGAAACATACCGCGAGTTCAAATGACCACTTTGCAGAAGCAGGGGTAAAGGCAGGATATACAGGCAAATCTCAGTTCTTGACTGAAACAAAGCACGTCGGGGGAATGCACAAACGATCCGCAGCACTACTTTACATCGTAGCCCGTATATGCGTTACAACTTGCATAGTGTAACGGCACCACGCACGAAAGGAGACGGCATGTTCTCGTGCCTTTGCTGCAAAAACATTGACTAGCTCGTAACGCAAGGGCTGTTGGATTGAAAAAATAAAAGGTTGCGTAAAATGGACATGATTTGTGCCAAAATAAAATAATACTGAAACAATACACCACAAGCTGCAGAGATCAGTGCTTTGCATACGCAGACTGGAATAGTAGAGACTATTTTACTGTAAGACTGCAGAGTAGTGGGGTACACACTTTGGCTCAGAGTAAACAAAAGTAATATGTGCGCTGTAATGCAGACAGGACTGTAGCACATTGCTGAATAAAGTCATTGTTTTATTTTAAATCCTCAACCTCAGACATCGCCTGCACGCTAGAGATTACTATAACAGTTTTTGTAGGATTGCATTGCGGGTTCGTTTGCTCCAATAGCGCTTGCACCATCTTCATTTCAAAAGTAGGTAGTGTAGATGAGGGGAAGCCGCCTCTAATGCTGATGCTTGTGGGAATACAAAAGAGTAACATTGCCCAAGTTCCAGAGCGCTTCAGTTCATGGCGTGCTGCCGAATAGTGTGGAAGATCCAGTCCATTTTAGTGGTCCAGCCGCCATGGTGAGCGTCGTTCATCTGTTTCATAAAGTAGTCCAAGGCCTCCTGCTCTGTTTTGTCCAGCGCCAAAGTTTTTCGGATGTAGGCGATGTCATCAAAGGACTGCAGCTCCGGCATCCCAGAGCCCAGCATCATGGAGAAGAGATTGATGAAGAGGTTGGCGTGCTGCCGGATCGCCAGGTACGCCTTGTAGCACATTTCCTGGAACCTAAGAGACACGTACAAAGGATTAAGATTGGTTTTACCAGGAAATACCAGTAGCCCTCAGCTTCAACTGGTTTGACGCCTAAAAGAAGCAATTACACCATCTTTACCATGATCTTCATTGATTGTTCATTACTTAACGATTTGCACCCCACCCCATTTTCTCCATTGTGAGATCAATAAAGTCCAGCAAAATCAAATGATCAGCTACACGCAAACAATGCTATTTTCATGTTAACTTTAGGTTATGTAACGTGGCTCAAGCCTGACACCCATTTGGCTTCACAGCTTGTAGAAAAACATATGAGTACTTTCACGGACCACTAAAACAATACTGCACTCGGAATAGAAAAATCTGCAAAGAATAAACGCAGTGGATACTTCTGGTCCTCACCTTTCAAACTCTCGTGTTTTAGTGCATTCCTGAGTTCCTTTACTGATGACTATGAGGAAGTCCTGAGTGAGCACAAAGGGCACACGTTCCCTCTTGTATCCGAACTTCTTCTTTTTGTGGTCGAGGAAATGACCGAAGTCTATGTGAAACAGCTTTAAATCACAAATGAATACAAAGTGTGAAAAATTCCACATATTTTAGCAATTTGACTAAAATAATAAAAGCCAACACCGACCTGTCCATCATCTTTGACCATGATGTTGCTGTTGTGTCTGTCACCGATGCCTAAGATAAATGTGGCCACACAGTATCCTGCACATGACCGTGTGAACAGATCAATGGCCTGATCATACCTTAAGAAACACACATTTGAAAAAGTTATTAGTTAATAATTAGATTCAAAAAGGTTAATCATAATTATGAAAAAATGTTCAACAAGAGGGCTGCACAGTTTGGAAAAAAATTGCAAATATAGCCCGGAGCAAAAACATTTGAGAAATGTCAACAGCTAAATTAATACAAGAATCCCATACATTTCAGAATAACTTTGTAGAAGAGTAAATCAACAGGGTTTGAAGGTTTTAAATAGAAGAGCACGCTCAGACGTGTCCATCAGAATCAGGCCGCAGCCTCAGCATGATCAAGAACGATTTGTCCGGCTTTAAAGAGTACGCATGTTAAATGTTTGAGAGTATAAAATATAAACCCAAACGGCACAGTTTGCCTTGAGCGCTGTTCATTTGTTATTTTGTAAACTAATCTATGCACAGAGAACAGCAAGAGCAGTGGATCTGAGACTTCAAAACTACAGTCGCAGTGTGAATTATGAAGATAATCAGGTGTGAGTGTGAGTGCAGCCTATTGCCGAATCTGCCTAAATAACTGCAGTCCTTGTAATCAGCCAATTGCACAAACAAAAATTGTAATATTCTTCAAATAAAATACTATAAAAACACAAAAAATAAATCATGAAGAATGAAGTAAACAAAACAAGAAATCCACGGAATGAAGATTTAGTCAGTGGCACGAGATACTATTTTTTACTCAAGTCAGCATACAGTTTATTTTAAAAATAAAGTACTGTATGAAAACACAACTTGCAAAAGTGCAATTAGTTCAAAAAGTTAGTTAGGATCATATGCTTGAGTAAATGTAACAGAACTACCCACCTCTGCCCGAATCCAACTCATTTTTGTAGCACGTTATGATATACGAGATGAGTAAATGGGCAGGGTAAAATTTGCTAAATATTTTCCTGGAGGTGGTGTTGACATTTGCAGCAAGTATGATTTATAGCATCCCTAATATATTACACTTTGTGCTACAGGAGCCGACTCTGCTGACAAAAACAAAGTACCTGTTTTATTAGCTTTGCGGTGAATCCAACGTATACATTAACACTAAATCACCAATTTTGAGGCAAAGCACTGCTGGAAAAAACTGCTTACTCACATTTCTCCCTTGTTCTTATCCTTTAGCCACTGGTGCAACGTGTGACTGTTGAACTGCAGCGCCCCCTTAAGGCCTCCTTTACACTGGATCTGCATGATGGTGTGGGAGTTTCGCACCACCTCAATCAAACCCACACAGTCCCCAATAGACAGGCAACCATATGGCAGCATTCTGAAAAATAAACCGGACTGTGTTAATGTAATAAAGGCTTGAACATTCTGTTGTAGCTTGTTCATTGAACAAGTTTAAACTGCTTAATTCAGTTTTATCAACAATCTCCTGATCACAGTTGACCTCAGGTGTTGCTGGAGATGCAGCTCATCTATATTCAAGTGCAAAGCGAGGAACATGAAAGCAGTTGAGTGTTATTAGTGAGTACCTGCATCCTGCTGTCTAAGAGAGAGAGGATCCTACCTGAGATCAAGGCCCTGGTTCTGCCAGATGTTCTCCATTATCCGGATGATCTGCAGCGTCAGCATATCCTGCCGCAGATCTGCACAGACACAGGTGAAGACAGTGGGCTGACTCTCAGCGACTCTTTGATCATCTCTCAGTATAGAGCAGCACTGCCATGTGTATTTTGGTCACGGATAGTGCCAGAAAATGCACAAGCAGCTGCCATCAAGTGTGGTTAAACTAACACCAATATGTCTTTCTGAATCGTGTACAAAGAGCGGAAATAAGCATGCACTTGAGCTTAAATATGCCTTTCAGGCTCACACGGAGTCATACCGCATGCGCACAGCTCCTCCCTGTCCCTCTGTTCAAGTGCAGATAAATGTGATGCATGCCTTAAAACTCACAAACTTACCATCACCATTTTTGAAAATGATTTCATTGTTCTGAAAAAGAAGCTCGGACATCATGTCTGGATTCTCCCAGTTAAGCCAAAGAGGCCTTTTTGCTGATGACATCATCCTGCATTCCTCCAGACTGAAAAAAAGTTTAATTTTGTTTTTTAATATTTGTTTTTAATGCACTGGAAACCATTGATTTATACATTCATGTGTCTTACTAATGATTTTACCATATCAGCTTCAGCCAATAACATTTTGAATGATTTAAAGAATCTCAAGACAACAGTCAAATTATTATACATGCCAGTGTTTACAAATAGGACATTTTTACAACTTACCGGAGGTTACCAAGCTGATGTGCAGGATTCAGCGGAGAGGTGAAGTTTTGAAGTGCATCCATGTAGTCAGGTCTTCTCATTTGCTCCACTAGAAATTTCATTTGGACCTAGAAGAAAGTCAATACATCCAATTAGTAATAGTTACACTTACGAAAGATATTGATTGTTTGGTTTAATATAAATATAAACCGTCTCCTGCTTTCAATCAGTATCAGGGAATGTTCCATCTAGCAGAAAGAGCGAGTCCTACCAAGAGTGTCCTGCAGTAAAATAAAACTACAATATCTATAAATACCTTTTGTGCCTCATCTTTCTTCTCCTGCTTGAGGAGGTCGGTCAGGTTGATGAGCTTCTCCATGGCTTCCACTTGTCGACTAAGATGTTTTAGGTACATGCCACAGGCGCGGCAGTAGGACTCCAGCAGCAGGCCAAACCGCTGACTCACTGTCTTGTTGTGCATTTCTGACCTGAGCACAGGAATAAAATGAACTGTTGAATTTGACAACAACACAATAAAGATTTGTTGGTTCCTAAAGACTTACTTTAGATGCCAGAAAAAGAAATGTCCTATCCTCTGATTGGTGAGTGCCTTCTTCAGTAGAAAGCGTGCAAGTGGATTATCAAGGTACTGCTCATACTTGAGAACCTGGACAGACAAAAGGTTTATGTAAATTGTTGAAAGAATTCTATTAAACACTAGCTCCAAGTCGGAAGTTCATTTCATA
Organism: Gobius niger; assembly: GCF_951799975.1. Classification (NCBI taxonomy): domain Eukaryota; kingdom Metazoa; phylum Chordata; class Actinopteri; order Gobiiformes; family Gobiidae; genus Gobius; species Gobius niger. Next base: position 18,105,080 of record NC_136864.1, read on the forward strand.
ATGTAACTGAGTGGAATACTTTTAAAGGGGTTTGAATCATGTGCACATCCGACTCACTGTTATTTAAGAGACAGAAGTTCGTCAAGCTTCTGTCCTTAGAACTGTATCCAAAGGATACAGTTCTAAGGACAAGTCAAATTCATTGACAGCTCACCTGAACAAGCTGAATGAGGTACTGCGAGAGCTTGTCATCCGTGAGATATTTGTCGAGGCACTTGACGGCAAAATCTCTGATCATTGGATCTGGGAAGTTGCAATCCAGCAGCTCCATGGCTTGTTCTGGCTTAATAGCAGGCCAGTCCTTCAGAAGGCAATACATCTAAAACAACATGAATAAACAGAAAGATGTATAAAGGTATATAATTCTGTACACAGACCGGATAATAGTGTAGTATGTTTTAGTCAAGAATGGATATTTCTAACGCTACACTCTGATGCAAAGCCGTGAGCTCACCTGTGCAACCTCATCTCTGGAGTTCCACTTCACAGCCAGCAGGATCTTGGGAAGGATCTCAGGTATATTGACACAATAATGCCTGAAAAGTGTTAATTAACATGACTGACTTAATTCACACAGTCTTGAATGTTTGTTACACTTCTCATTCTGTATAAATGTGTTACCTGTGCCTCCATAAAAAGTCTTTCTCCTGCTCAGTGATTTCAGAAAGAGGGTCTCTGTTGCACAGATGCCGTAGCTGCTCATTGTCAATGGTTGTGAGGGGGTTGTCACGTGCTATTCTATTACTCTATAGAGGAACACAACACGGGTAAAAATAAACCCTGACCCTGTGCAGCATGCGTCATAGACAACTTACAAGGCCAGTGTGGCAATAATTAAAGCCAAGCTCTTTGGATATGTTCCAGTTTGCATGTTCTTCTATAATGGTCATGTCGGGGAATTTAACGGGACAACTGAAATGGTCAAACTCCAGCTCCAAACAAGGCGTTTCCTAAGGGAGAGAGTGGAGGACAAGGAAAAATCACTGGAGGTGTTAGATATAATCAATGAAGTGTGTGGTGTGTAATTAGAAGGAATAAGAAGCTTAGACCCTGATAAGAAGGACTGTTAGCAGCACTATCGAAAAGTGGGTCAAGTGGCCTGAAGGTCATTTGCAGATGCTTCAAGATACTGTATAAAATTAAGCATTTCATTCGATATCTTACCTGCTAATGATGTGAAATTCTTATCAGCACAACTGCTCCTGTGTTTAGAAGTGTAAATGAAATTGTCTTGGAAATTTGACTCACCTTGTTTGGATTGGAACCTGTGACGCCAATGGGGTTAAGAAGGTCTTCAAGGCCGTGGGGAACAGGCCACAAGTTGAGAGCCATTTTTCCTGCTACAAGCGTGTGCGTGTAGTCAAACAGGTTAATGTTGCCCCAGGCCAGAGGACAGTGTTCCTGGAATCAATGTATGATAATGATCAGGAAGTAAACAACTGGAGGCTATGGTATAAAAGAGGTGTGCATTCTATATGAAAGGAAACACTTCATTTGAAAATAAACTGCAGGCCTATTGAATTATTATAACTAATACAGAATTTTACATTTCTATTGACTGGATGTTCACCTCTTTAGCTCCTTTCCTGCCTTTGACAGAGCAGATTGAGAGACAGAGCCGTGCAGCTCGAGGGACGTCTGGAATGTACATGTCGTAGGTCAACCACTCGTTCCACCTGTGAGACCCAGAAACAGTGCATCTTCCTTATCACTTTGCCCGTGTAAAGCTAAATTAAACAACAGCCATCAAACAATGCTTTCACTCAGTACAGTACCGTGGGTTTGAACAGGGCACCCGCTGAGTGTTGACATTGTCACACAGCTGCTCTCCTCCATGGTATATCCCAGTGCGGACATAGATCTACAGCACAAGCACATAACAGTGGCTCGAGAAATGGATTCATAGAATTAACATTGTGTAGCAATGACAGCAGCGGTAACAGCATTGGTGGTAGTAGCAGTAAACACTTGCTTCTTAAATTGTACAGTTTATATTGGGCTTAATATCAGGCCTGTTATTTCTATGTAACAGTTATTTGTTCAGTTAGTCTATATTTACCTTATCAATATCTCTAATGTTGACATTGACGTAAGTGGCGCACAGTATCCTGATCCGCAGTGTTCCATTGATTGTCCATAGAGACTTAACGGCCGTTTCCCCATTCATGTACGGCGTAGCTGTGGATATTCTCCTTGCATATGAGGGCATAGTGAAATTGTCCATGGGCAACTGCGAATAAAGGCTGTCTTTTGCCATTAACATCAGGTTGGGCATCCGTCCAAGCATGATACAGCTGCGCACATACTGTTAACGACAAACAAAGTGACATTTTGAGGTTTTGAATTACATTATGTATTTTTTTAAATCCATTAGTACCATTTCTGTAATATGAATGTCAACATTATAGGATTTCAAGCCATCGCTCCTATTGACACTGATGTGTCTTTTCCTTCATCAGCAGATTTTACAGATACTGCATGTATATCATATATCGAAAATGTCACTTAATCTCATAAATGTCAAGCATATTGGGGACGGGGGGGAAATGTAAAGTGAATACAATAGCATCAGGTGCAGTCAATAAATTAGATTACCTTGTACTGGCTCAGGGGGTATTTCTCCAGTAAGTATTCATCACAGCCACACACTTTGAGGATGTACTTTCCCTGATACTCCTGCACACACATCTTCAGCTGCTCCGGGGAGAGCAACATGCTGCGTGTCTTTTTCCGGATGGCTTCAGCTATGACCTGCTCTGGTACATAGTCATGGTTGATTTTGAGAGTGTATTTCTGCTTATCATTACTGGGTGACACGATCACCCATATTACAACAATGATTTGACCTAAAAACAACATTAAAGTTAGTCACAGACAAACATATTTTAGTGAGCCAAACTTGACAACAGCTTGTACAGTATTATACCTTTGTCAAGCTTGTTATAAATGTGCCGTGGAAGCTCAGGAGATGATTCCACATTAGGAGGATAGACGTAGAGGGCTCGACAGTGGGGTCCATTACTGTCCCTGAGGTCGACTGCCTCTTTACAAACATTTAAGATGTTCCTCCTGAAATCCTGAACCTCTGGGTCTTTCACTATATCAAACTCACAGATGGGCATGCCTATTGCGAAACCTACATGGAAAACAAACGCTGATGAAGACCATTACATTTAAATGTACAACCACAACATTACTGCACAATAACGCACCAATTTCTCTGCTCAAGATTTTCTCCTCCCTGTTACCAACAGGCTCAATGACTTTGAGAAAGGGCTGAAAGAGCCTAAGATCACACAGTCTCCGAGTTTCATCATAAAACTCTTCCCGTTCAGCTTCCTGAGTGACGCTGACAAAGATGTAGCTGCTCTCCTCCTGGAGCAGATGGTGCAGAGGATATTTCCTGGCTTCCTTAAAAAGGTCATGCTTGACCGTGATCAATGTGGCTTCCCGGAGGCACTCCAATGAGAGGATCATGCCATTCGGTAACAGACAGTCCACATGGATGCTGGGGGGCATCAAGTGCATGCCCCATAATTCTCCTGAGGAAGGCCTGGGAGGCATGGTTCTGCCTGTAGTCCACTCTTTTCAGAGCCAGAGGATAAGAAATCAAACTTTTTAACCAACTGAAATAAAAAACACACACAGATACGCCACTGTTAAATAGTGAAGAAGTACCACTGGTCACTCACTGCAATAAGATGTATGTCCTCAATATAGAGCTAACAGAAGATCACAAATGAAATGCAGCATGTGAGTGTTTATTGAGGTCATTGAGTGCAGGGCGCTAACTTGAAACTTCCTTAACCTAATACTCCTCCCTACAACAACAAACAACTTTAACTCTACAACTGTGGAGGCCAGGATTAACGCTGCTGCCGCGGTTGTGAAAGGACGGGGTGTTTGTTGAAACCATGTTATTGAGCCAACATTTTATTACCAAAACAACAAGCAAATTGTTATTGACAAGCCAAGACGTGGTGAAGGTTCTCCCACGCCAGCATCGCGGGACTGACAAAAGGCTCGCTGCTAAAAAATAAATAAATAAAAAGTAAAGAGTTAGCGCTTGTTTCTGAGCTCTCACTAGCAAACTTTACAAAGCTCATAAGATAAATGCCATTTGTGGTTTTAAAATCGCTACGCATCCATAAGTTCTGGTGTTAAAAGTGTATGTCCCAAAACTTTGTAATGATATAAAGTCGCTTCAGCTGGGCCTGACTCAACATACTAACATACTAACAATGCAAAACACGAAAACAAACATAAAGCTACCTTGGTCAGTTAGCTAACGCCACCGGTTAGCTCGGAGCTAGTCTGCCAGCACCATCTCCGTGTTACAGTCCTTAGCCGTGGCTAATGGTAGCATGAGAGTCCCATTCGTGCCGTGCACAGCTCCAGCGGTGCGGACAGGTCCCGACCTTAATCCATCCCGCGGCCGGGCTGGGGTCAGGGCCGCCCCGGCTTACGGTTCAAATACGCTGCTAGCTCCTAGTGGTGATATCGGAAGTCCAAGGAAGGATGAGTCTGTAGTAATACTTCATGATGATCCGTACTGTAGCCGATATTGGCTAGCTCCACTCGGTTAGCCCACAACCAGATGGCTGTGCTAGTTGCTCCTCATCTCGGCCCGCCCTCCCTCGGCCCTGAGCAGAGAGCGAGAGCGGGACAGTCTATGAGCGGGACGGGGCAGAGACCATACTAGACTGTCAAAAATAGGACAGGACTGGGGAGTTCACAGGAAGTGTTTCTGCTTAAACATATGCTTAAGAATTAACACCAAAACCACACGAGATAAACAACTGTATGTACATGTTGTTCTTCTCTTATCAGGATTTATTATGCACTGATGTATTGGGAGGTACTGCGTCCTCTATCCGACCTGAGCCCCAAATAAAGCACACGTTTTTCAGAATAAGCTGCACTTTATTTTGGTCATTTCTTCATAGCCATACAGAACAATGCATTCAAGGTGTCATTGACACAAGTCCACTACAACATTCATTAAGATATTCTTGTAAACAACACCACATCGGATACATGTGGACCATAAATCTTTGCGGTAATGGTGTGAGTGTTAAGCACAGTCCCAACTCAGAACATTCAGTTCACTGTATAAACATCCTCACTGCTCTGTGAGAGTCAGCTGTTCCACATATCCCCTATGAAGTGGAAAGTTTACAAGAGGTCACAGCAAGGGCACTTAGTTCAAACAATGTGTCATTAAAGCGTTTACGACTCCTCCATGTCCATTACTTCTTGATCTTTCCAATCTCATCGCACAGGCGGGAGAGGTACTGTGTGAGCTTGACCATCAGGATGATCATAGCCCCTCCTGTGAGCATGCATGAAGGCCAGAGCAGCGAGTGGAAGACGACACTGTTGTCATACAGGCGGGTCAGCAACACAGCATCCTGCAGCTCCAACGGGTCGTGGAAACAAGGGACCTGCTGGTTGACCTTGAGACGCTCCGAAATGTTGATGATCATAGAGTGCATTGCCAAACTGTCCCTCTGGCACCGGGGCACGTAGAAGCACTGCAGAGAGAAGAACACACTGTGCAGTAAATCCTGTTGAATTGCCTCGTGTATGGATTGTGCTCTACAACAAAAACTTGCCTTGTACACATTAGTATTTTTATTTTACTATAGCAATCAGCTTTGAAAAGAGGCCAAACATATTATTAGAATTTTTCTTAATTGTAATATAGAATCAGAATAATACAGTACGTTCAGATAATACTTTCATAATGGGTAACAACTCAGCACTGTTAGCCCTTTCTGGTCAAAAGTCTGGATAGCCTATGGGCATCAGGCATGAATGCACACTAGGAGGGTGATTTACCATAGTAACTCCAGATTATAGGTGACAAACTTGTATTTTACACATTGTAGGCTATGTTCCTCATATTGAAACAAAGTCTTTTGTGTGTTAGGCGAATGCAGCTTACACTGATGATTCCATGCATACAAAAACGTGAATGTGTATCATTATTTTCTAGAATTGAAAAAATGTAATCTGCACTGCAAAAAGTATTTAACTAGATCAGTATAAACATCTCAATTTGAGCATAATAATCAAAATTTTCGTTGTTTTGACTAGTTAAGTTCTTGGGCATTTGTCCTAGATTATTTCACTTGTTCTGAGATGTTTCTGACTCGTTTCGATACATTTCGTCCTTATTTCAGGTCATTTTCTTTGCCAATGGGGTAAGAAAATTGGTCTTATCTCATTGGCAATTTTACTTTCTTATTTCAAGCGAGATTTACCCTAGAACTGGTCTGAAATGTCCTCAAACAAGCAAAGTAAACTTGGTCCGATCAGGAAAAGTGTCTAAATGAGTGAAAACCGCTCAAAACAAGATACATTTCCTCAATTCAAGTCATTTAAGCCAATGCTTGATATTTACTTTTTGTAGTGTGAAGGCAGATGGAAATTTCTCATCAAGAAATACAATAACTTTTTTTAATGAGCAAAATCAGTGATTGAAGTTTAAATACCCTTTCCCTGTGTTATGTTTATTATAGTAAATTCTGACTGATATGTAGTAAACCTAGTGCGATAGGGTTAATAGCTAAGGAAAGAGTTTTAACCTCAGTGCTGGCATCCTGGGTCTCTTCATTATGGAACAAGCGGCTGACACGTCCTGTGCTATTGATGCTGACGTACACTTGTAGACAGGGATACTTGGACACTCTCCAGCAGTCAGAGCCACAGCTGTAGGAGCAGTTCATGTTGGTCGTCACAGTGGAGTTTAACACCAGGCACACACCCTCCTCTGTCCACACACTTTAATGACACATACAAAAAAAAAAGAAGAAAACAATTTCAGGATGCATAAACATTTTGATCACATTTTAGAAAGAGAATGAGTGTACCTGTCTGCATAAGAACGTAATGTAGTAATCCCTAATACAAAGTACATCATGACCGATGACAGGATCATTCCCAAGCCCAGAAGAATCGCGCGGTCCTCCCCAGGCTTCAAAGCAGTCTCTGTGTTTTTCTTGTCCAATAAATCCACCTCACGAAACTTTTTATAAAATGATCTGATGCAAAAAAAAAGTTCCCTTTAAAGTAAAAACATCCGACTTGAAAAAACTTAAATATTTACCCTCTTTCATTTCCTCTGGCTCCTCCGCCTCCTCCTGAGTTTTTTGCCCCAGCCACAAAGAACATCCTTCGAGAGGATCCACTTCTCCTGTCGCTTGCTGATCCAGAGCGTAAGGACTGTTGGAAAGACCTGCCAAAAATACACAACTTTAGCAGGCAAAACCTGAAAATACAAGAAGCTGTAGCCATATATTCTACCTTTGGTGCATTATTGCAACTTAACATACAAAAAAAAAAAAGAAAAGAAATCAGGCAGTGCAAGTAAATTGGTCATTGGTTACAGTAGGATGTTGTGAAGTAGAAAGACTCTAGGCTCACCAGCACCAAGCAAACACAGCATTTTGCACACAAAGACAAGCTACAGAGAGTAAACAACAAGATTGATAGTCACAAATAAAAGGTGTTAATGCTGATGAGGCATACCTGGTGCTCAGTGCAGTAACAAGGTTCCTGTCAACACCAAGTCATTGTGCTGTCACCTCCTCACGGTCCTGTTCAGCCCGGTTCAGCTCCTGCGAAAAAAACAAACTGTATTCAATATATCCTGTCATAGCAAGAAGAAGAAGAATACAGCATAGGCAGCCTTTATGCAGGATCCGCTTCCTTTATTCAAGATTGGTATTGGCAAAAATAAAGAAATAGGAATATCTTATGCCCAATAGCCTTAGTGAAGTAAAAAATAAATAAATAATAATTAAAAACATTTAAATTAGAATATTACACATTGATATGTAAAATGAGGATTTTTAATATTATACCGTGTTGTATTCAGGTTTGGCCCAGACATATTGCATAATTTGTTAATGATTCTGTGCATAACCAATGTTTCAAGATTATAATATAATAATGCAATGTCTTACTGAATGCATGAAGTATAAACATATGTTAGTATGAACTTTAACTTTCCAACCAGCTGAGCCTGATCATTTGTTTTATTCAGGCCAAGCTGAACAAGATGTTGTCATTTTTGTGGGAGATTGCTGCGGCCTCACCCATGTCCTGGGATCACATTTTTGTTTTTTTACATTTGCCAGAAAGTTCTTCGGAAGTAAGTAATTTCCTTCAGCTGTGGGATGCCCTTATGTGACACAAAAACACACACTACATCTAAATAATATCCATAACCTAAAGCATACGTTGACATTCCACACAATTTTGCATGCATACCAAACCAGTAAATAGCACTTACATAAATTTTACGCTGTCTCGTATCTCCCCAACTTTTCTCCTCCGTCACAGCCCACCATTGACCGGTGTTTCCCAGGAGCTCCGAGTTCCACACATAACGGTATTGATTTCAGCTAAACGTGGACACTCAGACTTTGAGAATGGACGGCTTACTTCACACTTTGCCAGTAGTCTCAGAGTTTAAGGGATCGTGTGGCGAGGTCGGGCTTACAAAGTGAGGTGACTTCCTACCCAATAACTTAAAAGGCATGACCACTGACGTTAGAAGTGATGATATATGGTGCAACAGCCTGACTGGTTGACCTTGTAAGTGCGCTCAGCTACGAAGCCATAAGCAACATTGAACTGACAATGTCTTCAACAGGAAAATGTGTGTATGAAAATACTGTAATAACAGTAAAGGCCTAGTGTCAGATGGCAGCTTGAATGTTTATAACTCTTCATTGTCTCAAATGTATATAGAATTTGGGGTAGTATACAACTAAATCTATTATCATTTGGTCTCACGGTGCAATGCCACAAATTCAAGCTTCATGCAGTACAACCAAATACATACAGCCAAACTTTAGTTTAAGATGTCCTTATATATTTCTAACAACCTCTGCTTTTTCATTCAAGGTCCCAAAACCAAAATGAATATAGCACTGGTCTCAAATGACAGAATTCAACCACATAATTATGGAAGTGGATGTTTTAAAACTTTTTATAGAAGTGAAACGAAACCGTGTTTATGTAAGTGTACCTGATGTTCTCTGGCTGTCTCTGTGTCTGGGAAAGGTTTTGATCCTATACATTTGCCTGCAGTGTTTATTGCAACTCCAGGTTCTGCAGCCCATGTGGCATTCAGGGCCCAGCCTGCTATCAACGCGCTCTTTGATGAAAAATGTCTCGAGATGTATTTCTGCCTCGTCCTTCCAGTGATTATGGCTTTCATGTCAGGTGCTTGGAGTTCTCGCTGCCTCAAAATGCTCTCTATGACACACTATACATCACAGTCAACCACTAGTATCAACTTTCAATTTGATGCATTTTTATTTTCTGTTGCTGTAAGTTGGGAAGAAAGTGCAAGTACTTTCAAATTAATGCCGACTGCGAGTTGATGGACTTAAAGAACAACTAACCCCAAAATCAACTTTTTTTTCTAGCTAAGTTGTATAAATGGGTATCTTATAGTGTTGTCTACATGTATCTGTCACTATTTTAACAATTTAGTGCATATTTGTTGAAATCCTGTCTTTGTGTCCAAAACCGTCTGTGTGGCGCCATCTGCACCTTATCGAGTGCATTACATGCTTTACTGTTGGTTTCCTTCGTGATTAGCTCTGAGCGGGGCGCTTACGTCAGCAGGAGGGCGCCGACGTCAGCGGCCTCTCTTCTGTGGAGTATAAAAGCAGCCCACTCCGCACACGCCCCCGTAGCGAGTTGGAGTTTGGAATAGCGAGTGTCTTTATATCGATTTTCAGGTTTGCGATTTATTAGCGTAGCTTTTAGTTAGATTTATTACATAGCTTTTAGTTAGATTTATTAGCATAGCTTTTAGTTAGATTTATTAGTTTGTCGTAGTTTAGATAGTTATTAGATTTAGTTGTAGTTTAGTCTTAGTGAGAGATTAGTAGCATTTAGCATAAGAATTAGCTGGGTTAGCTGTATTTAGTGTTCTGTATTGTGTAATATTAGGTGTAGTGTTGTAGTCTTGTTTGTTAGGATGGGGAGAAAGTGTAGTGTTGTAGGTTCTCATAGTTCTGTAGGTTTACATTACTTTCCTCAGGACTTAGAAATTAGGCGCCAGTGGCTGCGCGCAATTGGCCTGGGGGAAAACTGCGAACTCCCGCCTCGTGCTGGAGTTTGCAACCAACATTTTGCTTGCGATTCCTTCGCCAACTCCTTGGAGTTTGAGCTGGGCTACAGTAAGGTTCTTCGTTTGAAGAATGAGGCAGTCCCCACCCTTGCTCTTCCACGACTGAGCCCACCGACACTGCTGCCCCGCCAGCAGGACGATTTCAGGCGCCAATCTGAGGTGAGTGAGAATAACAACAACCTAAAACTGCTACTAATGTCATGTAAGTAGAATTTCGATAGTGCACGTTGAAATAGATTGTAGTAGTGTCTCAAACAATGCGGGATCTGGCGTGTAAATAAACTATGCACTGGGTGAGGCTTGTGGCTGCGTGTGCTCCAAGCGGTGCGCCCCGCACTCGTTCACTTGACTTGGGCAGAGGAACAGCAGTCTGCATCCATCAGCTGTCTGGCAACTCTCTAACCCCGCTCAAACAGAGAGCTATGAACCGCATGAGACGGTGAGCTGACAGTTACACCGCTGTATATTATGACATGTGAACTTTTATAGCCTTTTGTAGCTAGCGGGAGTGGCTAATGCATCAGTCTGCACAACAAAGTTACGCTGAGACCGCGCGTAATTGTGCTTGAGACTGAGCACCAAACTAGTCTACATTTTCGCGATGACAGTAGCTTTCATATTTGACAACAGCTGCGCAAAACGTGAGTGCATCTACAAGCTAACCTATAAAGCTAACGGATAGCTAACATCTAATGTGTGGCTAAACTGACCGGGCAGGTGCCCGTGGCTCCGCGCGCGCTCGTGTGATATGTGATCGTGGTCAGTGAGGGGCGAGAGGGCTGACCACTCCAGGTGGACCGTATGGTTATTGGGTGCTCTGGTGCTGGGATCCATATGTTGGCTTACGTTCACTAATCTGCATTAGACAACAATTAAATGCACTAAGGAAATGTAACACATTACCCTTCTTCTGTAGTGTACATTTTAAAAATAATATGTATTTTTACGTTTTCAGCCAGTGACCAGAGAATTTGGCTGCCAGACTGATCCAGTCATTGTAAGGCATGCAAGTGTCCAGGCCAATGTGAAGCCGAGCAGGCGAAGCAAAGGTGATATCTCTTTTTATTGTTTATACAGTCATTTTATTTCTAAAAACACTCTGTTTTGTGTAAATGATAATTACGGCCATTTTTAACATGTTTGTTTATTTTGTTTGTGTTTTGTACAGCTACTCAAGCCCGGACCGCTTACACAAGCGTCGGTTGTGGTACTGAGGACCTGATGGAAATCCCTCTTCCTGACAGTCCCAGAGCAGCCTCTACACCTTTAAAAAGGAGAAGGTGTGAGGTGTCAGCGTCTGACCCCAGCTTCCACATCGATGACAGTGCCAGCACTGTGAACTGTTCAAGGTACAAAGGAAATCTAGCTTTTTAATAGAAAAAATATATACAGCTTCCTGTTTTTTTGAGGGATGAAATATCCTTTATTTTATATAGCATTCCCACTGAAGTCCCTCCACACAAGGACAAAAAATATATTGTTCACGAGGACCAACTGCTGGAGCTGTTCAGGCGCTGTCCTGTCTGCACTGGTCGCTGTGCTGTGGACACCATCACAGTCGGCACACTGCTTCGGGTCAGTCAACAGTGTCCTCGCTGTGAGTTCTCCAGTCAGTGGTCCAGTCAGCCCATGGTGAACAACATCCCAGCTGGAAACCTACAGCTCTGTGCTGCTGTGCTGTTCACCGGCTCATCGTTTAGTCAGATTTCAAAGGTACAGCACAAATTATTTTGTTTGGATTTTGTTTCCATCTATTATCAGTTGATAACCTATTTTTTCCTTTTATAGTTCTTGAGGGCCTTCAATATTCAGGGACTGTCAGAGCAGTGCTTCTACAGGCATCAGGCAAAGCTCCTCATCCCTACGGTCAACTGGCAGTGGAAGTTGGAGCAGGAGGACCTCATCAGGGAGGCTCTTGAAAGCGGCTCTGTGTCACTGGGCGGGGACATGCGGGCAGATTCACCTGGTAAATACATTTCATTAACATTTATCAGAAGTAAAAGTCAGCTAACGTACAACTTGCATTCGTGTAGGACATTCGGCCAAATATGGCAGTTACACCATGATGAATCTCAGTAATAACAAAGTCATTGACATCCAGCTAGTCCAGGTAATGGAATTCAAGGAATGTTTCAATATGTAATTTGGGATCACTCTGTGCATTTCAGCACCTAATTTATTTTTTGTCTTATTAGAGCAATGAGGTTGGAAACAGCGTGCGCATGGAGAAGGAGGGCTTTGTGCGGAGTCTGACTATGCTGGAAGAGAGGGGTGTCAATGTGGAGGCCATTGTGACGGACCGACACACCGGCGTGCAAAAGTTTTTAAGGGAGGAAAAGAAGGAAATCAGGCACTACTTTGACCCATGGCACATGGGAAAGGGTATGCATTTGGGGAATGCTGTGTAATATTATGGTTATTCTGCATTTAGTAAATATGTATTTTAAACTCTAGGAATTGGGAAAAAAATTGATGAGCTCGCAAAGAGAAAGAGCACCCAGGACGCTGGCCAGTGGAGAAAAAGCGTGGTAAATCACCTCTATTGGGCAGCTTCGACTTCCACCTCGGGACAGGAGGCTGTCGCTAAGTGGACGTCTGTGGCCAACCACATGCAGAATGTGCACACGCACGACAATGCCCTGTTCCCTCGGTGCCTACACGGGCCTCTGGTTGGGGAAGGGTCAAGAGTGTGGCTCAAACCAAGTAAGTTTTGCATTTGTTATCAGTAATACTGGCCCTCTACTCATTGTATTTTATGTACATTTCAAAAATGTAAGGTTGGCATTGTCATTCGAAACAAAAATTGCTTTACAATTATGTCATGGTAATTTACTCTGTAGGCACAGCAGCATGTGAGAGGCTCAGTGACATTGTGTTGGCTCCACGCTTTGTGAAGGATGTGGAGAAAATCAGCCCGGTGTACCACACGTCAACCCTTGAGGCCTTCCACAGCCTGATAATTAGGTTCTCCCCCAAAAGTGCAGGCTTCTCCTTCAGAGGAATGTTAGCAAGGTAATACATACATACATTTAAAAAAAAAAAAATGTTGTGTGAATCTGTACCTAAAAATGTTGTAGGTTGCAAATTGCTGCCCTGCACTACAATGAAAATGCTACAAGGTCACATGCTACAACACTTGAAGGTGTACTGCGGTATGCGATAGTGTACCCAAAGTACAAACGTGGCGACTACACCGTGCGAGCCTTGAAGACCAGAGCTACCTCAGGTATGTCACATTAAAAACAACACAACCAATGCTTTTACAAAGACAAATGTTTTGTGCTTTGTTTACAGTCTATATTGACCAACTAATGGCCCTGCTGTTTGAAAGTGTGGTTGAGGATCCTCTCCCATACCAGGAGCACACAGACAAAGTACCTGTGCCTGAACCACTCTGTGCCCAGTATGAGAGGCCAGACAAGCAGGAGGCTGTGAGCAGGCACAGGTCCAGATTTTTCAAGAGGACATAAGGTGAGCATGTTAAGTTTTGGCTTGATAATTTTGTGTGGCAAATATATTACGTAGATTACATAGCTAGTTTATAATGCTAGACTATAGTGCTAGTTTAGCAAATGTAGAATAAGTAAGGATTAAACAACAAGAAGCTGTGTATTACACAGGTTTACTGCACAACGCAGAGTCAGTTTTTTCAGATGATTTATCTAAAGCGACTTCCACAACAATAGTAGCTTAATTTTTAATCATTACTGTGGAAATTGCTGCAGTGGAGTGATATAGAAGATGATTTTCAGACGAACTGTGCGATTACAGGGAAATAATGCACCAGTTACCATTAGAATTCTCAGATGATTATGGATTGACTGTGGAATATGCATTATTATATTTTCAGACTGGCCTGGCAGTATGGAACAAAATCTTTTCAGAATGCAGACTGTGTTGCCTGAGAGCAGTGGCTAACCATGAACCAAAGTCCAGTGGATGAAAAAAGCCCGTGTATGAGTGGTTTTCTGGATTTTCCAGCTTGAGGTGTGTGCAAGACAGGACTGGCCACTCATTTGAACTGTCATAAGTACCTGTAGGTGAGCACATCACAATATTGCTCAACTCGCATTAAAATTCTAACAAATGTAGCATAGGAGTATTGTATTTTACACCAGTAAGTGGGAGAATCGTTTTTAGTGTTGACCAATAAATGCATTTGTTGACACCTATCATTTTGTTTATATTACTATTTCCCCAAGTGGTTTATATTTCTTCTCATTGAAAACAGTTTTTTGCCTTATTGAGGACTATATTTTACATGTAAATTAGAATGATGCTAACACATCTTGCACGCAAAAATGTATGCTGAGTTGTAACAGACTTTTCTTGTCCATGCAGAGTCAGAGGTGGAGAAAGAGGTGGAGAAAATGCATGCAAACCATTCTTCATGTCCACTGTATGTATCGGATCACACGGTGATGCATTTGATCAGTATATTGATGACAGACTTCCCTTTTAAAGTAATTCATGTCTTTGTGTGTTTTTTAATTTTTTTTATAGCATTTCAATTCACATTTTCAGACGACCTCTCTATCGGGCAAAGAAAGAATGTTTCTGGAAATGGAGGCACATTGGACAAGGACAGTCGCCAACCACATATAGAACGATGGGAGTAAACATGGCAATATGAAGAATTCTATAAGCTGACATGCCACTGGACAACATAGTAGATGAAATCAATGTTCCATGCAAGATTTAATTGTAGACACTGATCAGCAATCCAAGAACAAAATGAAGCCTTTAGCTGTTTCTGTCAGATATTTCACAGGATGGTTTGGTGAGGTAGAACCAGCACCACTTTGTCTCTAGAAGCTGAAAACTTAATGGTGCATGTGTAATTATTTTAGTTGGTATTGCTGGGTTGCAGGTTCTAAAATGTGATGTCACACTCCCCAGTGGGGAGGCAGGAGCCAGTTTTTCATATTAACTGCATTACACTTTCACAAGTTGCAGCCAAAAAAATAAATGTATGAATTACAAAAATGATCACTAATTTCAGTCACTGGGTCCATTATCTTTCTTATACAAGACCAAACATTTCCTCAAAAATGAAATAATTGTACCTCTATATAACATTATAGGCCTTTAGAACACTAACCTGCAACCCAACAACTGTATAGCCATAAGAAGTCAACTTTGTCTCCCGTGCATTGAGAAGACCTGCATGTATGCATGCAGCATACTGTACATGAGCTACTGCTACTTGGTTAATTTAAGCCATCCTGTAGCTCAACTGTGGATGCAAGAATTCAGCTTTACTGCTATGTTTTTAATGCCTTTTCCCCTCAAAACTGTAATTATATCAATCTAAAAGGCGTATCAAAGTTTGATGGATGATCGAGCCACATTTAAAAATTCAGTTCAGTGTGTTCTAGTTCTGATTCCATAAATTAAGTATTAAACAGTCAAGTTCGATATTGTATGGCAAGTATTAATTTAAATTGTATTTGTTCAATTTGTTTATTGCACACATCTAGGTAGACTAAGTGAATAGAGTACCACATGCAGCTTGATCCTCAAATGAAATATAAACTGTCATTATTGATTGATTGATATTGTCGTAGTAAGATTAACAAAAGAAAAATTGCATTGGGTAATTGCAATGTTGTAAAAGCCAGGAAGTACAAAATTAAGTAAGAAAACTTACCAAAAAAATAAGATCTATCATTTTCACTATTTCAACTAAATAAGCATACGTGTAAAGACTTTATTATAGCCTTTACTCATCATTTAGTGGTAGTTCAGTGCGTGTGTTACATTGGTTAAACCTGTAATTCACTAAATGTAGTAATAGAAATGACTTTGTGGACCCAAGAGCCTAATGTTACAGACCCTTAGTTAAGCCTTTAGATAAACATGGATGATTTATCTGCTTTATCTTCAATGACCAACCGAAAACTATTTCTAGGACAGTGTTCTTGCACAATATTTTTTTTTTTATGTGACATGTTTTGTGCACTTTGCTGTGAGAGAAATAAAATAAAGCTTTGTAATACATATAATCAAGTCTCTATACCTCACACATTCTCTGCTTGGGACACTGAGATACATCTGCAATGTTTATGTAGACCACAGTGAAAAGTCTACATCTAAAATAGATCGGTAGATTCTGAAAGTAGCCAGGACAGTTACGTTTGGTCCCTTAGCTGCGATGCTAACATCGATCTTGCTCAATGCTAAGCCGTTAGCTTTGTAAATGACAGCGGAATCACTAATAAAATAACCCCGCGCCTCAGAGCAGTCTCGGGTACAAGGCCGCTGTCTGCCACGATGCCTGTCCTGTGTAAAGAGAGCTGTAGAGCTGTCTCACCATGTTGCTAAATAAGTTAGCTCGCTGTGCTCGAACTTTGTTTACGAGGAGCGTTGCGAGTGCATCGTTAGTCAAATGACTCAGGCCTGTCAATCAGACCCCGAAACCCCTCCCACCCCTCACCCCTCCCGCGTGCCCCTTAGTCCTCCAGGCAACGCCCCTTTTCTGTTGAGATTTTCAAATCTGACACTCTCAGACTGAGCCTCTGGAAGGGGGGGTTAGATACCCTTTAAAGACCTTTTTTTTCCTTTTTTTTTAAGAAAAAAAATGTATGACAAGAAAACAATACACATTTCTAATTTATTCATTTTTTTTAATCTATCTATCTATACTGAGAAGAAAGAAGAAAAAACACAATGCTGAAAGTTGACAAAATGCAGCAAACGAAGGTGTGTGAACATTTACGGGCACAAACAGGCCCAAAATATAGAGGTATCACCTCTATATAGTCAATATGTCCACTTATGGACATATTGAGAGGTATCACCTCTATATAGCAGGTGATACCTATAGTCTTTATAAACAAATCAGTTTGTGAGGGATTTTAGAGCCAGCAGGGACTACTCTCTAAAATAGGTCAACCATATTTACACTTTGTCCCTTCAGTGCCCCATGACCTCTGCTACTGCCTTGTTTCACCACAAATTATCATAATCCCCGGCATCTTTCTAGTGTGTGTGTCTCTAATGTGTGCTCTGTTGAAATAGCAGTACTAAGATGACCACTCAGTCAGGCCCCTACCTCTTGTCCCGTGTAGGCTGTTATTATAATCCACTCTTTGGGTTACAGTTGTCAGCAGTGGCTATTCCAACATACTCTGCACTTGCCGGTATAGCAGCTGGCTACCTCTTATTTAAACTCTTACCCCAAGTGCCAGATGCCAGCCTTAACTGTACAAGTAATATGAGTTCCCTACACAATGCCGTCATGTTTAAAAACAAGGCACAACTGTAACGGCCAAAAATAGCATGTGGGTTTGGGGTTAGCCCTGGGGTGGCCACGTTCATAAGGGCACGGCTGGACTAAACAGCAATAACAGGTATGCAAAATACTTTTGTCTTTGAATAAGAGTTGCTTTGATTGAGGTAATGCAGCATTTGGCCACTAGAGGTCCCCGTAGTCGCAAAAAATGGCAGCTTTGATTTGACTGTAAAAAGATGAGACCCTTTTATTATAAAGAATAAGATTTTTACCAGGTTAAAGCATTGTCACGTTCAAATTTTTAAAATAAGTTTACTTAAAATTGCATGTTTATAATGAGAAAGCAACAGCAATTATTTGCTCCACTGGTTGTTCAAAGTTTAATGTAGAGAAAGTCCTATAGTGTAGTGCAATATTGTGTTTGGGTGTATAAAAGTTGAACATAAGCTTGAGTAACGATTCAAGTCAAGTAAAAATCACACATTTCAAATCACACTTTTGAGTACAATGAGCCTAGGACATTGCTCCAGTGGACAGTTTCGAGTAGGCTACCATAGATTTCACCTAACCAATAAACTGGGCTGGTCCTACAACATCAACAAGAAGGGTGAAAGTCGCCTCCACCGTCTGAGGAGACTGAGTTCATTCGGAGTGAGCAGGCCTCTGCTCAGGACTTTTTATGGTAGCCTTTGCTCTCCACTACGCTGCCGTGTGCTGGGCTCTGGCAGAACAGAACGGGACAAGAAGAGACTGAACAAGCTGGTCAGGAGGGCCAGCTCTGTCCTGGGCTGCCCCCTGGACTCTGTGGAGGAGGTGGGGGACAGGAGGGTATTAGCCA
The DNA here is from genome assembly GCF_951799975.1 of Gobius niger. NCBI lineage: Eukaryota > Metazoa > Chordata > Actinopteri > Gobiiformes > Gobiidae > Gobius > Gobius niger. The sequence continues at coordinate 18,123,308 of NC_136864.1, forward strand.
AGCTCACCTCCATCATGAACACCTACCACCCACTGCACGGGACTGTAGAGGAGCTGAGCAGCTCTTTCGGTGGAAGACTGAATCATCCTCAGTGCAATAAGGAGCGCTACTGTAGGTCTTTCATCCTCACTCCTCTCAGACCCTACTTTAAAGTAACTCATGTGCAATAACGTCTATGCAAAACCATGTGCAATATGCACTAGGACCGTAAACTTTGCACTACGTTGACATTTTCACACTCAGATTCTTATATTCTGAATCTGAATCTCTTTGTGTTCTTGAGAGCTGATGTAACGTTTAGTTTCAAATATAGACCTAAAAATATCGAATTAAAATTAGCATTAACTTTATGGCCATACCGCCTTTGCTCTGCCCGATCCCGACTTGGATGGGAGACCATTTCAGCCAGGCAGCCTGGTGAATGTAAAGTGTGAGAGTGAGTGGCTGGTGGTGGTCACTGGTCGGAAGGGCCGATGACGCAAATACCCCAGGGCATCTACCCCAGGGCAGCTGTGTGAGCAGGTTGTGTAGAAATAAAATAACAGATTGAAATGATGATGTAAGGCTGTTGTTGTTGTTGTTGTTGTTGACTTCTCTAGTCTGAATGACTGAGCAGAGCGGAGAGGGTGTCATAATCCACAGTGAGTAAAGACCTACCACGCCAAAATGAGCCGGGAGGGGGATGGGAGAGGGACGCTGTTTGTTATGACTGCTGCTGGTGGGGGTGGCGCTCTCTGCAACCAACTTTCCAAGGGCGAAGGGTCCATATTATTTTTCTCTTTAAGCTGCATTTATGGAACTGGAGGGAAAAAGAAAGGAATATAAACTTACCAGAGGCAAGCGTTTGAGAAATAGCAAAGATCACACCTTTCCAAACACAGATGCAAATATCAATACTTAGGATAAAAGTCCAAATTGCTGCCAACTAGAACTGTCGTTAGACGCAATATGCGCTAATGTGTTTTTACACATATGGAAGTAGTATATATGTTTACATGTAGTAATTTAGTCTACCACAAACGTTAACATTTATGAACAGAACAATACTAAAAGATTCGTTAAAATAACAGTAGTTTTAGTTGCTCATTTTCTCATGTCTGGTCACTGAGCTGTGGCGAGTGTCTCTGGAGCCGATGCGGGCTCTTACCGCCTGCTTTTAGCATTAATTTTATATCTATCGGTACTGCATATATTTGCAAAAAGCGGTAAAATTACAACTTAAAAGAAAATATGATATATTGTAGTTCCTAGAGTAACGGAAGATATCATCCTTAAAAATCACTGACCAAAGTAGGTATGTAGCAAACATGTAGCAGGTCTGTCATTAGCTTGGCATGCTAGGTTTAGCTGCTAATGTTAGCAGGTTTAATTTGATACCAATTGTTGTAATAAAGTACACGTTAGCTCACAGAAATAAACAATAGTCATTCTAATTAATTGATAGGTGGAATTAAAAGCGTTGGCCGAGTTGTGCCCGCGCTCAAAGCATGAACTTTCATGTATAAAATCTGAATTGTTAACAGGACCATGCCTAAGTGGCGTGTGTGATGAAGGATACGGCTACAGGGCAGCCGATAGGCTAACTCCACTGAGCTAGCTCCTAGTATTGCTAACTAGGCTTATTTTAAATCGCTTTTTTGTGCTGTTTCCTTTTGTGCGGTGTGTGTGTGTATGTAAGTGAATGCGGTTGCATGTGTGTCTTTTTTTTTGCTCCTCAAAACCAGATTAAGTTCAGTATAATTTTCTTCTTTTGGTGACAGCTGACATGTGGACAATTGTCAGACAGCCTTCACGGTTTATCAGTTGAACGTGCCAGATTTCCCCCCGCACAATTACATGCATGTGCATAAAGTAGAATAAGTTTTAGTTCACATAACGTTATACTATATGGACAACAGCATTGTGATTGAGTGGGCTAATCTGGTTGAACGGGCATAAATTGGATGAAGGCGGTCAGGAGGATTCAGACTTGGTAGTTAGTGACATGATGTCAATGTGTTATTTATTATAAAGCAACTGCATGTTAATTCAGTTTTTTGTCTTGTGCAAATAATTGCCTGTTGCTATCTTCTCTCTAAATTCTCTATTGGGTGTGTAATTGCTGTAATTTCAGTGTTACATTTACATTTTAATTCATCCCAGACAAATATTACACTGCTGCATGCTTTAGATATTTATTGCCAAATTTCTTCACCTCCTTTTATTGTAAGTGGACACACCCTCTATTGTATCGCTCATGTGTCTTTGTACAGCTTCCTTAAGATGTGCTCTCTTGTTTACTCGTCTCAAAATGTATTTCCTGTGTTTGTTAAGATTTATATGGAATGAAACATTAATTTTTTATGTTCGTTTTGTTTTGTTTCTCTTCAGGGGCAACAATTCACACCGAAGAGACAAATCCTATGGCAGGGATTTGAAAACCTCTTGATCACATGGGTAGTGTATTGCATTCTCACAGATAATTACGTTTCCACTAAAGGAGCCGTAGCGTTTTAAATAAACTACTGTCATATATATAATTTATTAAGGTTAAAACCACTCAATTGCAAATGTTAGAGCAAGATTGTAAAATTGATGATTTCACAATGAAAGCATTTTGTGTAAAGAAACTTGACAACCAGCCCTTTTTTTGAACAAGTTGTCATTTTGAGGGCTTACAATAAGATGAAGCCAGTAGATTTAGTCATTGATGGAGCTCATCTGGCAAATAACAATAATGTTGATTGTTAATTGTGGATAAAAGTACAAATAATTGTGCTGTTGAACATTTTGTGCTAATTTGTTGACTAAACTGTCATTATTTCCAACAAAAATAATAATGAGGCAAAAGGTGCATGTACTGCCTTTGTTTAAGCTCTAATATGTAGGTCAGTCTCTGTGTTCTTAATAACCACTTCTCTGGTTTCCATGTGTGTACCACTTGGGTGAGCTCCTAGAGTAACGCCTGGCTCGATGCCCTCCATGTCGTGTCTCTTACTATCTATTTATGTGACTACAGAATGTTAATGCTCCAGAGAGACGATGATCTCTTTAACTGTACAGCTTTATATGATTGTCACAAGCTCTGGCTCTGCCCCTCTTTGCAGGCCCCTCTCCTGTGCTGACCCAATGGTTTGATCACCTGGACTCAAAATGAGCATCAGCAGCGATGAGGTTAACTTCCTGGTTTACAGATATCTGCAGGAGTCAGGTAGATATTTATTTTTGTATTATTGATTTTATACCAAACCTTTGGTTTGAAATGGAAATTCTTTATTATTTCCTTCTAGGCTTCTCCCACTCTGCATTTACTTTTGGCATAGAGAGCCACATCAGCCAGTCTAACATCAATGGAGCCCTGGTGCCCCCTGCTGCCCTTATATCCATCATCCAGAAGGGTCTGCAGTATGTGGAGGCTGAAGTCAGCATCAATGAGGTACTGCACTAACACCACATTCTCATTTATTGACCCTCTATACATTGATGCATTGGGTAGCTGTTTAGACAGAGCTAAACAATTAAGCAAATTCACAATTTCTTGATCAAAACACTGACCTCTGTGAGACTGAGCCTCATTGGTGTAACCCAGGGTAGTGTGTGGGGAAAACGCATTGCTCTTGGTGCTGAACTTTGTTAAAACGAAAACAAATAAAGGCATTTACAATTTAATGGTTCTATAATGGCAGACTGTGTGTTCATGTTCCTCATAACCCCCTTGTGTGCAGGATGGGACATTGTTTGATGGGAGGCCTATTGAGTCCCTGTCTCTCATCGATGCCGTGATGCCAGATGTGGTCCAGACCAGGCAGCAGGCATACAGGGACAAGTTGGCAGCGCAGCAGCAGGCAGCGGCTTGCAGTGGGTCGCAGGGAGGCGCCAAGAATGGGGAGGGCACTGCAAACGGTGAAGAGAATGGATCGCACACTTTAGCCAGTAAGCTATCCCAAACGTCACAAAACAAAAAGCATAACTGTATGTCAACCACATACACCCTTTCATTGTGCTTGGCTGTCCTAAATAGACACATAGCTTTCATTATAACTTAGTATAAGATTGTTTCTTTTCTTTTTTCCTTTTCTCAGATCACCATTCAGAGATGATGGAGGTGGATAGAGATGTGGAGATTCCCCAGAGTAAAGCCATGGTTCTGAGAGGTCACGAATCTGAGGTTTTCATCTGTGCCTGGAATCCAGTCAACGACTTGCTCGCATCAGGGTCAGTGACTGTAACTTAAGCAGCTCCCTTTCTGCAATGTTCTCCCTTTATAATGAGGCTGACTATGAGTGGAGAAACAAGTCAAATCAAGTCAGAATGCAATATAACTATGGGCATTTTGAAGGGGGTCACAGTGGCGAAAGGCTAACAATGTCTGGTTCGATGTATTGTTCGTCCAGGTCTGGAGACTCAACTGCTCGTATCTGGAACCTGAGTGAGAGCAACACAGGCGGCTCCACTCAGCTGGTTCTGAGGCACTGCATCCGGGAGGGAGGCCAGGACGTACCCAGCAACAAAGACGTCACCTCACTCGACTGGAATGTGAGTGCACAAGGCAGTTCCACTTACTTACTGCGGTTTGTGACTAGTGTGTACTCTATATCCATGCAAAGACTCGTGCAGGTTACAGAGTGTTAAACGCTGCAGTGTATTGTGTTATTTGAATTGATCTGTATAGTGCTGATCTAATGTTTATACATTGGCCCAGAAACTTATGCAAAAAGATGACCCTGTTCCTTCATCAACACCTGCAGTAGTATTTTGCTTTATTCATGCTTAGTAATCTGGTGTATTTGGGTTGTTACTTCTACTGCAGAAGTGCTTCAATCTGTATTTCCTGGATTTTGTTGCACAACAGTTAGACCCAGCCTTGAAATATCCTCCACATTTTCAGATCCCTAAACCTTCTGCTGCCTACAGATGGCGCTTAAACCAGAAAATAAGATGCAAGTTGACACACTTCATGATTTGTCCTTTCCATGCACTGAAATGATTTAATGTTTTAATGTCACATAAAAAAATCAATGCCATTTATCCAAAAGCAGGTTTATAAGCCATGCTTATGTAAGATATCTCCACTTTAAATGTAATATTTTGTTCATCATAGAAGTAGCGTCGCACAATAGTGACATAAGTAAAATTTATACTTCTAAAACTGCTATCATACATCGTGGTACTCATTCGTTGAATTTGTACAATATTAAGAAAGAAAAGAACTCCAAACCATTAAACTGCTCTGTGCTGACCTCCGTGAAGTTGGCCCCGCACCAAATGGCAATTTACATTGAAACAGTGTTCATCATAAGAGCTGGTTGGTTCAAATGATAAATAAAAACCTTCATTGCCTTAAAGTGGTTATGTTATTACACTAATTAAAATCACAATATCAATTTGATATAGAGTTCATTCTTAATCCTTCCTAAGAGAAATGTATCATTTATTGTCACCCATTTCTTTCAGAGCGAGGGCACGTTGCTTGCCACAGGATCATATGATGGTTTTGCAAGAATATGGACAAAAGACGGTAAATTCAGTTACTTAATTATAGTTATGAACAATCTTAGTATTGAACTGATTTCATTATGCCATTTTTTCTGTTGTAGGTAACTTGGCTAGTACTTTAGGGCAGCATAAAGGTCCTATATTTGCGCTCAAGTGGAATAAGAAAGGAAACTTTATTCTCAGTGCTGGTGTAGACAAGGTGAGGAATGCATATGTTCTTATGGTCCAATGATAAAATCAGTTTGGGCTGTCGTCATTGTGAATGCAGTAAAGTATGGAAAAAACACTAATCTTGTGCACACAGACAAAAATGAAGCTTTAGCCGAATTTTACCCTTAAGAATATTGTAATAAAAGTGACACTTCTTGGGCAGTAGCACAAGGATAAACTGAAAGCTGACACAACCTGATTTTCCTTACTGCTCTTTTCCGCTCCATCAGACTACAATAATCTGGGATGCTCACACAGGAGAGGCAAAGCAGCAGTTCCCGTTCCATTCAGGTGAGTGATCAATCAGTGACCACATATTTGTTTTCTATCTGCTATATTAAACCTTAATCAATCCTTATGGCGACTGTTATGGCTGTCTCAGTGCCTGGGCGTAATCATTTCCAATTCTCAAATTATGTCCCAGAACTCCACTTTTAAACTTATAAGCAACATTGAAGAAGCTAATCAAATGTAGCACATCCTTCCCACAGCTCCTGCTCTGGATGTTGATTGGCAAAGCAACAACACCTTTGCCTCATGCAGCACAGACATGTGCATACATGTGTGTAAACTGGGCCAAGACAGACCAGTCAAAACCTTCCAGGGACACACGGTAAGGCACTGCTTTGATGTGAACAGCCACCTCTGTTAGTTTTGTTTTAACTATTAATGTGTTGGTTATGTTCTCTTTATAGAATGAAGTGAATGCCATCAAATGGGATCCAACAGGCAGTTTGCTGGCCTCTTGTTCTGACGACATGACACTGAAGGTCAGATAAATATGAGACATCATAGCCACAAGTTGTCATGAAGCTGATTTGTAAGGTTAATTTCTCTTGTGTTTAGATCTGGAGTATGAAGCAGGACACATGTGTCCATGATCTCCAAGCCCACAGTAAAGAAATCTACACAATCAAGTGGAGCCCCACAGGCCCCGGGACCAACAACCCTAGTGCCAACCTCATGCTGGCCAGGTAAGAACACGTTTTTTTGTTGCTAAAAATATAAATGTTCATCTTCTGATCAAATGTTTTAACATTACGGCAGTAACGGTACATGTGAGTAGTGTATTGACGCAACAATGTTTTTTTGCACTTTAAAGTGTCATGAAAAATCCTGGTATTGGTAAATTCCAGGATTACAGGAAAAGTAAACATGACAGTGTTGTTTTTGCACTCACATTGAAGCGCTTGTGTAGCACATTAATAACCAGCATTTAGGCATTGTTTTTAATAAGATGACATATTTTTAATGAAATTATATGACCTAAGGGCTGTCATTTCCGGCCTTGCTGGCCAAAGTGATCGGCCAAAAAGGTCCGTCTTAACCCCTTATTATTAACATACTGTTTATATTTTATCTGACTAGATTTCCTGTCTTTGTTAAACTAAGCACTTGACACATAGTACTTATCTAATGCCCATTGTCTCCTTGTCTGTGCCAGTGCATCCTTTGACTCCACAGTTCGTCTGTGGGACGTGGAGCGGGGTGTGTGCACTCATACTCTGACGCGGCACCAGGAACCCGTCTACAGCGTTGCCTTCAGTCCGGACGGGCGACACCTGGCCAGCGGCTCCTTTGACAAATGTGTTCACATCTGGAACACACAGGTCCGAACTATTTAGAACATTTGCCTCTCATTAGTCTCTTTAGTGATTAGTTGAAATGTATATTGTCAAACTTGCCTCATGCATGTCCATGCTTTAGTGCCGTGGTTCTCAACTGGAGGGTTATGGAACCATTTTCAGCGGGTCCCATGCCTTTACTAAAACTTGCTGCCAATAAATTGTTTTGAAAGCTTTTGAGTAAAGCTTTTGAATTACTTAGACATTGATGTGAGGAATGACATTATTTTGACATAATATAACAGGGTCAAAATGCTTGCTATTATTAGTTAAATGAACCAGTTGAGAACCACTGTACTGTAGTACTCGAATCCCAGAGACCCTTGGACCAAGCTTTTCAGTTCAAAGTTAGTTAAATACTATTGAAATTCATAGGAGGGTGCGATGAGTGAACATTACTTGGAAAATAATAAAACTAAGGGTAGGTTATAGTGACATGACTTGGATTCGACCCGAGCTAGTCCTTAGTGGCTTAGACTCAAACACAATCTCTCAAATGTTTTTCCTTTTTTTTGTCATCATAGATGCACTGTCCTCATGCTGTGGTGTGTTAAATGACACAAAGTTCAGTTAGTCTAATCCGTGTGCCTGCTTTTCTGTAGACGGGGGCGCTGGTCCACAGCTACCGAGGGACAGGAGGCATCTTCGAGGTTTGCTGGAACGCCACAGGAGACAAAGTTGGAGCCAGCGCATCTGACGGATCTGTAAGTTTGTCTTAGGAAATTTTCAGGGCTGCAAACTTGCCACCTTTCGGCAGGGCTCACATTAACTGGCGCCCATGAACGATGACTGTTCACCGCACGAATGAGGCCATATCAGCGCCACAACAGCCCTGCTCCAGTAGCCTGGCATTCAGAATAATACACAGAGGGAATGCCGGTCTGGGCAGGATACCCGCTTTTACCGTGGCTGTCAAACTCAAACGAGCTTGTGCAATCCATTTTCTTACTATGCAGTCACATGTTCGCAAGCAGCGTCACATTTCGGATGCGGAAGTCCACTCAATCACAATCTACGGGCGGCGCACAGGAGAGCCGAGACTTTTTTTCTATTGACACAGAATAATAACACTATTGATTGCTCTTCGCTGATTGGTTTACTCCGCTTCCTGTTTGATTACGTATGTTCCGCTCTAGAAATGTATTTGACTCTAACCAGACTCAATCGCTGGTACAGCGGTGAGTCTGGATTTTTCCAGACAACTGCTCCAGTCCCTGTGCTGTTGGCGCTGGCGAAAATAAGGACAATAAGCTCTAAATTCCTTGGGGGGCTCCAAACCATACTCTAACCCCTGCTTCGACCTTTTTCACCATGCCCAAGTTTGCAGCCCTGATTTTACTTTTGAATTAAAAATCACTGTTTGCATGTGTAAAGTTGACAACATGTGGGCAGATAGTTAGTAGGCTCTTGGAGGTAATAACATCATGTTTGATCTTCTTAGGTTTGTGTATTAGACCTGAGGAAATGACCCTGGCCTGGGGGAATGTGTACATAGCCCAAAGGACGGACTGCTCTGCCTGTGTGTCACTGCTGTAGTCCCATCTGACCATGGTCTGTTTTAAAGCTCAATGGAAGTCCCCCGTGTACACTAAAGACTGGACTGCTTCAATTCTACATGCATTCAACAAATGAGAGGTGTGTAGGGACTTTAAGAACTGTCACTGACCAAGAGAGCACATTTCAATGTGCCCATTGAAACAAACTCGTCAAAACCAAATCACACTCTTGGATCCCTCATGTAACTTTGTTGGTGTGTGCATATTGCATATGCCAACCCTGTGTCCGGTAAGCATTGTTCTTTTACCTTTGGATTTTACATCGTCCTCTGATGTTGGCAAGACTGTAGGGACTTTTCACCAACATTGGTTCAAAGCATACTGTATGTACTTAAGAGCTTCTCAGAATGAAAGGAGGTGGTCCTTTTTGTATTGGACTTTACTACGACAATATTCATTTAGTGGTAAAGTGTCCTATTCTCAACGTTTTATCCTCAAACTTAAGAAAGGTTTTTGAACATCAGGTTCTTGGTGGTTCTTGGGCCTCTGAGTAGAGACTGCTCCTGTCTCTGACGCCGTAGATGGAGATGTGTGAATGATTGCAGACATGCAGTTTGAAAACTGATTCAAAGAGTAATTAGGTGGGAGTAGGTCCTGAAGGTAGACCTGTCACGGCATCTTTAATGACAATTTATTGCCACTGTTTTGCATATTTCTTCAGTTATTGGCTGGTTGCAAACCAGTGCTGAATGATAATCAGACTAGGCTGCTCATATTGTGCCCTTTTTCAAGCTTGGTCATTAAACATGAGACATTTCTACCTTACATTTAAAGCTGAGGACTGTTTTATTGTAAAGTCCACAGCCTTCACGCCCTGTCACATTGTTGCTCCTATGGTTCGCCATGCCTGTCAGGTGGTTAGATTACCTCGTGCTCTATGAAGACAGGCCGAGGTCGGGCCTATGCACATAAATACACATGCAGTTTTTGAACTTGATGTTTTTAAGGCAGGTCTGTGCTGGTTGTCTAACAGGGTGAAGCCATTGACTTGAGGCGTATAACTTCACATAACAAGGTTATCTGCATATTCAACATATATCTGTGCTATTACAGCAGACTCTTCTGTACCCCACTCATAGGGGGGGCTTAGTTTTACTGTTCATAGTAGGTCAAAGGATGGTTGGAAAAAACGGCTTGTTCTCATCCATTACGGAGGAGTGTCTTTTTAGTTATAAAATACCATTGAACAGTCATAGCCAAGCCAATGAAGAGCTGTCTTCAAAGTGAGGCTTCCTTTTGCACTTTAGACTATAATGGAGAAACAGGTGTGTTTCTCTAAGCCATCACACATGGGATCCTCAAAGCTCAGCCAGACACGGCTGCAGCTTCACATTCACTGCATCCGGCTGTACCTGAGGTTTCGCTCTGAATGTCACTTGTGTTCACATATTTTGTACTAGGCTGCTTTAATACAGCAGTTGGACTGTTCTACATTTTGAAATAATGTCTATGACAGTCGAATGGTATTTTATAATATATTGTTTTTAGACAAACTTTTTACACTTCATTCAAGTGTGCTTGCTATCTTTTTGTTCCTTCTGAAAGTACTAACGTTAATTCTATCTTTGCTATGTCAGAGAGCCCTTCAAGATTTTGTATTCCTCAAAACCTTTATAATTCCGGTTTATTTGTAACTATCAATTCAAATTACCAAATAAAATTGGGTTTTAGCTGTTGATGTGTGATAATAAGACATGTAAATACCAATTGGGAGGTTTTTGTGTTGTCTTTCCCCTCATCTTTGTTGTACTCACTCAGCTGATCTGATCTCAAGGTCTAGAATAAAATCTATTTTGATAATATCAGTGGAATGCATTTAATTGAACTAGTCTCTATTGAAGAGGCACATTACTAATTGTAGATTTCACGTTTTGAAAACAGTCTTATGGTAGTAAGTAAATGGACAAACTAAATGTGGCATTTCAAAAGCCACTGAGAAACAAAATAGGTTAAAAAGGCAATTAATTTCAACCTAAAACCTAACCTTTGTTTTTTTAGTCCGTTGAACAGCAGGACAAGCATGTGGCTGTATTTTATGTGAATTTACACATTTTTGCTACCACAGATCTGTGTACAATAGTTAAACACTGTAGTTCCAGATTGAAATCTTTAAAACAACAGTTTCTTCAGTCCAGTGCTCGTGTGACCAGGATGACATCCAGAGGGCAGGCTTACGAGTGTGTGTACTTGGGCTTCTGTCAATAGGCCACCCCCACTCGCTCTTTGAGGGTGGGGACAGAGGCATCAAGGCGACCGGCAACACATTTTCTACCAACTTTAAGGGTGGCTTCATAAGAGAAGAGAGGAGCGTGCTGTCAAAGTCCCTCTGAGGGAGGCAGAAGTGACTACTGTGAGGAGCGGATCCGAGCACGCTGAAGTGAAGATCTGGTTTTAACGGTAAGTGTCGTTCAATGGTATGTGTCCACCACCACCCCCCCGTTAGCGTTACAAATCTATTTATACAAACTTTGACTTTAGAAATATGCCTAAGGGAGAGGGGCAGCGGAAGAACGAAAGGTTCAAACATGGGTAAGTGCTGAGGACAGACGCATAATCTACATGATCATAACTACCGAACTTACAATTGGAAACCTCTATTTATAGTTGGCAGAAGACAGAAGCACCTGTTATTGAGCAGATCAGCTTCTCTGCCTCTACTTTGTATTATACAAATGGCTGTAAGCTCATTTGTGTGTAACCTGAATATGTGCCTGAAAAATGCACCTTGGTTCTTGCTGCTTCCCTGAACTGTCATGTGTTCCCACATGACAGTTCTAGCAACGCTATTCACATATAAATTGTGTGTTGCTCAGGAATCCATTTATGTCGATCTGCTCAGTGGGTGCAAAATTGAAAATATTTTGAATTAAATTAAATTAATTAATTGAGGAACTTTGCTTATCTGTCCTGTATCACTTCTGCGTAGTTTCAAATGGGTATCTGACTGAGGACCTACTGTCAGTTTAGTCTGTAGGATGAGCGTCATGGAGGAGGATAGTGTGAATCACACAAAACAAGCCCATCATTGACCTCATTAGGCACAGGCCATCCGCTGCTGTTAAAAGAACTAAAAGAAGAATACTCTGGGACATCCCAAGCTCTGGGCCCATCCTGATCCCCCTCATGGTGTTAGCACAGACCCATGCGGAAGCGGCCTATTCTCATCCTGCATTATACACACACACTGATGTGACGTGGACCATTGTGTCGCAGGGCTTTCCATGACTCTCAGCGGTTTTCAGGGGGTCTGCAACTTAAACCCCTCCATTATGGAACAGGCTGCATTTGCTGTGCTGGCTTTTGCATTCAGCCCTGTTAACATGTGTCTCAAAATGGTTTGTAACTTTACAGTGGTAATAATTTTAGATGATTTGTTTTGTATACTTTATTGTCCCGTAGGGAAATTTGTCCTCTGCATTTAACCCATCCTTCGATGCCACTGGGGAAATCTGTAAGGAGCAGGAAGTAAAAAGGCACCAATAAATATCGGAGGTTTTTGCAAATTTCCACGTACTGGTGATATAAAGCACACGTTGATAACATTTTTAAGGTCAGTGCGTGCCAGGTGTCATTCTGAGAACTGACACGTACTGACCTGTTTTTGTGGGAAACCTCATTTTTATCACATTGTTGAGGCTTCCTGTCACACATTTTCATGTAGAGTTAATAAGAATTGAGTGTACGCTTGCATATTCATTTCTGTTGGCCTATAAAATATTTGCTATTTTAGCCTAGCTTTTTTTTTATCATTTAACTTTTAATTGATCATCAAAGAGGCCAACAAAAAAAAATATTTTCGAAGCAGACTAGAAAGGAATAAGTACCCATAGAAATGCAAAAATAATTAAGTACTGGCAGAACAAAGGTTGGTTTAAAAAAGAAAATATCTGATACAGAAATTATTCAATGACAATTGTAATAATTTCTTCTGGTTTCTTTAGTCCCCAGATGGTGAAAATGTAATGCTTGGTCTTGGCTTATGGGACGAGTGACTGTGATGGGAGCCCTTTTCCAGCAGTGACCCCTCTAATGAGGATGGGTTCACCAAATATCGCACTTGAACACTAGAGCATCTCTGATGACCACTCCCAACTCTTCTGCCTCTCCTTCTACTTCTCTTAAGTAATGTATGTATGTAAAGGCATCACGAGTGGGTGACCAACCATCATAATGTTTGTTACCTTCCGTCGGCTGAGGAAATGCCAATGTGTGCAGCTGATGAGCACTTGCCTTGTGCTGTCCGTGGTCATGTTGTGCTGGGAGCAGCTTGATACCTCTGTTGTCAGCCACGTCAAATCTGTGTCTTTTCGCTATCTGGTCAACCGCTTCAGTCTGGTTAACAAGAGTCTCACCATCCCAAGAGAGCAGGCTCTGCGCTTCAGTAACTTTCCATACCTTTTGGACCATCCTGAAAAGTGCAAGAACCAAGATGTATTGCTGCTACTCTTTGTGAAAACATCCCCCGAGAACGCTCAGCGGCGAAATGCTATCAGATCCACATGGGGCAATGAAACATTCATCCAGAACTCACTGGGTGTCACAGTCAAGGTGCTATTTGTGTTGGGATTTCCAGTGCCCTCAAACTACAGCCCATACAGAGGCGCTTTTGGTCCTCAGGAGCAGCTGGAGTTTGAGGACAAGCTTCACCAAGATCTTATCCAACAGGATTTCTTTGACTCCTTCCACAACCTAACTCTGAAGCTGCTCATGCAGTTCCATTGGATGCATAAGCGCTGCGCTCACGCTCGATTCCTCATGACAGCAGATGATGACATCTTTGTGCACATGCCAAACCTGGTGCAGTACCTCCAGGATATGACCCGCCAAGGAGTGACTGACCTGTGGGTGGGCAAAGTGCACAGAGGGTCACCACCAGTACGAAGCAAAAGCAGCAAGTACTATGTGCCCTATGACATGTACCAGTGGCTATCCTACCCTGACTACACAGCTGGAGCGGGCTATGTGGTTTCAAGTGATGTGGCAGACAAAATCTATCATGCCACCCTGACCCTGAATGCATCACTTCATATTGATGATGTGTTCATGGGCATCTGTGCCAATGCTGTCGGTGTTTCTCCTCAGGAGCATGTGTATTTCTCAGGTGAGGGTAAAGCCCCCTATCACACCTGTATCTACAGCCAGATGATGACCTCGCACGGTCACGTGGAAGATATCTACGATCTTTGGAAGGCTGCTGCACATCCCGGACAGAAGGAGAAAACCCAAGGGCTGTTTGGAAGACTTTACTGCTCTGCTATCAAAGCGGCTCTGCTCTGCAGACCTTACTACATAAACACCTACCCATGCAAAGCAGTGTTTTCATAGTGTTACCGACCGTCTGTGTGTATCCTACGGTATGAAAAGTGGATTTATTGGCGCAGTCTTCAACTCTCACTCCTGCCCTGAAGTGTGTTCATCTCGGATACACATGTTTTTAAATGAATCATGTACATATGGAGAAATGTGGGGATTTTGTCTTAAACAATTTTCTGTAACTGACTGCCTTGTGAAAGTGCAAGTGACACAGGATGTGCCTTCACAAACGGCAAATGTTTCCTCAGCCTCATGTTTCGTCAAAGACATCAAATGTGCCCAACAATGTTTTTTCCCCAGAGTTGCAGTATTATATCCTATTGGACCTTGTCATTTTATGAAGATATCATTTTTCTGTTTTCTGACTTTTTTTTTTACTGTCTTTATAAGTTTTGTCTGTTCGAAAACCATATCAAGTGCATCATTATAAAAAAAACAGAAAAAAACAATTCATTTCATTTGTTATGTGATTGTGATCACATTTGTAAATATATTTTTAAACTAAATAAATCATCTCTTGTTGTGCTATAATCCTCGTATTTGGACATTTTGGTTGACTAAGGTTTGAAAGCGGTTACCACAGATCTGTTAGGCCACAGCAGACTTTTACAACATGCTTTTTTTTTTTATCCTGCAGCTGTAACACTAAATGTGCCACACTGACCTTATAGTGCTAGCGCCAGGCAGTGTCCTAGTATGAGACCCAGTTTAGCAGACTGTGGTGAACAGAATGGGCCATGGTAAAATTCATTCAGCCTATTCTATTTGATCATTAAAGAGAGCTTCATTTAAGGGTATGCTGTTCTTGTTTTATATATATAATTGTACACTATCGACTACCTTGGAATATGAATACATTTTGGCTTATGTAATGTTATCTTATTTATATATATATATATATATATATATATACACACACACACACACACACACACACACACACACACATACAGTATATATATATGTATGTGTGTATATATATATAAAATGTATATGTATATATATATACTATATGTGTATATATATATATATGTATTATGTGTATATATGTGTATATATATAATGTATATATATATATATATATGTGTGTGTGTGTGTGTATTTATGTATAAATAAATATATATGTATAAATAAATGTTTTATTCAATATGTGTAGTAATAGATGAGCTATATATATAAACTGGTTTATCAAGTGTAGAGTTAACATAGTATGTTACAAATTGGTACCATGGTGGAACTCTCCCACCTCTGAAATTCTATCTTTCTATAATTTAAGACAATGTTACCTTACTTGCGTTTTTGTCCATCTTTATGTTAGCCCTTTAAAACTTACTTTTTTAAACTACTTGAGACCTGTTTCAGGCCGCCAAGTACTTTTATGGCCCGGTTTAAAGCTCAGTATTTTCTTAGGACTTTGCATTTTGTTTTGTTTTTTGTTTATGAGCATTTTAGAGTTGTGACACAGTGGCACACAGCCGTTGCAACTTGTACTTTAGATTGATTGATTGATTGATTGATGGATGGATTCAGTAGATAGACTGACAGTAGATGGATATACTTTATTAATCCCCACAAGGAGAAATTCAGTTGTCCTTCAGTGGCAAACAACAGCTACAAATGTTTGCAGCCCTACACCTCTACCACATTCAGTTTGAGTGGGAAGGTTCAAACCAAACCACAATGCACTGCAGCTAAACAGTTCGAGAAATCTGCACGGCAGAACAAAGTGTGTGCGTACTATACCACAACAGTTTGAGGTAAGAAACACACTCACGCACACACACACACACACGCGCGTACACGCGTACTTCTATCTTAGTGAGGACACTCATATAGACATAATGTTTTACACAGGCCATAACCCTAAGGTTAGGGCCCCTAATCTTAATCCTAACCCTAATCTAAACCCAATTGTAACCCTAACCCTAAAACCACATCTTGACCCTAAAATAGTCCTTCAAATAAGTGAGGACCACCTAAAATGTCCTCACTTTACAAAAATGTCCCCACTCTGTTGGTTAAAAACTCAAACTGGTCCTCACAAAGTTGTAAGTACAAGAACATACACACACACACACGCACACACACACACACACACACACACACACACACACACACACACCTCATTTACAGTTGCATTACCATGATATTCAGTCTGTATTAGTAGTATAAGTTAACTAACTTATACGAAGGATATCATTGGCTTTTTTTTCCCCACAAGTTAATATATATTTATTAACTGAAATGGGTTTGGGACGTGCACAAGGTTCCTGCAATTCATTTTTTGGACAATAGTTCCTCACTGCCCACTTGACTTCTGCAACTTGCAGATTACTATTGTCAGCTCATCTTCCGGGCATCGAGTAGGTGAGAGGCTTAGCTGTTCCCCCAAACAGCTGTCCTGTTGCCATGGTGAGGGGTAAATGATACTGGGCAAAGCCAGCTGCCCACATCTGCCCTGTATCAGTTCAGACCAGGACAGAGTGGTTAAATACAGGTTTGTGGGGAAATCCAATGCAAACTACTTCAGCTTTGACATGCCACCAACAACCGCAGCATTTCCACACAGAACAGAGGAAAAGTTCAGGTAATTTGCTCTTCAGTTGTCAAAATGCTCATTGCTCAACAGTCCCACCCACTCCCGGGTCACGTGTCGGGGACCAACATAAAATATCCCATGTATGTCGCCAAATCTTTCTCTCTTTAATAAAACAGATGCACTGACATATTTGAAGACGCGCGCCAACCACGCGCGTGCACGCCTTGCCTGTCTGCTTAGTGCGCATCTGGACTGTGCGTAAAAGTTACCAAGTGCGCGCAGTGCCCCCGGAGCCCGGAGTCAAAGGGCGGTTTTGATTGGGGGCCGAGTTAAAGCGAGATGTTGACCACACTGGTTTAGATTATTGACGGTTAGTCAAGAGTCTGATCTACTGAAGGACATTATGCGTAAAACTGATTAGATCAATATTTTTTCGTGTCTCTCCAGCACTTTTCATTAGACCTTTGCTAACTTGAGATGAAAGTGAATGTGTTCCTCCCCTTGATTTGCTAATAGGCCATTGATGACAGAGAAAATCATGCGCTCTTTGGTTCACACCAGTGCCTCGCTGTGCACAAAGGAGACCCCAGACTCCGACCTCGTATAAAGATTTTTGGTTATTGCCATCATTCCTATTATCTATAGTGTCTGCTGGCCACTAACCAAAGGAATGGCCTAAATGTGCCAATACAGCAGCACACTTCGAGCCGCAGGCCGCCAATCACAAGGCGGATGTTTGTTAACCTGGCTAACGCCATGCTGCTGTGTGCGCTCGAATCATTTCGAACTGCACAACAGCCTGGGGACCATGGCCGAAATTTCGCGTGGATTTGGGAACCAATCACAGAACGAGGAGGGACGGGAAGATGTTTATTTACGGATTTAAAAAAAAAAAAGTGTATTTACGGATCAAACATGACAGCAGCAGACGCGACGCTATTTTTCGATCGAGTTGTAGGCCGTGTTTCAAATAGTTTAGCTCGAAAGTTTACAGCGGGTACGTCATACGTCATCGGATACGATGATACGATTGGCTGTGGCTACTGCAGACGCATGATAGACGTTCGTAGCGCCCCGTAAACCACACCTCCTACGAGAAAATGAATTGGTGGTCCCTGTGGCAGGCACATTGACAGTATATTTAGAAATATGCATAGTATCTACTTTTTTGAAGCTCAAAACTGTTGCTAGTGATAATCAAAATGCTAAACATAGTGGACCTTTTTGGGGTTGATAATGATAATTGTAAAATAAATTCTGGTATAACTTTACACAATCATTTTAGCTAAATTAACAACATATTGAAGTTACAAAATAATACAATGGGTGCTTTCTCCACAAACAGAAGGACATGTACCCCGAACTGGCCTGGGCGCTGTCATGTATTGATATCAGGTTACGTCTATACGCGATGACGTATAAGCCGGATGTTGAGATTCAAGTTGAGCCTCCGGAGCGGCATGTTGAGTGGTCCGCGTTGATGAATAAAGCAACTAAAAGAGTACGCTTGTCATGATTGAATTCAGAGTGCAGCGCCTAATTAAGTATTAAGGTTAGCACACAACAATGGCGACGAGGAAAATGAGGACCATTTTTTATTTTTGGTAAATCAAAGAAACCGACGGCGACACGGCGAGTTAGCAGCGAAAGTTTCAAGCTAACATGGAAAAGTCAGGCATTTCACCGTTTGCTTGCTACACGGATCCTGCTACACTCGGACCGAGATGGACGAGATGGTTAACATCTTTCGAGTTGTTTGCGGACGGGAAAGGACTAATTTTGGCCGATGATGCTACAGATGCAATTAAACAGCGGAGACGTGCCCTTCTACTGCACTTGGCCGGACAAGACGTGCAGGACATTTTCTCTACTAAGTAAATGCAGCATATGCACGACAGACTTTTCACAAATTGTCCCAAAAACAAGGTGAGACAGTGCAACAATTTTGTACTCGTTTGAGACAAGCTGCAAAGGACTGTGACTTTCGGGGAGACAGAGATAACCAAATAAGAGATGCTATCCTGTGTAAATGCACTTCTGAATACGTACGGAGAAAGCTACTAGAAGAAGGTCCAGGTTTAACATTGGCTCGCACGTTGGAGGTGGCTTCGCAATGTGAACGAGTGGAGGAGCAGTTGGCAGCAATGAGCGTTACCAGGGAGAGAAAAGAAGAGGACACCGTCAACCGGATCGCAACGACAAAGAAAGGAAAGTACATGAAACCAAAAGTAAAAATGAAAGAAGAAAGTATGACGGACAGACAGTGTTACAGGTGTGGATATACTGATCACATGGGTAAGGATCCAAAATGCCCAGCACGAGGACAAACATGTCGCAAGTGCAATGGTAAAGACCATTTCTCAAAAATGTGTCGTACCAAAGGACATAAGAAACAAAATGTGAATGTTGTTGAACAAGATGATTATGCATTCATTGTAAAAGATGATAATGTACCTGAGAAACTAACATTTTCTGTGGGGGGAGTTGAGTTAAAAATGCTTATAGATTCTGGTGCTACAAGTAATATAATGGGTGAAAACGTATGGGAAAAGCTAAAGGCTGAAAAGATAAAGTGCCATTCATATGTACCCAAAGAGCAGAGGAACTTGTATGCATATTCCTCAACCCAGTCACTATCTGTTAAAGGTGCATTCAGATGTGAAATCAGTATTGGTGAAAAGACTGAGGAGGCCGAGTTTATTGTGATAAAAGGCAATGGTGAACCACTCCTGGGGAAAAAGACTGCTGTTAAACTAAGGGTGTTGAAAATAGGTGAACATGTGGCGGCTGTCACAGATCTAAAGCACTCTCTTAAAGAGCAGTACCCAAAAGTGTTTAAAGGAGTAGGGAAACTAAACACTAAACAGATAAGCCTGTACATTGACCCAAATGTGAAACCAGTTGCACAACCACTGAGGCGCATACCCTACCATTTAAGGGATGCAGTGGAGAAAAAGATAAACGAACTGATTGACATGGACATTGTAGAGCGTGTAGAAGGACCTACACCTTGGGTAAACCCTGTAGTGGTACTCCCAAAGAAAAGTGATAAAGATATCCGAATGTGCTTAGACATGAGAAAAGCAAATGAGGCAATAGTCAGAGAAAGATACCCTATCCCCACAGTGGATGAAATACTTCAAGGACTAAACGGCTCTGCAATCTTCAGCAAGCTAGATCTCAAGTGGGGCTACCATCAGTTGGAGCTAACCCCAGAGTCCAGAGAGATCACAACATTTGCAGTGCACAACGGAGTTTACAGATATAAAAGACTAATATTTGGAGTCTCGTCAGCCAGTGAGCAATACCAACACGAGATCGCTAATGCACTGTCAGGCATTGAAGGAGTTGAGAACATCTCAGATGACGTGATTATACACGCACCGGACCAGGAAACACATGACAAGAGCTTGCATGCTGTCATGAAGAGACTTTCTGAATGTGGATTGACACTAAACCCAGAAAAGTGCCAGTTCAACATGGACAGACTTGTGTTCATGGGAATACTACTGACACAAAGAGGCATCGGACCAACGGAAGAAAGAGTGAGAGCTGTGATGGAAGCCAGAGAGCCAAAGACTGCTGCAGAGGTGAGAAGCTTTCTTGGACTGGTAGGCTTTAGCAGCAGGTTCATACCACAGTTTGCTACACTCTCAGAACCATTAAGACGTTTAACACGAAAAGACACTTTGTTTACATTTGGACCAGAGCAAAAACATGCTTTTGAGACATTGAAAACGGAACTAACCAGAGCAGGTACACTAGCTTACTTTGACAAAGAAGCCCCTACCAAAGTCATAGCAGATGCAAGCCCAGTAGGCTTGGGCGCGGTGCTGATACAGGAACAGGGTGGGGAAGAGGTACCTGTGTGCTATGTAAGTCGTAGCTTAACAGACTGTGAGCGGAGATACTCACAAACAGAAAAAGAAGCCCTAGGACTGGTATGGGCATGTGAAAGACTACATCCCTATGTGTATGGTAGAAAGTTTGACCTACTCACAGACCACAAGCCATTAGAGGTCATATACAGCAAGAGGTCAAAACCATGTGCACGCATAGAAAGATGGGTTCTCAGACTACAACCATATGACTTTAGAATTGTACACGTTGCAGGGAAACAAAACATCGCTGATTCACTGTCAAGACTGCTGTCAGACACAGCTACAAAGGAGATTCACAAACATGAATCAGAGGAATACGTGAGATTCGTTACAGTAAATGCAACTCCAAAAGCACTTACCACAAGAGAGGTTGAAGAAGCCTCTGCTACAGACTCAGAGTTAATTGAGGTGCGGCAGGCAATTGAAAATGGACATTTTGACAAATGTAAAACATATGCACCTATCGCAAATGAACTGTGTGTAATAGGATATATAGTTTTGCGAGGGACTCGCATTGTATTGCCGGAAAAGCTCAGAGCTAAAGCACTGTCACTAGCTCATGAGGGACATTTAGGAATTGTCGGAACCAAACAACATCTCAGAACAAAAGTGTGGTGGCCTGGCATGGACAAAGCTGCGGAAAAACACTGTAAAACATGTCACGGATGTCAAATAGTAGCCAGACCAGATCCACCTGAACCACTGAGAAATACACTCTTACCGGATGGACCTTGGCAAGATGTTGCTGTAGACCTACTAGGACCGCTACCTTCCAATCATTCGATACTCGTTCTAGTAGATTACTACAGTAGATACTATGAGTATGATGTAATGACTTCTACCACTGCAGAAAAGGTAATTGATTCTATTGACTGTATCTTCAGCAGACATGGACTACCAGTTACCATTAAATCAGACAACGGACCGCAGTTCAAATCTGAATTGTTCAGAGAATATTGTGAAAACAATGGACTTAAACATGTGAGAACAACACCAAAATGGGCTCAAGCCAATGGAGAAGTCGAGCGCCAAAACGCATCACTGATGAAAAGGATCAGGATCGCACAAGCTGAAGGACTTGACTGGAAACGAGAATTGAGGAAATATGTCACAGTTTATCGAAGCATTGAACATCCAATCACAGGCAAAAGTCCAGCAGAACTCCTGTTTAATCGGAAAATGAGAGGAAAGTTACCGGACATTTGTGAAATGAAAACTTCTGCTTTGGATGTACGTGACAGAGACGCTGAACAAAAAGGAAAGGCAAAGATATATGCTGATGAACGAAGAGGTGCTCAGTACTCACAAGTGGACATAGGAGACACAGTACTGGTTCAACAAGACAAAGTGGACAAGTTTACAACACCGTTTAACGCAACACCTCACAAAATTGTGAACAAAACTGGAAACCAAGTCGTAGTTGAATCACCAACTGGAGCACGTTATCACCGAAACACGACACATGTAAAGAAATATGTGACACGTGAGACCAACGAAGAACATTATGGACAAGACACAATACCTGAAAGGGAGGAAAGTGACGTAAACAAAAATACTGACATTTTCAGTCCAACACCACAAGAGGGCACTCAGGGTCCAGAGACACAAACAAACAGACCCCAGAGGGCTAAAAAGGCACCAGAGAGGTTTCGAGACTTTGTGGTTAAATAAATAAGAGATAAAAACAAGTAAAAGGTTTGTTATAAAAGAACGTGTTCATGTGTTGTGAGACAGTTAGAAAATACATTGTTAGTAAGTAAGATAAGGAAATGATGGAATGTACAAAAAAAAAAAGAAAAAAAAAAAAGAAATGTTTGTGATGGTAAACTTTGATTTCAAAGGAAAAGGGGGATGTCATGTATTGATATCAGGTTACGTCTATACGCGATGACGTATAAGCCGGATGTTGAGATTCAAGTTGAGCCTCCGGAGCGGCATGTTGAGTGGTCCGCGTTGATGAATAAAGCAACTAAAAGAGTACGCTTGTCATGATTGAATTCAGAGTGCAGCGCCTAATTAAGTATTAAGGTTAGCACACAACAGGCGCTGAGACTGAGGATTCTCTATGAGATCGCGCTTGGAGTCATGAACCCGCCCCTTTTACATCAGGACCTAAAGACACAGAACATACTGTTGGATGGAGAGTATCACGTCAAGGTTAGTAGTGTTTTCGATGATACATGAGCACACTGCATGTGTCACTCAGGCTAATGGTTACGCTTCCTCTTTCCAGATTGCTGACTTTGGTCTTTCAAAATGGCGGTATTTGTCATCCATCTGGGGTATATGAACCCCCTCTGCCCACCGCTCATCTCCTTTGAAACTCAGCCATAGGAGATAGGATGGGCCTGCTGGGCGTGCAGGTACTCACAGAACTAGTAACTGTCATGTATCCAGGACAAATCTGGATTTTTCACCTGGTGAGGATATAGCTCCAAAACAGATAAAAATGGTGTCAACCGCTTCCTCTACATCTGTTTTGAGCGGTAAAGATTCCTTTTGTGCTAGTTCGGTTTTGCAAACAATGATGTATATTTTTAACATTTCTTTTAATAACATAAAAAGTGAAAACACAAAAGCACTAGGTCATAGGAACAATATATTCATGAAAAATAACTTGGAAGGGGGAGGATGATAGTCTGGCCTTAGCCATGCGTTAACTCCAGGCAATAATTTCCCTACATGTAGACTTACGTCTGGGTCTGATCTCAGTGGCTGCGCTACATCGGTTGACTTAGTACCTACCATTCAGCGACTGGGGGAGGCGGGTGTTGTAGGTGACGTCAAGCATTTGCGCCGATTTGCGGGTTGTAGTTTGGCAATGGCGGAGGATACGAATGGCTCGGCTCCCAAATATCCAGAAATTGAAAATGAAGCCTTGGAATGTGCAAGGAATGCTCCAAGAGTTATGATGGTTGCTTCACTCACTCGGGCGCATTACATATGTCACGACCTAACGCTAGCAAAAATCAAATCCAATCATTTTAAAGGAGTTCACCCCTCCAGCCTGATAATGGAGCTCAATTGAGACGTTCCAGACCCTTATACGAAACGAAGTAAGAACGAGGGTCTGGTTAAACCAGGCTAGGAGACTGAAGGAGATTGTTGTGTTTCCTTGTTTGGGAATGGATCAGCCAATCGAGGCGCTTGCGTTCTGCAGCACTTGAAGCGAAGTCACCTTCGGCCCTTCTGCTACACCAGGGGTGGCAAGTTTGTGTCATGGAGGCCGAATTTCTTCATTTTCTAAAACTCACAATTGTAGCCCAAAGTAGAGCACCTTTTTTCTACAAATATAAGTTTTGCACATAATATAGCCTATGCGGTGTTCTGCTGGGAAATGTGAAAATATTGACTGTATTTTTCACATTTTACAGTCCTTTTCGCGTATTTGGTCTCAGATTTATGAATAAATGTTTCTTCAAAATTCTCTTAGGGGCCAAAGGTTTTATGCTGGAGGGCCGAATTTGGCCCCCGGGCCTGACGTTGCCTACCCCTGCCCTACACCCTTCCACTCAGGCCTATGTGAGACTACTGTGAACTTAGCCCCTCATTATGCTCAAATTTAAATAAAAAATATGTCAATCGTTTGTTCTACGTTTGTGCTGTTTTGTGCTGTAAAGATTTCCGTTTGTGCGGGTTCGGTTTTTAAACTAGGCCTATTACAAACTTCAGAGCCTTATGCGTTCACCCCCGTCCTCCTCTGAGGCGCGCGCACGTGTCAGAGGCGCACGGCAACACACACTGCATGCAAAAAACAATCATCCATAACTGAACTCAGAACTCCACTCCGCGGCCACGCGCAAACTGAGTGTTGGGGGTAGGGGGAGGGAGGAGGGAGCGGTTTCGGAAAGGCCCCTGCTGTTCACTTTTTTTGGAAGTGCTTATTAACAAAGAAGATTTGGAAAGATTTGTTGACATATTGACTCTGGATTCTTATTAAAGTACGAACATAATAGTTTGGGTTTTCATTCAAAACATGGAAATGAAAGCAAGTTTTCATCTTCGCCATGTTTCCGCTGTCCTCAATGAAACTGAATTGTACTTGTCAAAGCGCTTAAAAAAAAAAGCACTAATGAAAATTGTTTCTCTGAATATTTAATGTTTTCTAGTTTATGCTCTATGTACACCCCCTTTATTCACAAGATGTAATTAAAAAAAATTAAATTTACACTCAACTGTTCTACAAAACATAATGTTACAGCATTTTTTTTTTTTTTTAAGTTTATTAAGACATTCATACAATTCTGGAGAAGGAAGTCTTGAAAAACAATCAAGATGTGGAAATATTCTCTGGGAAGGCAAAAAACCACATCAGCAAAACAAGTTCAACCAGTGATGATTTTCTTAAAGCAAGTGGGATAAAAATATACATTAAATTTAAACATTCACAAAATATAACAAAAGGCAAGTGAACCTACAGTATAACATGACAAGTGCCTATGTTTAAGCAGCCCACAATATATCGCACATATGTTAGCATAACATAATTTGCAGACTTTATACAGCACTTATACCTTTTAGTCCACAAGTAAGTTACTAAATGGTGGAGAACATCGAATACACACATTTTAATTGAACATTGAAAATAATACCTGATAAGGACCTTAAAGTTTACAGACCCCATGGCTTTGTAGCTCCAACCAGCCAAGAGTTGAGGTTAGAATCTACAACTGTCCAACAGGGACCACCATAGAAGTCACCTCGCTTTAACACATACCAAAATTCTGATCCAAAGTTTAGCATTGAGAAGTTTCTCCCCCTCAAATATTATAAGCACAATGCAAGTGGACAATCGCTATCACTGCGTTTAATAAAAAAGGATCTCAGGGCTCAAATCAGATCTGCCACATTCATGGGCATCTCCTCCACAGTTGTATTGTAAAACGTCTCAATGTCCCGGAGAATCCGCTTATCCTCCTCTGTGACAAAGTTGATAGCAACTCCTTTTCTGCCAAAACGGCCACCACGGCCAATTCTTTTTAAGAACAAATGGAAAAACATTAGACACAGACCTGGAAGGCAAAGACATCAATTTGAGCAAGAATGTTACCTGTGAATGTAGTTCTCTCTGTTAGTCGGGAGGTCATAATTAATGACCAGGGAGACCTGCTGTACATCAATACCACGAGCCTGAAGAATGGAGTAAGCAAAGTTAATTTAAGAAACACTTGCATGTTAAGCGCTTTGAATGTATTATGTATAGCATTTTTCCACCTACAAGTTGGGAACATTTATATTTTCATTTGTGTTACCCATGTTTAAAAGTAACGGATTCCTACATTTAAGGAAACCATTGTGGAGACTGGGCATCAATTTCCCAAAAGTTATGAACTGCTTGGTCATTTCAAGACGGTTGCAGCATTGACACATTTGGGGTTGTAAATTAAGAATTTAGCTAAGCACTTACCAGAAGGTCAGTAGTGATCAATACCCTGCTCGACCCAGACCTGAACTCCCTCATAATGACATCACGCTCTTTCTGGTCCATGTCGCCGTGCTACAGAGCAAAGACAGTTAATAAAATGGATACAAATTACAGGGAGCATTGCAGCACGCGTGACGCACCAGCGCAGATACAGTGAAATCTCGTGAATGCATTTTCTCCGTCAACCAGTCAACTTTTCTTCTGGTGTTAAGAAAGATGACAGCCTGGGTAATGGTCAAAGTCTCATACAGATCACATAAAGTGTCCAGTTTCCACTCCTTTCAAGACAAAAAAAACAAAAACAAACGTATTCAAACAAAAGATGTATGTAAAATCAAGTTGTTACACAGAATCTTGAGACATAGGACACTGGACATTAAGAAAGAGGTCCTTCCAAGTCTCATTTCAGATACTGTGTGTTGCTCTCCTTCCCCGGTGTACCCATGCTTACACAGCCACATGAGCTCAGCCATGAAGGCCTGACTCTTGCAGTTTTAGCAGGGTGCTTGAAGAGAAGGGTAACAAAGTTTAGTTGACATACCTCTCGCTCAACATTGATGTAGAACTGCTTAATACCCTCCAGGGTAAGCTCCTCTTTCTTGACCAAAATGCGAATGGGGTCTCGCATGAATTTTTTCGTCACCTCCAACACATCTGCTGGCATTGTGGCAGAGAGCAAAACCACCTGCAGACAATATTAAAGTGGTCTAAGGAAGGCTCAATACAACTCTGACATTTATTATGTGGCACAGAGCCTTGAGACAGAGGCCAATGAACATTAGGAAAGAGGTTCGACCAACGCTCATTTTCAACTCCGTGCTCATTCATCTCCTTCTGCGTATTGCTCTGCTAGCATTACTGCTTCACACAGACTCATCTGAATCAAGCGGTTATAGCAGATCACTTGGATGCAGAAGTGTGGGGTTACAATGTTTGAACTCACTTGAATGTTGGTGCTCAGCTTTTGAAAGATTTCATAGATCTGATCTTTGAATCCACGACTCAACATCTCATCCGCTTCATCCAGAACAAACATCTTGATGTATTTGGGGACTGGAAAGATGGACACATAATTATGCTAGTCCAAGAAGATAAGAGATTATTATTTGACAATAAATACGGTAATCTCAAAACACACAAAATGGCATAACAACTTACTCAGATGCCTCCTGTTGAGCATGTCAAAAACACGTCCTGGAGTGCCCACTACTATGTGAGGGGCCTCAGCCTGGAACTTCTGAATTTCACTTCGAAGATTGGTCCCACCGATGCAGGCATGGCAGGTCGCCCCCATGTAGTCACCCAAAGCTAGGATCACCTTCTGTATCTAAAAATAATTAATAAGACATGAGTTTTACGAAATATAACTAAGCCGCCAGAACATCATAATCCTTTACAAATGTGATCAGTATGAAAAAGGAAGTCTCCACTTCTAGAGTCAGTCCCGAAAGATGGTAAAACATCATATCACTTTTTGTAAAACACAGGATTATATCAGCACAGCCTTCAGAACACACGAATATGAAACAGCTTCAAGATGATCACGGAATTGCACTCACTCTGTAGACAGCGTACCTGCTGCGCCAGCTCTCTGGTCGGAGCTAGCACAAGAGCCTGAGTGTCCTTCTGCTCAATGTCCAGCTGCTGCAGGATAGAAATAGCAAATGTGGCGGTCTTGCCAGTACCTGACTGGGCTTGAGCAATGACGTCATAGCCTGGGGGAAATAAAAAGCGTTTAAGAAATCTGTATATTACTGTAAAGAACTCAATTATAGTGGTTTACAACTGATCAGTAAGTTATATTTATCACCATTATTGGGTAAGTCCCGAAAGATGGAAAAACATCATGTCACTTATTCTAATCCACCAACAATTAAATAAAGTATCTAACCTTTAATGCAAGGAATGATGGCCCTCTGTTGAATTGCTGATGGCTTCTCAAAGCCGTATGCATATATTCCCCTGAGAAGAGTCTCCTTCAGGACCATATCGTCAAAGTTATCTGTAATGTCATTCCAATTGCTCTGAAATAAGCCATAATAGATTTAATATCAAGCATCAGAATTGGCGCTCGTGAGGGAACAAGCCGAATCCTCCAACCTCGATGACACCATCAGGCTCCATTCCATCGGGCCCGCCATGGTCTCGGTCTCTTGAGCTATAGATTAAAAGAAGAAAAGGACAATGATAAGTTTAGCAGAAACAAACCGTTGCACACAGCTTGTATCAATTAAATTACGTTAAATGTCGTTCTGGTCACGACGCTCCACAGGCACATCTTCACCACGTGCTATGTCGGACGAAAAGACTACCCTTCCTTCGACTAAAAGCTGAGAGGAACTCCTGTTCCGGTACAAAGGCGCTTCACTACCGCCCCCCAATGGTAGCAAGGAGTAGGGTCACAATTAAAACTGCAAGCAGACCCGTTTTACGGCTTATGAGCGGCTCTGAGAGGAGAAACAACAAGTCCATAAATCGCGGGAGTTTCATTACTAGGTCCTTGATTATTTTGTTAAACACAACACGAGACAGTTAAGACCAAAACAGCTCCTCAATGGTAGCGACCTCCAACTTCGTCCCCGTAGTTTCTTTGAATACACCCGCGCATGGAAGTACTGATGATGCGGGAGTCTGCAGACCTGCCCCGGCACACAAGGGCACAGGGTGGTCTGCGAGGCGCAGGCATAGGGCGCAGGTTACGCCCTGGAGGATCCCGTTACGACCCAAGCTTTGCTGCTGAACGCACGTGTCAAACAACAACTAACGGACCCCCCGAAAAAGACAATTATGCAACCTTGGAATGAAACCCACCACCATGTAGTGGGTTTGTTGTTAGTTTACTCCCCAAACCAGGCCTGTGCAAAAGTCGCGTGTGATACGACTTCCTTGCCTCAATATGGTGCCTCGCTCAACCTTAGCCAATATGTCGGACACTTGGGCCTATGATGCCAATGACTGCAGAGCAGCCCGAGTGCTATGACGTGCTAGCATAACAACGCGTATCTCGTTCCATATTTCGTCCAGAATTGGACTAAAAAAACAACGAAATACACTGACTTCTTGTATAGAAAACAGTAGCCATGGAAATGACATGTTTTGGCCGGTCGCCCTGGCATAGCCTGAGGCCTATCCTCTGCAGAAACCTACGTTTAACACTCAAATCCACGCATATCACCACTAATTTCTTCTACCGAAAACAAAACAGCATCTCTTCTAAGGTGACAGACCATAAATGATTTACCTGTTGTAATCAGCAGAGTCGCTAGACATGATCCGTACGCAACTTCAGCATGCGACTGGAAAGATCAGCGACGGCAATTGTCCCTGGCTTTATGCAGCCGGACAAGTTTCTCCCCCGAAACTATCGCAATGTTTCATTTGGCTATTTTTTATTTTACTATTGCAATGATACGTAGGTTATGACATTTTAAACAGGTGCGCCAAGTACCAAAAATATCTTCGCTTTACACAGAAAAAATATACAAATTTACCGGACTAGTTTTAACGGCGGAATAATATTGCAGTGATAGTATGTGGTTAGTCTGATATAGTGTCTCAGAGTGGACAAAATTCATATTGTCGATGATGCGCAACTCGCAAACTTCTCTATCAGTATCGATGGTATCGAGTTGTTCTTTTACTTTAATATTAGTATTTGCAAACTATATTTCAACTAAATAAAATGAAACCATTTACATAAGTCCTGTTCAGACTGTGTTCCTCTTTATTATCATCAAGATTCATAAACAATACACAAACTTATATTTATTTAATAATAATCCACATTAATATGATAATAAATAATACGTGCACATGAGTTGACATGTTGTTAGTTAATTGCCACATAAGTTAATGTATTATAGTGTAATAGTTAGAAAACAGTTCTTCTCCAGCTGCAATTTCTCGGAGTGACACCAAAACCACACAGCGTAAAGGCCTCTGATGGGCGTCCACACTGTAGTTGACATTGGGCAAATACTGTCTGAGCTCCAGGGGGAAAGTGCTGGGCACATCATACTCCTGGTAGCACACATTG
Source organism: Gobius niger (assembly GCF_951799975.1). NCBI lineage: Eukaryota > Metazoa > Chordata > Actinopteri > Gobiiformes > Gobiidae > Gobius > Gobius niger. The sequence goes on from NC_136864.1 coordinate 18,153,368, forward strand.
GCAGACTTGTCATTTGAGCAGTTGTTGACATATTGCCCCACAGCAAGGGGGTTTAAAGGGTTTGTTGTCAACCAACTTGTGTCACTGGTCAAAAACGGCCCAAGTCTGTCCCTTCCACTGCAGGACCTGAAAACCATTTTGGAGATACCCTTATCATTCCCATCCACTAGCACTCCGTCAATGCACCTGAAAACAAAGGGGTTTCTGATAGACTGCAGTAAAATGGGTTCATATGCCTGGTACACTGTCCCGGGATACATCGCCACCGTGGCTCCTTCAGGAACGACTCCCTTTGAGACAAACACTCCTGTTCCTGCAAAGGGCAGAGTGCTTGGTTTTCTTTCGATATAAAACCCCAGAGAGCGCAGCATTGCCGCACGTGCACACACTGCACTCGCTCCAAACTCTTCATGAGTTCTAGATGCCAGGGCGGAGGGGGTTGGAGAGTCATTGCCCTTGTGAAGGAGCCAAAACAACCGCAGAAGACAGCTGCACACTTCTTCGTCTGGAACAAGCTTGTCCTGTCTGCGCCCGCTTACTTTTCGGAGAGTTTTCTCATTTTTAGACAGGTTCCAGACCATCCAAGGTACAAACCTGTGTCGATAAGATTTCCATTTGCTTAAAAAACGATTCAAAGTAGCTCTAAACATCCGAGACGAGCTGTGCAGCAACACCCGGTAAAAAAGGGAAATCCAAATCACACTTTTGGACTTGTTCAGTTCTTCGTCGATTTAAAATGGGTTTATGGCCAGGCTAACCATACTGCCGCCTGCTGGTATGACACGCACGTGGTCGGATAGGAAGGTGGTTACCAAGGTGACCAGATATAAACAGCGGTTGGGAAAGCGGCAGAAAAGACTGCTGTCGACATCCAAGTCCCTGTAATAAGTATAGGTAATCTTTTGGAATTGTTCTTGTTGGATCAGTGATTAATTTGTTTCGATATGTCGAGCTTTGTGAGCTCCGTTGTGGCAAAGATGGACTGGGATGTGCGCTTTGTGATACCCGACAGCAACGCACAAAACAGAGTGTTGATAGAAGAGGTAAGAACATTCCCTAATAATAAGGCTTTCAACCACTTTTACTTATGTGATAGTGATGTGTATCAAATGTTACAGCTTATTAACACAGAGAAGCAGCTGTTGCAACTGGAGCAAAAGCTGGAGCATAACAACAATAAAAAACACCTTCACACTGAGGACCTCAAAAATCTCAAACAAACATTGGAAAGCACAGAGGTAGCAATGCAATTTCTCCTTAATATTCACTTAAAAAATAAAAATAAAATAAAATGTCTGATATTTACAGGCTTTCTATAGGACAATGGTGAAAGAAGAAGAGACAGAAAAACACCTGACAGCAATCACTGAGAGAGAGGCTGGTCGACTTGCCAAGGAGACCTTACAGATGAATAATGAACTCAAATTGATGGGAGAAAGAAGCAACACGATGGAGGTCAGGACTGTACACAAACAGATAATCTGTCTATGACTTAAGCACAAGTGCCACTTGTAATTTGTCCAAATACACAGAACCATGTCTTCAAGACCAATCAGAGGCTACACGAGTTCCAGAATCAAATGAACTGGGACCAGCAGACCATGGATGCCTTTCTGGAGGAGTCATTGCGCAAAGATGAGGACACTATGGCCATTATTAAGTATGCACAACAGGACGAGCAGAGGATCAAGGTTGGTGCTTTAGTCATGAGGGAACATTCAACAGCACAGTATAATAAGTGATTTTTTTTCTGCAGTCCCTTACATTGGCTATTGAGAAGAAAACTGCAGAGGCTAATGAAAAACATAAGGCTCAAGACAAAGAGTTGACCGAGACACTGTTAACACAGGTAATAATAAACATAAAAAAATAAAAAAATAAATAAATAATAATAATAATAATAATAATATATTATTATTATTATTATTATTATTATTATTATTATTATTATTATTATTATTATTATTATTATTATTATTATTATTATATAAAGTACTGTGCCATCTTAAAGTTTCAATCTAATTTTTACAGATTGCCCTGGACAAAACCACAGAGAATTTACATAAGATTCATCAAGAAACACAACAGCTCATTCAACAGTGGGAGTTTACTGTGAAGCAGATGAAGCAACGAGACCATGAGATGCAGCAGTGTGCACTGGTAAGCATTTCTCTTCAGGCGGTTTACAACAATTACAAACCTCGATCATCTACTGTAATAGAAACATCTTCAGCTTTATCTAAGGGGTGGTTCAGACCTAAAGCAAGACTAGTTTGCTGATGGAAGTTCCTGGCATTGAGGCCTACCAATGGCTTCTTCTGAAATACTGAAGAGGCACCAAGAGCCCCCACACCTGCAGCACAGTGGAGGTGTCACAAGAGGAAACAAGGCAGGGACAAAGGCGAAGGTATCCGGGCAAGACTCGCAGCTAAGCCACAAATGCCTTCTGTCCCTACTATTGTTCTGGCTAATGGACATTCACTGGAGAATTAAACAGATTAACTGCTAAGCTCTTCCCAGAAGAGCTTCTCCTCTACCTCCAAAAACATGCTGGTCAGGTTGTCTAACTTCTCTTGGATGGCTCCTCAACACTTGCCTTTACCAGAAGGTTGAGCTCAACAATCTTTTGATAATGTCAAGGGAAATATGGCATTATCAGGTGATTGCCCAGACTATTGTTTGATCCTACATGTTGTGGCCTAAAAGGGTGACCAACACCACTGTTCTCACTGACATATGTAGAAGTAATTAATAACTGCTGCTATTTTGTTGTTTGTTTGTATTTTAGGCTAAAACAATCTAATAATAATAATAAAACAATCAAAATTGTAGACAACCAGTTAAAAATCCTGGTTAAATAAAGGGCAAGTAAATACATTTACAGTGACTAAAAATAGATTGTGACGTAATGCTGCAAAGCATCATGGGGTGTAGAGCATGGGTGGCTATGGTCTGAGTCGCTTTGATAGTCAGTCTTCAAAAGTTTTCTAAAAACAAAACATGTTCAAATGCCAAGGAAATATGCTTATTTCCTTAGCGTTTGAACATGTTTTGTTTTGCTGCTAGTGCAAATCCGCCTCTAAATATCCAGACGAGTTGCAGAAGGGAACATTTTTTATCCCATTTGTCCCAAAGTCTGGTAAGATTCATGACAACATTACACAATAGGAAAGAGAATGGGCCAAACATATAACGGACCAGGCAAAGCGGTGGCAATATTAATGTTGACGAGCAGACTTGCAACATGTGACGGATAGCACTCATATTTGTTGTATGTGAAGAGGTCACCTTTGTGATATAGTAAGCTTGGCACTTGTGCTCCTCACCCTCTGGGCCCACCATTGAAATGATCAAAACATCAAAAAGGATATACGTCCAAGAATGAGTCAATGCCATCAACGCTCTCAGATGTTGAGTTATGTAAACGAAAGGCCCCAGCTGAACTTCTCCCACCCAAACAAAGGACGAAAAAGGCAGCTCTAAGCCATGTAGAATGCTCATTATTACAAGATCCTGTGGCTCTGATAATGAAATCATGTATGATAGCATGTCACCTGAATGTAAGTCAGCACGCATGGCATGCACTTAAATGCGGTTTGTTTTTCTAGCTTTGGGACATCAAGTCCCGGCAACTACAGAAACACTCTGTAGCCCTAAAGTTTGCTCATGCCTTGCAGACAGCAAGCACACGTAGAGCATATAAATCACTGAGATTTTGAGTGATTTGGGCAGTTGCATCTCTTTGATTGTGGCATGTGTTCAAAACCCCTCTGTATTAAATTTTCATGTATTTATTTCACACATCCATTCCATATCAATATACTGTACATTTGTAGCATGCTTTCTCTACAGGGAACTGATATGTTTTATGTTTCAACTACAGCTTTGCATGACCAAACTATCAATTTAATTGTTAAAGTTTGCTTTATTTGTTTTCATGCTAGAAATTGTCGGAGATGCACCAGCAGGTGGTTGAAAAGAAGAACACTATTACAGAGAAAAAGGTCTTGCTCGACTCGCTGCTCAACAACAACAAAGAGACTGAGAGGAACGTGATGGCCGCCAAAGAACAGGGCATCAAACTGCGGCAGGAGCAGACGGAGCATGAGATCAACTATAACCGGCTCAAGGACGAGGTCAGTGCGACCACAAACTGCTCCACCTTTTTCTAAGAGTGGGTCTGAAATGCATGCTGACTGTCTCTTGCAGTTGAGTACATGCAAAAACACCCTGGAGAGAACAACATCGGACATGGACTCTGCAAGCTCCCACATATCAAGCCTGAAGAAAGAGATTGGCGACAAGAGTAAGAAGTGAGTGGAAAAATAAAGTTGTACTTGAAGATAAATACAGTGTAAAAATGCAAGCCCAATGGAATTATGTTGTGTCCAGTAAATACAGTCCAGTGAATATTTCAGTCATGAGCTTGATCATCCTTGTGTTTTTGCTTAATTGATGGGTTAATGTTCCGAAATGAGAAATGTTTGTTGATCCACATACAATGTAAAGTAAATACTAAATACTGTTCCATAGACTGAAGACAGTCAAAGCATACAATGATGCCCTGGAAGAAAAGCTCAAAATGGTAACAGCTACAGCTCTGAGTGAAGAGGAGCGGGCCTCTCGGATGGAGCAGTTTCTTCAGGAGGAGGAGCAGGAGATGAAGGTGAACAACACCAAACCCCCCCTCTTTATAAAATATGTTGCTTTTTAACGGAAAAAACATTAATGTTGGAAAACTGCTATGTTTATGTTGTTCAGGAGCTGGAGGTCCATCTACGTGATCACAGAGAGCAGTTGTTCCGTCACAAACAGCAGCTGCAGTCTCTGCGGGGTCAAGAGAAAAATGCTCTTGCTCAAATCTCAAGGAGCAAATGCACCATGGTCACCCTGGAAAATGAGCAAAGAAAAGTAGAGAAGGATTTGCTCTCACAACAGATGAACATGAATCAACAGGTAAGTTCTTAAAAAATTGCATACAAATGAATACATTTTGTTGTAATTTTTAAGATGATATTTGTTAGGACGCTGAGATCAACTCCCTAACTATCAAACTGGAGCGACTGCAGGGGAGTGTGAACACTGAGGAGAAGAAAATCCTTGATATGAAGATTGCAGGACTAACAGGGATTCTAGAGGAGAAGAAAAGAGAAGCAGATTTGCAGAGCAGCATGCTGAAGAAAGTAGAGGTCAGGCTGCCTCAAAAAAAAAATCATTTTAGTTAATGATAAAACAGGATATATGATTTGTAGCTGTGTTGTATTTCAGGAATATATCTGTAGCTTTAAAAAGAAGCTGGAGAAATCTGAAGGCCAGAGGAGGAATTTGGAGGACAAGGTAGAAGAGCTCGAACTGCAGTGTAATACGAACGAGAAGGAACTCCAGTTACTGCGGTCCCAGAAGCAGGTACAGTAGATTATATCAACATCAGCATCTACACAAATAGAAACTATCCATGCACTTTTAACTGAGTTTAGACATGCGTTTCAAGAACTGTGGTCAGTGGACCTAAAACTGTGCCTCACTTGTGCACTCGTTATTGGAGACTTCAATGCTTTACTCTGCTCTCCCCATAGGACATCATGGTGGAGCACAACTTCCTGAAAATGGAGGTCAAACGTAAGCGTGATCTGTTGTACAATAAAACGGACAGTGTGCTGTCTCTGGAGAAGCAGCGCTTGGAGTTTCAGCGAGGAATGAAGGAGCGAGAGGAGGAAATACGCGCCTACAAGGAGCTGCAGAGTCAAGAGCTCAAGGTCATCGAGCAGGAGAGGCTCAAGCTCAGGTAAATTTCAAACCATTATAAAGTCTCACTCAAGCACTCATCAGTTTTAAACCTGGAGACTACTCCATACCTTTGGACAAGAAGTACTGTATTTCAGTACTCCTAATATTTCAGTACTCCTAATAAAAAGGTTTCTCTTCATGCCTCAGTGTGGAGCTGAACGAGAAGTTATCAAAGATCGACTTGATGAAGAAACGCTTTGATGTTTTGATCATTTCAATGGCGGGCCCAGAGGGTGAGGAGCAGAAGTCCCAGGCTTACTATATCACAAAGGTGACCTCTTCACATAGTATGTGTGTATATTGTAGTACTTATACAATATATTTTATAATAAGGACATTTTTTTAGGCTGCTCAAGAGAAGGAAGAGCTGAAGCGCAAAGGAAACAGCTTGGACACTAAAATTCAGAAGGTTGAACTTGAAAACCGTGCTTTGGAGAATACTGTTCTTATGTTTGACAATTCCAACTCGTTATTTCGGGAATCCCTCAGCAGAGTCAAAGAATCCAGTATGTTTAATAATCAGCACCAAGTCTAGATAATACAGTAGCCTGTTACAGTATGGTCAGATGTGTTTTTCTTCAGGTCCTGAGTTCCAGGAACAACTAAAGCTGGAGGAGCAGCTGAAGTCAGCTGAGGCCACGTTCAGACACAAGAAGATTCAGGTTCAAGAGCTGCAGCAGGACTTACAGGTGTGACCCGAGACATGTAAACGTCACTGTCAATTTTTTCGTCAAAATACATTGAGTTCACTTGAGAGGTGTGAAAATAGATATACAGTATAGTCAACTACATGCCACATTTATTGTTAATAGCTTTCTTTATTTCAACATTTCATTTGACAACTCATTTACAGGATATGAACAGTACCTTTGAGAATCTGCGTCTAAAAGAAGATGTTGAGAGAGAAAGGAATGAGGACAAGCTGGCACTCATCAATAAGATTAACAAAGACGTGGTGTGTCAGCGAGAAAAGATCAACAGAGCCACACAACAGGTTTGACACCAGCGCAGCGTGAGAACAATAGGCTTGGTTTAGTGTCACATAATATATATATATAAATCACAGTGTGTTAAAGAACACAACACTGTTCTCTTACATTGCAAAGCCTCTATTGTACAATTTAACAAACAAAAGTACTGTAGATTGTTTATGCCATAGAGAAATAGAACAGCCCCTGTCTCTGTTGCAGAGCTCTAAATTAACCGGTGAGATTCGCTCAGCTAAACAAAGCCATTCCGAGACTTTTGAAGAGAAGGACATCAGCCTGAAGGAAATGAAGGAATTCAACCGCAGCAATGACAAGATGCTGATTGAAGTCATGGAGGGGAGTCCTGACCTCAGAGCTGCGCTGGCCATGTACTTTGAACAGGTGTGTTTTGCTTACTTTCACTCTGTCAATAACAAATACATCATTTTGTGATGCTTCATGATATTTTATCAGGCAAACCTGAATCTTCCTTCTCCGGCCTCCACTCCCTCCAGCAGCAGCAGGAGCTCCAAGACTAGTTCAGCCCGCAGCTCAGCTTCAACAAGGTGTGACTATTCATAACATTACAGATTCTTATTCTATATAAGACATAAAGTTTCAATTGTATATTGCTGCCTGTTTGTTGTTTTGTAGGTCTTCAGGCTCCTCCTCTAGCAGCAGCCCCAAGACCTTGACCACGGTAGAGCTGGGCCTGGACCTGCCCATGTCCCCTCCAGCACACACGACCCGGAGCCTGAGCTCATCCAGCGGCAGCAGAAAGAAACTATAGTTGTTTCTGCATTTATTTATCTTATTAAAGGTACACTGCGCAACTTTTTGGACTACACACCATCAGTACAAAATATGCTCATTATGACCAACTCAACACAGAAAATGCTGTGGGTAATAAATGAATTGATTAGGATGAGGACCAAACCTGTTTAAATCTCAAATTCTACTGACTTTAGTCACATCTCCATGGAAACGAGCCGGAGACGTCCCCACTCCCGGTAAAGTTACAGTCATGTCTTAGGAGAGCTGAGCCGCTCACAGCAAAGGCACATGTTTGTTTGTACATTTATGAGGGATTTTTCAATTATGAAAATATCTGACATAAAATAAATGCTTGTATTTCAATATTTGTTGTTGGGTAAAATGTTACGCAGTGTGGCTTTAAGTATATAACACCATACAATGTCCTATGTTTTTGCTATATACAGAAAGGGACACTTTAAGTAATAGGTCACACCTTTTGCCGGGGGTGGGGGGAGTGGGGCTGCGGGGTAAAAATAGTGCCAAGTGGTAAGACGGTGTGACTGCAGCACCAAAGTCATCACAAAGAATGTTCAGAGCATGTGTTTGATGCATTGTTCCAAATAATGGGCCAGTTCGTTTTTGTGCCCATCTGTTGGTTATTTACCAGAATCATACTAACATTTCTACCCCATAGCGTACCTGTTCTAATGACCTGCACAATAGTCTTGATTATTTACCACAATGATGACCAATAAAGATTTTCAGTCTTTATCTTCGATCAAATAAAACATCTTTGAGACTCTTGGACTTTGACATTTGAACCTTGAGGGAAAAGCACCGCTGCGTTGGTCCTTCCTCATGTTTCAGCCTGGTTCTGTCATGGTGATCCCGGAAACGGCTCACAGCTATTGTCATATGTGGGCCACACCTCTGCCCCGTTGCTGGTGGGAACAAAAGTGGCCCTGGGTTTGATGTCATTAGCCGAGTTTCACTGGATATAATGTTGCTGTTCCTGGTGCTCTTTAGCGCCTGCTTCACGGCATGCTTTGCTCAGACAAGTAAGAAACCTAAATACTCTCACAAAGCAATACACGAATAATGCATTTACTGAGTACTTGAACTGCGATCATTATATATATTTATGGTAGGACTTTGGTCTTATTTGATTGTTGTGTCCGCAGTGCCTTTTTCGATGCCATCAACAGCTCCTTCATTTACAACATATCAGCCAACTCCAGTTGTTCCCACAGAATCAGATGAACTGGACAGTAAGTTTACTCTTTGACCAGCTCACAGTTCAAAGTTTACACTATAGGCGTCTTTATAAGCCTAACAGGCGCATAATAAACTTAACCATGTTTATCAGATGTGTTATTGGGGTTATTATGTTGCTAAGAACCTTTGGTAAAATGGTATTTGTCTGAGCATTTTGTGTGTGTGAATGACAAAATACTTAAAGAAGAAGAACATATATTTTCTAATCACGTATTGTATACTATAATGACCACCTGAAAGTGAAACTTAATGCTGTTGTGTCCCACAGTTTTGGCCATTCTTCAGACAACAATTACATCCACAGAAGTGCTGAGCGAGACGTCACTAGATGTCGTTTTGGACAAGGTCAACAAGATACACACACTTGTGACACCAATAGGGCGACTAATGACTCGAAATGTGTCTTTGTTTCAGATTTCTGATATGATCCGGAAAGAAAAACCAGAAGCTGTGTTCACATTGACCCTAAAGTCCATGATGACTGAAGTCTGAATGATCAAATAACTTCACCAACTCCAGCCTTGTTTTGCCTATTTGCAAGGACAAATGAATCAATGAAATTTTTAGACATTTTAAATTGCAAGCGTGCAAAAGTGAGTCATAAGCTTTTTTTTTTCTTTTTCTTTTTTACAATATTGTACTGAAGATCCATTCAAGATATATGTAGGCTATTTCCATTTTATTATTTTATTCTATTCTATTCTATTCTATTCTATTCTAGGAGTGATCAATTGAAATGAGTAAGGTTCTTGTCAACTTCAAATTGACAAGGGAGTTGAAAAGGGAGTGACCAAATAATCTCTCACACACAAAATGATATATGTATAAATAAAAGTTTCAATCAAATGAAGTTTGATTCATTTTCTTTTGTCACTTACCGATTTACACAGTGGAAAGAGAAGGCAAATGTTTTCTTCTAAGTTAGAGAACTGTTGCTTCAAAATAAACAAGTACAAGTAAAACGTATAATAATAGTAATACATTTTATTTAAAAGCGGATTCAAAACACCCAAGGACTCTACGATGGACACATTAAGCCTACTATTACTTGTAACCGTGTTCTACTGGCTTCTAGTCGAAAGTAGCTGTAGAAATGTGAGGTAATATATAAGCAACAGATGTGTAACAGAATATCCTCCCACCAGTTGTTGCTCTCATGCTCTGGTAAAAAAGGAAAGAGATTGCTATATTATATTATTTTGCTTTTAATCCTATAAAATAAATCTTTATTTCTAATGTAGCCCCACTACTGTGTTGATGATTATGTTGAATTCTTGGCTTATTTAGTGTATACGCATACACTGAGGAATGACCCAGTTTAAGTCTCTTTGCTGATGTATAGAACGGTCAAGCTCATATATCTAGATATGATATAGATGGGCCCTACTTATTTTTTCCTTGCAGTTTGCAGTTTCTCCTTCACGGTGAATGTGAGGGGCATAAAGCGGCTTCTGTCTGAACACTGGGTCACATGCCTCTGAAGGTAAGACTCAAAGCATGAACACGACGTGTTTGGGGAACTAGATGACTTGATTGTTGACTGCAAAAAAAAAAAAAAGGGCTTGTGACTTGGATTTAAGCTTGTTTCTTTTGCACTCTGTTCTCAGGGAGGATGAAGTGTCTTGCTCAACGGCAGAAGAATGGAGCCAGTCCTTTGGTTCGTGGTCTGATAAGACTTAATAAGCAGGTGGTCAAACAAATTACAGACAAGAACAAACACTTTTACTCTTTTTCACTCCCGCCAATCTGCAGCCTCTGTGCTGGCATGTGTGGTAATCGATGTTGTTCTGGCATGATTTCCACTCGTCCACATGACCACTGCCCATATAAACGCTGCAGAGGATACCGCCGACTTCTAGTCCGGAACAGAAACTACAGACCACCTGCCTTCTTGCCTTCTTCCACTATGGATCTCAGGCTTCTCCTCACGTCTGCTGTTTTACTGGGGGCCACACTCACCCTGTCAGTCACGGACCGGCCAGCGCAGTGCAAAATCAAATGGTACGTTTTTGCTGTTGTGTTCTTATATTTATTTTTGTACCCATATATCAAAGTCTTTTTAAGCTGTTATATCATCATATTATCACATTCCTGTCTGCATGGGTTGATTTCCACAAGCCGACACAGTACCAGGGGTCAGAGCTGCATTAGACAAGGTTTTGGTTACGCTCCGATGCTGATTATGGAAAGACCACAAGAATCACAAGTCTCACATTAGTCATAATTGAGGAAAACATAGGCCAAACATTTTTGATTCAATATTGAATCACTTTCCATAAACATTGGAGACAAAAACAAAACAAAAAGGTCAGGCTAAAGTGAGTAACGTCACACATTGTATCACTAATGGGAAACTACTAACAAATTATCATATAGATGTGATGTTTAAAAAATTAGATATTAATCATGGCACTTGCAAATGTACAATATTGTAAATAAGCCATATGTTTGTAATGGTGGCTGACCCATGATGTATTTATTTTCCTGTAGGACATTTGGGATTTTGTGTGAGGACGTGTACAACAAGCTGGTGAGACAGATCAAAAACTGGCAGATCAGTACGAGCTGCCTGTACCAAGGAGAGAAATGCTCCTATGAGGTTAGACCTCTCCCACATTATTCAGTTATTCATAGTTCTTTCTAATGACCTGTGTGTCTGCGTTCCTCAGCTTGTGTCTACAGCGCCGTATCTGATCAAAGCTGCGCACACGTCTCCCAAAACAAAGACGGTTAACGAACTGCAGTTTCTGTTTGAGCAGTCCACCCTCTGCAAAGTGACTGTGAGTATAATTCAGGAGCTGGTATCTCACACAAATAGTAAGAATTCATAGCACAATAAAACAGAGTTAGGTTACAGTTACATTCTCATAACATAATATAGTAACCATGAAATGAGTATAAGGTAACCAGGAAAAACTTCAGTAGCCAGTTAGGTATTGTTTTTGCTTAAATGTGCAGATTAGTTTATTAAAAGTCCTTGCATGTAAGACAATCATCATTTTCTGGAATACGTTTTGTGCAATTCCATGTTTGGCTTTAAAGGTCATTTCTGATGCCGTTTCTGGTGCATGTGCAGGGCGATTCGATGCTGGACACACCAAAGGACCCTGAGGCCAACCGCACGAACTTCTGCAGCCTGGAAAACCTCATGGATGGTAAAGCCACACTCCGGAACATCCCACGTCATATACTGTGTGTTGCAATGTCACAGGAGAAACAAAACTGTCCTAAAACACTGATACATAAACATGTCAGTGATGCCGAACGTGCCCCTAGATCGCATGTGTCAAACACGAGGCCTGCACTTTGGGAAACGTGTGACACAGGCTGATTAATAATAATAATTTTAATAATAATAATAATGCATTGGTTTTCTGGACACTCAAAGACGCTTTACATTGCACTATTCATTCACTCCATACTCAGTGGTGGTAAGTTACTATTGTAGCCACAGCTGCCCTGGACTGACGGAAGCGAGGCAACCAGTCTGCGCCATCGGCCCCTCCGACCACCACCAACCACTCACTCAATACATTCGCTAGGCTCCCTGGTGTTCCCAAACGGTCTCCCATCCAAGTACCGACCAGGCCCTTCCATGCTAAGCTTCCAAGGTCTGACGGGATTGGGCAGAGCAAAGGCGGTATGGCTATAAAGCTCAATAAGTGTAAGCCGTTTTATTTATTTTTATTTATTAGGCCACAGTCCTTCGCAATATGCGTCCCACGACCCGCTGTGGGGGCTGAATTTCGGCCCACGACCCAAAGCGAGTTCGACACCCCTGCCCTATATACTCTATATACTATATAGAGTATATAGGGCAGGGGGCTATAAACTATATATAGCTAGACCCCGACAAAAGTTCTGAGATACCGAAGTAAAGTTAAAGCGACATCTCCGCGGAGACAAGCTGGCAATGTCCCGCTCCCTGCAAAGGGTAAGGGTCAGGTCTGAGGAGAGGCAAGGTATTTTTTTACAAGTAAAAAAAAGAAAACTTTGCTTTTATTCTATTTATTGGTGAAATGTGACGCTGTGTGGCTTTAAAGTGTTATAATACGGTGTTGCTCTTTATTAAACATGTTCTTTTTTTTCTCTGACTGCGTCTCTGTAGGCAGCGGCTTGATCAACGCTGAAGGATACACTCAGTTCAGCAACAAGTGGATCTGTCCTGGCTTCGACATAACCAACTGTAGTTTATCTCTAAGGATTGTATAAAAACCTTTACTCAATTGTATTTCATTACCAGTGCCTCTGAATACATCAACATTTCTTGGCTTCTGATGATCTGAGTTACATTTTATTATTATTGTAATAAATGTGTGGGGGGAAATATGTTAAAGTATTGAAAAGTGAATGGTTCAATAATGTCCTTTACATTCTTTATGCCATTGTTGCCTGGCCTTCTGACTTTTTGAATAAATGTGCATGTTTGATCAGTGCCCTGGTATGTTGCAGCTAGGGTGACCATTTTAAATTGTAGAAAAAACAGGAGAGTTGAACAATTTTTGGTCTGACGTGGAAAGACGCACTTGAGAAAGTAAAGCTTTAAAAAACTAAACTTCTATCTGATTGATAAAGCCTGGGTCTACAAACCAACAACCAACACACACACGAGGTCACCCTATTTGCAGCTGTGGTTCTTTCATAAAATCACGTGTGTAAAAGTCACCGTTACCCATTAACAGTCAGTAAAAGTTTAAAAAATACATGCTCCACACTCCGAACCAGGAGTACAGGGACCTTACGGGGTACACGAGCACTTGCCAAAAAAAAAAAAAAAGTGAAAACAAATACTCTTTAATACTATTTAAACATTATTTTGAAAGGTAAAGCTATTTAAATTAAAAGACATTTGAGGTAAAATGTCATATTCCAAATAATTAGAAAGATCTAAGGCCAAAACGAAAAACTAGTTCTTTAAAATGTAGATAAATTAAGTAAAAGCTAAATCCTGAATTGTAATGTTGTACAGCACAGTGTGACATATTTCTTAACACAGATCGAAAAACAAGAACCAGTCCATTGAAAAATATTCCTAGAAAAGTGCAAGTAATTTCTGGTGGAGTCGTTTGACAGGTCCTGGTTTTGAACCTGGCCGTCTTCATAGAGTCAGTGTTCAGCGTATCTCCAGACGAAAACATAGACCCCAAACGACTTTCCTTTTGAGAGCGAAATGTCACAGCTCAGTTTGTTTTGTCCTGTGTCTCAGAGTCGAAGTCTGTCAGGCAGCAGTACAACAGCATCTGAGTGTATTTAGTAGCCAGGGCTGTGGGTAAAAGGAGGGAACATCGTGAGTCGTTGATCAACATGTACATAATCATTGTGTTCAAAACTCATGCACAGTGATGATAGAATCTGTTTTTCAAGAAAGTCACTATTGTAGATTTGTAGTAAGGGAAACGAGAGCACACGGAGGACACCTAAGCCTCACAGTGTCTTTAATTACTACATTTAAAACATGTTGGTACTTCCTAAAGCTTTTTGTTGTAATAAAACGGTATTTGTTAGTGAACTTACCATTTAGTTTACGGATGAATTTTGGCCTCCTCTCTTCAGGCAGATAAATGGCCACATAATAGACAGGAATCCCAGACAGGGCAATGCCGATCCCAATGAGGGAGTTAACGGTGTCCGAGTACAGAGGCACAATGACCAGAAACAGGCTGCAGAGGCAGTAAACGAACGGGAAGAACAGAGAGAGCTGTGAAGAGAGAGCAGGGACAGTTTCATCACTCACTCGGTTGGTTCCTGATGTGCTATAGTGTATTAGTGGACTTGTCATTCCTACAGACCATTTTAAATTGACAGTAATTATTTGAGAACCAGAGAAACAAGCACATGCACAAATTTAGACATTTAGTAACAAAATCAACTGTTTGGTCGACCCTGCAGTGACAGGCTAAATGAGCTGAGTCAAAAAATTAGTTTGATTGCTGTCTTTCTTTTTTATCTTGATCAGTAACTTAATTTCGCTGTATCACTGATACTTTATTGTAGTTTCTCATTCATGTGTTTTATTCTCATAATCATGAGTTCGGAATTATCACTCAGCTGGAGACAGGCTCATTCATGAGGATTTGGTTCACATTTCTGAACAAAAATACTGTTTTGCCCTGAGATCAGCCAGTGTTAAGTTCACATTTTTTTAGGCTCACTGCTGTAATACATTTTTCACCACCAGATGGCGCTTGTAGCCTCCAAAGACTAGTGTGATACAGTGTGACGCAGTGAAGTATCATCTGCCCTTCACTTGTCAACCCTGGTCCACATTCTTCCCATCTCTATATTAGTTATTGATTAACCAGTGAATTACAAAATGAAGAAGGAAATGCCACTGACTTAAAGTCGTAATGCGCACCTTGACGGGCCTGTGTCTGTCAGGCTGTGTGATCCGGAGGTAGATGAGTCCCGCCACAGACAGTCCCACGTAGAGCCAGTAACTGAAGCTGAAGTAGTTTATGAGCTGAAAGACGTCCTCCACGC
The DNA here is from genome assembly GCF_951799975.1 of Gobius niger. Lineage (NCBI taxonomy): Eukaryota > Metazoa > Chordata > Actinopteri > Gobiiformes > Gobiidae > Gobius > Gobius niger. The sequence goes on from NC_136864.1 coordinate 18,168,634, forward strand.
ACAGGAAAATCAGGCCCATCACACCCTATCGACAGACATAGCAGTACTTTTACACGTTCATGCAGGCAAGTGTAATGCCCAAGGACACAATGTCAGTATGTACTTGTCAAACCAGGCTTAAACTTGTACTTTTGTCATTAAACTTCACTTTGTGCCTGTGTAGGTTTCCTCTGGATGCACCTGTTTCGCCTGCCACTAAAAACATGTATTATAGGGCCCTTGGATGAATGAGGCTGTGTTTGTGAGCGCGAGTGTGGGACAATGGATGGAAATCAGCCCAAGTCTACAATCGGGCGTGGTGTGTTTACATGCACTGTGTTCATTAACATGCACTGTACTGGGCAAAAAAATGAACAATGCTCGTACTCTTGCTATTCTGTTTACGTGATACAGCACATACTGACATTAAAGAGCAGTGCAGGGATGGGAGTAAAACGCTCGGCATGAATCAGACTCAAACTGTTTGGCAGGTGTCCTTCTCTGGCGCCAACGAAAAACAGCCTGCAGCAACAACAAAAACAGCATATTAAAATGCTACTGTTTGTAAAAATTAAAATAAGTTTTGTTGTTTACCGTGATGCTGCGATGATCGAAGCATTGAGTCCTCCATAGCAAGACATTGCCACAGAAACAGGTATGATCCACTTAAAGGGGCCCAGGACAGCGTTTCCATATGTCTGTGTCAAAGTCAAAATCAGGCCAGAATTTACTACGTGTTTTCTCCAAAGAGGTCAGAGGCCAACTCTAGGAGAACGTGCCGCAAGTAGAAAAATTATCATTTATATTTAGATGGAAATGTTTTTTTCTTCTTCTTCATTTTGAGTAATCTGAACAACTATAATTTCATTTACAAATAAGTACATTAAAATATTTTACAGTTCTTCACTCCGAATTTTTGGTTCTGTTAGCTACTAATTTATGTTTTTAACCATCTGAATTTGCTCTTTTCGTGTTGTTTTTTTCAAAGCAAGACTAGCGGATAATTCATTTCAGAATAAGTATATTCACTCCACACACAGGCAGAGACTTACCACAGCGACAGCATCACTGGCGAGCAGAGAGGGCATGTCCAGAACCACATAGTATGCCACATTGGTCAGCAGGTAAATAATGGTGACGATCGGCATGGAGATGGCAATGGCAAGAGGTAGATTTCTACAATGAGAAATGAGAAAATCTTTTTTATCTTGACACAGATTTACTGTGGATTCAGAAAGTTTTCATGCCCCACTGTTTATTCCTGTGTGATTATGTTGACCACTTCACTGGGAAATGTAAGCTTTTCTTTTATCACAGTAAAGGCCCACACGGTAACTTTACCTAATAAAGTAATTTCAATAACTTATTTATTTTGGATGTTTTTATTGTTGAAAAATGTGTCTTTTTTTTGTTTGTTTTTTGTTTGGTGGATACAAATCTGTATATTGTTGTGCTTTATTTCCAACTGTAAATAGGCTCGCCTCGACCTGACTTTGTTGTAGCCTGGTTTAACTTTGCTGGGGGCGGGACATTACCAGCTTTTCTCCATGGAGATGTTGCTGCTGCTACTTAGGTAGTCACATATTAGGATTGTATACATACAGGGGTCTATCTAATCACCTGAAGCATATTTGGTTTTGTTTGTTTGTATTTTCAGTTTCATGACAGAAATACTCTTGAGACTAATGCCTGGGGAACTCGGGTCAAAACGAGCTTCACAACTTCCGTACCTGACTGCGGAAATCAGCTGATTTGTTCATTTACCATTTAACAGGAGCTTTTTAGTCAAACACAGCTACTTTCTTGAGTCCAGTGTGAGTTGCCGTTGTCCTCTGAGTAACATAATTGCGAGAAAAACTCCCAACATTAATGCCAGCAATGTGCTTTTACAACTTAGATGTTAGCTTTTGAGAAACGAATGCCAAATTTATACGGCTTGCTCAACTGAACGCCAATCAGTGATAAAAGACTGTTTTTATTTGCTGATATCAATTTCCCACATAAAAGCACACACCACTGGGAACAATGACGTTAGAAAACAAGCTCCCCAATTCACATGAACGCAGCAATAGCAACATACAACCTGGAATGTTCCACAGTGTGGCTTTAAAATGGTACAGGGTTACAGTGTAGAATATTCACCAACAGAAAGTAAATGTATAATATTTTTGAATCAGACTCCTAGATAATAAAACAGTAATTGCAATTTCCCCAATGTGGGACCAAACAAAGGTATTTTCTATTTTATGTTAGTGATTAAAGCCACAGTGCGTAATATTTAGGATTCTGCTGTTGCCAACACAATGACCAGCTCAACACAGAAAATGTTTTTTTTTTTGCAATGGGTAATTGACTCACTTGTGCATAACTTCAAATCATAACAATGCCACCCAAGAAATGGCTTCCTGTTTCAATCCAGCACACCAAAATAAAAGCACCATCTTGTTCATTACTTCAGCAGTTCATAAGCTTAACTTTCTTACAATGACACTTACAATGTGTGTTTTAATTATATTCTTGTATTGTTGCAAGTACCTGCTGAACTAATCAATGTGCTTTTATTTTGGCGTGCTAGATCGAGTCAATTAAGGAGTGGATTTTGGATGAGAACGTATTTAAAGCTCATATTTGGCTGCCTTTTGTCAACATCTCCATGGCAACGAGCTCACATCAAAGACACATTTGAGTTCAGTATTTTTCAACTATAAAAATATCTGTAGTAAAATAAATGCTTGTTTTTTAATCCTCTTTATTGGTTGCAATTGTATACAGTGTGGCTTGAGAAGAGGCTTGAAAAGATTTTGAGCTCACTGTAATTATCAACGTTGAATCAATAGATGTCAAATACCTTTCAGGATTTTTTATCTCCTCCGTGACAAAATTGAGAGTGTCCCATCCAGAGTATGAGAAGAGGGCCGAGTAAAGCGCCATTGCCAGAGCTCCCGAATCAGTGGTGGAGCCTTCAAATGGACTCTCAAAGCTCTTTGATTCACCTGCCGTCAAATAACAGACTTTATGAATGCCAAACCAGCTCGTAACGTTTGCAGGACTGTGGTAAAACTCACCTGTAACCATTGCCAGGATCCCCACAACAATGATGAGAAGTAGGGCTAGCAGTTTGGCGTAGGTGAAGATGTCTTGGACCAACGTACCCCACTTCACATAGGCACAGTTAATAAAAATAAGTACACCTGACAAAAAAAAAACAGAAACTTTATCCACACATATTACTCAAGGAAGACCAGCTTACATGCAAGCTATCAATGTTAATTATCAAAAATTATTGGCATGTTTTGCTACCGGCTGACTCACGTTCAAGGAATGCTTGCTCTCTCACCTAAATACCAGCTCACTTCTGCAGCTCCATGCCATGCTTTGGTCTGTCAACAAAACTAGTGCCACTTCCTCATAGCTCAGGCACAGCTCGATAGACAGGCACAGTACAATCATTGATATACGTTTTAACTTACCTAGACAAGAGCATTAAGACCAACTGAGAGGCTTTACAAAGTTTTCCATATGAGAAGACATAAAAGGTGGGCTCTATTGTTAGTATTGCACTCTCCTGTTAGTGTATAACGGTTTGCAATATAGTCCTCAGGGTTAAATGACTTGGTTTCACATCCACCTGCAAAATTGTATGCCATAATGTTTGGGCTCTTTGATTGTCTACCTTATGATTAAAGCCGAACACAACAGGACTGAGACATTACTGCAAAATATTTTAAATATAGGTTGAAATTACTATTTGTTTTGAGGCGACACAGCTTGTTTTATACTATGTTTTGCCTCTCCTGTTCCGTGTATTTGGGAAATGAGTAGTGTGGGGTCTTACAAAGGCAGGCAGCAGCGATGAGGCGCACACCGTCGTACGGGGGCTGACATGTTGGGTAGAAAGCCTGCACCAGGTAGTTTGCAAAGGTGATGGAGATGATCGCTTGGCTGGCCGGCTCTACCAGGAGAATAGACGTCCAGAGCCGAATGAAGGCCAGAAATCCGCCAAACGACTCTAGGATGTAGGCGTACGAGGCTCCAGATTTGGTGATAGTGGTGCCCAGCTCTGCGTAGCACAGTGCCCCAAACACGGAGAAGAGACCCCCCAGCGCCCATATGAGCAGAGACAGCCCATAGGAGCCGCTATAGAGGAGGACTCCCTTTGGGGACACAAAAATCCCTGAGCCGATCATGTTGCCGACAATAAGGCAGATCCCATTGATGAGCGAGATCTCCCTCTTCATCTGCATTTTCTCCTCTTTGGGCGCCTTCAGGTCCTTGTCCGATGGAGTCCGTGAACGGGGGCAAATGGTTTGGGAGACCACCTCCATTGTGTGCCTCAGCTCAGCCATCTCCAGAGCACTTCAGATAGAAAAGGGATCCACTAAGTAAAGTTAGAACAACTTTAAACCCATCAACAATGTTGGTTTTCCGCTGCCCAGCAAAAATCTGAACAGCTGTGGCAGATTAACACACTTCTGAGCTCTTGAGCACCGTTTTGTGAAGCAGATCGAAGAGTGTCCTGCCCCAAGCTCATCGGTTTGCAACAGGTCGCTTGATGTTGCAATGGGCAGACTGACCGAGCTCAACCGCGACGAGTGTTTTTTCAAAACCGGGACAACCGCACGCTCGTGTTCCGCACTGGGCTATTTTGAGAGACATGCAGCCCTCGTCTCTGCCCCCCAGACAGCCTTCAGAAATACAGAGGGGGCCACCTCCTCCCTAGGTCAGTTACATTGCAAGAGAATACACTTGAGTAAACAGAAAAACAATCAAAAGATGAATCTGTGTGGCATAAAAAATTAATAGATGGCCTTTTATTGACTAAGATGTTGGAGGAAGTTTGTACTTTCAAAGAGCTACAGACGGACTTACAGTGGATGTCTGATGGCCGATTAACAAGTTATAACTGTTTTACAAATAAACAAATATGCACCAATAGCAATGATCACATGTATAAAAAGTTAAACCTTATTTACAGTACAAATATGTTACAAATGTGTTATAGGTTGTTCAGTCTGTTGAACACTTGCATCTTACTTGATAAGATTTAAAGCGTTTGTCAGGTACAGTCATTGAGCAAAAGGCAGTTTTCATCCAGGGAAATGGAAGCATACATTTCTTTTGTGTTCAAGAGTGCAGGAGCTACTGTGCTGACTCAATTTTTACTAAAAAATAAGACATTATGTGCACTTAAAATGTAATGCTTAGTTCTTTCAGCAAGAGTCTATGAGCCCCAAAACCATGTATTGCACTGTTCTACATTGCTTTTGGCACCGAGTGCGAGTGCAAAATAAATAATATAATTGTCTTACTGAAGGAACATTGTAACATCAATCCATCTGCTAAATGATGTCTGTGCTTTAAACCAGTCATTATTCAAATATTCTTATGCTACAAATTGGTTGTGAATTATTGAAAGTAAAACTCATCTCTGATCAAATGGACTCATGCAGTTCACAGTACAACTCTTTTGTTTACTTTTGTCACATTGGCCTATTCTCTGGGACTGTCAATTTTGCTTTCAACAGTCTTAATGCCAGAAAGACTAATTTAATACATTTAAACACCTATATTTACATATCTAGAATAAAAATCTGACAAGAATATAAAACCCTGCAGAAGATTCTCTTGTAGTGCACATACAAAAAAGAAATAGTTGCATGTTAAAGGTTAAAGGTCCTATATTATGATGCTTGGTTATGGCAAACCAACTTGTTACAATGTTTGACTGAGAAGTCCAATCCAGGGCTAAAAACACTTGGTACACCACCGGTAAACATCTTCTGGTGGCAATTGTTTTTTGGAAGGACATGCACCTTTACTTAAATTCGACAATTTCAGCTCACAAACTGCCTTCACTAAAATGTACTTCTGCCTTATTATTATTTATTTTTTTACCTTTTTTTAACCAGGAAAGTCCCATTGAGATAAAGAATCTCCTTTTCAAGGGAGTCCTGGCTCCAGGGGGGAATCTATTGTACATGTTTTAGTGGTCGGGGAAACCACTAAAAACATCTGCGCCATTCTCCAGCGCACTCACAAAAATTGAGGTATTATAGCTTGTTTCCAGACAGTTTCAATTACAAACTGTCTAATGATATATAATGTAGGACCTTTTACAGCAGCACATAAAGTAGATAACATTGACACCACTTATTATACATCAGTTTTGATCTTTAGGAAGAAACGCCGGCATGAGAAGAGCAAGAGTTTGTAGATCAAGGTTGGCACAGTTTGTCATTGGCAGCGATGGCTACATGTTCCTGGACATAGACAGGAAAGATGCATTGAGTCCAGAGGGCAGAAAAGAGGCAATTTCAGGTGGATATGGTTTGAGACCCATTTGCTTGTTGAGATAAAGTTTGGATACAAGGATGCGGCAGAAGTCTTCATTGTGTCGATGACAGTTGTCTAGAAGCTTTCGAACCTTTGCTGTTCTAGTGATTTGGTTTACAACCAGCTCATAATCCTCCTGCATGATCAAGCCCTGGGCAATAAGGGCGTCCAGAGTCTGGTGCAAACATGCGTCAGTCATCTGCAACACAATTTCCTCCCGGCGAGTCGCAATCCATTCTTCGAGAGGGCTTTGTAGAGGTGGGGAGAGTCGACACGGAAGAGTACAAGGACCTAATAAATAGAATGAAGAGGGTTTATAACGGACCAAGGATGACCAAAAAAAACATCATTTTACAAATATCTTTTACCTGGCTGCTGAGGCTCTGCTTTCAGTACAGTGTTGTCTGGTTGAGTTGAACACTCAGAACTGTCCTTGACAGGAATGTTTAAATTATTGTGCTCGGGACTTTGATGTCCATTCAGGTTGTTGATTGGATTGGAGGACTTTAGTGGCCCAGGCTGCTCCGGGGGAATGAAGGAAGATGGCAAACCTTTTAATAAATAAAATACCTTTCATTATTATGTTTACGTTTCCATAGTTTGGAGGTAAAGTCAGTGATGTATCTCTGTCATTCAGGGAAAAAAGTCACATCAAAGAAGGCTTGTGTTACCTTCCGAGGGAGGAGCATTACTGACAGTGAGACACAAAGGCAGGGACATGTCCGTCTCTGGTGAGGAGCAGGGACCTGGCCTCTCCTGTGGATTAACAGATGATCACAGATTATTTTAGAATAGACTTTAGATTATGGGCATTGGAACAGGGTCTTACCATCAAGGGCGTGGGTCTGTCTCGTAGCATGTCCTCATCACTTCGCTTTGGACACACAAGTGGGGGAGAGGTACAACAACACTCTGCCTGCCTCTGCATCCACAGAAAAGAAAAAGGAATTTTCAATGAAACAAATAAACACAGGCCTCTAAACCTCTATCAAGTGTTTTAAAATATTGTTTAAACCAGATCTGGTCTGAGATCAAACTCACTTTATTTTCCAGATACATACAGTGGATAGTTAAAGTCTACACATCCTACACTTTCCCCACTTTTTGTTATGTTACAGCGTCATTCTAAATTGGATTAAATTAGGTTATTTTCCCTCATCAATCTACACACAATATCCCATAATGACAAAGTGAAAAAAGTTTTTGAATGTTTTGCAAATTAATACAAATGAAGGTGGCGCACTCATCATAAATCAAACTTTATATATAGAATATAAATATCAGAATAACGCTGGAGCTCTGTCAGAGTGACCATCGGGTTCTTGGTCTCCTCCCTTCTCCCCCGAGTTTGGATGGGCCCAGTTCTGAATATCTTCCATTTACAAAGAATGGAGGCCACTGTGCTTTTCTATTCCCTTCCCCAGATCTGTGCCTCGATACAAACCGGTCTGAGTTCGTTTGACTTCAGGGCTTGGTTTCTGCTCTGACATGCCCTGTCAGCTGTGGGACTTTATAGAGAGCTGTGTGCCTTTTCCAAATCAAGTCCAATGAAGTTAATTTAGCACAGGTGGACTCAGGTGGACAGTTTATAGAAAACATACCACCAGATACTGAACATACAGGAGTACAGAACCCTGTCTATTTATCTCTATGACACACAAAATGAGATGTCCTTTTACTTACCTTTGATCTTTTTATTTCTAATACAGCCTCTAGGAAGTCAATGTCATCAAAGCTTCGAACCATTGGCTCCAGCTCAACCAAGCACTCTGAAGGACATTACAATGCACCATTTTATTGATGATACTGAAGTCTGGACACCCTATTGGTTTTAAAAAGTACTTACTAAGTAGCGAAGGCCTATCGTCTGGATTAGCAGTCCAGCCACTGGTTATTAAACTAACAAGGACCTCTCTATTAGGAATATGAGCAGGGAGACTGTCCATGCTTGTGTCAGGCCGCGTTCCACGGATCACACTGAACATGATCTGCATCGGGTTAGTCATCTCTAAACCACAAACACACAATGTATTGGTAATAGAGCCACACAGTCATAGTACATTTACACTAATGTAATCATTTACCATCATAAGGGATCTGCCTGGACAGCACCTCCCACATGATGATTGCAAAGCTACAAAGTCGGAAACGAAACAGAAAGCAGAAGTTATTTTTACAGTTCCTTTCAAGTCGGATTTCCCCTAAAAGCCAAAGGGACTTTTACACTTGGCCCTTTTCAAACTGGAAAAACTGCTTTGGGGAACTGGCTCACCAATATTTGCAATCCAAGTGTATTGCATAAGAAACAATACGGCCTTACCAGAACAGAAAGCAGGTAGGACATGTAGTTCCTCAATAAACCACTTAATTATCAGTTTATAAAATCAGGTAAGCTCTGACCTGTACATGTCATGATTAACATCCGCTCGCCGGCTCTTGTTGTTTGCTGAGGGTTCGTACATCTCTGGAGGCATGTAGATCACTGTGCCTCCCATCTCTGTAGGCTTGGACCCAGAGCCTTTACTCACTGACAAATACCGCCATTTTGAAAGACCAAAGTCAGCAATCTGGAAAGAGGAAGCGTAACCATTAGCCTGAGTGACACATGCAGTGTGCTCATGTATCATCGAAAACACTACTAACCTTGACGTGATACTCTCCATCCAACAGTATGTTCTGTGTCTTTAGGTCCTGATGTAAAAGGGGCGGGTTCATGTTGTGTAGGTAATTGACTCCAAGCGCGATCTCATAGAGAATCCTCAGTCTCAGCGCCCAGGCCAGTTCGGGGTACATGTCCTTCTGTTTGTGGAGAAAACACCCATTGTATTATTTTGTAACTTCAATATGTTGTTAATTTAGCTAAAATTATTGTGTAAAGTTATACCAGAATTTGTTTTACAATTATCATTATCAACCCCAAAAAGGTCCACTATGTTTAGCATTTTGATTATCACTAGCAACAGTTTTGAGCTTCAACAAAGTAGATACTATGCAGGCACAATAAAGGATGTAACACCAAAGAGTCACTTCTTTCTACGACTTTATAGAGTTGTATCAAAAAGTGACCTTTTAGGCAACTTCACATTTTGTACAATTTGCCAATGTGTCAAGTTACCTCATGGAGAAGTAAGTCCAAGGAACCATTGCTCATGAACTCTGTGACGATGCAGAAAAACTCTGGCTCATTGCAGACACCAAATATCTGTATAATGTAGTTAAACCTGGCCTTGTGGAGCACCTCAGCTTCTTTCAGCAAACTGCTCCTCTCTCTGAAACACAATTGTCCTGTTAGATCAGAGCAAAGACAATATGACTTGTACAAACACTGACCTCCTGACATAATATAGCAGGTCACAATGTAATAAATTGTAGGACGTAATCAAACATATAAAAAGCACAGTGCGTATGAGGACAATTAGAGTCTGACAGACAGTTGCTTTGAAGGGCTACTCGGACAGATCAGAGGACATTACCTTTCACCAAACGGAGAGTCCAGCTTGAGGCACTTGATGGCCACGGTAGTCCTCCAGTCCGAGTGCTGTGCCTTGAACACGGTGCCGAAGCCGCCCCTGCTCAGGTAGTACAGGTCCGTGAGCTTCTGATACGGAATCACCGGTAAAGTGCTGACGAGACTGCCCAGGTTCAGACAGCCTGTGGCCACCTGCGGCTCCATGGCGCACTGTGAGCTTCTCACTGCTACTGTCTGTGGATGTATCACTCACTGCACAGGCTTTTAAAGAACTGCCCCTTTGACAAACAATGAGGAAGCGCTCCTCCATTCAGCAAACGCTACACGCCGCCGCCGCCGCCACGGTCATGTCGTGCTAGCAAGCTAACACGATAAGCTAACAATGGGGAATAAAGACCGCGGCAGAGAATAATTATCTGAACCAAACTGACTATTCAAACGTATTCTTGATCCTTATATTCTGTATTGTGTTTGATAATACTTAGCTGTCTGACAGCAGGGAGACAGCAGCCGCCTCTGCTGGTGGAGCAGGTGGGTTTGTTATGGCTGATGACGTATGACAAGATCCCTTCAAGTGTGTGGGATTTTAGACATTTTAGACCGCAAAATACAAATTATAAAGATACAATCATAATAATAAATGGTCTTAAAACTGTTTCCTCTCCTTTATATTTATCACTGAAGATTATTTTAAAGGAAAAAGATGATAAAAAGGAAAACATTCTAATTTTGTTTATGAGAAGATAGGAAACATTTCAGTCTCGTTTGCGGTTGATTATCGAGACTATGGAGTCCACTAACTATAAACGCAACATTAACCCTTGACTAACCCCTGATCGTGCCCTTGATACACGCTGGAAAGTCCAGAGTGAAATTTCCTATGGTAGTTTCCAAAAACCTAACATGATGACGTATTGCTCAAACTAAATATAACAAATCCACACAGAAAGGTCTTTAAAAACAAATGCAGTTACAATCAGCGTCCAAAGACAAAATTATATATTTTGAGAAGAGATACATTTTTAAATCTCTTGTGTCTCATTGGAGAGATCTGTATGTGAGTGCCTGAACAGTCATCGCAAGATAGAAAATGTGAATAATATTGTTATGAATTTTAACTTCTTAAAATTGGTTTTGAATAAAGTATAACTTAACTTAACTGTAACTTAACTTAATGTGACTGACTTTCAGTGGAGCTGTTTTCTTTCTGTCTTCATGGTAAAATGGCACAGCATCAAGCATTTGCTTTGGGAGTTCATAACTTTTGTACAAGGAGGTGTTGACAAATCACTAACCACAGGTAAGTGCTGTCTTGCATGAATGTGCTTTTGATGAGCCAGCAGTATAGTACTGTAAAAACACTGCTCACAACAGAACTGCACAAGTCACAAGATCATGGTGTCCCCCTGCGTTCCTATGCCTTATCCAATGACGTGGATCAACAAGAGGTTGGCTGTATCAAAATGTATTAATATGCCTTCATCGTGTGTAAAAGAACAGGCTTGCTGCCCAATAGAGGAGTGTGTGGTGCATGATTCTCCTGCAGAGCTGCAAACAGGGACCTCCAGTGAAGAATGGACCTCGACAGTATTGGGCTACAAGATCCTGGAGGATAGGAGCAAGTTCACGGTACTCAAACAATCTGTGATCTAATTTGATCAAGTATAGACTGATGGTGTGATAATGTTAGCTATGATATGTAAAATTAAAAAATGTGGGGAAAGGTATATCTAAAAAGCAGATAACTTGCAGTGGCAACTTTAGCAATAGAGAAAAAATATATAATTTTCACATTTGTATAAAATAACATGGAATGCTATGGAACTGTGTTGTCTTTATAGGTTTTTAAGATCTTGGTAACCGACAGTCAAGAAAGTTGGGTCATTTTCAGAAGATACTCAGATTTCTGTAAGCTCAATGATAAGGTACAGTAGGCCTATGTGTGATTGCATAGTAAATGCAAATAAAAGCAAAGTATATATTTGTTTGTTTGTTTTTTAGTTTACAAACATATCTAATGCTCTCAAGTCTAATTGCAGCTTAAAGAACTGTTTCCCAACATGTCTTTGCCCTTTCCTCCAAAATGCTGGTTTAAAAACAAGTTTGAAGAAGATTTTCTCAAAATGAGACAAACTGGACTTCAACAATTTCTGGAAAAGTTGACATTACATAAAAACATGTACAGCTGGTGAGTGTTGAGACAGACTTCAGGCTGCTATTTCAAAGGGTCTAACCGTTTTCTTGTTTTTCAGTGTACCTGTCAGATATTTCCTGTATATGAACTCTACAGATCTACGTGAAAGCCCAGATGAAAGTCGGGTGAGCTTACTTTTCTATTTATTTAGAAAATAACCTGGAAAAAAGTTGCTGTGAATCTTGTTATTGCTTTGGAACAGGCCTCTTGTGAGATACTGGAGGAGACGAACCATCGCCTCCAGAGGGCGCTGTCAGACAAACAGAGAGAGGTCGAGGTTTTGAAGAAAACTTTAGAGGAGAGACAAAATCACTTGGAGTATCTGATGAAGACAGTCAAGGAGTGAGTGAGTGAGTGAGTGAGTGAGTGAGTGAGTGAGTGAGTGAGTGAGTGAGTGAGTGAGTGAGTGAGTGAGTGAGTGAGTGAGTGAGTGAGTGAGTGAGTGAGTGAGTGAGTGAGGGAGTGGGTGAGTGAGTGAGTGGGTGGGTGAGTGAGTGAGTGAGTGAGTGAGTGAGTGAGTGAGTGAGTGAGTGAGTGAGTGAGTGAGTGAGTGAGTGAGTGAGTGAGTGAGTGGGTGAGTGAGTGAGTGAGTGAGTGAGTGAGTGGGTGAGTGAGTGAGTGAGTGAGTGAGTGAGTGGGTGAGTGAGTGAGTGAGTGGGTGAGTGAGTGAGTGAGTGAGTGAGTGAGTGAGTGAGTGAGTGAGTGAGTGAGTGAGTGAGGGAGTGAGGGAGTGAGGGAGTGGGTGAGTGAGTGAGTGAGTGAGTGAGTGAGTGAGTGAGTGAGTGAGTGAGTGAGTGAGTGAGTGAGTGAGGGAGTGAGGGAGTGGGTGAGGGAGGGAGTGGGTGAGTGATTGCTCATAATGGATGGTTTTGTTGTGCAAAGCCAGAGCATATAGCACTTCACACTTTTCTATTTATTTAAACACAATTAATGAATATGTTCAGTTCAAGCTCAAGCTCCATGTTTAGGGCCAGCAGCAGGTGCGGATTTGACCAAGACGGGAGACGCCAGAATAAAAGAGGAACTCAGAGTTCTGATCTCAGTGCATCCTGGAGTCGTGCCTGGGTCAGATTACATGTTTTTATGTATCTTCAATAATGGGAGCACTGGGTAAATAAACTGCCTCAGTATGTGGCAGGTGTATGTCCTGCAAAATTTTAAACATATTTATGTGTGTGTGTCACAGCATAAACTGAACTCCCTTTGAATAAACTATTTTTCGTGAAGAAAGCATCTGCTCCTTCATGGGCCTTAAATCTCATGGCTCAATTTAGATGCATTGCCCCATGAGGGTATATATACTAAGAAAAAAACTATGACTGATGAATAGAGCATGAGACTCAATAGGAAACAAATGAAAAATATAAGTCTAAAACAATCTTATAGTTCACGGTATATTTGACTTTGACAACATTTGACTAATAATAAATCACTGTAGTTTGTTGGGATCTGTTGGAATAAGCTATTTGTCAGACTGGTCCATGTTGTCCACACTGATTGAGTTTTCAAAATTGTAGAACTTATAAGACATTACAGAATGTGTACGACCAATGGATGTGTCAATAGTTTTGACTGGAGGGGAATTTCTGAATGACAAATAGACACATTCGGAACAGACAAGTCACACATTGTGAGGTTTAAATGGCCTTAAAGCAATGGTCAAAGTCAGGGAGACCCTGCATCCCCTGATAAGAGTCAAATATGTTCACATCCTGAGATTTATAATGACTAGGGAAAAGCAAGTGTATTAATGGATTACTCATTTGAGGATTCTTTAGACACAGTCACCATAGAAAAGCCATCGCTGGGCTTTGGCTTACATCTGTGCATAATGTCTTGTTAATAAACATGTTAATATTAGATTGTAAGTCTTGTAGGCACTGCAGATAAACTATGTTTTCATATACATCAATGACTTATCAAGATGAGCAGTTTAGCATGTTTGTTTGTTTTGGCAGTGATTCTAAATGTGTGGATCAGGAACCAAAAGCGAGTTGCAGGACCACATTTTCATATTCCTGACCAAAACTGACCTGCGGTAAATGAGCACTATTTCAGAGCTTATCATCAAAGCAAAGCTATTTACATGCTTTTTGCAGTAAAATGTAATACACACATTATGCAGTGTCTTTTTTTTCTTATATGTTGGAATTTTTGGTCACATTTATGATCATGCAGGTATAGTTGTCAAACCTTTCACATCTCATGAAATATTTGACCTAAAATGTCTAAAATAGGTCTACCTAAATTGGATGGGATTCATTACTAAAAGTACAATAGCTGGTGCTCAGAGTTGCCTATTTAATGAAAGGATAAAATAGTGTGGTGGAAACGGCAAAATAATTAAGAAAGACGGTAGCGTCACCATGGCAGCCGCTGCACATCTTTTACGCGCTGTGTCCGTGGGCGGCGCACGATCAGACCCTGGACCATCATCATAGTCGTGTCGTGTTGTCGAGGGTCAACTGAGGAGCTGGGGGGAAAACACGAGGGAGGTCCCCCATCGCATCTTCTGCTGCGAGAGGAAGGGGTGAGTCGGTGGCCGTGTCGGTTTTGTTTTATCACCGCTCCCGCTCCCACACCAGTCTCCTGCCTTCAGCTGCTGGATGCACCATCACAATGAGGCGCTCAGCGGGAAAACACTTGTTGTGCCTCGTCTTGCTCACCTTTCCTCTGTCCTGGGCCGTGTACACCAAGAAAGACGCCAAGACGACTGAAAACGACACTACAGGTTGGTCCTTTGTGTATAGGCTATAGATTTTCTTTCTTTCTTTTTATTTATTGTTTTTACTTTGAAGATAGGCTATTTTCTTCTAGAACACGGGCCTTTTCTACAGATGCAAATGGGAAACTCAACGTGCAATCTCTATTATTCCCAGGCCCTTAGAAATTCAAAAATAGGAAGTGCTAAATATTAGTTCTGGCATTTTCCTCATCTCTTCTTTTAGTTCTGTTTTTATCCCATTACACCTGCATTTTAACTTCTTTAGATTCATTCTTTAAACTGCTTTGAAAATAGAGGCAAATTCTGGATGGTAACAATATTTGTTTTAATAAATTGAAAGGTTAGAAAGTCTTGCTTGAAAGATGTGGTGTTTTCTTGTGAATGTTTGTAACTCTTTTAACCTATGCTGAAGGAAACTGCCTATTTTTCTGTGTAATTGTGCATGACTTCACTTAAAATATACAACATAATCATTGACACAGAGTCTTTACTGTTTCTTCTGCTTGATGATAAAGAGGATTGAAGGAACGCCTCTAATTTGTTTCCTCAGGCTTGGCACATTAGCCACTGTCATAGGTTAGTAAAAACTTGGGATACACTGGCGGGACTTGATTGTTTGCTTTTGAAGGCTGTTTCTCTCTCCTTATCCTGCAATCTTACACACAATCACTTTAATGTGCTGAACAAGAAATTCAAGTTCAAATTATTATATATTTTGTTGCTAACAAGCAAAAATAAGTCAGAACATAATTACACTATCTACTGTATTGTGTCAAAACACATTCTAGTGCAGACATAGACCTCTGAAAAGGAGAACATTGAAACATATTTCATGGATTCATATTGAACATATTTTCTTATTGAAATGAAGAGGGTGTTAAACGATTCTATAAAATATTGAGAATTGTTGCATCTCTAGTAATCATATATTTACAAATTGACTCCCATTTTAAGCTAGACATTCTATACAGTGGAGGAAAACGTGAGTACCGTTTGGAATTTCTTACATTTCTGCCTAAATTGTTTGTAAATTATGGTCTGATCTTTATTAAAATCTCAAGAATGAGTAAACAGTGCTTAAACTAATACCACCCAAACATGTACCTTTTAGCATATTTCTTTTGGCCATAACATGTAAACATTCACAGGACAGCGTGGAATAAGTGAGTACACCCTTAGATTCAGTCGCTGATTGACCCTCCTTTGGCAGCGATAACGTCATCCAGACGTTTCCTGTAGTTGCAGATTAGATGTGCAGGATGAATCTCCTCTCTGCGGAGAGGGAAGGAGGTGTTCCTTCAAACCACTTTATAATCAAGCAGAAGAAACAGTAAAGACTCAGTGTCAGTGATTACATTATCTATTTAAGTGAATTCATGCACAGAGAAAAAGTCTGTTTCCTTCTGCATAGGTTAAAAGAGTTACACACATTAACAAGAAAACACCACAACACAGACCATCTAACCTTTCAATTCATTAAAAGGTATCGTTACCATCCAGAGTTTGCCACTATTTTCAAACCAGTTTAAACTCTTAACCCCCACCTGAACGAGCATGTTTGGCTTTACCCAAAACTAAAAGCTGAAAAAAAAGCATCAAAATAGTGACGACAATGAGGATGAAAATGAAGCAAAAAAGCCATAAAAACATGACGAAAACACCACAAAAGCGCTTAAAAAGTGTGACAAAAAACAGCGACAGCGTGTCAAAAAACTTCAGATCATTTTTGTAGGGCTTAGCTTTCAAATGAAGCATTACACTGTTCCTCTCCAGTCGAGAATCTAAAGAAGACTACATTTGAAGATTAAAACCTGTCCATGCCACCTGAGAATGCTTGACATTCCCACGTACATGTTGAGGTCAGGCCAGAGAACAATCCAAAACAGAGAGAAATGAAATGTTTTCAGAGAACATGTTTTGTAGTTAAAAGGTCAATAAATCATATACTCTTCAGATCAAATGCTGGTCTGTGAAAATTGAACAAGCTGCAAGACATCTGCTGTTCGTCAGGCCCAAAGCTTGAATTACAGGAAAATGTCTATTGAATTTAAATTGATAGTTGTCATATGGTTGAGTGTCAACTTTACATAAAATATTCTGCTATGTGGCAGTGCTGGGTCTAGAACAACCTGACTGAGGGTGCATTTCTGTGGCGGTAACTATATAATTATGTTGTGGACTGTTTAAGCATATGTCGAGATCCTTTTATTTACTCATTTGAAACTAGGATCCTCTTGAAACATGCCAAACTCCCCATGACATGGGCAAAGTCCAGAAAAACCTCAGAGATCACAAATTTAAAACCACTTTCTTTGTTTTCATATCACCAAGCATGTTCTACGATTATTGGGTTTCATTAATATTTGGAGTTGCATGAACGACATGAAGTAAATCTCCTTGGACTCTGGTCCTGAAACAGATGTATTGCACATGCCAGTGACGTCAAGTTCAATTAAGCAGATGCTTAAGCTGTCTTTATCTATTATCTTTGTCTTGAGTTTGAATGGGTTGAATCTGCAAAGGCAGTGAAATCATTAAGTCAAACACATTTTTTGTAGATTGTCAAAGGCATGTGTATTGGCGTCTCGTCAAAATAATGCTCTTTGAGCCTAAAGAAGGATTGAGAAACATGGTCATTGGAGAGCTATTCCTAAATAACCGGTCTGACCTTGCCTATGTTCTCAGGGATCTATTGGCTGCAGCTGCACAATGTATTTCATGCTAAATGTACTGCTATTGCAATATTGACACGAACCAGAATAATGCAAGAGCATGAAATCAGAATGAAGGCTCTGTATTTATCCTGTCAGAGAATCCTGCTGAATTTAAATGTGAATTATACAGCGTTTGACTTGTCAGTTACAGTGTTTCTGTTATGTCCAATGTTTTGGTCTATATTCAGTCCTCTTTTTTTTTCTTTGTAAAAGGTTCATACTGTCTTCTTAGGTTGAGCATATTACAGTTTTGTTCTTTTAGTAAGACAGAAGGTTTAATTTACCTGCTTTACCTTTGATCTTCCTCAGAAGCGTCACCTGGTGGTCATGGTCCACATGGTCCACCTGGACCACAAGGTGACGCTTCTAAGGAAGATCACAGGAATTGATCGAAACTAGTAAAGCAGGTAAATTAATCCTTCGGTCTTACTAAACGAACAAAACTGTAATATATTCAGTCGTTTTAGACGTGATTATGTTCCTTTCTTTCATAAATGTAGTCTGAATGAGGTTGTTTAGACCTGTTTTGTCCTGGTAATGATGCTGGTAATGAGTCCAATCCTCTCTGCATGCTACAGGTGTGACTGTGGACATATGAGGAGCTATAGTGTCACATTGGAGCGGCACATGGTTAGCACATGGACACACTTGGGTCTAGTAACAGATGTGCGCTGATTTTAACTCTGTGAAAACAGCATTTGAATCAGCTGTTTGTTTTTAAAGCCACACTCCATAAATCTTCACCCAACGAAATGGTAATAAAAAATGCATTAGTTCATTTCAATAAGCATGTCTTTATTAGTGAAAAATACATCACCACCGGCTCGTCTCCATGGAGATGTTGCTGCTTTGCTTTTTCTGCGGCATGAAGCGTGAACTTTAAATACATTATGTCCTGACCTCTTCCTAATGCTTTATTTCAATAACCCTTTGCAGCTTGGTTGACAGTTGTGCCTCACAGCATGAAGGTTCTCGGTTTGATCCCTGAGTCGTGTGCGGCTCCCTGGTTTTCCTCTGCCACAAAAGACATGCACAGTAGGCTAATACAGAGGTGGGCAATTACCAGTAATTTCCACAAGGGGCCACATGAGTAACCTGAGTTGAGTTCGAGGGCCGCAACAACTTGAACTGAATTCTGCCCAAGTTTCTCCTATTGCAAAATGCACTTAATTGTATCTGGAAATCGCATGTTACTAATTGTAAATATTGCATACAAAAACAAAAGCAACAAAGGGGCAGATATTATAAGATCCTCCTCCTATTCAAACTG
This sequence comes from Gobius niger, assembly GCF_951799975.1. Taxonomy (NCBI): domain Eukaryota; kingdom Metazoa; phylum Chordata; class Actinopteri; order Gobiiformes; family Gobiidae; genus Gobius; species Gobius niger. Next base: position 18,187,318 of record NC_136864.1, read on the forward strand.
CATTGACTTGGCAGTTTTGATTAATTTATTTTCATGTCACTTTTGGATAAAATGCTTAAATTAAAAAAAATGTTAAGAGCACACCCTAATTGATTTAGGCAATTTGGCGTGGAACAAGCAGAAAGAATTATATAGATTATAGAAAGACAAAATTGCTTCTTGCTTCTTCATCTCTACTTCTGGAGATGGGTCCAGAAGAACCAGAGCAGAGGACAAATTTCCCTATAGGGATCAATAAAGTTTACCTAAACCATAACACTTTGTTTGTATATATTTTTAGTGTGGAGCCAAGCCAAAAACAGAAGACTCTTTGCAAGAAGAAAGATCTTTCTACAGAAAGAAGGGCACGTTCCTGTAAGTATGCCTTGGTTTGTTGCTATTGTGTATTTCAGATTTCCTATGTTGTTTCTATCACTGAATTTGTCTTTGTTTTCATTAATGGCTATATGTTGTTGTATTAACCCAACATTTTGTGTCTGCTATACTTATTCTTCACCCTGGATTTGTGTACATCAGCAGCACTGACATCAATGTAGTATTTCTCCGGCTTAAAGATTAACCTTTGCCGAGGCATTTGCTGCTGATTGGATCAAGTGCCCTTCGTTTTAGTCATTCACAGCCAAATCACAAAACAACAAACAGCAAATCCATTAAATATTTAAATCCTTATCTTTATTTGATGGCTCTTTTCATCCTTGAAGAGCACCTTATTTTTACTACACTTCATGACCCAGTGCAGATCTCTCTTTTGCTATTTTTAACTACCATTAAATATTTAGTTTTGAAAAGACATTGTAAGTATAGAGCAGCATACCTCGTGTTTTCTGTTGTTGCCGTGTTGTTAATTAGTGTCAATATAACTGCTTGTGTTACACCCGCCCTCTCACGGCAATACTGCTCCGCAATTGGCTCAAACTATTGGTTGTTTGGTATTCAAGCAAATCCTTCATGATGGATTCTTGTGTGCCGGCGAAATCACAAATACTGCAATTCAGCTACACTGAGATTGGCCAAGAACGTTCAGTTCTACTGTAAGACTCGTAATGGCATCGAGTTTGTAACATGAGGCCATGTGTTGTTATTGTCACTAACATATAGGGCTGAAACAACTCATCAATTATTGAAATAGTTAACTTTTAGTGTTTTAGTTTACCAGAAAATGAATAGTTTTCTGGTCAACACAGACTCAAATAGAGAGACGTGAAAATGTTGCATGTGTGGGTATGTACTGTTATGTTTTTACCCACATGTTAATTTCATCATTATCAGGAAGCAGAATTAGCACAACGAGCTTCCTACAAACATCCAATTTGCATTAACTCCATAAACATGTCCCCAAGTGGCGTCACTTTTATCTTTATGGGTAAAAGGCTAACGACTAATATTTTCATACACCTTTCACAGAAAAGCGATTTATCGATTAATCGTAATAATCTGTAGATTGATTGATTTCCAAAACAATCCATTAGTTGCAGGCAGCCCTACTAAGATAACTGCCACCCTTCTCCAGAATTAGAGCAAAGCTCTGGACTGATGAGGTAGAAAACCTTGATAGAACCCCTTGAGGTTGACAAAGACAAACAGTCAGACTCTTTAAAACATCTTTTAGGAAAGCGTTATTGAAGTATGTAAAAACATGTCTTCAGTTTTTCTTTGCTGTCTTTCTGTTTTGAGTGAAATGACCACTGGCAGTAAAGTGTTTTTGCCACAAGCTGTGAAACATAAACACGGACAAAACCAAACATTTCATTTCAAATTGCTGATCAAACTCCTTCCTGATTATTTTCAAATGATGTGCGTTTGGTAGAAGATCCAGACAAGCCTTGTGACACCCGCTCGCCGCTGCAGCCGGCTGATGGAGAGCTGCTCGGGCCGGACGCCCTGCTGTGACCCCTGTGCCTCGTGCCGCTGCCGCCTCTTCAACACCATCTGCCACTGCTGGAGGAGCAACCCCCTGTGTTTAAAGAGGACTTAGACTGAACATTCCCCCAGTATGACCTGTCTGAACACTGTAGCTATTCACATTCATCTGAGATATCATCTTGAGAGAGCTTTTGCAAACCAAAAACATATGGAACTAGTCCAAGTTTGGAGTAAGGAGTGAAATGAAAGAGGTCAAAAGAAAAATAATTTGCACCTGAAGAAACGGTGTGAGAAAATGTTTGATGTGCTCGTATAAGTGGTTTAAACATGTCTGTATAGTTCACACATAAGTGACTACGTCGTGATCATTATCTAATGTGTCTCACCACTTTATTCCTCTCAACAGGACACAACCAGCACATATAATGCCATCACGTGTAAAATACATGTTTATTTTGACCAGCTTGGATCTTATGATATACAGTGCAGAACATCGCATTCAGCAACTACTTTTTTTTTTCTGATTTCCTTTATTGATATTGGATTCTGAAGCCATTTTATCCTAACATCATAATTCCATGAGAATGTTATTCACAGTGTTTTGCAGATATTGATCTCAGTTGGATGAAAAATGGTATGTAGTTGTTGGACATGAACATATTACTGTAAGCAGATTTGCATTCCTTGATTATAATCCTATTAAAGTTTATCATGTTATTGTATTTAGTCTGTTTTACATTTTCACAAAAAGAGCAAAGCTAATGTTTGGGAAGTTGCATGTGTTTGCTCTCCTCCTCTAGTTCCAGTGATGAATGTGTTTGATAAAGATTGTGGCAGGCATCTGTCTGAACCAGTTAAACTGAGTCTAATTCAAAACATTCTGCAACAGCTAAAGCCTTTTTTCATAATTAACAGTTTGTGTTGACAGGACAAACATTTTAAAAAGACACTTTATGTATCGACTCCATTTAACACTCATATTTAATACATATTCTTATAACAAGATCTGACTCACTGTCGCAGGTTTTTTGTGCAGAAACAGAATGGATCAGGCTTAAAAAAAACTGTCAAACCCGCCCGTCAACAAAAAAGACATTTTATTTTTCTCTGGCCTTATGATGTTCCGCCAACGAAGAAAACAAACTTAAGTGCACAAGATTTTTTCCCAACAGCTGTCCCAAAAGATTTATGAGTAGAATGGAAAACAGTTGTGTTTTAGGGAAGCACACAAGATGCATGAATGTTAGTCAGGAGGAAGCAGAAGTTAACTTTTTAAATGTAGATGTTCTGGCAGATGTTGTCCATTTAGCAGCATGGCAGCGTGTCCGGAGCTTACCTTCAACGTGGACCATGGGTACCTGGAGGGTCTAGTTCGTGGGATGAAAGCCGGGATCCTGACGCAGACAGACTATCAAAACCTGGCTGAATGTGACACACTTGAAGGTAAGGTCATAGCTATCAAACATGAGGTCAATTCAGCAGATTGAGAAGTTTATTAAAAAGATGTGGCTTTTTAGTCAATTTAGCCCTTTATACAGAGAAATGGTCCCTCTCACCAGTACAGATGCATTTATATTGACAGGAAGTACTTTTGTTCACTTTAGCAAGGAATGAAAGTAGGCTCTAATTTCTAAGTGGTGTTGGGACCTGCAATTGGGTCTGTTCTCCAAACTTTCAAACAAGGGGTTCCCAAAGCTTAAAAGTGAGCTCCAAACTTAGTGGAAACAGTTGAAAAAAAACAAACAAACATATGTATGTATTTTTTATTAATTGTAACTTTACTGCATTTGTTTCCTAAATATACAGTAGCTTTTTGAAGCATTGTAAAGGTTGTTGTGGCTGCCTATTTACAAGGAAGACACAAAACAGCCCTTTAAAAACCCTTGGAGGTTTTAACAATCATTTGGTAATAAATATTTCTGAATTGGCTAAGTTTGAACAAATCTTGGGAAAAATCCCCTGGACACTATTGCGATGACCATATTGTGTAAAGTCGTTTGAAATGTTTTGTCCTCTTGGCAGATATCAAACTACACCTGCAGAGCACGGACTATGGTAAACTCCTGTCCTCAGCCGAACAGGGCCTGTCTGTGTCTCTGGTGGACTCCAGACTGAGAGAGAACCTGGCGGCTGAGTTCAACTGCCTGCGCTCCAACGCTCTGCCTCAGCTCTCCACCTTCATGGACTATATCACGTAGGCCACTCCCTCAAAGGTTTATAGGAAAGGGGAAAAGGGGAGACATTTGATTAAATAACTGTGTGATTTGCTAATTGCAAGCATTCAAATTGCGACTGATTGTGCAGCCCTAGTTAATTATAAACCTGGGCCAGATGACACCTCAGAAACATTTTTTCCCTTTACAGCTGAGATATTGTATAACATATGCCTGTCAAATCTTCTGTCACTCCATGAACATTACGTCTGCTGTTTCACTGGCCTTAAATGTCTGGCACAGGTTAGACCAAAGTGAAATCTTTGTTGCCATAGTTACAGTTACATGATTGACAACGTGGTGTTGCTGATCACCGGAGCGCTGAGACGGAGGGAGGTGTCAGAGCTGCTTCCCCGGTGCCACCCTCTGGGTACCTTCGACCAGATGTCAGCAGTGGGCATCGCTCGCACCCCGACCGAGCTCTACTCCACCATCCTCGTTGACACGCCTCTGGGTAAGAATGAGCAGGGATGTCAGGATGAAGTAATCTTACAAAATACATAAATATTGGTCAATGAAAAAGGTCAAATTCATAGTAATTTCTTTGAGGATTACAAAGTTCAATTTCCCCCCAAAAATGTGAAATATTACTTGGGTAATTATGTGAGGCTGACAAAAAGTAAAACATTTCACTAGCAAGGACCACGCCACAACAAAGTGCAATTAAGATTTTATTCACAAGGTTATAGTGTGGAGTGAAACTGGGCGAGACTGTGGGTGGGGGCTACGTCTCGGATGAACCCAGCTATTCGGGACCCCCTTTCTAAGCAGGAGAATCATTGCTGAAATGGAACAGACATGAAGGGAGGGCGGGTGGTGTTGACAATTTCAAACAAACTGAGATGACGAGGCTTGGCACATGAGGGCTTGTGAGTAATTAGAGGCGTGGGTGAAAGCAAGAGTGGTTGGTGTGCAAAGTGTGATAGGTTGAGGCGTAGTCCTGCTCCCGAACCTAGTCAATAAATATTGACTCCATGTACTGTAGGCCCTTCCCAGAACCACCACCTTAACGTGGTGGAGGGTTTGAGCGCCCAAATGATCCTGGGAGCTCTGTTGTCGGAGGCTTCATGCCTCTGGTAGGGTCTCCCATGGCAAACAGGTCAGACAAAGAGCGGTTCAGAAGCCCCTTATAAGAGACCAACAGGCCTGAGAATCGTGAGGCCGTCCTCCCGTGGACCCACCAGCTGCAGGAGGAGCCATAGGGGCTGATGTAATGTGCTTTGGGTAGCTCCAACAGCTGCCCCACGACCCGGCAACAGACAAGTGGAAGAAAATGGATGGATGGATAGATGGATGTACTGTAGGCCTATGTATGACAATGTGACTGTATTTTACAAGTTTTTTGTCTTTTGTATTCAATTTAATTATAGTTTTTTTTAAAAAGAAAAGAAAATTGTGGCTTCTCAAAACAATCTTATGAAGAAATTAGGTTTGTGTGCACAAGGGCTCATCTAACCTACAAGGTTGCAGCACATGTTCACCAGACACCTCTGCGTTTTGTCTCTTCACTTGTCAACTTGTACTGTCCAGTCCAAAATGTGGCTTTATCTGTTTTCTCTCAGGTCAGTTTTTCCAGGACGCTGTGTCTGAGAGCAGTCTGGACGAGATGGAGACTGAGATTCTGAGAAACAAACTGTACAAGGTAACAGTGGTAACAGTTTACCACAGGGTATGAGGTCAGGTCCCAGAAGAGCCATGGAAACTTAACAGCAAAGCCATCAAAACCACTGTTAACTTTACTGCGGGTCACAGCCTTCACCTCTGAGACAATAGTAACCTTGTAATTGTTTTTCTTTTATTGCTTAGGCATATTTGGAGTCCTTTCATGCATTTTGCAAGAACATCGGTGGGGCCACTGAAGACATAATGTGTCCTGTTCTTGAGGTACGATGCCAGTTTCAATGCAACCCCAATTCAATAGTGTATTTTATTATTAAAGGTACCATATTTTCCGGACTATAAGTCGCACCAGCCAAAAAGAAGCAGAATGAAGAAGAAACAACATATAATTCGCTATATAAATCGCAGCCTGCGATTAACTTTTTTTGTTTTCTTCATTGCAGTAAGTGACCTACGCTTTTTGTCAGTCCCTCACAAGTTTCCGTCAGGAGTAGCAGATACTGGTATACAAGCCTAGAGCGCCCTCTAGCAGCTGCCAGTGTGAAAAAAACATGTGAAATGATATATTTTGATATATAAGTCACCCCTCAGTATAAGTCGCACCTCCAGCCAAACTATGAAATAAAGTGCGACTTACAGTCCGGAAAGTACGGTATGTATGATCGTTTGGTAAATATTTTATAAACATGACCCATTTGTGTCCCCAGTGATGAGCTAACAAACAAACAAACAAACAAACAAACAAACAAACAAAAGAACAAATACTGTTTTAACTGATAAGAATAATGTTGATTTATTTGCAATGGCCAAAACACTTTACATGATGCACAAGTTATTCAATCAGAAGACCAATGAGCCCCACTCTTAGGGTTGCCAGATGCTATGGCTAAAACCAGTTTGGAGGTGAAAATAAAAGGACTAAGTAATTAGTGCTAAGACAGGCCTGCAGTTATTAAAGTTTAGTGACTGAACTCTGATGGTTCTTAGCTTTCAAATGAAAAAAAGGGCATGCCCACATATAGAGAAACTTGTGTCTCATCTGCAGCTTAAGACAATCTGCGCTCAGTGATAACTGTAATATCCTTTTTAAGAGCACATCCTACAAAGATAAACATGTGATAATTAACACTGTGGAGCAATACCAAAATTGTTTTCCCACACCATTACACTACACATAAATTATTATCTGTGTTTTTTATAGATATCTTATACAGCTATTAAACTGTATTAAATACAGCGATTGTGTTGGGTCACCTCACATATAAAGTATTAAGAGATGTGGTTTTGCAGTTCGAGGCTGACAGGAGAGCGTTCATCATCACAGTGAACTCGTTTGGGACGGATCTGACCAGCGCAGACAGACGTGCTCTCTACCCCACATGTGGTAAGCTTCACCCTGAGGGGCTGCAGCTGCTGGCCAAGGCGGAGGACCCAGAGCAGGTCAAAGCCGTGGCAGACTGCTATCCCGTGAGTGTAAAGAATCCTACACCTCATGTATCAATTGTTACATGCATTTATAAATGAGGGAACTCAGGCCTTGCACTCCCCACAGGAGTATAAAGAGGTGTTTGACGCCCCCGAGCCAGGATCTGGTTACAGGAGCTTAGAGGACAGATTCTTCGAGCAGGAGGTAATGACAAGGCCTTAAATATGAACACCTTTGCTCTGTGCGTATGTAATGTCATTCTTGTTGATAACATTGATTTTCACTGTCATATGGTGTGGATCATAGTGCTGTGGCCTCAAACATTTCACACCAAGTACCAGCTCACAAAATACTTGACTTTTCAAGAACCATCAGGCCTAGATTGGGATCAAATCAGGATGAAAAAGGGTCTAAAAAGCCCTTAGTTGGACAATTCTTGTTAAAAACTGGGAGTAACCTGTGTCAAAGGAATGGAATAGGGAATTGAAGGGATGAAAGAACGGTAGCAGTAAAAAACAACAACACATTACCAGGTGTTCCACTGGGAAACTTGTGTTGGACCATACATCTTCCAGATAAGCTGAGATGCTGTCGATCAATTGATAAGTATGTGGTTTGTTTGTGTGACCTGGACTTAATCTGGTCCATCGACTTGCCAGAATCCCATTGCGCCACATTTTTCTGGTTATTTAAATTGATATAAATGGTTAATCGCACAGCATAATGTAATTACCCAAAGCATTGTTTTGGTTGAAGCAGAGAAATGTTTTGGGACAACCACAAGTGCTGGGTTTTACAACCTTGACCCCGCACCACTCTCTCTACTGTCGATGCCAGTACAAACACATTACAGTACAGTGCAGTCTTATCTTTACATTATCCTTTAGACAGGCCATAATGCCCATAATTAGCGTGTGAATTCTTCAGTGAGTTGAGTGACCACAGCACATTCAGTTCACATTTTCTCAGAAGTGGAGTCTTTGCAATTTCCTGGAGATGCTGAGAGATAGCATATTCTTTAACGTGACAGCCTCCATAAATCAACATGCTCATTGTGTTTTTGTTTAAAGGGTATTCTATGTAGGGAGGTTTTTAAAATAAACAATGGTATGTTCGTGTACGCTCTCAGTCAAACAGGAGTTTCCCATTATACGGTTCTCAAGCTGTCCTCTGCACTGAGTCGTGTTAGTGTTTCATTTTTTCATTTCTTTTTTTTTATTGTGATACTATGCATTATAACAAACTGCAATACTTAATCCTGAATTAAGTATTACAACTAGAATTAACAATACCAACTTAAAGGGATGTTTCAGGATTTTTGACATAGGGCCTCATTGCCTTGTTATCCAGAGTGTTGATGATTTCTGGAGATTTTTTTTTTAATTCATGCAGTCCTTATATTTGATGAGTTTAGTGGTGCTAGGCTAGTGCAAGGCTAGCGCATGTCCATGGTAACTAGTAGCCTGCATTAAAAACAGTCTGAACCAAGCACAGTGGACTTGAGGCAAATCACTTATAACACCAGACTACTCATATAAATGTCTGTGTTGATTGAATATTTTTTTTAATACAACCATTTTGCAGTTAAAATAACTTATATTTGAGCAGCATCAGCTTCCTGGTTGTGAGCTACACAACAGCAGAGTGATCTGCTAGGTTCCTGGATCTACAGTAGTTTGTTTACCTGTGGCCGGCATTACTACATGTGGAATTCACAAAGGAGCTTTCTACAAATCAGATATGGCAACGTTCGGCGGACTACCTGATGAAGAGGTTTTTAATGCAGGCTACTAGCTGCCATAGACATGTGCTAGCCTACACTGAACTCTTCAAATATGAGGACTGCATGTAATATATATAATATATATATATATATAAAAAAAAAAAAAAACTCTTCCTCACCCTCCGCGGGCGGTCTCTCTTTTTTTTTCCCTCCTGCTCGGGTCCTCTACCAGAGGCCTGGGAGCTTGAGGGTTCTGCGCAGTATCTTTGCTGTTCCTAGAACTGCACTTTTCTGGACCGAGATGTCTGATGTATTTCCTGGGATCTGCTGGAGCCACTCCTCCAGTTTGGGGGTCACTGCCCCGAGTGCCCCAACGACCACGGGCACCACTGATGCCTTCACCCTCCAGGTTTTCTCCAGCTCTTCTCTGAGCCCCTGGTATTTCTCTAGTTTCTCATGTTCCTTTTTCCTGATGTTGAAGTCGCTTGGTATTGCTATGTCGATCACAACGGCTTTCCTCTGCTCTTTGTCCACCACCACAATGTCCGGTTGGTTCGCCATTACCATTTTGTCCGTCTGTATCTGGAAGTCCCACAGGATCTTGGCTCGGTCATTCTCGACCACCTTTGGAGGTGTTTCCCACTTTGACCTTGGGGTTTCCAGCCCATATTCTGCACAGATGTTCCTGTACACTATACCAGCCACTTGGTTATGGCGCTCCATGTAAGCTTTCCCTGCCAGCATCTTACACCCTGCAGTTATGTGCTGGATTGTCTCATTGGCCTCTTTGCACAGTCTACACCTGGGGTCTTGTCTGGTGTGGTAGATCTGGGCCTCTATTGCTCTGGTGCTCAAGGCCTGCTCCTGTGCAGCCATGATGAGTGCCTCTGTGCTGTCCTTTAGTCCGGCTCTGTCTAGCCATTGGTAGGATTTCTGTATATCCGCCACTTCAGTTATGTTTCGGTGGTACATGCCGTGTAGGGGCTTGTCCTCCCATGACGGGACCTCCAGCACCTCATCTTCTGTTCCCCATTGTCTATATATATATATATATATATATATATATATATATATATATATATATATATACACATATATAATATATATGTATATATATTATAATCCAGAGGTTCTCAAATTTCCACTCAAATACCAGCACGTAATACATTTCACCCTCCCAAGTGCCAGGAGGCCTAGAGCATGTCCAATACAGACAAAACTGGTACAAATAAGAGGGAAAGTGAGCGCTGCTGTGGGTTGTGCCTCCGCTCTGCTCTCAAAGACAAAACTGGATTTACAGGTCTACAATTGTCCAAATTATATTGAAACTGTCTGTATACCATGTGTAATCCAGAAAAAAACACTTAATTTGAATGCATTGCTGAAGCATGCATGAAAGAAATGAATCAAGTCTTAATATGCAGTACCCGCAGAAGAAGCTCAAGAACCACTGCCATAAACAACAGAAGCAATTGAACACACTGGTAATAGCACTTTTGAATAAATATGAGAGAAACCAATTATAAAAAGGTTAAAACAACACAGTTCAAATGACGACTTGAGAAACTTTGTCTGCGATGAACTAGGAAATGCTTTGTGTTTTGTAGGTGAAGCTGAACACACTGGCCTTCCTGCAGCAGTTCCACTTTGGAGTATTTTATTCATACGTCAAACTAAAGGAGCAGGAGATTCGTAACATTGTGTGGATCGCAGAGTGCATCACCCAGAGGCAAAAGTCTAAAATTAACAGCTACATCCCCATTTTTATGTAAAGTGACGCAATACACAATCAATAGAAGACGACATCAGCTAAACTCATGTACATGTATTATCAGTAGTAAAAGTAATATTAGGATTTTGATGTGATACAAATTTGGTGTTAACATAATAAACAAATAATAATAAAGTATGTGTTTCTTGCATCAGAATGGTGGATTGCGCCATTACTAAAACATAAACCTATTTGTAAGTATTTCTTTTAACTTATTCTTCCTTTAACTTCTACTTGAGTACAGTTTTTGTTTAAGTAACATTAATCTTGCCTGACTATATTGGCTAATCTACCGACCTCTGCAACGAAATATAGGTACGAATATTAGTATTACTTTATTACATTCGACCACTGTCATGATTATTACAGCATTTAACATTACTGAAGAAAGTTAAAACCACTGTTCAAAACGTCCATGATACATTCACATTTTTGTCAAGAACTGGACGGCACAGAGATTCTTTACGAAGATCTAATAAATAAATCTAATAAATATAAATAACATGATACAAAAGGGAATACAAAAACACTACAGATTATGTAACCGGTGGTGCCTGGTCAGTTGATGCATGTCTTTGCTCCTCGCGATCCCCACCATTCGTCACACTTTCACTATAACAACACAGACAGGGGTTGATAAATATGGATGTTATCCTTGTCTGGTCTATCCCATTATGGATATTTTTCAGCCGTGGAGCTGGACTCACCGCACTGCGTGGGCCTCTGCAGAGGTATGTAGTTCTGCTGGCACACATGAGCAAAAGCAGATGCAAGGCGGCACGGCGCGCTTCTGTGAGAGCTGCTCTGGCACACGGTCAAAAACTCACCCGGGTCCACCTGATGAAATGATGAAATGTCTGTTTATTTGCACAGCCTGGCTAATGCTACACTGCTACTGTGGCTACTGTAAAGTTCAGGACTGTGATGTTGTATTGCTAAGAATTATGGGAATAGCAGCAATGATATACAGTAGATAAATGGAGAAATAATATTGGATTTTCCCGAACTCTATTACATTTTAGACAGCTTCTTCTAATGCGATTGCTGCTGTCGTTGACAACTAATGTCAGTGTCGGGCAAGTTACTTAAAAATTGTAATATATTCTATATTAGTCATTACAGCTTTAAAAATGTAATATGTTTGTGTTACACGTTACTGTTTCAAAAATGTAGCTGTACACTACTTTGAGTTACTTTTGGCAAAATATAAACTGAATATAGTAATGCCACCGAGCAAAAGTGCAGTCATAGATTTCCTTTTCTTTTCCATTCATTCTCTTGTGTTTTGTTTTGAGACATTAACTACACGCAACAGATCTTATACACCAGTGTCCGACTTGGTTTGGTGCTGCATTTTATTTGGGGGAGTTTGGCCTTTTTTCGTTCATACATTTAAATACACTTGTAACTCGAGTTACTTGAAATATAATGACTAATATATTCCTGTATTTTGTGTAAGTAATATGTTATATTTCTTAGCAACTGAATAAAGTAATATATTTTTGTAACTCATACATTACCCCCAACACTACTGTTACTAAAGAGACTAATCCTACAACAGCTAAAGCTACTACTGCTAATAAACTGCTGTTACCATGACTACAGCAACTAAAATGGGAATAAAACATGTCGTAGCTACTATGAGAATTTTCACATTAAAATGACATGAAGCAAAGTTTTCTTATGTAATTGACTAGACTTGAGTAATTGAGAATGATTAAGTAAAAACTAACACACGTTGAATCAAAACAGTGTGTTTGACTGTCCGCCAAGAATCATACAAACATTATTACAATGTCCTGATGTAATATTGGCCCGGGCCAAGTAGCAACTGTTTTATCTGTTTCTTTATAGTAAAGACAGAGCATATAAAATAATAAAAACATACGTGAGCTATGATTGGGGATTGTTAAGCAATGTAGAACACTTACAAGCTGCTCAACTGTTTGTTGCTGGCCATTCATTACCTTTAAAGAACTAGATTTGCCTCTGCTCCAGTTGCAGAGTTCACAGTGCGTGAAGCCTAGCTAAGTGGTGCTTATAAATACACTGCTATGTCGTCCAAAATGAAAGCCGTAATTAAAAGATCCGAGTCACACTGATGTTTCTGCACTCACCACCCTGAAACAGGAACTGAGGGGAGAGTCAAGGGAGGAGAAGAGATCGTCACAGCTCACTGGGTTAATGGCACCGACCTCAAAGTGCTCCTTCACAACTGGAGATTCACCGCACCCCGGTTTGATCTGCAGAAAAGAAATTAAAAAAATAAAAAATAAAAAATGAAAAAAAAATATAGATAAAATGCTGGCCAGGCAAGCTTAGGTCTTCTGCAACTTAAGACTTTATCTATTATAGACCCGGTTTTGTCCCTATTTGATCTTGATCTTGGCCTGGGGGTACAAGGGATGGTGATTCTTGCATGTAACATGTAAGTGCTCAGTGTGCCTATTATAAAACATAAAAGTAACCAATAATATGACCAACATTACTATAATACTATAAGCAGATACACGTAAATATAGGGGGCACTTTACGGACCCATGTGTTTGAATTTGTGTGCATCTATTGCTCTTAATGTAAAAAAAAAAAAACCACAAGGAACTCCTCCTGAAATGCACCATGGACTAAACATTGATTGACAGGCCTGAATTGATCATTCTCACCTGCCAGCTAGAGAAAAAGGCCCATAGATTTTTAGTCCTCGACCCATTGGGGAGAAGAAAGTCGTTGCCTGCTTCATTGTCGTTGGTTCCCATCAGACCAGTGCTTGTCCCTGTTCAAAAGGCCTAGCACAGTAAATTCAATGCGCTTATAGTTTTCTCATGGATGTTCAGTCCTACCATGAAGCCACCCGTCGAGAGTCAGGCTGCACACCTCGCTCGACAGATCGCATGAAAGTGATACTCCGTTCTGATTGGACACCTCCACAACCTTTAGCGCTCTTTTCACAGATAAACTACTGCTGACGAATGTGTTCGTTACAAGAGTGTGGCAGTTCACCTTCACCTGCGTCAGAGAGATTTATTTACTTTGACTTTGAAACTAATTTAAATAATCTTTATCTGCAGTAGTGATACCTGTCCATTTTGTTGTATGGAGACATTATTGTTATTCATTCCCACCATCAGAAAGGAGTCTGAGTTAGGGTTCAGAATCAGTGAAAAGGCATGAGCGCTGACGCTGCGGGCAAGTAGGAGAGGACAGGAGCGCGGCAACTCAAGTATATGACCATCGTATGTGAGAACAAACTGGTCAGACACCAAAAGGGCTTGGTCTGAAGGAAGACAAACATGTTAGCAAGAATTATTTCTTCGCATTGCACAATCTGCAACTTACGTATGAAGGGGCTCTCCATAATTTTTCTCTTGAGCCGATATAACTCAGCAGTCGGTCTAATGGAGGCCAAGGACTGTAGGGGTTTTAAGAGCCACTCCTCCAAAGCAGCCTGCACTAATTCAGCCTCATTCGTCCCGGGCCAGTGGAGCTGAGGCAGGGGCACGGATACTGATACTGAGCATTCCCTAAACAACAACATGGGTTACAATCATCTGTACACTGATGCATAAAAGCCAAGACCATATTTAGTAATAATAAAGAACAAGATCTTCTGTGACAAAAGCCTGGTTTTAATAAAAGGGTGGTCGGAGTGTTTAAGGTCTCAGACACGTCCGGTACCTGGGGCTGAGTTTGTAGACAGAGGCCAGTCGTTTCCTGACTCCAGACAGAACCAGCGCCAGTCTATTCTCCAGCCACTGGTGCGACTGCTGCCCTGCCTGACAGACACAGGACAAACACTCCTCAATGAGCCGTGACTGGACATACTGTACCAAAAACATGACAGGCCTTTATGGTTTTCTAATTATCTCTCTGTTTTGTTAGGATTACACCAGGGGTAAGTACTAATCATAGTTTTAAACAGGAGAACAGAAATGTCTATGTTCTAATACATTAGTGACGTATGAAGAGGGAGAGTGGCATCCTGCTCATGGCCCATTGGTACAACATGGTTTAGCAGAGCTTTAAGCTCACGTGCCCATGTCCAATAACGAAGTAAAATAATAAGCATAATTAATAAGTCAAACCAGGGACAACTAGGTCATATTTTAAGCAAAACTTTAACCTCTTAACCCCCACCAGTTTGGCTTTGCCCAAATCTAAAAGCTTAAAAAACATAATAAAAAAATAAATAAAATAAATCAATCAATCAAAATGGCAACGAAAACGCAACAAAGAAGCAACAAAAATGTGGCGAAAACGTGACAAAAAAGCAATGAAAGTTTGACAACAAACATGACAAAAAAAGAGACACAAAAACGTGACAAATATGCATAAAAAACAACAACAAAAATGTGACAAAAACACCACAAAATTGCTTCTAAAATGTGGCAAAACACGGCGAAAACATGACAACAAAGTTACGATCACTTTTGTAGGTCTTTCAAATGAGGTATTACACCGTTACTCTCCAGATTTGGGTAAAGCTGAACTGGAGATACAGGTGTATTGCTTGATTAGGTGGAATATATTAGATATTGACATAACAATAACAAGAATGTTTCAAACTTGTATCAACATATTTCCACTGTCATTAACTGGAGTGGGTTGATTGCGTTGAGGACGTTTCACCTCTGTCCTCAGTGGCCTCTTAAACTTAAACTCTGGCTCTTTTTTACAGTGAGCAAGTTTTACTCATTAAAATAAACATTGTTCTGAGCCGGGGTGATACTCAGGGTCTCACAGTTTGTCTCATTTACACCTGAGGAGCCCATTGTACAGCATAAGGGAGAGAAATGGTGCCTCAATCCCCTAAACCTGTTCATTAAGGATGGCTTTGCTCATCCTTTCATCATCATCTGACACATGTATTGAGGAATATTTGGTCAAAGGTTAAGTGTCACTCCTTACCACGTCCACAGCAACACTGAGCCCAGTAACACAGGTGCGGACTAGGGGCTGAAGCTGAGGGTTATCCAGTAAAACAGGTACAAGCTCCTGCAGTGTCCGAGTCCACAGCGACACAACCTCCCGCCAGAGCGCCTCTACCCTCTGCCCCTTCACATCCTGGTACACACCGGCCAGAGTCGCAAGAGGCCCTGGGATAAAAGGAGGATAGAACAGCAATAGATATTATAAATCCAAGCACATTGGGTTACATAAAACTGAACACATAAAGAAAAGAAAGACTGGGGCTGACACACTCATTCAATAAAAGATATTTTCAGCCCCAGCTCTTGTGGAAAAAGGCCTAAAATAAAAATAGAGAAGACAGCAGACTTCACAAATAAAATACAAAACTGTCATATGTGCTGCATGACTCACTCCGGAGCTCCTGTTGTCCGAGTAGAGAAGCGTGCTGCAGCTGAACGAGAAACTGTGGGAGGTTTTCTGTGACAAATTGGTGAGAGGTGCTTTTCTGCCACTGAACCAGCACACCCCTGTCTGTGCCCGGTGACAGCAGCGCCTCAAGCCTTTTCGACACATGAAGGAGCATCGCACTCAACTCCTGGGCAAACTCACTCTCCCTAGACTTAGTAAATCGACAGACAACAAACAAAAGAGTGAGTGAATAGAGTAAACAGGCTCAGAGTGTTGGTGTGCTTATAGTTTTACTTGTCGTCTGAATTCAGTCAGGAGATACTGCAGTGCGTTGACTTTCTCCAGTAGTTTGCCGCTCAGTTGAGAGCTCCAATATTGAAACTGGGCCTAAAAATGAGAAAGGATACATTCAGATACACAATTCAACCAAAGATCCATCTGTGCTGATACTGTACCTCCACTGCAGCCAAACTCTCCAAACAGCCCAGAGCTTTGAGAGACAGTTTCTGATCGCCGGTCCCGACTGACACACTGCCCATGCTTCGAATGCTTTGTGCACTGTCTTTCCCCTCCACATCCAAGGTGATACTGCTGTCTTTCCCCATACATACGCGCACGCCGACGTCTTCGCTTTGGTCTAGACCTACAACAAAGGCTGACTCTGAGTACTATGTTTAAACTATCTCTTGTGTTTAGTGTTTACCATTAGCATAGCCAGCAGTAGTCTGGAGGCATCTTCCGGTCAAAGAACCATTGAGCCACACTTTCTCTTTTCTGTCCAGTCGGGTCTGCACTTTGATACTGGACCCACTCTTCCAAGACAGCGCGGTGCCCCCGACTTCAACGGTCCAATTCCCAAACCTAGACTGTGAAGTTCATATCAAAGATTGACTAAGGTATTATAATAATAAATGTGACCACATGCATAGTACCTAATGTACTGATAATATTAAGCCCCATATGCAACAAGCAGTAAAGCACTGAGAAAACACACCTATAGGAAGACTTTCACTTGATATTGGATTAAAGTCTATTGAGCAGTACTCGCTCGGTCTGAAAATCCCTTGAGACCCCCAATAACAATAATTGTCTCTATTCAAAGACATTTGTTATTATTCTACAGCCAAATCAACATCTAGCAATGACTGTAACTGTGTAAGGTAAATACTGAGTTAAAGTCGTACATTTTAGCATTTTTGAAGACAAGCTTTGGGGGCCCCTCTGTAGAGCCTCTGAGGCCTCCCAAAGGGGCCCTGGACCCCACCTTCTGAACCACAGCGCAAGATAATTGCCCTGCAGGCTTTACTGAAGAGCAGGGAGAGAGGTTCAGTAATATGCCGAAGCCTGGACATTGTTCTGGGTACAAGCACAGCAGCCTTTACCATTAGACTATTGACCTTGTGGATTGAAATGAATTAAAATTAACTATTAATGGACACAATAAGAAAATCACAAAGGCTGCAAACAACGTCTGTAGTTGGCTTAATGTTCTATCTTTGTTTCAAAAAGTAGTCCACTAAATCGAAAAACAGAAATTTAGCATGTTTTCTGCACATGTAGACCCAGGAGGAGGTGCAGCGTTTCAGAGGATCAGAGGAGGACTGAAGGAAGCCAGCCAGGTTTCCTCCGAGTAAGATACAGTTTCCCCTCTATTTCCAAAAACATGCGGGTCAGGTTGGCCCATAGTGGTGTCGGGCTCAGTCGCAGTGGCTCAGGACTAACACCTGAACAATATTTCGTCGTACACTTGAACAATGACAGATAAAGCACTTACTTGCTTACTTACTTACGTACCTATTTACTTCTTTAGTCATATGTGCTGATTTACCATTTAATTTGTAGAAAAAGGGAAAAGGCTCCAGGGACCGCCTGCAATGGCCCTCAGGTTGTGAACCACTGATCTAGTCTTCTCAATCTGCAATTGACAAACTCACCCATTGCCTTGGCCATATGTCTGGCCTCTGAGACATCTGCTTAGAATACAAACTGTTCCCTAACAGATGCTGTCATGAGGAGGTAACGCTTAATTCACTTGTCAATGGCTTTAATCGCTTCCACATCATTTCTGTTCCCGTAATGGTCAAAACAACCAGCAGGTTTAAATGATTTCCAAACCAAAGATAGGCCGTATTCTGATGCATTAAAGCTTTAGGTGGTCTGATATGATAACACAGCTGCACAGTAGTGGCCAAGAGAGATTTACTGTAAGTCCACCACATTCCAGACCATATACATTCTCCATCAATTTATGGTGTTATTTTTATATTTTATATATCTCTATACTTACACACCATACTTGACAGAATGTACCTTGACCTTGTGCACATCATTTAACAAGATAAATTAATGTCTTCCATACGTTTCTATCTGTGGGAGCTTTGTTCTTTACCTCAGAAAACAGCGAGATGTTGGCTCTGTGTGGAGTTGACGAGTTCGTGAGTGCCACTGTTATGCTGCAGTGATTTGGGCGCTGTGTCAAAGACAAGCGCGACTGAGTGTAAAAGAGTTCATCTCCTGAGTTCACTCTGTGGGAACCGGACCAAGACAAGCCCTGGGGAGATACAGGACATACCTTTACAATACAATGGTTCCAATAATTATTCCTATGTAATCATGTTGAAGTCAAATACTGAAGATAGTCAATAATCTACTGTGGCTACGGTCTGTATTATCAACAATGAATGGAACTGATCACAAACTAAACTTTTATGAATGTTCACAAACAGCAAAACTATGATTAAAATGGGCCTGCAGTTGTTGTGCAGGGTCTGTTTTTCTTCAGGGTAATCGATGTAGAATATTTACCAATCTGCCACAGCATAACAACGGTATAATATGAACAATGGTGTAATAGAACTACAAGTATTACTGCTCCTACCTTCAACTGTAAAATGTGCCTCATTTCTAGCTCTGACAATCCCTCCTGCACATTCGAATTGTTCAAGCAAATTAATTATACACACGTTTCACGCCTGTGTTCAGCTTTGAGCGGTGGCAAAGTGAAGCAGGGGGGAACACCCCCAAAATAACCTGCACTGATGTAGATTCTACTTCCATCTTCTATTGCTCAATAAAAATTAGATGGAGACAAAGCACCAATGTCTCTTTTTTGCTGTATTTACAACACACTCTGTGGTGTATGTACTTTACAACAACGTATAATATACAACAAATAACAAAGCGCTTTTCTGGACACTCAAAACTGCTTTACATTGCATTATTCATTTACTCCATACTTAGCCGTTAAGAGGGCAGATTGACTCACAGGCTGTGGTGGGCAGACGCCAAGTAACAAGGTATGATCTAGTCGGTCTCTCAGGTTGGTTTGTAATTTGGCCAGAAGAGTGTGGGATGAACAGGGCACAGACGAAACCCCGTCCAGCCAGACATTCAACTGAAGGCTGTGTAGCCCC
Organism: Gobius niger; assembly: GCF_951799975.1. Taxonomy (NCBI): domain Eukaryota; kingdom Metazoa; phylum Chordata; class Actinopteri; order Gobiiformes; family Gobiidae; genus Gobius; species Gobius niger. Next base: position 18,206,663 of record NC_136864.1, read on the forward strand.
CTCTGGCCCCTCTGTAAACAACCCAGAGCATAAAGCAGAAGATGAGTCAATAATGATTTTAAGAGCCTCAGGACGTTCAGAATTTAAAGATGAAAAGAAGTGCTGGAAAGGGAAGACTCGGTCTCATGAGAGTGCATTGCAGATTCAGGACAAACAGCTGGTCAGAGTTGAGGCAATTTCAGATGCTTTCTATTAAACTGCAGTTTAAAATGGGTAGTACCTGATACTTTAAGCCATGTTTAACGCTTCTGTTGTCCCATCTCAACTCTGAGTTCTGAGAATAGGAATTACCCTCCTGAACAGCAGACAGACACCCTTTGACTGGTGATAGAGACATCTACAGACAACACAACAACACATTTTTGACTTGTATGGCCATAAAGAATGAGCCCTCTAATGCAGTGGTTCCCAACCGAAGTCCAAAACCGTGGCCCACACAAATGCATCATGACACAAAAATAATGAGGATTTATTAATTAACAAATAACCTGACAGTAGTATTGGGAGCGTATTTAATGACTTTTAACCATTAAAGTTGCTCAAACAATGCAATCCCAGGAACACCTCTTGGGTAGGCCCGCCCCCCAGGTTGGAAACCACTGCTCTGAAGGATTAACAGACCTGTTGTGAGGAGAAAATAGCACACGCCTGCCCCCTGCTGGAATTGTCTTGCCATTGTTTGTTAAGATCCAGTGCAATGTTGACAGAGCCGTCCCACAACAAGTGAGTCTGCGAAACAGTTACCAGCGGTTATAGAATAGTGGGTTCACTTCAAACTTCAAAAAGTGGAGAGATAAATAAATAAGCTACTCTACAATATAATATTCTGCATTTATGAGGCAAAACTGATTTGGCCTATTGATCCCATTTACAATAAAACATATAATTACAACTCACTTGATGGCTGCGGCTCTGCTCTCTTCTTGAGCTCAGAGTCACAGACGACAGGGACAGGCGACTGAGTTTGGTTGAGAAGGGCTGCTGTAGCTCCAGCTTGGTTTCATTCACCTCCTCTGACCTGCTCCACAAACTCAGCATGTGGACCTGGTAGGAATGCAGATCAAAGAACTATGACAACTGCATACATTGATATTCATTCTTTGTTAACAAAGTGCATCTGGCACAATACTATACTGTATTGCTAAATGATTAACATCAGCAATATAAACCAACATGTCACAATAGTGCTGATTTAGCCAGATCTGGGGCCTGATTTACAGATCTTTGGCCCTACACATAGTGTAACCCACCCTCTGAGCCATATGAGGGCTCTATAAAACACAGATTGTGTGCACAGAGGGTTTTATAAATCCAGCGTTTCTGTGGCGTGGGCCAAACATATCCACTAGGCGTACGCTCTTGAGCAAAAGCTCTACACACCCTTTATAAATGAGGCCCCTGGCCCTGTTCCTTACAGATTAACGTGTGTTGTGAAATAAGTATTCTTGTACTGATCTTCCAAATTTGCTCAAAATGTAGCCTCTATTTAACTGTATTCTTTATTCTTTAGGCTTTTAAAGTGCATCATTTGACTGGTGGACTTGCAACCGCATTGTGCATATTGCAATAAGAAACATAATTGTAGATTATTGCATGTGTTTCCTAATACTGTACAGCTCTAGTAGCAACAAATTCTACAGAAAAAAGAGTTTTAAAACTGCTGTAGGTGTGGGCAGCTCTTTTTTATAAGCTACTGTATGTTTGAAAAAATCAGACCTGTTCCAGGCGACCATGCCGCCTCCACTCCAGTGAAAGCTTGTCCAGTCTCCCTTGAGGAAAACACTCCAAAGCCAGATCCAGGTTGGTCCAACGAGGAACAGAGCTGATGTGAACTAGAGTTAGTGTAACAATAAGGAAACTATAATAAAACTGTTTTATTGGGAGATTAGTCAGTAAAAAAGCAGTTATTATTTATTCACCCTTTACAGTGTGATTCCCCACGTCCAGGAATGGAGGGGCAGAGTAGAGCCCACTTAGAGACACCTCCTGATTCCCCCACAGCGCTTCATGTTGGATCTGGTAGCTCCACTCCCTGCTTTCAAACACGGTCCTCATTGAGACCATCCTGGGCAGAGGCTTTAACTACAAAACAAATGCTGTTAAAAATTAGATTTATAGCAGGCTGAGGAAGTATTCATCTATATTAACATGTTGAAGTCTGAAAATGTTCCCATATTCAGCCTGTACTTTTCTTGTTGGACAATTTTGAATGTTCAAAAACAGCTATAAATGTGTTTGCAGTCTGAACACTTTTAACTTTCTATTTTAATGCAATATTTTAGGGCAGTGTTTCTCAAACTGGTGGTACTTTATATAATTTCATTTATGTTTTAGAATTGCATTTAAATTAGCTGGGGTTTTTCTTGTCTAGACACGGTTTACATCCTGTTTAAATATAATTTAGTTCAATTTGAATTTAGAGCATCATTGAGATTAGATCAAGATGAGAGGGAGTACCTTGGGATATGAGTGTTTTAGCTCCAGAGTCTGTCTATAACCACTCTCAATGGCTGCCAGCTCCCCAACGGCCCACAGCCGCCTCCGTCCCGACAACACCTCCACTAAACTGGACACACTGGACTGGGAATGGTTCAGCTGGACACAACACACACACAGTTTAGCAGAGGGGTGAACTTGGACTTAGACTCAAGTCTGATAAACTGAAGTGGGATTTCAAAACCAACCAATAAATCAGAATCTTGGACCTTGTGAATGGAAAAAACCTTTCGTCAAAAGTGAAAAGCAAATGTTATATTAAGTTGTTTTTAAACCCATATTTACATTAATTAATGAATATGGATCATGTGTTCTCACTTGGGTCCTTAATAAAGATTTAATGAATGAATGAATTAACAAGGCCTCTCAGTGCTGCATTATATTAACCAATAAAACTTTAGCATCACCAACACAGCTAAACTGTTTAGTAGAAGGGAAAAAAATATACAAATTTAATTTGGGCAAATTAGGCGCATTGAGTTGCCTTGTGTACGAAATGCGCGGTATAAATAAAGTTGCCTTGCCTTGCCTTGCCAATTTCAAAGACTTAAAAAGACTTGAAATTCAAGCATAAGACTTGGACTTGTGACCCATTGACTTGGGACTTGACTTGTGCTTGCAAACACTTGTTCCCACTTGTGATGTTTAGTGTAGTCTGATAAGTACTGGGAATGTGTAACTCTACCTGCGTTCGCACGTTGAGATGTGGCGGCAAGTACATCAGCATCCTGGGAATTTTCTGGACAATTTTGAGCATCAGTTCTTTACTGGACAAAAAAACCATCATGACACATACTCATCTTAGTACCCTCTTTAACCTTCAGTCTCATCGTCTTGCATCACATCTTACAGAATAAACATGTTTTGACAATAATAATTTCACATCTGTTGTGGGGTGGTCCTTGCTAGTGACAGTCTACAGTATGTCATTGATAATCAATAGCCACTTCAGTTTGTAGCGTCTATGAAGTGCAGCGCACCTGTGAGGCTTGTGGTGTCCCTGGAGGATCAGTGCCAGAGAGGAGCTGAGTTCAGGGTTCAGAGCCAGCGAGCACCGGAGCTGGGACTCAGTCATTCTGCCCCACGCTTCCATCTGAAGACACAACACGCAGACCATTCACCATCAAAGCTGAAGTTGTGCTGTCGTCAGAAAACGCAGCGCTCACCTGAAAGGCAGGACTGCTCTGGCTGTGGACGGTCTGTCTCAGAGTGACCCGCGCCTCCTTAGATCCTCTGGTCCCACCCCAACCTCCAACATCCCCCATCATCACCATCCTCCACTCAGGGAAGCAGACGTCTATGGAGGCACTGCGTAGAGGACCTACTCACCAGAGCATTGCAATAGTAAGCAACCTCACATGTTTTATGCAATACATGCATCAATGTGGTTTAACCTTTGAACTGAGCTGTCACAGATGTTTCGAATCTCTGTGGGAATGTTTGGTTTGACGTTGGTGGGACATAAGACAGAATCGCAGCGAGATGTCCAGAAGCTGCACTGACATTGAGGCCTGAGGACATCAGTTTATGCCCATCTACAGAGAGATGTGCTCTGGACTGAAGCTGAGGGAAGGACCCACGTAGGGACAAGACACCCTAAGAAACAGCACATTAACATTACATCTACATAATGTAAACAACTGAACTACATTGTGTACCTCCGTCATAGCAGGCACTCCATTGTCCTGTAGCCAGGTCCAGCTGTGCCACACAGCTGCTTTAAGCTCCTTGATCAGATGCAAACATTTCATTTTGAGGTTTAGTCCAACTTGTTCACTTCCAAACCAGGACTGCAGCATGAGGCCCTTCCCTTCACCAGATTTGAGCTCCACCTGTAGACACAGTCCAGGGTCAGTCTATTTCCCCCTCTCTGCTCTCTGTCCTGGGTCAGTCTAACCCCCTCTGCTCTGTCCCGTTCATGGCTCACCTGAACGCTGCTGTTTGCAGGGAGCCCCAGTTTCTTCAGAGCTTCCACAGAGTGTCTGCAGCTGCTCTGCACTCGCACTCCTTCAAACATCTTTAACACAGACACCTCTTGCAGAAACTGATGATATAAAATGATGCAGTTAAAATACAGTCATGTGTACAACTCTATTGTAATATTTATACCTTAAGGGGCCCAACACTGCTTTGTAAAACATAAGTGAAGGAACCGTTCATTTTATTTCCAGAATGCACTGTGACCGAAGTGTTTAGCGGGACACCCAGACTTTTCAAAAAGGGCAAAGAGTGGTGGAGAAAAAGAGATGCCTCATTTTTGAACTACAAATACAGAGAAAATATATGTTATTTGAAAGACCAATAATTTCCTTTGAATTGAAAATCAATAAATATAAATATGTTTTTCACCTTCATGTTTTTAACAGTCACTGAAGTCTGTAGCTCACTGTCATCTATGGTCATAAAGACCTGAGATTTTGCCAAATCTGAAGTGGCCACCCAAGATCCTGAGACATGAGCACTGTGTGGGCCTCCCCATTTCTACAACAGAGAGGTTTGTGAATGGGTTGCTCTGGTATCAATTTATTGTACAAACTGGGGCAGTTGTTTAGGTCCTGCTGTCTCCATAGCTATACCTCTGTCAGAGTGCAGTTGTGGTGATACAGCAGCTCCCCCTGGAGGCCATGCTGTGCCTGTGCTTTGGCCCTCACTACACAGTCGTCCATCTGAATGACTGTCTCTACAGTGTACGGCTGTTTCTGGGTTTGACAGTCCACTCTCATTCTGCTGTGCTGTGGGATGTTTCTTAAAGCAGGGAGATTGTGACTGAGTTCACCCTCGAGATGCAGCTCAGGCTGGGCCCCTGCCTTTACCCTCAAGAGACCCCGTTTTTTACCAAGACTAGTTTCAACTAAAGCTGTCCAGACTCCCTGAGGATCCTGCCACACTGACCCATTTACTTGAGCCTGGAGAGAGAGAAAAGTGGTGCTTAGAGTAAAAATGTCAACTAAACTTTGCCAACAAACAATTATTTATGAGTAAAGCTATATATATCAGCTACTAAGTTAACGTTACTCTTTAATAACATGCTACTACAGCTTTCTTAGTGCACACACTATCCACCTCTATCACTGGGCAGTCTGACTCCAAAGCCCACTGCGTCCAGCCATTGTCCTGTTTGACCCCGTTGGCTTTAAAGCGACACTCCCCAGTTTTAATGAGGAGGGCCCCTGAGTGTTCGGGACCCCAGGGTGCAGTGGCCTCTAGGCTCAGGTCCTGGGGCAGTCCTCTCCTCCTCAGTTCTCTGAATGAGTGGCTGACAGAGGCAGATACGTGTTGAGGGGAACAGGACCGCTGCAGGACCAGGCTCAGGTTCTGGTCGTCTGCCCTCAGAGCAGAAGAGAGGGTCAGCCTGCACGGGACGCCCGACAGGAGAGCAACAGCAGCCAGTGACATGGGCAGAGAGGATTCCTACAATTTAAAATAAGTTATAGAAATTATATTTCACTCTGGGACATACAGTGAAGAAAAAAGGGTTTTATACGAATCAAGGTGTTCTGTAAAATTATATTTCAGGCCTATATTTGTTGGTTAATGTGAATATGATTACTACTTAGGAAAGTTTTATGTAAGTGATAAACACGACATAAACCACAACTTTTCTTGTATGAGTTGTAAACATACCTGCAGTGCAGGACAGTAGCTGGTGGCATTAAGACTATAGTTGTCCAAAATCTTCCCTAAATGTCCTTTGAGGAAACAGCTCCCCAGCTGCAGTCCCGCCTCCACACCCACTGAAGGGGGAGGGGAATGGATCAGGGTGACCTCCCCACGAGGAGGAAACCCCAGTGTCAGTAGGACGTCCAAAGACTGCTGTACAGAGGCCTTAAAGCTGAGAGCGGGCTGGCACTGGAGGGACACACTGACACTGCCTGTCTCTGTGTTTTTGGAGCTCAGGTGGAAGGAGCCAATAGCAGAGCAGCCAGAGCGAGAGACAGACATGTTGAATGAAGTGTGCTGTGAAAGGATGCTCTACCAAAACACAAGACAAGAGTGTGTTTCAATTAAAACAAATAAATACAAAAAGTATTCTGAGAAGTGCCTGAGCAAAGTCCCTTTCAGACATAGAGGTAAAAACTCTAAAGCTTGAGTGAAGAGTGGACCAAAGCAGAAGCCACATCATCAATATAAGAGCGAAACAGTCATACCTCTAGGGGACGACCTGCAACATCTCCATAGCATTGGACTGAGAGGTGCTCAGCAAAGATGTCCCCTGTGCAGTTAAGCTGTCAAACAAACACCCAAAAGTATGTTTATTTTCATAAACTTATCTGTTCTAACTTTAAAAGCTGGATGTTGTATTGATCAGTGTTAATTCAAGTACACATGTGAGGGCTATCATGAAGGTTTTACCTGTAATGCAGTTGGTAAAACACCCTGTAGCAGATTAACCTGTTGCCTCAAAGTCACTGCTAATAAAGCAGAGGTGTCTTTGGAGCCAATATTGAAAATGATGTCAAGAACGTTTTTGTCCTGCATAATAAAAGTCACCCCTGAGAGCAATCCATCTGATTCTAACTGAAAGAAACACAATGAAAGTTACACTGATAGAGTGCTTTGGCAACATCTGCACCAATGAGACAACTGTACCTGATAAAGAGCTTTGGCTTGGACTGAGTTTGGTAACCCACTTTTCACAAGAGATTTCACTTGGTGCACTAGCTTTGCATCAAATTTCCAAAGTCTGTTTTCTCTGCCTCCATAAAACTCTGCTTTAAGATGCTCAACTCCAGAATTTATTTCTGCCAAACCAGACATTTGACCATTGTCTTTTTCCCAGTGCAATTTGGCGCTGCTGCGGGAGGGCACCCCTTAAATGGAGAGTGAATTATAACCATGATGTAAAGTGAGACACAGCGCACTCTTAACATATAAGAGGGTTAACCTGAGGCTTTCAGTCTGTGGAAACTGTGGGAGAGTTCGGTGTAAACTTCACCCCAGCGTTGGTCTCCAAGTCTGTGGCTTACATTGATGCACAGTTTCTGTGATCCAGACCAAACACACAGCCAATCAAGTCCAGAATACAGGCTTTTGTTCCCTTTGACATTTAAGCCTCCCTCCTCCGTATCGTTGTTTTGGTGTCTCAGCTCCACTCGATACAAGAAATCTTTCACTTTTACTCTTAATTTTCCTGCAGGAATACAAAGAAAAAATTATGCAATTTAAGAAAGTATTTGAAACCTTTGTTTAGTTTCTTATCTGAGTGACCACAGTAAACCATTTACTGACTGGCCAATATATTCCGATTCAAGTTCAAGCTAGATTAGCTAAAATTAATTGGTTAATTCAATAATGGTCACCTTTGCATTTTTGTAGTATGAGCCTTTTGTATTACATTCAGATGACAGCAATATTGTAATGCCTTCAAAAAAACAACATGACCCACCAGTCACTAGACCGTCCGTCTTTCCCAGAGTGCCGTGCAGCCCTACAGCAGAGGGCAGAAATGCCAGATTTCTTATGTTGTGGCGCACGTCACCAGACACTGCCATCTGGAGTCTTGGGATGTTTTTGTGGGAACATCTGATTTGGGTAAGCAGTGTCTGGTGGGCTTGTTTGTAAGAGCCATAGATATTTACACTGAAAAAGAAAAACAACATGAATAAAAATGATAATTAGTGCAATCATTTATTTCCATTATATTCACCTTCCTGAGGACATGTTGGCACCTATATCAACAAACAGGTATTTTGATGTCGGAAGTAGACTCTGGGACACATTTATCTTCAGTCCCACAGTTTTCTCTGCTGTTTGCACAGTGTGAAACACCTGGGCATCCATTGTCATCTCATCTTTCCCATCAGCCCTCAAATGAACTGCACTGCGGCCTCCTCTCGAGCCTGTAAAAAAGTCTGCTGTGGCTTTTGCCTAGATATGATCAAAACCACAGACAGAGTTGAGGGCAAGTTTAGACAAATCCAAATCTGTCTGTCCTTAAAAAACACCACAAAATCATAGTACAGAGAGATGGTAAAAGGCAGACAGTCTCACCTCTAGCACTTTGGGGATCTTTGATTTAAAAGGATGACTCAGGGATGAAAATAACCCAATAGTGCTTGATGTACCATTAAGCTGGATATAAACCTAAAAACATCACAATGCAACTACATATTTTAAGATGTAGATAAAAGTAAAAAAAAAAAAAAAACGCTAATTTTACTCACTTTGCACTCTTGCCGTTCAATCTTGAGTTTCCCTTTGGCTCGATAATCAAAGCCAGCGTTGTTTTCTGGGCTCCAACATACATCGGCCTCCACTATAGCGGCTGAGGGAAGCCGCAGCTGCAACAGCAATAACAGTGAAACGCTGGGTCTCTCTATTGTAAACCACACTGTACACAGTTGGAGATGTTTTTATTGAAACGATTCCCACAGTAACATGCAACCCAAATGACTGAGTTATGTGTTACCAACAAACAGGTTTTATGTGTGCAACATGTGTGCAGGGAAAAAAATGTATAGTTGTTTACCTGAAGCTGATGAGTAAAATTAGCTTTAACTTGAATTCCTTTGAGTTGAGAGCGTGAAGGTTTAAAGTGAACATTTCCGAAGAAAGAAAGTCTGTCTTTGCTCCCGGTTCGTAATCGTCCATGGATGTGCTTCTGGGTCTGCATAGTAATAAACACACATTTTGACAAAAGACATGTGCTATAACTGCGACATGCTTTAAGTTCACTTTACAAGAGGGTACCTGGTTAGTAAATAAGTTTACACATATTTCCGAGTCAGAAGGGAGAACATTGTCGCTAAATGGATGAATCAGTGCAGAGCAAACCTGTACAAATATGCAAAGATATGAAATCATTCTTGATCCACAGCATAATGAGGGAAAGTCTGTTGAACTCACAAAGGGTTTGGGGGGCTGGTGGCCGATGGTGAGCGTGTGGAGCACTTCCTTGTCTCCACTGAACAAAGCTCTTGACTCTAAAACATAGAAGCCTTTGAGGTTGTCCGCAGTAAATGTCTCCTGCAGAATGAGGCTCTCAGGAAAGAGCTGGAAAGGCTGTCTGCGCAAAAGGAACAATACAGTAAGGGTTGAGTTATTATCTGAAAAGTGAATTAAATGAAAAGGCCAACCACATACTGCATACACAAAAAAACGTTCTCTCAACAACTGTCATGGATAAAGCGAATGAAAGAGATACAGACCGGAGCTGCACTTTTGCCACTTTCTGATACATCTTTTTGTCCCTTTTCAGCTCCTCTACGACTCCTTCCACCAGAAACTCTGTAGGGCGTTGGGGGAGCTCACGCCAGGACATCTTTAACAAGGCCTGCCTCTTTTTTAACTTCTTTAAAAAGATAAAACCCGTGTTATCGTTACATGTTGTGCACTGTAAACGTCCCATGGTCTGAGGGGGTGCACCTTGTCTGCAGAGCTCAGAGCAGCAGTCACAGTGGCATTGTGTCTGCCGTAGCTGGAGGTTATCTGCAGGGTGTGGCTGAGTTTAGATGTCTCCAGAGAGAGCTCCCCACCCAGCGCCGAGGTCCACAAAGACTTCAGGGAACAGGACGCCTTCACGCTCCTCTTACCCACCAGCGCCCACGCTCCGGTCTGGCAGACAAGCCACAACATCAGTTAAGAGGGTAGTGCACTTCCCAAAGCCCACAATTATGTTAGCGGGGAATGCAATCTGTTTGCTCTTCATTTACTGGAGGATTAATATTGATCTGTGTGAATGGAAGCCACTAAACAATAAAGATGTTCAGATGGACAGAGAAAATAACAACCGTGGTAATAGAAGCAAGGGATAATGCACTTTGTTGCCCTGCTATCAAATGATAAACAAGAAAATACTGAGAGTGTTCATTTACAGCCTATAGACAGGTTCAGATTATTCACATTATGATGAAATAAAAGAGTGACAGATGTGTTTCCTGTTTCCATTCCAGTAATTACCTTATACATACACCATTTTATAGTAATTATTTTTGTTTTTTGTTTTTAACTTTTAATCTATTGCTGTGTTGTAAAGGGCTACCAATGCATTGAACTAATATTTAACCTCTTAATAGTAAATGGTCTCAACTTATATAGCGCTTTTCCACCTACATTAGGCACTCAAAGCGCTTTACAGCAACTCACCCATTCTCTCTCATTCATACACCAGTGTGCGCAGACACTGGAGGCAAGGTGGGTGAAATGTTTTGCCCAAGGACACAATGACAGTGTGCACCTGTGGGAGGCGGGATTCGAACCCACTTGAACATTTTCTCCAGTTTGACATTACCCAAATCTAAAAGCTTCTTGAAGAAATATAAAAAGTGACTAAAAAGCAAAAAAAAGAGACAAAAACACAATGAAAAAGTGATGAAAAGGCAAAAAAAAAAAAAGAGTGACAAAAACGAGCTGGAAAGGCAACAACAACAAATAAAAAAGTGACAAAAACGCAGCGACAACGCAACCAAAAAGTCACGGAATAAATAAGTAAATAAGAATGTAAATGTTTCTCCAGTACCTCGAGGTATGTGATCGACGGAGAGTGCACGTGCAGCCGAGCCTCCGTCTCCCGGCCCCTGTCCCGGTACAGAGCCTCCAGCGCCAGGTTCCGGACGGTGAGCCATTTACTGCAGCTGAGCTCCGAGCTGAGCAGCAGAGTGTGGGGCTGCTGCCGGCTCAGCTTATGGGAGGTGTAGATGTACAGCCAGGGAGTGTCCATGTTAAAGGTGCCTGGACACAACAAGCGCAGAGGTGCATTTACACAGGAGGGCAGGACTTGACAAAAACTGTCTCCCAAACACTGGTCCAGGTATATTTAGGAGGGTATCTTTTTGCTTTGCTACTTGCGAGTGTCTTCATGTCTTTATGTTACTTTCCCAAACAGATCTGCTTTTCCATTGTCCAAAGGCCCAAGGGTGCTAAATTAGTGGCGCGCTAACTAGGATGCACCCTGCCTTGTTAGTACCCTCATAGAACTGAACTGATGAGTATTACCTTCCCATTTCTTCTGCGGGGCGTTTCGTGGAGGCCCTCTCCAGTGCAGGCCAGCCACCAGAGGCATGAGGTTGTTGTAGTGGATTTTGAGGTGAGTGCTGCTCTCTGACCCGAGGTGCTTCTGGTGAGAGTGGAGCAGCTGCGTCCTGTAGTTTAAATTCTTGTCCGGTGCCTGAAGACTGAACTGAAATCATATCAAAGAGGAAAGATTTTTATTTTATTTTTATTCATACCGTGCGCCTTTTCCGGGAGAGGTTTCAGTGATTACAGATATACACCTCCATTGTGTAGCTGGTGTGATTGTGTGTCGACTGGTTTTTAAACATCTGACTCAGGATAAGTTTGTGTTTGTTGTTGATCTCGTCCCAGTGTTTCCCGTAACTTAAATCCAGAGAGGACTTTGCATGGCTCGGGCTCTCCTCATGTCGGACTTGGACCTGAGAGACAAACACAAAAGCAGATCTACTTTAGAAATCAGAGCTGACTTAAATGATCAACACTGGCTTCAATGCTCGACTTATGTTTTAATCTATTTGTTGACTTTATCCACCTTGTGTGTGTTCATGCAGTACGTGTCGCTACATCAAAGATTGTTCAGCCTTGGAAATTTTAGGATCCAATATGTTTGTTTTAATAATAATAATAATACCCTAACATTCAATGAATATGTAAAATGTCACTAAACAATAGCAAATATTGGGAAGTGGATGTACATATGAATAGGCACAAACGTTTGTGTTTATGTTTATCACAATACTGAAATGTAAGTGTTCAATGGTCAATTCAAATTTTGCAAAGGCTTTAACCTCTTACCTCCCGCCTTAACCAAGTTTCTCCAGTTCAGCTTCACCCAAATCCAAAAGCTTCTCGACTGGAGCTCACAGCCTGTACGCCAATGTGACGCCTCACATGCTTTCGCTGTTTTTGTTGTTTTTTCGGCACTTTTTTTGTCTTGTTTTTGTCATTTTTGTTGCATTTTCATAGCTTTTTTGATGCTTTATTGTCATGTTTTTGTCACTTTTTGTTGCTATTTTGAATCTTGTTTTCAAGAAGCTTTAAGATTTGGGTAAAACTAAACTGGAGAAAGGTTCATGAGGGGGTAAAGAGGTCATGAGCCAACCACTGTACAGCAGGTAAGTGCAAACACTGGGCCGCCCCATTTAAAATAAAGTCTAGACATGCTTCATTTCATTTATGCCTCACAGTTTCCATTTGGTCAGAAACAGTTCGACAAAGTTTTGCTGAGACAAATGTTTGCAATTATCTGAGAAAGAAACTGAATATCAGCAAAACGTGGGAAGGGTTGGGCAGTTACTTTCACTGTCGTTGGCACTTGCCTTGTGGTTAACGGCTGCCGTGTTGGAGCAGAAAAACTCGTGGTCAGCTCTCATGATATAGGTGCGATTTGAGTCTCTCTCACTCTTCAGCCTCTGAGATGTGAAACACTCCTGAAGCAGGTGCCGGGCTTCCCCTGCAGCGAGGTCAAAGGTCAGAACTAAGTCAATTACACACATCAGCGGTCGAGTTGTGCCAGGGCTTTGTTTCAACAAGAGTTTTCACACTAAGTGGACGGGACAGTCAAAGTAGATTATTTCACAGTAGTGGTGGCATTTTCTTTATTAGTCCGGTTCACAATGTAAGTTCGCTGGATTTTTGTGGAGAAACTATACATTTTTGAAAACTTTATGAAATAAGCAAAAAGAAAAACAATGTTTCCATTTGCTCTGATATGTAAAAGAAAAGGTGTGGCAGTAACATTTATATGGGGAGTAAAAAACGTAAATTGGCGGAAGTTTATGAAATTTGGTGGAAAATTCCACTTGGTCGTTTCAATCAAAAAACTCAATGAACCCCTTGTCATATTTTTCACGGTGTTGCCGTAGCGATGACCAGAACTCCCCATTTACTGTAATGGAATAATGGTATAATTGCACAATTTTACAAAATTACATGGGCAAATGGAAACAAAAATATATATTTTTCAAACTCTCCACGAAACAGTGGAAATCTAAATATAGTGAACCGGACTATAACATGAAATAGAGTTTTATACCTGTGTTTAGCCAAAAAGCTTTAAGCAAAGAGGTGATTTATACACAACACAGCACAGATGAAGACTTGAAAACCGACTTCTGGGAACCTCTAATACATCTGAGTGCTTCCATTAAACTTTATACAAGTAGCACTTTATTCAAGATGAATGGAAAGCTTGATATTAAAAAAGCTTAAAGTCTTTTACCTCCCAGTCCATATTTGAGCCTGAGAGCGGAGCTCCACAGTGAGGCCTTCTGCTCCATGAGGCCCAGCATCCTGCCCCCGACCAGCCCAGGCAGAAGCAGCTCCCCCTCCACAGAGTACTGCCTGCTGCTGGAGTCCCGCCTCCGCTCTAAAGCCACTACAAACACAACATACAACCATGTGGACTGTGAATGAATGGCTGCACTGAATGGTCATTTTGCTTTCTTTATTTCAACAGGAGTGATACCTGACACTGAGGCCGTCTCTCTGAAGACATTTCTCACAGATGCAGAAAAGCTGGTCTTCCTGCCCAGACCGCGCGTGACATTAGCAGAGAGGATCATGGGAGCTCCAGCGGTGGACAGTTTGGCTTCAACATGATAGCGAGTCCTTTGCTCTGATGCAAGCACCTGTTTGTCAATCAGACCCTGAAGACGACAGACGCAGTTCATTCTGAAGCATGAGGAAAACTCCAAATGGAAAATCAGTCATGAACCTACCAGGATATAAAAATGTGCACCATCGATCATAATCTCTGCTTTTGCTGACTTGGTGTTCCTGTCCTGTTCTAGTTGTCCTGTAAAAATAAGCCCATATACATATAGTACAATAATTTATATGAATAATTGTGTAACCATTTAACACTCATTCCACTTGATTTTTAGTAGCCTTTTCCATTTTTAAAAACCTTGCATAATTGAGTCTAGCAATGCAACATAAAGAGAGGCGCTTGTGCTGTTTGACACTGACCCTGCATGATGATGGTCTTCATGGGGTGGTTTAGCCTCAGCAGCAGTCTTTGTGGAGTGAAGGCCAGGTCCAGAGACATGTCCCTGGGGACAGAGGACTGAGGCGTGGCCAGGAGGAGGTGTAAGGAGGCCTCTCTGGGGATCCATGTTCCTCTCTGTAACACATTATTCATTATTCACACTGTGCCATGTACAACGGGTTTCAGAAACATAATATTACTAAACCCCAATCTTATCATGGTGAAGTTTGATACAGACAACTGGAAATGTTTGAATATTTTCTATTCATCAACCAGGCTTATATATTGGTAATGTCATGGCAACCTCTCTCTCTCTCTGTGCAGTTGCATTTTTTGTCTTTTTCTGTGAACTGCATTTGTGTTTTCTGTGTTCCACGTTGTTTTACTGGATACTTTTGTATGTACTTATGTGTGTTTTTGTGGGGATCGGTGGATTTTTTTACTTTGAGAGAGTCCATAATGGTCCCGAAGAAAGTAGCTTGTTAAAGTAAACAAAAAGCTAAACCCATTTCAGACCTACAAATGTCTTCTTCTGAGACACTGAAGAGGCACCAAGAGCCCCTACACCTGCAGTACAGTGGAGGCATCACATGAGGAGCTACAGGAAACAAAAAAAGGAACAAACGAGGAGGTATCCGGGCGAGACTCACAGCTAAGCCACACATACAAACGCACATTTTAGATGCATCTTTTTGGTCTAAGGATAATCCGAATAGATTTGTGGATAGAAAAGAAATTTATGTGAAAATAGTAGCATGTAAAAATTGAAGGAGGTCTGAAAACGTTCTGAACTCACCGCACAATGCACATGCCTGATAACCAAACAAACCCCGGGCATACAAACAAAGGCATGCTGCTCCACACCTGTAAAAGCAGTGAGTAGGCCGCCTCGAGCAGGTAGTAGTGTAGCCCCCTGTCGAGTTTGAGCAGCCGCAAAGAGAAGTGCGCGGGTCCAGGGGGGGGCAGAGAGAGACCGTTGGAGGGGTAAGATGCATTTGAGCACAGCTGCCAGCCCACCATCTTGGACACTGTGGGGGGTAATATTATTGTTTTTAGTCGTTTTGTGCTATATTTATATACATTTCGTCTTAAACTCACATGTCTTTGGTGTGCATGTGGTCTTCTGAATGCGATTCTTGGAACCTTTCATTTCCTCTCTGTTGTCCCCACTGAGCTGAAATACGTGAGAGCTGGAAACATAAGGAAAAAGCCTCTATACATAAATAACCTCTTACCCCACCTTAACCGAGCGCATTTTCTCCAGTTCAGCTATATCCAAATCTAAATGCGCTGTTTTGACGCTTTTTTGCAAGAAGCCAAACTGAAGAAAATGTGCTTGGTTCAGGTGGGGGTTAAGAGGTTAAGAAGTACAAGATCATACATTATTATACATTATTAAACATCAATAATGGTGTTTGTAACTCAAAGATATGCAAGATTTTAATTGATGACATTAGTTAAGTATATGGTTAACTCAATTATTAATCACTGAGAACAATTGTCATGTTGACTAATTACATAATTACAGTAACATTTTACCGTTTATCCTTCTGACAGGCTGAAAGACAAATGCACAGACAGACTTTCTTAAATGGGGCGGTAAAATGTCCATTCAAACCGACCTGATGGAGATAATGTCCATGACGTCCTCAGGGGTGTTGAGCATGACCCTCAGGTCCTGTCCCTCCTGCACCTGCACACTGCCGTCCAAACTCAGGGCGCTCCTCAGGGCAGTGTCCCACTCCACTGCCGCCTGTCCCAGAGCACTGTCCACACCCATTCTGCTAACCAGCCCCACGTAAGCACTGAGAGGGAACACGGGACAGGTATGTACTTTAGGTCCGTGTTTAAAACATGTCTCTGAACAGGATTGTATTGGGGCACTACTGCAGCCTTACTCTGGTTTGACGTATCCGTTCAGGGAGAAGTGTGATGTGTCCCGGTAGTGGGCACTTCCCCTCAGACGCAGAGACAGCAGTGACGTCATGTTGAGGGACAGTTTGAGCGGCAGGCCGGACAGAGAGGGCAGCACCAGCTCCTCTGTCAGCAGCACTGCTCTGTGACTCAGCTGCACCTCCTGGCCCTGCGGTGCAGAAGCTTTGTTACACGTGCAAAGTCATATCTGAACATTGACTAAAAAGATACTGGTACCTTGAGCAGCTTCACGGCAAGTTCAGCCAAGCTCAGAGAGAACTGGTTGATTTCACTGTGGATGTCTTCACAGGAAAAGACACTGACTTCATTTCCAAACACCTTAATGCTGATCCAACATTTTGGGTGGAGTGTCTCCTCATCCCTCCTCCTAAAAAGCTGAAAGCAATGAATTACACAAAGGTATTTTGAATAAAATTTCTACAATACGGCACAATCCCTTTTGATGATTCTCTGATTTCTTCACATGCACACAAAAAGTATCAATGTGCGTCTACATGTTGCTATACTATCATAGATTTTTTACAAATGGTGACCAGAATGAGAGCGAACAAGAGCCTCAGTGGACTCACCAGAGCGCTGGCTTTGCTCAGATAACTCTCTGGTCCAGATAAGCATGTTTCCTTATCACTTTGTCTGTCTTCTGCTTTCCCCTTTGTCGCTTTTGTCTCTGTTGGTTTCTGACTGTGACTTGAAGACCCAGACATTTCATGACCAAAAATGTTCTTGAGAAAGGGTTCGAAATTTTCCACACGGAGGTCCACCTGCAAAACATGAGGCACAGTTTTAGCCTGTTAGTCAAAATAACAACAACAACAACAACAAAAAAACTAATATAAAAGTCACTTCAAGAAGGTTGCTGGCTCTTCCGTTAAAGTACACGGTCAGATTGGCAGATGCTGATCGGGGCAGAAATGATTTAGGCGAGAAAACCAGAGATGTTTCCACATTTGTGATTCCTAGATCTGTAATGAGGACAAACACAAGCGTCGCAAACTTCATGTTTTTGTTTATTGTTTGCCTGAATCCGCAGTTACCTGAGACGACAGTGTGATCGGAGTAAGACGAGTATTTCAAGAACTCTCCCTCAAAGTCTCTGCTGATGATGTCGTCTGGCAGTGACTCAATGAGACTCTGTTTAAAAGGGTCCTCGCTCCTCAGGACGCTGGACAAGTGACTCCACACGTATGAGCCCACTGTAGAGAACAATGGAGCACATGTACATTTAAGCACAAAACTTCACAGTGCAATAATAATATGGCATAAAAATAGTATTGTATGTTACACGGGATAATAAGACTTTTACCAAGAAAATATGAACCATGTAGTTTACAGTCTTTATAACACGATTAATCATATTACCATGAAAGTTAATTACTTAACTTATTAATAATTATTATATATTATTTAGTTATTACACATTTATATACCATGCTTTTCCCACTCTACTGTAATGCAATGCTATCCTCCTTTAAAGAGAAGTGCAACCAGTGTTTTATGCAAAAAAGGACACAGCCTGACCTTGGCTGGAGGTCTCATTCCTCAGAGTGTCCCGGACCGCGGTGAACAGGTCCTGGTTTGGACAGAGCAGGAGCTGTTGGTATGCAGCGATCCTGACCTCAGGATCCTCCTGGGACGATCCGTACAGCTGTAACAGCACAGACCTCTAAAGGGAGGAAGCCCCCGTCAGTCAAAATATCTTCACCTTGTCATGGATTCATTAGCACCTACTCTTTCATAAGTATCTTCCCTTTGAAAATTAATACAACTGAGAATGTTAACAACAAAGAGAAGAAACTTCTGAACAAGGCATGGGACGACTTTAGAACATGCCAATGTAGTTTATTCATGGTTTATTTAGAATGACTGATTTATCAAATAGTGAGTTGATTCAATATTGGTTCAATTATAAGCTGTTAACTACCTTTAAACTGTAAATCCTAAGGCAATGTGGTTTATTTGGACAAAGTCATGCATTTCAGAATCCTATCTAATTGTTTGTATACAACATAAAATTAAACCCTGTCTCAAAACAAACTCACGTCTTCTGCACAGGGCATTCGTCTGAAGGCCTGAACAGCAGCGAGTCTCAGCTCCAGTGGTGCAGACTTGCTGAGCGCACAGCGGCTTAACAAAGGAATGAAGGATGAAGGAAAGACACCAGCATTTCCCACCGACTTCAGAGTGAACAAAACCTGCCGAAAGAAAATGGAAACTTCATTCAACAATTCCAGCAATTTAACAATTCAACAAGTCAAACACTTTAACACAGGCAGCTACTATTATGCAAACAAGGATGCATTGAATATTCTGGCAAAAATACCCCTCAGGCCAGCCGTGTTACTGCCTAATTACCAGACCACCAACAAAGGAGAGATGAGTGTGTTTTATTCCCCTGTCAGCGGTCATGATGTTATGCCTGATTGCTTTTGGATAATCACGTCACCAGCTTTACCTCTTTTACTTGAGCAGATTCTGATTCACAGCCGTTCTGCAGCGCCTCCTTGAGCCTTTGCAAAAACACTTTCACTGGAAGCAGTTCAGTGCAGGAAGAGTGGGATGTCCAGCAGAGCTGATGGACCAAAGAGGAACCCACCAACATTGCTTTGGAACGGAGCTCTGGGTGCCCCAGTAAAGTCTGGCAACAAGAACTACAATTAAAACTACTTAAAGAAAAAAAGAAAAAGAAAATCGCACAGGTTTCCTACATTGACTGAAGCAATAATTTGTAAAGTTGGACGAGGGATCAAGGGTAACGTGCCAAGAATCGACAGAGCACGGCCCTCTTCCAGCTCTGTGCTGCTCATCAGCCCTGTCAGCAACAGGACGCAGTCCTCAGATCCACACATAGATAAAGCATCTAATAAGGGCTGCCTGTAAAAGACATAAGAAAATATATGTTAACAGACAAAGGAAAAAATATACAATACAGGGTTTATTTTAATAATAAGGTTATTGTTAAAGCTCATTTTGCAAAGATCTGCATATTGTAGACAAAGTTCTTGAGCTATCATCTGTACTCTGTAGTCGAAGTGTTGGACGTTTTGCCTCTCATCGAAGAAGCTTTGTCAGCGTCCCTAATAAACTCAGGCTGCCAGAGAACTTACAAGTCCACTTGCGGCTGCACTACACTGCTGTGGTGAATGGAACCATCCTGCTGTGACAGTCAATCATCCACATTACCGTGCTTCCTGATCGAACTGACGACTCGCCACACAGACTGGCCTTTGTTCATGTGGGGTCGACCAGAGGCTGTGTATTTTTCCTATTACAGCGTTAAACAGCTTTAATTTAATTTATTGACTGTCTGCATAAGCTTCTCTATTAGCCATCATTAAAATTACACAGTTACAAAAACTAAAGTTTGAAACTAAAGTCAAGAAGAACTCACCAATCGTTACGGCATTTAAAAGATGTTTCCAGCCATAACGACTTGAGCTGAGACAGAGTCAGGTCTCGGAGCTGATAAACCAGCTGAAGCAGTTCTTGTGATATCTGGAAACAGAATAAACTGTTAAACACAGCCATTATGCTTCCTATCTGTTGTAATTACATCACAGACAAATGGCACTTTTTAAGCCTTGCTCAAAGTAAACAGACCATGATAAAGTCTGCCAGAACAGTTCAGACCAACCTTCTTTGTGTGAAGGGCATAAAATCACTGGCCCGTTCGCAGCTCTGCCTCAGGGGAAGTCAAAGCATGACGGACAAACACAAACAAGCCAACAGTGGTCTGGCCAAGGCTACTTTAGACTAAATCTCCAACAGGACTGAAGTGTCGACAGGGCGGTTTGAAAACAGACAGCGCTGGCTAAATGCGCTGTTGTTGCTGGCGATGAGTCTGTTGTACCTTCTGTTACTTTAAACTATCTTTAGACTGTCTGCATTTTCTCAGCTTTCGTTTACATTACAACTTCAACAGATAAGTGCTAGAATAATTGGCGTGAGAAAAAACATTTTAGGAACCCAAATAAAGATGTCTTTAAACATAATGGTTGTAAAAAGCCTTCACATTGGCTGAGGACTATAATGTCTAAAGATGAAGCAGTGTTTAGAGAGTAGAATAAAACAAGAAAAAAAATGTTTTCAAACACTCTCAGCTTTATCAGGTGGTACCCTATTTAGTCCATTTTAGTCCAATTTAGGTAGGTTGATGATACGGGGAAGGCCACATATCTTGTTTGAGAACCACTGACTTATCCAAGAAAAAAGGTTCTTGAGTCATCATCTCTGCAGTTGAAGTACAGGTATAGGACATTTCATCCTCTCATCCAAGAAGCTTTGTCAGTAACACAAAAGAATTCGGACCACAGGTGGACTGTACAGAGACCAGTGGGCTCAGTCCTAGTCCCATCCTTCTTTATTCAAAGGCTACTGTTGAACAACAGGTTGAGAGAAGCCAATGGCAGAGTAGAAATGATGACTCAAGAAACTTTATCTATGATGATGACAAGCTTACACAGACAACCACTGACTTAAGCGACTATGCTAACAGGCTGACAGTGTACATATTGCAGTGAAAACGGTGCCGGTCTTATGTGAGGTTTACCAGCCGTTGGTCACTGAGGCCGCATAACGTCCTGACTGTGTGAGCGGCATCAGAGGTCGACGCTTTGGTTCTTGCAGAAGCCTCGTTCTCGAATTGCAAATCCGTGAGCACACTAAAGCCTAAAATAAATGACAAATACGAGTCAATCATTTTTTTCTGTATTACACATTGTATAGGGTCTGAATACTCCAACTTTTTAAACGTCTACTTTTTTGTGTAAAATTGTTAGAGTTCGTACCAATAGAAAGTAAATGTATAGGATTGGAATTTCTAACTTGAAATGATTAAAAGAGGTCTGAAAACATTCTGTACCCACTGTATATTTCTACTTGTTTATTATTTGTACAACTGACCTGAGGCCGACGCTGTGATCGCGGGTTGGGCTCTGAGCAGGATCAGGGTGGACACTGTCTGGGTTTTGACTCGCCCTGTGTTTCTGGACATCATCGCCATGGTGACACTTTCGGTACAGTTCACCTCCTCCATCATCGTGGGCCCGCGGCGTTGAACACACTGGAGCTCTGCCTGCAGGGCCTTGGGAAGAAACACAAACGGACATCCTCCTGCTGTGTCAACATTTTATAACTTCTGTTTTCAAGGCACGCAATGCAACGACACGCAGTGACTATAAAGCCACACGGCGGAACATTATAGTCACTTACAGTCAAATGCTTGTATTTTATTCTATTTACTGATTGAATTGTTTCGCAGTGTGGCTTTGATTTAGCTTCCATAAAATGAGAATTAGGTAACACTCACTGTCTCGTCAGCCATGGGGACGGAGCGAGGCCAGAGGTTTGCCAGTCTTGACTGTTGGCACTGGTTTAAATCCCGGGTCTTTAGTACAACAGGTCCACGTCTCTCATACCTGCTCGAGCACGTTCCATGTACGTCAGTCTGGAACAATATAAACAAATCCATGAATCATCATAAAACAAGTTGCAATCATTCCACAATCTGTAGTAATAATTTGATCCAGAAGGCAGCTCATTGCCTTTGAGAAATGTAAGCAATCGGAAAACACAATGTTTAATGGTTTGTCAGGGATTGGGTCGAACAAATTTGCCATATTTATGTTGTGACTTAAAGTGATAGTCTGTATGTGTGCAAAGTGAGGAGAGATAGAGTGAAAGAGTGAGCCCTTCTTTGTTTGCAAAACCAGGAGTGCAGGAAAAGAATTGTCAAAAGTAAGCGATCAAGCTCCCTCTGCCTTCCCTCCTGATTGGACCTGACCGGCTGGTTCACAGGAAAAGCTCGTCTCATTGGTCAATGTGGGAGGATACTAGACTCTGATTAGTTGCTCAGATCTGGGAAGGAGGGATTTGACAAAAAAATGTTATATATATATATTATTACTTACGTGACATCAAAACGCAAGACCAGGTGGTTTGTAAAAAAAGAAAGAAATCGTCTTAGTTCACCTTGAGTCAGAAAAGACATTGAACTTCATGTCAGTTTTTGTTTCACTTAATAATAATAATAACCTGAAACTAGGTCAACACTTTCGCAAAATGGTGCAGCCTATAGTCTAGTCCAGGGTGAGACCCGGGGGCCAAAACCGTCCCCCCTGCATTGAACCTCAGGATGATTTTGAGAAATATCATTACACAAATCAGAGAGTACATTTTCAAGTTTTAAGTTTTTGGTGCTTTACTTTTTCTTAAATAGGTTCATCCCTTGGTCTTTCTACAAATTGGTCCTCCACTAAGCAAACTTGCCTACCTGTGGTCTAGTCTGGTGGATAATGCTGCCACCATGCACCATGTGTGTTGTGGGTTCGAATCCCGGCTCTGACAATTTGCTGCATGTCTCTCCACGCTTTCCAACCCCTTTACCCTGCGCTGTGCAATTAAGCCTACCAGTTAAAAAATAAAAACATTTCGAAAACAAACAAGAAATAAACTGTTATGACTCTTTTAGTTGCGCAACCATTGACCAGTAATTGTTTAATTGTTTCTCATACCAAACCGACGTCTATGAAAGCAGGATGTGTTTTTGTTTGTGTAGAATATTGTGCTGCCTAATTTTTTTTGCTCACTCTTTCCATAGCAGTTCATTATGCAGCCCTAGACTTTAAAACTCATTGCCCCTCACCTCGTTCTGTAACGTGTACATAGCGGCTGTGGCTGAAGTCTGGAGCATGCTCAGAACAGCTCTCTGAATGTTGCGGACCCACACCTGCTCCCCCTCCTGCAGACAGAGGGCCGTGACCCTGCCCCCCCGCAGGGAGAACTTGAGGCGCGCTCTCTCCAACGACTCCCTGGAAACAAAAACAGCAGATGAGCCCCTCGAGACCCGACCACAGACGAGCGCAGCCTCTGAACCGGATCACGTTCAGATAAAAAGAACAGGCTCAGTAATTATCTGTGCAAGACAAAGCAAGGATGCTGTTTTGTTCTAATCATTAGTAATAACTGTGTACTACCTTAGACTCTTCAAACTCTGAACCAAGTGCTCTCTCTGAGTGGAAAGACGCTTGATTTGTGGGTTTCTGATCTGTAAATGAAACATAAAAAACAGTTGATATAACTTTTCCATTAAGTTGTAATAATCGATCTATAAAGGTGGAGTCAAATACATTTCTATCTCTACAACTTGTATAGACTTGTTTTGCTTTTTGCATGTAGTTTCACATATGGCAGACAATAAATAATTTACAATTCTAGATTTTGAATTTTGTTTTTTTAATTGATTAGAAGCAGAAAAAGCTGACCTGCATCATTAAGTGACATTTGGAGACCACATCTAAATCCACCTCACAGTCCAAGGCGAGTCCGTTCCTCCCGGAGCCGGAGCCTTGAAGAGAGCTGGAGATCATGGTGCGATATCTGTAAGTGAATCGCAGCCCGATCTGAGGGTGCCCGTCAGAGGCAGGAACCCCTGAGAGGTATAAAGCACAGGGCAATTTATTAAACAAGCAAATGTGCAATACACTGTAAATACACAATCAATGTATCACCTGAGCAACTTGAATCACAGACATCTGTTCCAGCTTGAATACAATCAGCAACTGGGTAACAACAGGTCACAAAGAATAAATAAAGTTTGTGAATATGGTATATCTATAACCACTTGTCAATCTGCAATGAATGAATTGATACATTAATTTAAACATCTGCTGTCACTCACCTTGAAATTGGAGTAAGCATAAAGCAAGTGAAAAAATATTATAAAAGAATAAGAACATGACTATGGAGACCCTGAGTTCCACGGGCCGAGCTGGCAGCACATGCAACAGATGAAAACCACGCTCTGTTCTCAGCCTGAATGACCGCACTTGTACGAGGGCTCCTAAAGTGACCTATACTCCTCATGTTGACCAATCAGGAAATACCTCCAGGGTGAAGCTACAAACACTGAGCGGTCCAATCACATCCTCCAGGAACTCTAGTCCTCTACCATGCATAAATATAAGAACGGAAGTGTATTGAGAGGTTTAATGCAGTTTATTATGAACTAATTTAAAGTATCAACACATAACACTGCTAGGTATTTTTTCTAAATCAATATTTCTAATATTTATGACAAAAAATATGTAGCAAGTTTGCATTTAATTAAGTTAAGTCAAAATACCATCAATGAACACTTTTTTCATGATCATTTTTATGTTCATCAGTAAAAGTGCCATCAAAATATCTACATGTTAGTCATGTCCGATATCATTTAATCATAAGCTTTATTCTAAGCCCATTTGCATTTTATCTCTACCTCAACGTGCGCACTAGAGCTGTTAAATATTTGCTAAAACAAATAAATTAATAATGATCCCCACACTGTACATAGATGATTATCTAGTGTCATTTAATAAAAGAGATAAGGGTAGTGCCTGGTAGTGTTGATGTAGTAGTTGATAGGGACTATAAGGAGTTTAAAAATGATGTATTTTCCTCCCCTACATGTTCCAGTCCTGTCCTAAGGTGTAGAATGAGCCCAGACCTGTTCACCACAACTGCCTGTAAAATCCTGCACTGTCACTCAAAAAGTTGTTACTTCGGGTCCGAATTGCCGTCATGCACGAGCTTAGTATAGAAGGTGCAGTTACATGTATGACCTGAGGTGGCAGTAGTGAGTTCAAAATGGCCAACTTGCATCTTGCCCCTTTAAGTAATTCCTGTTGTGTTAAATTCAAAGTGTCCTGTTTATTTTCAATCAAAGTTCTAATAAAACACCTGCATATTAAACAGATTATGGCTTTTTGTGGATTATCTGAATCTGGTACAAACTCCACTTCATTGTATTGACAAATAGGGGCCCCCTGAACATAGGGGCCCAAACAGAGCGAGAAACTGGCCTGGTGGCGACTCTGGTTCAGCTGTAAATGTATCTCACAGTGTTAATTTTGACAACATATTTTTATTTAGTTTTAGTCTTTTGACGAAAATGTAATTCGATTTTAGTTTAGTTTTAGTCAAAAAAAATATCTTCAATTTTAGTCTAGTTTTAGTCGACTAAAATTGCAAGTACATTTAGTCGACTTTGCATTGATAATATTCAATATAATCATACTTAATCTGGTTCCTCTGCTTAATGGAGCTGCTCCATATGGACAAAGCTCAGAGCTGATCCTTTAGCAGAGAATTTACATGATCTGAGGCTCTTTCAGGCGTTCAATAGAAGTTTGGATGATTTTAGTCTCTCCCTTTCATTTTTATTTAGTCTTATTTTAGTCGACTAAAATATCTGGACATTTTAGTCATAGTTTTAGTCTCATGAGAAAGTTTTAATTTAGTTTTAGTCCAATTTTAGTTGCACAAATATCACTTTGACTAAAGTTAAGACTAAATATTTTAGTGGACGAAATTAACAGTGGTATCTCAGGCTGCTCATTATCAAGCATCATCAGCAGAATCGAGTTTTAAGTAGCCTACATAATGTTGAAGGATGGCCTCTTTGCCCGCCGAGTTATGAAGAAATAAACTTTTTTGATGAGACGAAGAAGAGAGTCCTACAAAACATGATCTCTCTCCTGGGCAGTTTGAGCCACAGTTCGGCCTACTTTTGGGAGCAGCGCTAAATTACGTAGCACGGCTTTTATCCTCGGAACCTTCCCCCATCATTACCCCGGCTAAGCGGCTACTGCCACCACCTACTTTCCACCCTCTCCACGCTGTACCCGCCGCGGTCCACCACGCCCGTGCGAGACGTCAGTCACGTTGTGTTGCTGGTTTACGCTGCCTTCACTAACCTGGGACAAGACCATTTCCCGACCGGCGGGACGCTTTTACTATTCTTAATAATGAGTCACACTGGGGCGGTGTTGTTTAGCATGATTGAATACCTCCATGTTTGGGCTGTGCGTGCGATACAACAGTTACATTAACGTATATCGACTCCAACGTTCTTCTTTATAAAGCCGTTAACAAACTAAGTTGTTATAGATGGGCATTATCCGCGTATAGTTCACCAGTAAAATCGCTAAATCCTTAAAGGGGAATCATGTGGTTGTATCATCACATCTTATCAATAAAATTACGCCTAATTACTTTAATAGCTGCGCTTCGTCACACGAACGTTGAACAGAATGTAGGTTGTGGGCAGGCCGTGAACGCCCCTCCGGTCCGGACCAGGGGGCGTAGGTTTGACCGGCTTTTCTCAGACACAATGAACCGTCAGTCTGTGAGCGGACGCGTGTTTACTCGGGGGATCAAAGCTTAGTTGTATTTTACGTCGAAATCCTCAAAGTTGTGTTTTGTTTTCTTTGGGTTAGATCTTTCTGTATCTGGCCGCGCTGTATGGCGATAACAAACTCGACTGGACGGGGTTCTTTCGTTGAGTTTGTTGAAAACGAGGTCGAGCTAAGCCCCTCCTGCCGGATAATCGGGTATTTCAGCGATTGAAACGGGGAGATAATGTCTTTTTCTGCTTCGTCTGACTACTTCGCTGCAGAGTGCCTGGTGTCGATATCCAGCGGCCCCGTGCTGCACAGACCCACACCGGTGGCGCCCAGTGGCCAGGCCGCCGTGGTGGGCCCTCTCCCCGGGGATGAGGGTTCGAGCGAGGACAGGGAAGTGCGCGACACGCTGCGACTGGAGGGTGCGAACATTATGGCTGTCGCGGGCATTCTCACCGACCTACACGGCAAGTTCCGTCCCATGTCGGCCTACTCGGAGAGCAGCAACTCCTCGTGCGGAGGCGAGAGCGGCTACACCACGTTGTCCGACCCGACTACCCCTACCATGACCCCCTCCGCCACCCCGATTCCGGGACAGCAGCACCCGCCGCGGGGGGTGGGGACAGGAGGCGTGGGGGCCCCGCGGTCCCCGGTCAAGCGACACCAATGCACTTACGAGGGATGCGACAGGGTTTACGGGAAGTCGTCCCACCTGAAGGCGCACATCCGGACCCACACAGGTAACCCTTTCTCATGAATTACCCAGCAGCTCTACTGGCAAAGTGTGCCCGCGTAATCCCATTATTAACCGAGCACGATGTAATGATCCGGGTTCCTAATGCCTCAACACCTCTGGTATTGGCCTACATTATTATTTGACCCCCCCTTCAACCCCAAGTCGTGGAAGAAAGAAACAAGAAAGACACCACGTTGTTCTTTACTTCCACCACAAGTTCCACTCGATCTTTCTTCTGCTCTTAAATGTAAATCATCCAGAGCGTTTTTGCACGTGCCTGTCTAGCTATATTTGGCCGATATGGTGCGTTTTGTGAGGCAACAAAGAGAAACGATTAGAAAAGTTCCCTTTAGGAAGAGCGACAAAGAAGTAAACTAACAAAGAACTGGGCTGGACGATGAACCCTGTGACGAAGGGCTTCCTCCGCACTGGATTTGCATATGAAATGAACGTAAGACGAAACCTTAACGCCCGAGAACAGTTTGGTGTGATGAGCGCGTGAGCCCTTTCCCATGCAGAGCTAGTTCTATACTGGTTTGCAAATACTGATAACGTCCTGTTGTAATAATGCTATTGCAGCGTTTTGATTTGCGTAATTACGCGGTGCCAGAGCAGTCCCCAACTGTTGCATGCTGTGAGGAAGGGCCCGACTCGGATCTGCTATCGGCGACCCCTCCGCGGTTTTACGCTGTCACGTTTTGGCTGAAAATGTGTGTAAATTCTGGTGTTCAGGGTCATTGAGCAGGCGCAAATGGATTAAGGGCAGGAAACTGCTCTGATGGGAACGCCCACGGAGTGCTGTAACAACAACGTGGCGTGGACTGGCTTTTTGTGATGTAGAAAGTTGCAGTGAGCGTCCTTGAAGCTTGTTTAACGTTTATGGCAAGATATTATTAACTAATGTGCCAGTGAACCTTATCTGATATGTCGAGTTGGGAATGTAGGCTAAGACTGTCTTTGTTAGACTAAAATGTAACCTAGATAAATATATATTTTACTTGATAATGTTCAGTATTTATTAAAATCACTTTTTTTCTTCGTTGGTTCAGGGGAGAGGCCTTTTCCGTGCACATGGCCTGAATGTGAGAAGAAGTTTGCTCGCTCCGATGAGCTCGCTCGCCACACGCGCACACACACTGGCGAGAAGCGCTTCCAGTGCCCCCTCTGCGACAAGAGGTTCATGCGAAGCGACCACCTGATCAAGCACGCCCGCCGCCACCCCGACTTTCAGCCCGCCATGTTGGGGCGCAACAAGGGCTCAGCGCCACTGGAGCATTAGGAGGGCCTGACCAGCTCCTATCAGATCTTGTGGTTAGAGTTAGCCTCGTACTATGTTGAACCGTGCACATTCACATACTCAGTGCACTGTGAGTGAGCATGCTTCACTCCACACAGACACATGACCACTATGGGTCAGGTGATCTCTGTATGGGTTGGAATGAAGCTGTCTGAACTTGTGAAATTGTGCTTTTAGATTTTACTCTTGACTTTGAGAAAGTTGGGCTGTGCTGCATTACATATCTCAATAAATACATACATATCCATATATTCATATATACCAATATGAAAGGGACAGCAACAGTGTTGAATTACAGATTAGTCATTTGTTTAATTGCTTCAGTATGTATACAAACCAATAGAAATTGATTCCTTTTTTCTTTTTTTGAACCAAAAATACAGTATACCTCACTGACTCTTTGTTCAATACAAGTTATTAAAAGTTTCTATTGGCTACAGAAGTTGAGGGATAGAATGATGAAGCATATTTCAGCTAAAACCAACCTGTTCACAACAAAACCTTTTGTATACACAAATACAGTTTTGTGTTAATTTGTTGATGGATGTATTTGCAGACAATTTATTACCATAAATAGCAGATTTGTGATAGTAGCTCTTAGCAGCAAAGCCAGCGACTAACGCTTTTTGTTTTTTATAGCTTTGCAAGTTATGTATTTTGTTTTAGTGGTTTCACATTCCTTTATTTTGTATTGCATTTTAGAAGCATGTTTGTTTGTTTTTGTTTTTTTTCCCAGTGCAAATTACCTTTAGCCGGTGAGACTTCACTGTTGGTGAGCTGTTTGCAAACCAGTTTAAGTTAGATCAATTATTTGAAACGCGCACATAATACACAGTAGTATTGTGTCTAATACTGATGCAAATGTACATAAGCTTTAAACTTTTAAAGTAGAGGAGTTGTTATGCTTCTAGCAGCAGAATATTATGTGATGAATTGTAGTCCTTATATTAGGGGTGGCAGTATAGGAGGCTTTGCCTGTGAGTGTTGGTGTGTCTTAAATTGGATTTTTAATGACTACAAGTCTCAAAGTACAGTGCATGTGGTGTCTTATGGTCTTCGCATTTCTGGAGAGAAGCTCAAATTGTGCTGCCTTCTGACCCATTGTAAGCCTCGCAGCGGGACACGTACCAGGATCAGGTGAATGTGCCCGGTGTTTCTTTACACAGTTTGGTTTTTGGCTCTAGACAGAGTCTTGTGTTATGTAAGGAATATGTAATACATCATTTATTATTTCATCATATTAAGAAAGGATAATTAAAGGCCCTTTACATTTCACTAAATGAAACAAAGACAGGAAATACAAATTTATGCAATTTGCAAATTTATGCAATAACAGCAAACTGTTTCTCCTTTTATCAACTGGTCCACCTCCTATCATAGTCTTCTCTTAGTCTTGTTTCACTAAAACTCAAAAATAACTGTATAGTTAAATGGACACACAATGCAGAAATGTCAATTCTATGTCTGGAGAATTCAGCTGGCAGGGCAGACATATCAATGTATTTTCTCTTCTAGATTTTATTTTCTAGATCAGAATTAATCTCCTCAATCAAAAAGGCCAGCGTAAAAATGTCATGGTTGATTTATTTTAAGTTTATGTCTACACTGTTCATCCAATCCATGGACACATTCCTCTTCTCAGTGAACACTTTTTCAGGAAACTCGTAAGCCTTAACCTTTGTCTACTATCTACTTTGCACCAAGTCGACAGATGAATTAATATGTATGGTATACATGCCCTCAGGGCCACTCATTATGCAATATGGCACTTTTTCTTGCAGGTTGAATTGGCTAAATTGCGTACTCGCTTGCACTGTGACTACTTTGAGCAAGCACTGTGGAACTGTGTGTTACTACCTGGTTTGAAAACTGCCTTTTATCCAAGTGCTATACAAAGCTTAAACACTGCTTAGTCATTTTACTCACTAGTCTTTGGGTTCTTATCTATGCCATCTTGTTAATTTGTTTACATTTTTGATTGTGGATGTTTTCCTTAAATCATCATCTAAGTCCACTCTTTATAGAGCCAGTGTCTGGTTAAAAAAAGTTTGTTTAATTTTCAGTGGTTTATTACGTTACTGCTGGCAGTAACGTTTGAACATGGACTCATGAACTGTTTTCAGCAAAATACATTTCCTCATTTTGTATTTAGATAGAAATATGTTCTTCCAGGACTGGTCCTCCATATCTCACAACTATAAACTCACAACAGTAACATACCTCAGTCATTCATGTTTTATCATCTGTGCAAATCCATCCAACCTGTTCTCCTAAAGTCCAGGAATTGGAAGCCATGCAACCATGGATTTCAGAAGTTCGAATAACAGTGTCTGTGTTAAATGTTTATATATGCAACTTCACTACTTCTATGTAGCAACATTGTCCAGTCAACCTGCTTGCATTGGTGTCGGACAATAGTACTGGAAAATGGCATCAGGGCCTAAAGGAGTTGTATGACAAAAGCTCAATCCAAATCTGTTCATATCTCTTGTATGGATGACTGATTCCACTTTTGGAGTAACATTTACTGCTCCGCCTCCTCACTGAGACACAGGGATCCTCGTCACCACACACTTAATCAAATATGCACACTGTACAGAAGCAGATGTTTTTAAATTGATGTCTAATTTTAACATGTCATAATGATTCCTCTGAAAGCTTGAATTCAAGTGAGTACAGAGAGGAATGGAACTAAATCGCTGCAACAGGCTGTTTTTTATATTTATATACACACGTGTTTAAGTATTGGAGTTTCAATATTTCCAAAACACCACCGAATTACAAGCATGTTTTTTCTGCTTTTGTTTTGCTGATTAATTTATTACAAAAAATACATTGTGTGGTTTAAATATTCTTTTCATTACTCATTTTGTGATATGGGACATTACTAATATTTGTTCCACTTTTTTTTCTGCTTGTCATGAAATACTAGTGCTTTTGTTAAATAAACTATTTGGAAGAAAAAAAACTGTGTGATTGTGTTATTTTTCTTATTTTTCAGTCTAATTTTTCGTCTCGTTTCCACTCTGTAGGGGGCGCCAAAGTACCCCCATTTAATTTGTGTTCCCAGTGTTGCTCGTTTTCTCCTTTTTCCTCGCTGTGCAGGATTCCTCGATTACAAAGGTTCTCAAACTGTCGGCCCCATCAGCCATTTTTAGACTTTAGCCTTTTCATTTTAATTTGAGATAACTTGATTTATACTTTAGTGATGCTACATTTCTTACACCTAGTTTAGACAGAAGTTACTCAAATTTAGTTTAGACACACCGTGGCACTGGCCCGATGTGACGTCACATAAGTATTTTATGAGGTGGGCATTGGTTGACATAGTGCGGTTGCAGAGTCGACTAAATTTGCATTAAATTCAGTTGACTAAATGTACATGCAATTTTAATTGACCAATACTTGACTAACATTGAAGATATTGTATTTTTTTACTGGGTCTCGACCAATTTAGTCATTTTCGTCAAATGACTAAATTGGAATATGTTGTCAAAATTAACACTGGTAACTATGCACACATAGGACACCTCGTTCTATAGAAATACATACGCATTTAACAAGAACCATTCTATTAGACAACACTGGAACCAAAGTCTGTTGTATTAATATTTGTTTTAATATTTTGTCAACATCTCAAGATGCAGTGCCCTACAAATGTAGAGGACAAAACAAAGACACTTAGAAAAAGGAATTTATTATTGACATTGTGGATATGCTCAAGTCATCTAAGGATGAATCAACAATAAGAAAGCAATG
Organism: Gobius niger; assembly: GCF_951799975.1. Taxonomy (NCBI): domain Eukaryota; kingdom Metazoa; phylum Chordata; class Actinopteri; order Gobiiformes; family Gobiidae; genus Gobius; species Gobius niger. The sequence continues at coordinate 18,238,984 of NC_136864.1, forward strand.
TAAACAACAGAGCTATTAAGTATGAAATTGAAGCATTGAATTATTGTTCTGCGGCGACCTGTATACATGCTCTGTACCTCTGCTTTTCTCTTCTTTTTTCCTGTTTCCCCCTTTTTGCTTCTGTTTGGTTGTATAACTATGGTTTGAATATGTTTATTATTATTATTATTAATAATAATAATATTTATCAACAATAATAATAATTATTATAATGCTCAAAATAATAATACAAATAATAAAAATAATATTAATAATAAAATAATAATAATAAAAAAATAATAATAAAAACCCCAGTGTTCCAGGAACATATATCATAAATTATGTTCAACCCGGACGGCGTTTACTGTGACACCCCGGCAAACATCAAAACCTGTAAACTTCAACATGTCGCTACAATGTTATTTATTCAGACAGGCGGCTGGTAATATGTATTGATGTAGTTTTGTACCAAGAAAGTTCAGGTTGTTTGTACAAAAATGACGGCTCCGGCTCCAGTCGATAATTGGATCCTTCTGCACCCCGTGGTGAGTTTACGCGGTGTTTCTCGTCAGGGCGTTCATAATGATAACCAACATTGCTGATAATTGTAGTATCGTCACATGGAAAGCCTTGGAGTGGAGGACAGCGCTCAGATACACGCTGCCTTCCTGGTTTACATGGATCTGACCGAGGGTGAGCAAACAATCAAACTCACACAGATGCCACTACCACGTGTGAAGAACTGCTTTTTATCCATATTATCCTTTCCAGTGCGTCATTGGAGAAAAGTGTCCTGTGTCAAGAGCTCAGATCTGCAGGCGGTTTTGCTGGAGGCGAGAGAGAAAGAAGAGGGGCCTATTCACTCTGTACTTCCTCTGTCTGCCCATCAGACCATCAGCCACAGAAGGTGAGGGATGACAAGTACTGTATGTATTGTTTGTATGCGTTTATTTTGGACTTACGCAAATGTAGTAAAATACAGAAAGGATACGCAGTCATTTTATTTAATTATACCGAAATGTCTCAGTGAAATAACTCTGTCTTTACTTGATTAGTTACACAAGAGTCTCTGCTGGAGTTTAAGTAGTTCTCTTGTTTTTTTTACTTAAAAGTAGCCCACAGAGTGAAAATGTACTAATTATTGAATTGCCATAACACATTAAAAATACAGATCTCTGCACATCTGGCAAGTCAAGCAGGGCGAGGTCTGGCTAGTACCTGGGTGGGAGATTGTTGCTCGGGTGACTGCTGTGTGTGTGGTTGGAGGTGGTCAGAGGGGCTGATGGCGTAGATTTGCAGCCATGATTCTACCCAGGGCAACAATGGCCTGGGAAGAGTCGAACTAATTGTAATAATTCTGTTGTGCTTTTTGCGTAACGCTGTTGGATACTGGATTATGGTTATCTGCTATTGGGTATAAACTGAAATGAAAGCAGAGGATTTAAGTATTTTTGTCCCTGTCAGTGAAAAAAATTCAATGACCAATCTCACAACAATCATGAAGCAAAGCTGATATTTTTTTCATCCTCACGTCTAGTATACGCAGCGTTCTGGACAGAGGCTTTCCCATGCTGCTGTGCGCTGTGGCGTCAGACTCCACTCTTGTGTACCAAAGGATCACCAATGGACTGGTGACACCCGAGCCCCCCGTGGGCCCCTTCCAGGACTTGGGACAGCGGCAGCACAGAAAGAGACGGCACCAGCCCCAATGAATAACAAGGTGCAGCGCTGGACTCGAACTAGAGACCTGGTTTTGTGAGCAGGGTGAAAATGTTTGCATATCTTTGGTAAAATGACAAAAATCGTGACAAGACCTCAACTATTATGATGGTTGCGAAAGATAAAATATATATTTATTTGTGGATGCGTAACCATGGAGACGTTTCTATCAGCAGTGATCCTGGAGCGTCATAGAGGCCACCGAGAAAGCAAGGTTGTCATACAGGCACTGGGTCACTAAAAGGTCAAATACTAATATTTTTCCCCACATAAAAAGTACTAACCAAAGGCAATTCTCTTCAATAAACAATAACAATGTGCCTTTTTGCATCTCACTTCCTGTAGCTCGCAGACAACTCCAGTGTCTGCATACGTTGGTGAATGTGTGAGTGGCTCCTTGCTGTAAAGCTCTTTGAGTGCCTAGTGTAGGTGGAAAAGTTGAGAACATTTAGTCCAGCTAAAGGGTTGAAGTCAGGAATATGACACAAATGTGGTAAATTATATCAGCACAGAATTCAAAATGCACTCTTCACAATTTGTTAATTAAATTTAAAAAAGGCTTTAATTATTGCAATGCAAAATGCATAACACATGAACAGACTGTGACTGAAGTGTGTACAATGGAGTTAGTTTTGTGTGATGCTTGTACATGTGCGAATGTGAGTTGTGATAATACTACAGCCCTGAGTCTTTTGAGATCAAACTCAAATTTGTAACAGAAATAGAAAAACACAGTGCTAGGAAAACAGGCTTAACCAAAAACACAAACAAAATGTATACTGTTGAAAATAAATCTTCAGAGGCAAATTGGTAGTTTCTCCGGTGTGTCTTAATACTAGATATCTCTGTTTACATCTTGGAAGTTTTCAGTCCATGCCGAAATGTTTGTTTTCCCCAATAATGGCTTCATGAGTAAACCTGTCTTTTCTTTGAATCGCAGTGGATTGAGAAGTTTCTGGGCTGGTCAACATAGAGTCGTTGAGGCGTACGCATGAGCTGGACGGTCACAACAAAACATTACAGTTCCTCATGGCTGAAGACACAGTGCTACGTCAAATCCTCCTCTTCTGAGCAGTAGTCGCGTCCCTAAAATATCAGTTGTGAGGTGTACAGACAAATGGGTCACAATAACATAAGCTACATGTAACTAAAGCTTCATACTGGACAATATCATGCATTATTATGAAGGTGATCTTTACCTTTGCTATTTTTTCATCCAACATCTTAAAGAATTCCTGCTGGCTCTCAGACGAGTGAATGCTCCTGTGGAGACACCATTGCAGACAAATATAGAACCAATAACACAAATGTGAACATAATCTATCACATTTTATATATTATGTTAAACTCACAAGATCTTTCCATCGCCATTTGATTCGGTTTGTTCCAGCGGCTCAGCTGCGCCCAGCAGAGCATTGTTTTCCTGTATGTCACAAATGTCAGTGTCACTTGTGCCGAACAATACATCATTCCTTATTTTACTATAAAAGAAATCAATGAGTACATTCTTTTTTCTACAGCAGTGTAAAGAAAGAACTAAACTTTGACGCACCGTACAGTCTTGAGTGTCACCTTCTCCTCCCTCTTCTCCACTGAAGTACTTCACTTGTTCCACTCCTTTCATTTTGTACTCATCTGTGACAAAGCAGCAGAAATATTACAGAAACGTGTCGGCAGATATTCTCCCAGCTCACATCACGATTATGATAATACCAGGGCAGTGCCTCCGGACCCAGGAGCGGCCGTCCACAAACATGTATTGATTTAATATTTTTCAGTTTTTTAAATTAACCTATTTATTTAAATATGAGACTGTGCTTCTTATTGAACAGACACATACTGAACATTTAAGCATTGAAATCCGTTTATGCATCTTCAGATATTGTCACTGTCATTTAAAACGTCTTTGTGGTGAAGCAAATAAAGTCGGTGAGCGTACTACTACTACTCAGTTGTGCGGTTTTTTGATTCAGCACACTGGTTTAGATTTGTGAACGTGCTACGACATACATGTAAGCGTGCCACATTGGACTGTAGTTGTCAGGTACACCTGGAGACAGTGTGGGTGAACTGTTTTAGTATGCAGTGGCCACAAAATATATTTAAATACATAGTTCAAAATACTGAAACCTAATCTTTATAGTTGCAAAGTTTATTTTCTTGCTGTATTTATCTACGTGTACCAGAAAATATGAATTATTAACAATGGTAATTTTCCTGTCACATCTTACATCACAATATTTTTTAGAATATAGTCATAAACTGCTTTGTTCTGAGCCAAAACAAAAGAGCTGTGACTGACCAGAGAGGAGGTCCCCGTTGCTTTGGGTTTTGCTGTTCTCCTCCTCTCCGTTGGGTACTGCAGACACCTGTTTGGCCGACGTACAGCCCATCTCCTAATGAGTCTCCTCAGCCCCGAGCCTCACACATTCTGTACCTGAACAAGACGGAAAAGTGGTCAAAGCACAACAATGGAGTGATTGTATCTCTGGTCATACGGCCTTTGTTTAAGATAAACTTCATATTTTAGTGGAGATCTGACTAAATAGTGAATTGTATGTTTTCCTATATTGTCTAATGAAGTGGTTCTTTTCACAAGCACCACCTTTATCCCCATCCAAGTACCTGATCAAGAGATCAGTATATGCCGGGTCAAAAGGGGTCAAGAATGTAGATAAATAAGGTCTAAATTGGACGAAACGTAAATTTGAATGCTTTACTGAAGCATTAATTATAATTATAAATAATAACAATAAAAAAAAAAATCACAGATGTTCGAGTATCACCTGATAAGGTCATTGTGCCCCTAGTGGCGCACGTACCACTGTTTGAGATGCAAAGGTGTAGTGAGTGCATAATCCAGCTGCACCTTGCGGCCTATGTGTTTTAAACAATTATGGTCTGCCTTGGAATAAAACAAATCGGTTTGTGACAAAAGGACATAAAACAGAGGACTTCATTTGGTACATGCTGCGTTGAAGGGAAACCAATCAGATCAGTGCCAGCTGCTTCACAACAATGAGGCCTTTCAATCTGTCGGTGCCGCTGTGCCAAGCACAGCTCTCGGCATGAGTCTTTAAGTAAAATAATACTAAACGCTCAAAAATTATAATGCCTCGAGTGCCCCAGCAAAATGGCTCCATGATGTGTGTCCATGTGCTGTGGTCCACAGCCCTGAATGAGCTCTGCATCCTGGAGGAGAGGGGTGATTGATCCGGGACAACAGTGTCTGCCGGTCGGATGCTTGGGACAAACCATTGAATCGAATCACACAGATCACTTTCTGGTAGAATCTGAGTGCAATCCTAGGAACATCGTGAAAAATCACCCGATTTTAACAGTTATTACCAATAGTATGCTATTATAGTTTGGTGGGGAAAAACACAACTAAATCAAACACTTAAGAAAAATAAAGGGTGTTTTGCCTAAAGCAAAACACGCCTAACATTAAACGGCAGGACATCACGGAGCGGTGAATCAAATAATCTACCTTTGAGGTTCGTCCATGGCCCAGGCGCATTGTATTGGTCTTGACCAGAGATGCTCGGATGGAGCCGATAAGCTGCAGCTCTCTCTGTTCAGCCGTGATGCCGACCGTCTGTCTGCAGCTGCAGTTTTCTGCTGCACCGACAGGGGGCGCACAGAGCACAGCCCTAATCATAGCCATCATAAATAACCCGGCGAGGAAGTCGCGGCGGATATCAGACCATTTCACAGAAATAACGTTTACGGGAGCGATGATTCCAATGAAATTTTTTGGGGGTTATTTTTTACATTGTTTATTACCTTGTGGGAAGAAAAAATAAATATATATATATAGCCTAGTTTGTTTGTCCTACACGGAAGACTTGAGGTGGTGCACTCCAGGACTTCCGCTCTTCACACTTGTTTTAACTTTAGTCCAAAGATTCCTGGCAGTAATTTATTACTCACAGACCAAAACCGATAGTAGTTTTGAGTCAGACAGTGTAGTTGCGATGATTTTATTGACGATGCTGGCCCGAGTGGCAGACGGTTTGCCGCTGGCCGCGTCAATTCAGGAAGACGAACAGGTACATGTCAAAGTCTGATCAAAGCAAACAGACGACACTCATCTACTTTGTCTTAAGAAAAAAATAACAATAACAATCATTGTGGCCCTAATTCTTAAGTCGTATCAAAACTTGATTGCCGAGTCATATTTTATATAGTTTCAATAAATGTACAGGCCATAACGTGTTAAAGGGACTATACTAACTCTGCTTACCTAAATGTAGTTATTTCAACATTCAGATCATTTTAATAATCGGAGCAGTTTTTGGTGCTGGTTGTTAAGCTTGCCTTCCAACATGTATTTGTCCCACATATAATTGATTAACCTGTTCAGTTTGAAAGGGATCTCCAGCAGTACCAGAGTCAAGCAAAGCAGCTTTTCCGCAGACTGAACGCTCAGAGCCCTGACCGGTGCACACTGGAGGCTGGAAACTTAAACTTTCAGTAAGAATAAACACTGAACCTCACCAAAGTATCTGCATTAACACAATATTACTTGTAATTTACTTTTGTGCCATATTTCAGTTATTTAATACAAGAGGGAGTGTGTTATTTGTGCCTGTGTGAGGCGTCCTTTCCAAAAAAGATGGCTTTTGCATATCTGGATGATCTATACAGCGAGTTCTTTGATCAATATGGAAGGAAAGTGCAAACAGTGACCAGACCCTACTCTTTTATTGAGTTTGGTAAGATAAAAGTCTACTTTTCTCTTAAATGCTTTTTTCCAGTGCCTCAACTGTTTGCTTCAATTTATTCCAGACAATTACATCCAAAAAACAAAGAAGACGTATGTCGACAGCAGGGCAAGGAGAAACATGGGAAGCATCAACACAGAGTTGCAGGACGTCCAGAGGATAATGGTAGCAAATATCGAGGAAGTTCTGCAACGCGGGGAAGCCCTTTCTGGTAAGTTGAATTTGGTCACCATTTCCGGAATCTTACACAAACGCTGATCCACGAATTCACTCAATTTCAGCTCTAGATACAAAAGCCAGCAACTTGTCTTCATTAGCAAAAAAGTACCACAGTGATGCAAAATACCTCAACACTCGCTCCACATATGCCAAGTTGGCCGCCGCCGCTGTGGTTCTTTTGACGCTCATCATCTACGTGCGCTTTTGGTGGCTCTGATATGGACTTTGATCGAACTGGTTTTTTTTACAATTGTCGTTTAATCACTTGTGGTTTACCTGGTTTCATGTTCACTTTAAAGCCAAGCAACATGTCCGGTTTAGGTCTCTTTGTGTGAAGCTGGGAAATTGTTTACTTTCTATAGGTGTTTTTTTTAATATATAGAAAGGGTGGAGCACTGGGAGTACCAGAAATGTTAATGCAGGGTCTTAGTAAAAGTCTTAACTGTGACAAAGGATTTGAGATGTTTACAGGAGATATATTTATCAAATAAAACTTTCTAACAAGTTATGCAGTTCTTGTCTCTGTCATACAAAGAAAACACTACATATCACATTCTGTTCACAAAAGGCCAAATCCAGAGCAAACATCCTCAGTCCATGTAGTCCTTGTGCCTCTGCTAAGTCCATTAAATCCTAAGACCGGAGTCAAAGGTACACATCTACACATCTATATGAGGGACAGACGTATGATGTGGGGAAAGCAAAAAGAAAGGACCTTGCTGGATCAGGTGTGTGGTTTTGATCATTCTTAAGATCCACCCTCAAGGCTGCAAAATTGATGCAACTCAGTCCATTGAGGCAGAAGCCGCTGCGCTCAGGCTCAGTAACGGCGCCAGGGTATAAATCGATGGTGGCGTAGTGGATGGGCTGGAAAATCCATGTAAAAGTATGACTTATCCAGTGTGCCTCGCTCCTAATGGCATTAAAGTTTTGTTTTACGGTGTGTTGAATAGACGTCCTTGTCCACAAAAGATGAATGCACTTCGTCTCAGAGTTGGCAAAATTACGCCACAAGGTCAAAGTCATCCCTCTGTAAAACGTATTAAAAAAAATGTTAAAAAAATGTAGCACAATTTACTGTATGCTTCAAATGTAAAATATTTCTGAATACCTCATCGTTATAGTTCATGACATGCTGCTTGATCTTAGAGGAATCCACCCAAGTCACGAAATCTTCCATGTTTCTGCCAATTGACAAACAGATTATTGCACACATTGTACACTTACTGTTTTTACTACATTTGAATTATTTTACCTTGTAACAAGAAAAGCTGGGTCAGTAATAATCTCTGGACCAACACGCACATCTGAAACTGAATTAAGGAAATTCCTTTTGAATATGACCTTGGCGTTACATGTTTACTACAGTGCAGGTAATGCATTCTGTGAAGGATACGTCCTTGTTCAATGAAGGTGATGGCGGTTTTGAGGTTTTGAGCCATGCGCAGACTGAGCATTATACTTGGCAACCGCCTCCTAAAAACAGCAAAAAAAAAAGATGATTAAATCAGTTCATGTTATGTTTTTAATTAGACTGTAAAAAAAAACAAAAAAATAACCGACCTGCAAAATGAGGAGGCTGTGACTTTCTCAGTGAGGGCCAGATTCTGCTTGGTGGGAATTAAACCAATATTGTACCTAAAACAAATGAACAGCGTGAAGTAAATCTATGGGGTTATCAAGTGTGAATCAATCTGATGGACTCACAGTCTCTCCAGCAGCCTGTGTGTGCTCTGAGCTCTGAAACCGTCCTTTTCGTCCAGGTCCCGGATTCTCTGAGCCAAGTCTCTGACGTTACGACTCAGCTTGTTGTACCTAAAGAAAGAAGAGCAAGGACTTAATTTCTTTTTTTTTTCTTCCTCAAATTGTAACAAACACAACCTGGCACGTGTATTTTCGTCACTCCTATATCAAGGCCGCTGCCAATACCACATATTTTATTCAATGTAAGGAATAAGTAGGTGAATCAAGTCTTACTTCATGTAGTCCTCTCGCTTCTCAATGCGGTATCTTCGTAGCACTTTGACTTCGTGAAGATTGTTGTCCACCTCCCAGTTTATAAAGTCGACTTTCTTCAGTAGCTTTTGCTCGTGAAATTTCAGTTTACGAACCATGGTCACGATTTTGCAAAAGATAGTTTTGACTGAACGTGCGTCTCTTTTGATGGAAGTAGAAACCGGAAGTTATCAACGTAAAACCGGAAGCACGTGGACTATTTCTTCTTTTTTTTCCTCCCGAGAGCATGAAACGATCTTCGAAAAGCAGCGCCCCCTACAGATCATAACGATGTCTTACCAATCTGAAGAATGAACCCAAAGATCAATAATAAAGATGGATCAATTGAACCATTGAACCAATTTCAAACTGTTCAATATTGTTGGTGAAATGTTGTTGGAACAAATCGCAATCTGTGACACGGATTGACATTATGTTCACACGGTTGATTAAGATTGTTCAAGCCAATGGACTACTTCAGCGTCTTTCGGAACAAACACAAAAAAGGGTAATGGTTATTGTTTTGGCTATTTCCTGAGATAAAAAAAAAGCCAGTATAACACTATAACATCTTGGTGGTTTAGTGTATCTTACCTGCTATCCTCCAGTAGGTGTCGCGTCACCACCATCGCCACACATCTGGCGCGCACATAGTTCTGAGTGTAGCTGTCACTGCGAGTCTACTCTCTGTGGAGCTGCTACAGAGTGATAGTTTGGAGCCAACTTTAGCGGTACTTGTTTGCGAGCGCATGTGGGGAGACACTGCACGGGGAGTCCTTCTGCATTGGCTTGTCCACGTGTTGCCTTCTTTCTCGTTGTCGCCGTAAGTTTGGATTTTGACTTAGATCATTTCTGATTCTGTGCTCGTGTTTGTAAGTGCGCTGCCAGTTCCATAAGGCTATTTGAATCACATACTGTGCACTAATGGGTTTTAGGGCTGGACGATATGGGAGTGGGAAAAATACTCATATTAATCGATTTCAATTGTATTTTTGCACATTAAAAATAAATAGCCATATGTGGCTTATTCATCTATGGACATATTTTTATTGGAGGATCAGCCCCATGAACTGAATCAACTTGTTTTCAAGGGGGTCCTCAAATCAATGTCCTTCATGGACCATTGACAAACCTCACACAGCTCAAACTAAAACAAATGCCTTTCTTCAATTTCATTTTACACATAAAAATCTTCCACTGTCCAAAACTAGGTGATGTTTCTGTCAAAGATGTGGCTGTAAATCTGACCATTATAAAGTTCCACGATGATTATTGAGATTAACCAAAATTCTCACTTGGCACGCCTCTAAAGCAATGTCCTTGTGGTAATATTGAGTCAGATATTTGCTTTTGTCAACTGCAATAGATAATGGCGTGTTGGACCTTTTGATTCCAATGGAACTAATCAAATTCACATCTTCTCAGAAGTAACAAGAGGTTATGTGTGTCTTATATTTTTACGTTTCTGGTCTGTTTGAAGTATAAAAGCCCCCTCTTCATTTTCTCTGCAGTTGAGAAGCCAAAACTAAGGCTTCCTCAATGTATGTTCAGTTTCTGTAAATTCAATGTATGGCTTTGGTTAGTCTTCCATAAAATTGCAGAAAAAAATATTTGGCGAAAGTTAGCGAGCCAATAACTGTCTGTGACTAAGTGTTCTGAATCAATAGGCGCCTATAGTCCATAATCAAGTCCCTTTCAGTATGCCTCTTGAGTGGAAATGTTTGCACTTTGATACTTATTGTTGGTTTCAAGGATAAGTCGGGCACAGTTGTCACATCAAAGCAACGTGAAGGAACAATCCATTAAAATCATGATTTTAATGTAACTCCTGTCCAATGCTTGGGTTAAAACAAAAAAAGGATTTAACTTGTCAATCTCACGAGAGCAATGTTTATACGAGACGTCATTTGGAACATCCAACTCCAACCCTAATCACTGTGTTTATTATTAGAAGATAAAAGTCCTCAAAATAAGAATGTTCAGGGTGTTCACAAAGTTTTGACATTGTTTAAGTTGTTTGTATTTTATTAATTTGCCTGATACTAAAATTGTGTCATTAGTTCTTTTGGAGATGATGGAATCTCAATGGTATATTAAAAGGTTGGTGGACGGGATGGGTGAGTGCATCGAAGGGTCCAAAATTGCCCAGCAAGTGCTCTTTGAGGATCAGAGGTTTGATATTCATTGATAACAAGGTGTTTCATTATGTAAATACATAACTGTAGTTCTGTTAAATGCTTTGAAGCCTTAACCCAGCTGTGAGATTTGCTTGGCACATATGTGAAAGTCACCTCAGACCCACCTGTCTCTTCTTTCTTAGGAGGCTCAAACCTTAAGGCTTTGTTATTTGTTTTTACCTATCTCTGGGCTAATTATCTGTCAAAGCCACAAGCTCAAGGTCTAAGGAGTTTTTTTCTCGAGGTAACATTTTACACTGACTTCTGCATTTTATAATATAAAAACTAGAAATACTGCTCAAACCATCTGTATCTGCAACAGTGCCCAGTTAGTTCTCTGAACAACCAGCAGCAGTGTGCTTGTACCTGCTCAGAGGGAGTTGTAGGTTTTCCCTCAGCCAAATACAAGGCGGGGATTGTGCTGCTCTGCCCTCTGCTGTGCATAAGAACTCCACTGTTTGCTTGTCCTGTTACAGCTCTGACCTTTACTTCTTCCAAACGTTCATGTCCTCCCAAAGCGGCGCAACAAAAGTGTATGCCTTATATTAAAAGTCCTATTACAGATTAGAAACCTAGTGTTGTGTTTCATGTTTGCATTATAAGCTCCCGGTCGTCCAGGAGTTTTCCATGATAGAAAAGAAGCATTCAAGAGAGAAATTCTTCTAATGAAAATTATCCAGGTCAGATGACAGGTTTTAAAAGCTATAGGGGGAAGAACAGGTAAAAGGAACTGAGCAAACACAACACTTTGACTCTCCCTCTGCTCACACAGGCCAGGTAGAAGCAGAAGAAAGAAAGCCATGATTAGTTTCACGGCAAGAAATGATATGCAGTGAAAGTGATTTGAACGCTGAAATGATCAGAAAAAAAGCACCAACAAATCTGCTTCTTCAGAGATCAAAATGCTTGATGACGGGCAAGCGTTTCGAGCTCCTAAGAAGGAAGCCGATTAAATACAGGATTTCTCAAACATGCATAAATTAAAGAAATGTGCAATACAGGAACCACGGCATGGCAAGTCCAAGACAAATTTCCCCTTAACCTAAGCCAACCTCTCCATGACTTTAATTGCGAGTGACATATGGCGCTGGTTTGTGAACTTTGAACCCCCCATCATCTTTATCTCGTAAAAAGACAATACATGTCGCTTGCGTCTTGTAAAGTGAGAGCCACTTGCTGTGTGGATTCCATGATATGTTGTACACTGAAAAAGAGAACGATGAAATCACAATGCCTGTGTGTCTTTTGGAGTCTGGAGCAGTGGTATAGTAATTATTTTATTAACTGTACATATTGTTTGGATAGATTTTAGATTTTAGGGCTGCTTTAGGATTTTGCACCAACAATAGTTTTTGTGATTTTGTGCAGCCCAAGAACACAGTGTAAAGTAAATGGCCTCTATTTTGTTGAACTGACTTGTTTCAGCTTTTATTGTTTGAGTTTCCTGCTAAAATGCTAAGTGATCTATCTAAATTAAATCGAAAACGCAATGATAACAAGGACAATATAAATGATTAACCTTTTTTTTTTAATCTGCCGCTAATTCTACTGCAGTAACAGCACCTGTTTGTAGTTTGGAGGAGTTTTTTGCTGTAAAAGGTACTGGAGTAGAAAGCATTATGTTTTAGTTTGAGCTGAGAGGTGTATTTCAAGGGTCTACTGTGGTTATGTCCATGAACCTGAAAATGTCTTTTACACCCTTTTATTTTAAGCCCTGACTGTTTACACATACTTGCAGTAACAAAAGGGCCAAAGTTTACACTTACAGGTGTGCACTCCTTACTATTGTCAGTAGATGTACAATACCCGTTTGGAAACACTTTTTATGTTTTGGCATTTCTTTATTTTCAGCACTATTTACATTGTGTGATTCTCATTGAAGACATTAAACTATGAATGAACACATGGGAAATTGCCACTATTTATTGTGGGCATTTTCTCAGTGAGCTTCAAAATAACAGTCTGGGATGTGTGGTGTGGCTTTAAACATAAACCATACGTGTTCATTCTTAAATTAATACCTTCAGTGAAAATGTACAATGGTCTGAAATTAAAGAAAAGAAATAAATAAAAAAAAGTGTTTCCATACTTTAGGCGGGTACTGTATGCTTGACCTTGTAGCAGGTCGTCGTCTTGAAAAATGTGCCTCCGGGTCCTTAATTTGTGCACGTAGCTTAATGACTAACCTTTTCCTGCTTTCTCATGTCCTGTGTGTGTCACCTGAGTTCTAGCTGGCCTCAGCGTGTTTGTAATTTACATTTTCTTGTTGTACCAGGCCATACTGGAATATCACTCAGGACACGTGGGTATGTGCACTCAGAGTAACAGTATCGCTACTATAGGCAGAATAGAATAGAATAATATAGAATAGGCAAGAAGAATGTGGAAAAATAGGAAATATTCAGAGAAAACGATAAGAAGACACTTAAAGACTTTTACTCAAGTACTTCAAAATATGATTGTAAGTATTATGATGTCATGAGATTACTCAGATACATGTACTTCCATGTAAACTATGTTTGCCCACCTCTGGATGTCAGTGTCGGTGTAACTCGTGTTGTTGAGCGCCATCTTTAAACACCTCCCTCAGACTGACGGTTCTCAAAGCACCTCTAATGACACACCTGTCTCAAAACACAGCTGTGCAATGGAACACTTTAGACTTGTCATAAACTTGCTTTCAGATGCTTTTCTTTTAGTCGGCTAACTATACCAAAGATAAAATACAGATATGACATAATAAATTTAATCATCTTCTATTCTGCCCCAACTATAGGCCTTTGGAGTGGGATGCCTCCCTGAAAGTTATGGCACTGGGGCACACTGGGGTGCAAAATGTCCCCTAACAGTATTATAAACAGTAAACAATATGCCACATCATTCACACGTAAAACTGTTTTTCAGATATAAGCCTCACATTGTGCAGGTACGTAATTAAGCAATGGACACTGATTCCATTATTTCTACTTCCATAGGTTTCCTCCCCTCCGCCTTCTCTGGCTGTCCCTGAAGCCCTTGTTATGGTGCTGTCGTCTCCTCAATCTCAAAGGCTGAAATACTTGTCTCTGGGCATCCTCGTGCTGCAGACCACCTCCCTGGTCCTCACCATGCGGTACTCTCGGACCCTGAAAGAGGACGGTCCCCGATACCTGCCATCAGCTGCTGTGGTGTCAGCTGAACTGCTCAAAATCACTGCATGCACAATCATCGTGCTTGTGCAGAACAGTAAGTTTGCCCTTTGTATGTGTGGGAGGGAAGTGTTTGAATGGAAGGTTTGCGGCATGAGCTCTCACTGGTTTATGGTTTATTTACAGTGCAGTAAAATCATAAAATATGTCGGCGGTCATTTTGTGTATATTGCCTGTTAGTTTTAGTTGTAGGACTGAGGAGCCCATTACAGAGCTTAATTCAAATTCTGATTAGACAACATGTTTCAGAATCAAAACAAAAACTGCTTCCATAAACATCATGTAAAATTCAATTAAATCTTATTTACAAGTGTTACTAAACACAGGCTTTAGACTAGACTTTCGCGTTGACAAGATGCTCGTTCTGCGTCTCGCCTGGATGATCGGCGAGAGCAGATGGGCGGAGGATATAATCTTAAGTCCAGCCGACCACTCCACAGGCAGAGAACTTCCTAAGATCATGCAGTGTCTTGTGATATCGCGTTCCTTTCAAGTTTGTCCTGAATAAAAGTAATTTACCCCCCTGCTCTATTTCTTTCACTCCAGCAACATCATTCATCATCAGAGAAAACTCTCCCATTTGTTCAAGTTTATGAGATAAAATATGTCTTTGTTGTATTTGTTCAGATATAAAGCATTGCACTGAGTAGAGAGGAGTGTAGTAGTCAGAACAATGTACTCCCTATGTCTGTTGTACTTTCTCACTGGGTGGCCCTCTCTCTTTGCAGACTGGAGCGTGCGGGCCATGAACCAGCAGCTGAAGGAGGAGATAGTGAGCAAATCGTCAGAGACCCTGAAATTGGCAGTACCTGCTGGGATCTACACGCTGCAGAACAACCTCCTCTATGTGGCCTTGTCTAACCTCGACGCAGCAACCTATCAGGTTGCTCTCAAATATGCTGCTTGCACTTTCCTCTGTTATGAGATTTATCGCTGAGCTGTCTGACTGTAGGCTCATCAGATTCATCCATTTTTACTGTCCATCTGTGTACAGGTCTGTTTAAACTTACAGCAAGGTAAATGTATTTTAGTAGTTCAGTGGGAATGGAAAAGTCAAATGATGATGAGAATGCTGTCCACAATCCAGTGTTTTTTAACACAGTTACTGCAATTGGCTCCATGGCATCTACAGCCTCAAATGGAACATTAAAGTACTGAAGTATTTACTGTCTGCTTCAAAAACAAGAGGCTATAAACACAGCTGTACACATATAGACCATTTTTTCTATTGATCATAATCATTTTAACAATGAATATTGGCTCGGGGGCTAAATTTGATCAGTATGTTCACCGTTTTAATTCTGAGGACTTCTGCCTTCTTGTGGGCATTGATTTGCACAATACATTTTACATGTTCGTTTTAGCGCCTTAGCTTCATTCTCTGAACTTGGGCTTAGGGCTGGCACAAAGTTAGAAGCCAAGATGACTCTTGACACATTTAAAGGAACAGGCCTCCGTTTTTACATACTGAGATATGTTCTTTATTTACGTGCGCTCACATAAATAGACCAAAAACGTTGTTAGCTTTAGCCTCTCCCAGCATGTTCCTATAGCTCCAAAGGGGTGAAGTTAGACAAAATTAAACAGGTCGATTTTCTAAGCCGATTATTATATTATGTTATATTGTAAGGTGTAATAATACCTTAGGGGCACTTTGACGTCTGTGCAGTAAAGTCAAGGTGCATATAAGAACATATCTCAGTATGTAAAAACAGTGGCCTATTCCTTTAAAGACTGTGACTTGAGTTTCCCATTTATATGACATGTAGAAAGCCTTAGAGGAGCAACTTGAACTTGGGCGGGAGACCTTCTTCAGCTCCAGAGCGACTGGGCATAGTCTCTTACCCTACTGTGTCTCAAACAGGTCACATACCAGTTGAAGATCCTCACCACGGCGCTCTTCTCAGTCTCAATGTTGGGAAAGAAGTTGGGATTCTACCAGTGGCTCTCACTGCTCGTCCTGATGGCTGGAGTTACTTTAGTACAGGTACAGGTGTGGCCATGTGTTCAGCAGTAGTGGAGTCACCGTTGACCCTCTGTGTGACCTTCACAGTGGCCCACGGAATCGATGGGGGAGTCGGAGCAGAAGGTGCTCTCTGCCAGTTCACGGTTTGTGGGGGTGATGGCCGTGCTTATGGCCTGCGTGTCTAGTGGCTTCGCTGGCGTTTACTTCGAGAAGATCCTCAAAGAGACCAAGCAGAGTGTCTGGGTCAGAAACATACAACTGGGTGAGTGCACGATGAGGAGCTACTTTAGGGACTTTCTGATTCAGGCCATTTTCCAGTGAGTACTCGACTCTACTATCTATTTCAGTCAAAAATTTCTTGGCTGGATTTCGGTATGATTGACGATGGCCGGAGAGACCAGTGTTCAGTTGCTTTTGTGTCTTTAGGGTTACCGTCTCGAAGAAAGATCCGCAATGTACTGTGCTCTGAGTACCTAACAAGGTGCAAATATAAAAGTTTTGCTAACCATAGGGAGCTTCCTCATGGCCACATCATGGCCTACCAGATATAGATGTGACATTAGAGGGGACATTTATTATTTGAAAACATATCCCGATGTTTTGGGTGGTACTTCGGGGTGTTGCTGTTGGAACTGGGTTAAATAGGACGTTTGGTGTTTCCCTGTGAGGTGCCAGTTTCTGTGCCCACGCCATGTTTGTTTGTGATTCATCGTTTGTGTTTTTAGGTAGTCCGTCCTGTGCTCATCTGTGCTCGGGAGTTCAATCTGAAGGGCGGACTAACTAGTTTATCTATATATTTCTTTTATATTTTTGCCTGCCTTACACATGTTTGTGGTACATTCGTATAAATCATAAACTACCTCTGGTCAGTGCAGTAAAATGGGCTGTAGTCTCGCCTATTACTGCTAACGTAAACTTTAGTTCTGATTCTGCTCGTTCATAAATCGGCACTTGTACATTTGGCGTTGTCGGCAGGATGTAGGTATAGAAGGGAAGTGACCCGAGACAAACGAACATATAAAAAAATGTATATAGATAAGTTAGTCCGCCCTTACAAACTGAATGCGGAACGAACTAACCAAAAACAAAACACTACAATGACATCAGGTGACAAACTTTTTTTTTTAAACCGCTAAAATGGCTGTACAGGCCAACAGCACAGGTTTGCACGGCCAAAACCCTTGTGTGCGTAGGGTCTTATCATTAAAGATGATTAAAACCTGTACACTGCCTTTCACTGCACTTTAAACACATTAAACCTTCTGCAAACACTCAGCAAACAATGAACAGCAAACGCCCTGGCCTCTCACAGAAACTGGCACCTGACGAAAGTAGAAAATAGATTGGTTACGAACATTTCTTACTCCTTAGTAGAAAAATCCCACAAAACCCTTCATATTTCACAACTGTTTACAAAATGACCGGGGCAATGAACAAATGAAGTTGTACATGTTAAAGCCTGACCCACCTCCGGTTTCACTGAGGAAACACTAAACGGCTGAAAACAATGTAACTAAACCTCTTTATCTGCAGATGCAATCCTTGTGCCCTGTTCCTTTTTATCACAGCAAGTTTTGTTTCAACACTTAGCCGAAGATTGTAGCTGTTTACCCCGCATAAGTAACAGGTTAGGAGCATTCATTGTCTTTGCATTGGATCTTTAGAGTCTGCATGTATTTACAGCATGTTATTGACTACACAGCACACACATCAATAACTTACTGTATTTCAATTTTGATCACTGATTTTTGCTCAAAACCAGTTGGGCAACTTTTACGAGCCAAAGCCCTACTCAGAATGAAAACAAAATTACAAGTCACGGTCCTCCTGCTCCCTCACTACCCTGTCATTATTGTTCATTTTCTGAATTGAGGTCATCTTGTTTTACGACACCGGACAAGAGCTCTGCAGGGGTGAAAGGTCATAAGGTCACAGTGGGACGCCTTAATTCTCCCGCAGTCTTTGTCATTAAGAACGGGAGAGAGTGGTGCAGTGAAAGCTGGGACTCTGGGACAACAGGGGTGTGGGAACAGAGAGTGGGGTGTGTGTGTGTATGGCACGTTCTTCCCTACTCAGGACAGTAAAGGTCAGGACAGGTTTTTGTGTGACTTACGGCGTCCTCGACTGGTCATGTGTTTTGTCTGCTAATTATACACACTTTATTTAGGACTGCCCTTGACTCGTTTTATTAAAAGAGCTTGAGTTGATTCATGTCTAAACTTTATTGACTATGCTCACAGAGATGGCTATATTTACAGATCTATATAAACCATGGATTAAGTCCTGCATATATTACATACAGTTGATTAGTTCCTCAATTGTATTCTCCCCATTGTCTGCAGGTTTGTTCAGCTTTGTTCTGGGCTTCATAGGCATGCTTGTCTATGATGGAGAGAGTGTCAGACAATCTGGGATGTTTCAAGGGTACAGCGCCATCACCTGCGTGGTTGTGGTATTACAGGTGAGAACAACACAACCGTCCTCTAATGATGAATGCTTCAACTCAGTCAGTGCTGTTCTATGTGCAGGCTCTCGGGGGCTTAGTTGTAGCAGTGGTCATCAAATATGCCGACAACATCCTCAAAGGATTTGCGACTTCTCTGTCCATCATTTTGTCCACACTCATTTCATATTTTCTACTAGTGGACTTCAATCCAACGAGGTAATTAATATGTTTTCCTTTTTTTTTTTTACCATTATTGAACCAGATTGTGTAACTTATGAAATAATTTCTCTTCTGTCTTCCAGCGTATTCTTCAGTGGTGCAGTGCTGGTCATTGCTGCAACTTTTCTGTACAATTATGAGGTCAACGCATCCTCTTCAACTGCGGTAAAAGTATGACAAAACACTTCAAGGAGGTGTTCAAGGACTCTACAGTTTTCCAGTTGTATCTGGAGCAGGACAGTTGTTTTTCTGTTGAAAGCAAGATCCATTTGGGCGGTAAAATGTTTTTTTTTTACAAAGAAAAGAAATGAATACTGTTTACAATTGATTGTCAAAATGTGGGAAATGCTGCTCCCTCAGTATTTGAACTTAATACTGTGTTGTTATACTGTCTGTCCAGGGGGCTTAGTGTTGCCCTGGTCCAGACCTGTCGCCTCGCAAGAAGCATGAACAATGTCAAACGTGCACATGTCGGGGCTACAAACTGCAACTACAGACTACCTTTTTTAAGTCGCTGTAATGAAAAGCAGAACCATGTTTCTGTTCTGTTCGACTCACTATGCAAAGTTATTTTTGAGTGTCCAACAAAGGGATATTATTATTATTTGTAGATACCTTGAACTTGAATAATGTACTGAAAATATTTGTTCCTGAATCCAAAATGTTTAAGGTGAAACATTTTTTGTGAAGGGTGAAGTGTGTCATAATGTTGTTTATTTGTAAAATGTGTAATATATAAAACAATTCAGATGCTGTTTTGTTTGAGGGGCACAACTTAAATACAGTAACTGGTTCTACATATCATCATGCAGAGATTAACCTATTGTTGGAATGTATGCTTAGTTGATAAAATGGGTGAATATTATTATTATTTTTTTTCTTATTTATATTGCATTACGGGTTTGCATTTGCCTTATTTACATATTTTATGTTAGTTTACTTTCTCCCAACCCCTGCTTTTGCCTTTGAAATGGGATGATACATACTCTGACTGTTTTTGACCTTGTTGCTCACAGTGTGAGTGTTTGTATCAAAACGTTCTGCTTTTTAAATGCAAAAGAGAAAATGAATAAATTAGAGGCACCTTTTATACTCAAACCATGAGCCATAATCTTTCATGTGGCATCAAAGAGACTATTACAGAGTGCGCACACACACAGGCACACCCTCAATATTTTGTTTTTTTCCCCCTCTTACAGTCGCTGCACATTTGAGGAAACCAAATCGGTCTCTATAGCAACAGATGGTTGGATGAGCCGCAGTGACACGAGCTGACACCCTGAATTCACAAACCGTTGCTCATTATTTTACACCGTAGTAGAAGCAGTTGTCTTTATTCAACAATTAATCCCACAAAATGAACACAAAATGATGTCAAATCTGATCTGGCTTCTCGTATGACAACACAATTTGCATAGTTGTGGATGTGAGAGGAGGTGGGAGTTGTGGGCCAAGGGTGTAGTGATGGGACAGACAGATGGTAAAGGTGCAGCATGGACCTGTCGAGAGGCGCAGATGGGACGTGAGTCACTGAAGGGCCACTGGGCATAAACAGCACCAAGACCCAGCACCAACATTCACATTATATATTACTGGATATTATGCATTTTTGGACCTTTATTTATTGCAATGTATGTTTGTAGTTTTCAGAATTCTGCTGTGATACGGGCATTTAAAATGTTTTCACAGGGGTCATAAGCTAATTCCCCTGAACCTTTACTGATTGCCGCCAGTCTTTTTCTACCACAGTATCTAATACACATTACTTCAAAGGGAGTTCCTAAACACCCATTAAATCCCTCTGCGATTCACTGATAAAGTGTTTAACACTAGATGGATAGTCAGCCCTGTTCCAGCTGCAATCACTGTCTGTTTCGCCCTCATCCCCATTTAAATATGTTGTATGGCACTTTTCCAACTCACTTACACTGCACTTATCGAAAGCATAGCTGACTACATTTATTCACTTGCCAAACGGGACGTGAGTTTCCAACATGTTGCTCAGTTATTTTGGTGTATTAGCAAAACTCCTGTGAAACTATAGCATTTTTTATGTCATGTGGATGTTCTTAATACAATCAAATGGAAGCATGAGCTAAATGTTGTACCTAAATTCTGTATAATACTGTTTTCTCTGTTGTATAAGTGAACATCTGTTTAAACTCTGGTACTGAGAAGGCCTTGGTTGGCTCTGATGAGGTTTTCCATCCTGCAATCAAAATGTCTCCAGGTAAAAATACAAAACAAATGCTATTCTGATGCTCATTAAGAGCAGTCTCTGCTCATTCATGCAATGAGATCTACACTGGGATGCAGTTCTGTTTTGGGGCAATACCCCAGCAGTGCAATGAAAAAACAATGTATTTCTAAAAGGCAAAAGAGCTCTTTAAAGCAGTCCACCCTCAGCGAGTGTTCTTTGACCTGAGTCAGTTTTGTAAAACGCACTCTGTTAAATGTTCCTTGTCTCTTCTGAAGCTCTGTTTAAACCTTAAATTCTGTTAAACTGTCTCTTCACAGTTTCTTCTTATTCTTCATTTCTGATAAAACAATCATTATTTCATGTGTGTTACACCTTCATTGATTTTGGGTGGTATAACAACAAGTGGAGCCCCCCTGCGCGGCCTCCACATCAGTACTTGAGCATCATTGGCATTAGGTCTGCCCAGTGCGTTTGGTGGAATGGGCTCCTGATAGTTCAGTATGTGTGGCTGTTCCTGACAGGGACGTCCCACCAAAGAGGCTCGAGAGCCCAGAGGCATTTCTGGGTCCACCGCGATGTCCACACGCATCCGCCACCGCACCGTCTGCAGGACGATCCGCTCCTGTAGAGGTCACATCATACAAGAACACTCAGATCTACTGTATTTATTCTCTGAGTTTGGTGGTGTGTGTGTAATATACAGTTCAATCAGTTGGCTGCAAGAGGTTTGGTGATTGTTCTTTATCCATGTTTTCACCCTGTCATATAGACATGTGCGGTGTGTTTAGTGCTTAACAAAATCTGATGCTCACATGCTGCTGGGAAACATTTCTGCTTCGACTTTATGGGTTTTCCTTGAAATCAAGACGAAGAGATCATTTGTACTTTACTTTAAACTTCAAGTCGAGAGCTGAGCCAGTGTACAATGAGAATTAGAGGAGCAACCATTTCATTCATTGATTGTCATCAGTAATTTACATTGTGAATATCTTCCTTAGGTTGAAAACATCTTTAAGTAACTTTATTGTAGCCAACTGTTTGAATTTAAGATGTAAATTACCATACCTTTGTGACGGTGTTCATAGCCACAAGCCAGGTGATGAAGCTTTGATCACGGGTGATGTGGGTGAGCATGGGGGTGTTACTGTTGCTGATCGGGACGGCCCATGTGACACTGGGGTAGAAGTTGTCGTTCATGCTCACGGTGAGGCGGGACGGTTTGGAGGTGGGTCCGGTCAGAGTGACGGTCTCTGTGGTGTTTCCGTACCAGGGGTAACTGACACCATCCGAATCACTGATGGCTTTGACCCGTCCCTCACGTAGTTCGGGCAGCTCCCAACTCGACCTGCACACACAGACACACAGAGAGAGGGATGAAACCGTCAGATGCATGAGAGGACATGTGGTCGTTACTTCTGTAGGCAGGGAAACAACATTTGGCCACTTGAGAAGAAAAGAAAATGATACTATTCAATTATATTAGTTTCTGTTGAATTACTTTTTCTTGTTTTGTTGTTGTTTTTTTACAGAAATGACCAGTAGCTGCAGCATTAAACAACCACATGTCAATGTGTGTGTGGAATTTAGCCTAATTTATCATAAGATTGTTTGTCAACCCCAAAAACAAAACACCAAATCATTACAGGCTAAAGGTTTACTTATTGGGAAAGTGTGACCCCTAAAACAGCCTACAAGATTTAAATACACCTATTATTCCCACACTGTGCACGCCTTTACTATATCTGTCACTTACATAAAGTCACTTACATGCCTATGTCCCCATATGTGTTGTAGAACTCCATCTGTGTGCACGCCTGGATCCAGCCGACTACCCATGTTTCATTGCGGGGCACCGGTGGCATCACTACTCCAGCAGAAGCCCTGAAGTAAGGCGTCTTGTAGCGCAGCACGATGGGGGAGTTCTCCTCTATGACTGTCGGACACTGGTCGATGGAGGCTGACACTTCATACACCACGATGTTTTCCCGTCTGATGCGGGGCTTGCAGGCGATGCTCTGGAGGCAGCCCATTGCGCAGGCGAGCAAAACGAGCAATACCACAGAAGAAGGCAGCAAAATATTCCTGCACAGTATGGACATTAGTCCCCCAGTTTCACCGGTGTCTCGAGTCGACACGGTTTAATTCATCATTATTGAGGAAGGGAGAGGGCATAAGTATGAACCACACAAACATCTAGCATGGTATTTGGGTGATGATTTCTGAGGGGAAGAGGTATCACAGCTCTCGCAGCCTCCTCCCCCCGGTCTTCCCGCTTGGTGCCGCACTGCCCTTGGCGCTCGTCCCCACAAACTAAAATTCGGCCTGGCCTCAGCCGCTGGTGGTCCAACCCGCGTCCTGATCCGCTTCTGGTTCCAGACTCGTCCACACCTTGCCCCTTGAACCTGCTGATGTGCTCCCGGCTCCGCGCCGCTGTCATGTCAGGCGGCGACAGGGCAGGCAGGTGCGACAGAGGAGGGGGTCAGATTGCCTTTTGTTTGTTCGCCTTGTCCCGAATTTCACATCAAAAGAAGGACAGTAGTTTCATCCTGACTTCGCCCAAACCTACATGTAGACAAAACGCTTGAAGTGAGTCTCAGTGAACAGGGTTGCGGCTGGATCTTTAATGCGTCCCGGACACTGTGTTTCCATCCTTAGAAATGCATGAATGGTGCATCGTGAATGGAGGCACCCAGGCAGCAAAAAGGACCAGAATAAAGCCATAAATGTACCCACAGCTAGTTTCGACCACTTGTCCCCGTTGTTGCCTGCTTTCCGCAATTTAATCTCAGTACCGGAGCATCTTCTCGCCGCGGGTAGAGCCTTATTGACGAAGGTGCTGATGCTGAAGAAGCAAGGGCGGGGCGTCACCCGAGCTCCGCACAGGAAAAAAATAACAAGCGCAAGTGGGCGTGGCTACGTCCCTGCGTCATAGTGACCCGGAGCTTTCATTGGTCCTTAGCATCAATAGCGGAAGCACTGCTGTTTGAGTGGTCGCCGAGGCTGACACGCATTCATCCAGCAGCTCGTCCCTTTTTTTTTTTGCCCTCTGTCCCACTTGTGCTTGTCTAAAGGTGTTGGGGCCAGTTTATGTTCGTCCGGTTTGTTGGATTTGTGTCTGAGAGAGTGCCTCGTTGGCTCTACCGGGTGTCGCTGATGATGAAGCCGCAGGTGGTGTTTGTGTTAGGCGGGCCTGGCGCCGGTAAAGGGACTCAATGCTCCAAAATAATAGAGGTATGAAGACAATTAAAACTCCAGATTGGTAGTTAAACACAGTCTCGATCGTTGTAGTGGCGTTTTGTTTTTAGTAGGCTGTAGGCTTTTTCCTTGGTTTTCCTTCCAACGCTGTGATTTTTACTTCCGGTTGTCCTCTAAATATACCCGAATTAGCCACGTAGCCACTTAGCATCAGGATACTGCTGTCCGTGTGTGAGATTTAGGCTTGAGATATTAGGTAATGATTCGATGGGGGGGAAAAGTTGGTACAGGACGTCAATTTAGCTACAATTTCAGTACAGTACAATACAGGGCACACCGAAAGCACCATTGGACGTGACTGCATACTCTATCATCGGTTCCATTGTTGAGGCACTTGTCTTTCTTGTTGAACTGCTAGGACAAACTAATTTTTCTTCCAAAGACGATGTTCGTCATGGTCATGGTCATGGTCATGGTCCTGTTTTTGTAAAGTCAACACAATCCTCCACGTTACACACCCACTCGGCCGTGAAGTTACACTACTCCAGCCAAGACAAATATTCACCATGGGACTTATTATGACTCATTATTTCTGTATGAGTAACGTCTTTTTTTGTACCATGTCTTTTTTTTAAATAATTTACTGGAGAAAAACACAATGCTGGGTGACGCCAAGCATTACTTGGAACAACAAATCACCAAATAATTGTGATTCTTATGCTTCATGTTGATGTTATTATGCTATGTTTATTCCCCACAAAGTTGTGCCTAAACAGATATTTATCGCTATTAAATTGTAATAACCGTTTTGACTATGCTATAGTGTATGTTGATCATGAAATTGTAAATATAAAACTCTTGTACTTCCCCTGTGTTACTCACAGAACTACAACTACACCCACCTGTCGGCAGGAGACTTGCTGAGGGCAGAGAGAGCCAGGGAGGGCTCAGAGTGTGGGCAGCTTATTGCAAACTACATCAAGGAGGGAAAGATTGTCCCTGTGGAGATTACCATCAACCTTTTAAAGCAGGTATGTCTAGTGCCAGTTACACATGAATATTATTGGAAGCACTTCTGATTAGATCATTTAACATTCTGTGTTCAGGCAATGGAAGAAACAATGAAGAAAGATGAGAAAAAGTTCAGATTTCTTATAGATGGATTTCCTCGTAATGAGGACAACCTTCAAGGATGGAATTCAGTGATGGACGGAAAAGCAGATGTCAAATTTGTGCTTTTCTTTGATTGCACCAATGAGGTCAGCACCACTGAGCACCCTCTGAAGCCACCACCTGATAGTGAAGCATTTACAGAACTGTTATTTATATATAGGCACTACTGTTTTGTTTGTTTTTTGCTTTACTTTTTGCTTTACTTTTTGCTTTACTTGCTTTACCCTGAACTACCTGCCCTCCCTCTCACCCCTCTTCCCCCTCCCCAGGCTCCACAATCAAGGATGAGAGAAACATAATTTCAAACCAGTCACATGGTTTGACTGACAAATGAATCTTGAATCTTGAATGCAAGATAAAGGGAACATTTACATTTATTTTTGTTCAATTTAGCCATTATTTTATGTAAAAGTTTCCATTGGAATTCAAGTCAAGGGAGTTCATTATAAAATGAAGTAATTCGTCTGAAACAGGCAATAACATTGATAAACATACAAGACATTCTAATTGTATGGTATCCATAGGTCTGCATTGACCGGTGTCTCGAACGGGGGAAGAGCAGTGGACGCACAGATGACAACAGAGAGAGTTTGCAGAAAAGGTATAGTGCTGGGACAGATGAAGACTTCACTCACTTGTCACGTACTTTGACTAGACCTGACCTATTTTACAGCAGACACCTGTGTGTGCGTTGTTGACCTAATTCGTCTTCCCTGCATGTCCCCTGTGTCATCTGACCCCAATAATGAGTTTCTTTTTCTTCTGATGCAGAATCCAAACCTACCTACAGTCTACACGGCCAATAATTGATCTGTATCAAACTAAAGGCAAGGTGCGCACTGTGGACGCCTCTCGGGCTGTAGATGAAGTAAGTCCTGGCCTATATTTATGGTGCATAAGCAGAGGACGTTTCAAAGTGAAAGAGACATTCATGGGCTTTCAGAGTGGGGGCTCTCCGGTCTAATGAATATCCCTATTCAGTGCAACCAATGGCTACGCTGAGTATTTAGCATAAATTTAGGACTGAAATATGTGCCTATCTTTGACCGTATCTGTTCTAAATTGTGCAATTGTGCTTATTTAAGTATTAGTCGCAGTCACTTTCACATTAAAAAAAAGCAGGCCACCGTTTTTCCCATATTGAGATATGTTCTTACCTGAGCTTAGACGAGTTGATGAGTACCTGTCTGGTCTTTACGCTCAGTCACTCAAAAAGACTGGAATCAGTTTCAAAGGTTCAACCATGTCAGTCATTGCATTTTTAAAATTTTAAAATCTATGCTCTCGTTTTTGCAGGTGTTTACCGATGTGAAAGCCATCTTGGACAAGGAGGGTTGACTTGACCAATGGTCTACGCATTTACCTTTTAATTGTATTTTATCTTTAGCTATGCTTCTTTGAATTTCTGTCAATTTTACTTTTTTGTGTGTCTTTTTTTGTAATTTTTGCACTGTCTGTATACGTGTACATTATGTATTGGTATATGTGATTAGAAATACCATAGTGACTTGTTACATGAATAACACAATAAGTTTTAGGGTTTTTCTATGAAACAATGCAGCACTTATACTGTACGTCAGTTAATATCTTGTGTAGCCAGAACACTGATTCATCAAGATGCTTTCAATCTGCACTCTTTATCCGGTGATGAATAAACAGTATGAAATTAAAACCTGACAGTGTTTTTTTTTGCACAAGGTGTTAAATATTTCTTTAGAAATTCATATACCTCTCACCCCTTGACCTGAAGTGTACAGGAGAAACTCCCAACACAATCAACTGCCATTTTCTTGTCTTTAATACAATGAACCGGCAGAGGGCGCCAGTCACCTTTGTAAATGAAATGTCAGAGTCCATTTCCCATGTGAAATATGTCTGTGGCTCTATAATCTTTACACAAAGTACGGGCTTTTAGTTTTTAACCTTTCAGGTACTACTGGACCAAGATCAAGGTGGACTAAACTGTATCAAAAACTGGTCTAAATGGCACTAAGTTATGTCTAAAATGGACAGGAAGCTAAATGTTATCATTTCTGATTAAAATGAATGATAACTAAAACTGCAGAATAAAATAGCCTAAAAAATTATGTTTCCTCTTGTATGTAACATCAGCAGTTTCAAATATTTATGAGTACAAATACCAGGAAGATGCACAATATAACACAATGAACAAAGTGTGATATGACCAGTTTTATTCTCTTCTTTTATGTACAATATTACAAGGCGTTTGTTTACATTTTGGAGATATTCCTGAGCGTGTTACAAAGCACCACACAAACATTAGTTGCAGAAGCAGATGAACCATCGTACCTGACAAAAGGACTAAGTACTAGAAACTAATTTTGAAAATTAATGCGTAACATTAGGCTAGCCGTGAAGCTTATACATGAACAATTTGGGAGACGGAGATTAGAAATCCATGATTGTATGGCACTATCACTCTAGAGTCTGACATGTGTTTGAAACATCATGTAAGTCTAGAAAAATACAACCACGTCTTCATAATCCCCCTCCCAAATATCGGACCTTTTGCAGCACCTCAGAATACATTCAGACGTTCAACACAAGAGCATAGCTTAGTAAAAATAGTTTCTCTTAAAAAATAAAATGATCTTTGAATATGTGCAAAAATACAAAGAAAGGGGGCGAAGAGTCAAGCTAAAACACAAAATATACAAAACATTTAGTATCAACAATACGTACCGTTTACTTAAAAAATAAACTTTTGATGAGTCTGTACATGCTTACATTCATACTATGCTCAGAGATGGCTATGTGAAAATATATCTCTACAACACATCTGATTTGACCACCACTGGGCACTAATCTCAAAATGAGAACTGTAGCAGGTTCCTAAACAAAAACGAGGAAAATTAGCTCTTCAGTGCTCCATTTTACTGTAAAATATGAGTACCAGCTGAAATTCACATTTTGATAATTTCTGGTTTCTGTAGACAGGCAGAAAGCTTACATATACTGATGAGCATTCTTTAAAAATACATTAAATCTCAAATATATAATTTTCTCGGTTTGATTTTTATATTTTCAGCTCGCCTTGACCAGGCCCATCCCTAGACCACCGCTGCCCCTCCTATACTGGGCTTTAGTGTTGGTCACTGCCCCGTGCTTCTGCCGCAGGTGGAGCCGCAGCTGACTTTTGTGTCTGAAGTGGAGATCACAATTTTCACACTGGAAAACAGAAAAGAAAAATAACTTAACATTGCACAAAATGGCTAGTTGCGTTGTAGACAAATACCAAAAAGTGTAGAAGTCTTAACGACATGGAAAGTGATCGACAGCGGCATGAAGAGGTCAAATAAAGGGCTGGACTAGGACGCTTACATGATAAGGCTTCTCTCCTGTGTGAATGCGCATGTGGCTCTTGAGGGTCTGTAGGTGGCGAAAGTGTGTGCCGCAGATCTCACAGGGGTAAGGCTTCTCTCCGGTGTGGATGAGGACGTGAGCTCGGAGATGGGCCACCTAAACATAAGCGCACAAGAGTCAGCAGGGGGAGTAGAGAGGCTGACAGCAATCGAAAAGGTCCCCAATATGGCATCACTTGAACACAACCAATTACTAATAGCAACACTTGTCCATTATCAGACTTTTGACGTACCTGTACAAATCTAGATCCGCACGTCTCGCATTTGTATGGCTTTTCTCCCGAGTGGATGCGCGTGTGTGTTTTGAGGTTGGCTGGTCTGTTGAACTGAGCTCCACAGATGTTGCAGTGGTACGGCTTTGCGCCTGGGGGATTTTCCAAAGGTTAGTCAAAAACAGTCAATAGAAACAGTTATAGTAAAAATAATATCTTGTAATCTTTTCGCAGTTGTACCTGTGTGGACTGTTTTGTGACTAGCCAGGTTGCCCTTGTACCGGAAGGAGGCTTGGCAGCAGTCGCACTTGTAGGGCTTGTCACTGTGCGGGCCGCCTGATCTCTCCCCCGCGGACTCTCCCTCCGAAAGTTGTGAGTCACAGCCGTTGCACAGGTAAGTGTTTTTTTCTACAGAGAGGAAATCGCTGATTAGTCCAGGTACATCAATGTTTAGCAAAAGATAAAGTTACTAACACTGGCAGAAATAAATGGCACTTACCACAGTTTGCATATTCTGAGTCCATTCTTGAAATGTCGTTACTAGAAGCCAAATCTGGAGAGAGGCGCTGGGGACTGTCACAGCTGTCAAAAAAATAAAAATAAATAAATCCCATTTAGTTTCAACAGAAATCACTCTTAAAGGAACAGGCCACCATTTTTCCATACCGAGATATGTTCTTAACTGAGCTTAGACGAGTTGATGTGTACCTGTCTGGGCTTTACAAAAAAAAAGGACCAAAGATGTTGTTAGCATTTAGCCTAGTAATAACACATTAGAAGCACTTCAACGTCCGCACAGTAAAGTGAAGATATCACTGCGCGGACGTCGAAGTGCTCCTAAGGTGTAATTACGCCTTACAAAATAGTGCTCCTTTTTATCTGCTTAGAAAATCGATAGGATTCATTTTGTGTGACTATACTTGAATCGTGTAACTACTCACGTAACCGTATTTAAATAGGGAAAACTTGTAAGAGCTTGGTCGGTTCTAACTTCACCCCCGTTTAGCCCCATAGAGGAGAGGAGGAGAGGCTAAATGCTAACATCATCTATGGTCTTTTTGCCAGGTACGCATCAGCTCAGGCAAGAACATATCTCAGTATGGAAAAACCTGTTCCTTCAATATCCACTAAAACAATTACCTGAGACTGCTGCAGCTGCTATGGCCTAGCTCATCTCTCTGGCTGCTGTGTTCCTCTTCTCTCTGGCCTTCGTGATGTCCACTTGACTCGTGGCTTAGCGGGCTATGTGTCGGAGAGTCGCTTCCACTGTTTGCCTCTTGAGTCTCCTTGTCATCTGAAGTTTGGTTCATCAGGATAAACTTGAACTTTTTCCAATTGTGGGCCTTGCTGTCTTTGGGGCAGTGTTCTTTAAGGCTAAGTAAGGCGTTCTTGCTACTGCTCGACTCCGTGGGCGAGTTGGGCTGGCCGTCGGACCGTAAAGGACTTTGCGGGCTGCAGATGAGCGGCTTGTTGAATACTGGGGAGAGCCTCAAGCATTTGGCCTGAGGATGGTGCACGTTGTCTTCTTCAGTCGGGGTGGCCGGCTCCTGGATGCTGCCAGACAGACGGATTATGGAGGAGAAGTTTTGAAATCTGATCGGGATTGTGTCGGAGCCAAGTGTGGGTGAGAAAGCGGCTGTTCTGGAGAGCGGGCTGATCTTGCTGCTACTGTCTGACATTGAGTGGTCATTGTAGACTTGGTAAGAATTAGAGGTGTTGATTCCTCTGAAAACATTGGGGCCAAAACTCCTGCACTCCTCAGATTTTTTGAAGCTCTCACTTGTCTCGGCTGGGTTTGAACAAGCATGTACGTTGTCTTCAGTCTGCAAGGTGGTGTGCCTAAAAGTACATATTCACATTAAGACAATAAAGCCAAGCCAATTATGAGCATTACAGTGCATGGGAGGCGCAGTGTTGTACCTGGCCTGGACGAAACGGTCACAGGTGTCGGCAACATGCTCCATCTGGAGATAGAGCGCCGCGTTTAAGGTGGCTAAGACGTGACTGTCGTTGAGATTAAGGCAGGACGTGTACATGAAGTCCAGCAAAATGGAGAAGCCCTTCGGGTCCACTCCGGAGTCCAGGGTGATGGATCTGAGGTTTACATTCTCTGGATCCATGAAGACCGAGTAGAAGAACCCACTGTGCAATGGCATGTTTTAATTACAGTTTGCCAAGACATACCAGTTAACCATGTTTGTAAATGCTTTAAGTGACTGGTCATACCTGCAAGCCACGAGGACAGCTTTGTGAGCGTGAAAGTGTTGCCCATCCACCTGAATGGTGACGTCAGTGAGCATGTTTCTGCTCCGGAGGCGGTTAAAGTTAAACAGGACATCACCCGCATGCCGGGTGAACTGAATACAGCCATCCATAGCTGCAGCTGTGGCCATGTCAAAATCTGTTGGATATGATAGAAAAAAAAGTTTAAAAGATGAGAATCTGTACAACAATCTGCACTTTTTTTCCGGTTATAATGAAGGACATACACTATCTTATGTGTTATTTAGTTAGCTAGTTCATTGCTATTATTATTAGTGAAGTAGTAGTAGTTTTAACCTTTCTTTAACTGTGAAAGTCCCACTGAGATAAATCGCTTTTCCGGGCCCCAGAGGGAAACTATTGTACATGTTTTTAGCGGCAGGGGAATCCTGAGTACCCGGGGAGAACATGCAAACTTCACACAGAAAGGCCCCATCGAGGTGGGATCAAAGCCGGGACCTTCTTGCTACACAACTGTGCCCAAGTAGTCATTTAATTAGTATTATTTATTTATGTAGCCTATTTATTGCCACGATCAAAACGTATAATGTTGCAATTGCTATGTTTGATCGAAACGCGGCGCCATATCCCAAATAAAACTCAGGGGGCGGATCATCCCGCAGCTAAATCGACTTCAAAGAGCTGCCAAAGGGCTCGGGCAGCTACACAGTGTTATTGCGTAACAAATAGCATGACTTAATAAAGTATCAAATAACACACTTTGTTTTTTAACTCTGTAGAAAATACAGTTTAAGTAAACCTCGGAAACAAAATGACAATTTAGCCAACAGTCTTTTCGTTTGTTTGTTTTTTACGCTGGTGCTAAATTTTAGAAATCCACAGGCTAAATCGCCGCCTTTTAGATGAGCTGTAAACGTAAGCGCGATTTAGTTTGTTTTTCATTTTCGCAGCGTATTGCAGGCGCACACATGGACTGGCGCAGCCCCTCTCCTGTTGAGCACATTCCGTCCTGACTGGCTCAGATTAAGTTGCGCAGATATACACACACACAGTGGTTTCCTGTTCCTCCGCAGTAACAACTCGGATTAAACACACAGCACTTCTCAGCCTCAACTAATCTTCGAGCGCCTCTAAAATAAGTCTAGCGAGAGACCGAGCGCGCTAACATTTGTGAGCAGCGCAGATCTGTTTGTGCCACTTGTCTCTGTAACCCGTTGACATGCCAAGTTCAACAAGTCAGTTCAAGTTGTAGCTTTGAACCGTTTTCTTCTGCGCTTTTGCCTCCGAACACATAATAATATAAACTTGGTGATTAGTTATTAGTTGGCCTATTTACTGATGTGGCCTAATGCAAATTAACGGTCGAGTCTAGTTGAGGAACTTTGCTTTGCTTTCGGAGAACTCTTGACAGGAGTCTGACACTTTGGGCAATAGCCCCTCGTTTTTAAACAACTTTTCTCCTGCAATGACATAAAATTAAAGTAAATCTCTGAAACAGTAAAGATAAAATAGGTCTATGCTCGCTGTCTTAATCCAAACATCAGCATTTTTCACAATATAGGCTATTGGTCTTATATTGTTAATTTACTCAAATAAAACTATTTTAAAAGTGTTCAAAACACTGAAACACATGCCAGCCCTGGCCCAGACTTCCTTCCGCGTCTCCTCAACTTCTGGTCTATTACTGAGAAATAGGAAAGGATAGAAAAAACAGTCACCTTGTAAAAGTTTCCTCGAAACTCTGTGCATCACCAGTTCTCAGAATCCAATTCTAAGAAACACAGGGGCTTACTTCTCGGAATTTCAACAGAAGACTGCACCACTTGAGTAGAGGCGGGGAGGCTGCGCTGCATCTCATGCGTCTTTACGCAGGAACAAACCGCAACGCAAGGCAAATGTGTCAGTTTACTGTCAGTTAGTGACATTTAGTATATTGGCATTATTGTAAAGAGGAATAAGATGTTATATTGTGTTTTGTGTTGATGTCGTTGACTACAGTTTCACTGCGTAATGGACTCGTCCAGAGGCAAGGTCAGCTGACTGAGTTATAAATATGTGGGGAACATGAGAGTGTGTTCTCGGAGCTGTGGCCACTGCTTGTCTGTTGCAACTTTACTCTTTCCAAAAAGCTGTGAAGCCAAATATTTCTGTTTTTCCTCCTCTATTCTTTTGTTTCCTTGGTGTCTCATTACGTTTGCTGCTGTTGGATTACCAATAGTTAAGACATGGACTTATCGGAGACGATCGTTTTGTTGGTGCCTGGAAATCAAAAGGCTCGTCGAGATAATTATCATAGCCTTTTAAAATGGTGCCAGTTACCTAATTATTTTAGTCATTATTTAAGTAATGAGAAATATGCACAGGCTATTTATTGGTTGTTTTGCTTTAGGTCTAGGTGCATTTTAAAGTTTTTCACTGTGGAACCAATTGGTTCTAGATTAAAAGTGTCAGTAACAATATTATTACTTTTATAACAACAATCTGAATGAGAGGGGGAAAAACACACGAATGAACGCGGACTCTACACTGTGTTCCAGTCAATACAGGCACAGTTAAACCTCAAAGTACAACTTATTGGCTGCAGTCCCAGATCATGTTATAGTTGTACGTGTGCTATAGGAATGAGTACACTGTGTGCAGAGGATGTCCTCAGTTCTCCCTGACTTTGCACAGCGGTTTTCTCACAACTTGTGCAATAACAGATGTGAGGCCAAATCCAGGAAGGAACACTAAATAATAATGTACAGCCCTCAATTAGGCCCAGGACAGTGCACATGGCAGTGAGTGCAGACCATTGCAAAGACCATCACTCGAGCTCAGTAGTGATTGATTTATCCCATCTTCAGAGCCTATCACCTTGGAATGTCTTAGTAATACGATACCTAGCTCTTGGCCAGGAGATTTACATTGATAAGTGTCTATGGAGCAATGATCTCCCTCCTATGAATCTGCTCTTAAACATAAGAAGCCTTGGCCTGTGCCCAGTCCTTATATAAAGGTCTTATATAAATCTATGTGTGCGGCCATTTTTTGTAGCTGTGCAAACAGGAAAACTTGTGGGATCACATGGCTGACAGTGGTAATATAATCCTAAATGCAAACAGTACAGAAACAGAACATCATATTTTAGAATCAAGATGGTCTATCTATCTATCTATCTATCTATCTATCTATCTATCTATCTATCTATCTATCTATCTATCTATCTATCTATCTATCTATCTATCTATCTATCTATCTATCTATCTATCTATCTATCTATCTATCTCTATCTCTCTATCTCTCTCTATCTATCTATCTATCTATCTATCTATCTATCTATCTATCTATCTATCTATCTATCTATCTATCTACCATTGTGACCGGTGCAGCACAATGGATGACACAGCTGTCACCATTCTTCCTGGGATGTGCATATAGAAAAAAAGCATTAAAAATACATTAAGATACAAAAAGACACAAAACAATGTATACAATATATCATTGTATCACAATATATCATCAATACATTCTTGGTATTATACAATACTCCATGTGCTCTGATTTCCCCCACCACTAAAAATGTGTACAATAGGTCTCCCTTTGGGGCCAGGACTCCCCTGAAAAAGTGATTCTCAATACCAGTGGGACTTTCCTGTAATAAAGCAAAAATGTCCCACGGATCATGTGTTACTTTCACTTTACAGTAACAGACCACATCCCACTCGCTTCACAACTCCTCTCTCATCAAAACAACTGTTTGTTTTTATCGTGGCCTCCCCTAAGTGCACCACCTCTGACACATGCAAAGTTAATTTCAGTCGTCACATTCAGTCCTCGTCATCAACTGCAGTCAGAGCAGCCTCTACCTTTACCCACTGCCTTGAAAGCAGTGCATGCTTGTACACATACACAAAAGCCTAAGCCATTGGGAATTAACATAATGGCTCTAAATCTTTTCACAGGTGTAAAAGTCAGCCAGGGACCATGTGTACACATCTTTATAAAAGAAATGAGAAAAAAATTACACAAGAGCCAACCTGTCTGCTTGTGTTACCATAGCTCCCAGGAATAGCTGCACAGTTTAATTTTCTCAAAGGTATTCAGCGTGTCATCACCGTTACCTCTCATAACCCCGTGGTGCATATTTTTAACCTGACAAGCATGCATACTTATTTGACATGCAACCTGACTTACTTATAACACTTGACACACGGGCTCTTCACGCAAATGCATTATGGACATTGCACTGTTGCTGTTTGGAACATTCATTCAGTATATATTTTTAATACCTCCATTATCTCTTGTTGGCCTCCTTGTGCTATGCTGCAGGTCTGAATGTTCAGTATGCAACAGTGACACAGTTGTGGTGACTTGTTTCCTGGACAGACAGTACCATAGTTTTCACTTGTGATATACACAGTGGGGGCGTAGAAACAACATGGATCTGAGAATTGGTGCAGCGCCACATACAAAAAAGCACTTCAGGGGCTCAGATTTTTTTCAGCAGGGTGTCCTGTGAAAGAAGTCAAGAGAAATGTGCAAGGATGTAGAATGTACTGCCTCGGATCCTCTAAGGCATAGGTGTCAAACTCTGGCCCACGGGGCAAATTTGGCCCGCAATGTAATTATATTTGGCCTGCGAGGCTATACCAAATGACTACTCGAGCTGGCCCACCGGTATTATACATTTTTTTTCAGATTTTGCATATCTGGACTATTAAGTTATATATTGTATAGTAATAAGTGTTGCTTGTTCCATATTCAATGTTAAAGCAGATCTTGTTTGGGTCCATATTAAAAGGTTCATTTGTTCAATGGTGGCCCGCGACTTTGTTCAAGTTTTACATTTTGGCCCACTGTGTATTTGAGTTTGACACCCCTGCTCTAAGGAGTGGCCAATCTGTTTCCAGCGATAGCCACAGAAACTTCCAGTACATTTAAACAAAGTACAGTACATTTAAACAAAGTGGTGTTGCTGGGTTCTGCACAGTTAGCTCTACCTTAAAGCTCATGGGTTTGTCTTTTGCGTCGTTCCGCCTTCCAACAACATCCAGGTATACCCAAATACTGTACATTTATTTCCAAATAGTCTTTGATTCATACAGTGCCGTTCAGGATTCCCAAAGTATTTACATTGCATTGTATTTACATTGCATTGCATTACATTACTTGAACATTGACACAGGCAATCTGGGTGAAGTTGCTTGCCCAAGGGACAATAACAATTTGCAAGGGATGAAACCGCTGCTCTGCCACCAACATTTATGGCCCCATGACTTGCAGTTAATCATGATTACTATTCTAAATAAGTATTAATTTGGTTTATCTCGTCATCAGAAATGAGTCAGTGGCTGCATGTGACTGGTGCTCATCAGTGTCTGACCGGGTCATCCATCCTGCTGTGTGTTTTTTGGTTTCCATGCCGCTTTTTGAAACCCCTTGTGCAAATTGGCAATTTATTATTCCAGATAATCAGAAAATGTGCAATCAAAGAAGAACAAGGCATACAGTCATAGTGCTGGTGTTTGATGAAGTGACACTTTTGTGCAAACTGTAAAAAGCTTGTAGGTCAATGTTTAAAATCCCACCTTCTTTTATCATTGTTAATTCTCTCTGGAAAGCACATACTGAAACATGTTGTAGCCGCTCGGCAACAAGGTGGGATAGATTTTAAGCCTGGTCCGCAGATCTCATGTTAACAAGCTCGTCCTGCCCCTCCCCCCGCCACACGAACTCGACTGACCCCGGCCCAGACGGATATCAACGTGCCTGTCCCAAAACATGACCCCAGCACATGGTTGCATGACAGGGTTCAAAGGTCAGGCTGGTAAAATATGACTTCACAATGACCCCAGTCATGGCAACGCAAATAACTCCGAAAGGAATGAGCTTCTCTGCCAGAGTCAAGAGCCTGCACTTGGATTTGGGGAGCAGTGAATGTTGTTCGACAAAAATGGTTTCGTGGCACGTCTTAAATCAGAGAAATCAAAAGGACACGCTCAATATCTGGCAGCAAATCTACAGCAGGAAACGGTGCATAGTGAATTTTCAGCAGATAACCATAAACAAACATGCAAAGTCCATGTGCGCTCAGTGACCCATGTACACCCTGAGAGACTATAGAAACATGTCGCCATATGACCAGGGTAAATTCAGGAGATTATGGAAGAAAATGCAATACATGCAACCATTACTTGACATGAAAGTATAACTTGTACATCTTTTGGACACATTTTCACATGTTTTTATATAGAACTCTTAAACATCTGCAGCAAAACATTCTCAGTGGAGATGCAGAGATTGCAACTTCAATTCAGTTTTCAACTTTAAGTGTTTATGTAGTGAAATGCTTTAAGTTCATTGTGGATTGTTTGTTCTTTAATTAGATATAAGAATAAGATAGTTCTTCCATTGACAATGACATTTGAATGCCTTTTTTCTTTGCTACTGTTATCGCTATGCTATACCGATACCGATACCGATACGACAATGACAGTACATTAACCTATGCAAATCCAAATTGACTGTCAATCACAAAACATGTGGTTTGTTTCCAATTACCCAGTAGCATACACAAATGTACCTTAACAGCACGTGAATCATGAAGGTCAAGCCTCTGCAAAGCTGGCTGCAAATCAATCATCCATCAATTTCATAAAGCACAATTCATACTGAGTAAGTCAAAGTACTTAACAATTATTTAAATAAGAAAAATAAAGCCAATAAAGCATACACAATCACAGAAAAAAGTACCGTCAAAGGCCTGGTTTCAAACAGTGCCAGAGGTTGTCTCTCATGCATAGGAAGATTTTTACAGATTTTAGCTGTCTCTCTGTGTTTAGTCCCTGCTCTGGACACCAGCAGTACTCAGAGATGAGCTTTGTACACAAGCACAGCTGTTACAGTCTATCTTCTAACGTGTACATTATGTGAAAAAGTGAGATAACACTTTCTGTCTGTTACTGTTCCACTGAATATGTTTAGTAAATGCAAAACACAGACACATACATACCGGCATTTTGTTGTTGTTGCCTAAACATGTCCAACATTCTGGTCATCTTTTTGGTCTCGGGACATTCAGGGACGCAAACCGATGTCCTTGTGGTTTGGGCTTTAATTAACTGTTCTGAGAGGGAAACATGAATAGAAGCTTTGTTGCAGCAAACCAAAGAATGTAGCATCCTCAGTGTGATAAAGCCAGGCCTATTGGTTTGTATGCAATAGAAGCAGCCTACACAAATCTCACCTTGATATACGCATAGACAGAGGCTGGAATATTAACATTTAATAACATTTAATAATAATAATAAAAATCAATGATTGTTTTAATGATGAAACATTTGTAGAAATGTTCCCTTGTGACCACATTGTGAACTGCAGCGTGTTCATAGTCTGTGTTTTTTGCCCATGAAACAGAGAA
Organism: Gobius niger; assembly: GCF_951799975.1. NCBI lineage: Eukaryota > Metazoa > Chordata > Actinopteri > Gobiiformes > Gobiidae > Gobius > Gobius niger. The sequence continues at coordinate 18,277,407 of NC_136864.1, forward strand.
AAATCTATTAGAATGCCCTTGTAATGTAAGCACTCACACAGTATTACATTTTTATTACAGTTCTTGATTGTTGTTGGCCATTACATGATTGTACTTGACAATATCCATGTAGGCTTTGATGTTTTCTAAAGTATTGTGTACTTCTTAAAAAAAAAGTAATTTCTTATTGGTTTTCTTGTGCAGCATACTGATACCAACTCCATACTGTGATAACAAACCCGTGTAACGTGTTTTGTCAAACATGGGTCAGGTCAAGGTATACTTACTTCACATGTGTTTCAACGGGATTAGTTGGAGGATGTGTCCCTGTGTGTCCTGTGAACTTGAACAAGAGCCGTGAATGTCATTGAGGTTGTTTGAGGTTGGACTAAACACACATAATGACTTTAGCACAATGGTTTCAGCCGTACACTAACACACGCGTGACGTATAATACTAAACATGCTGTAGCTTTCCCTCGAGGGCATGGACATATAGGCGGAAAGTATACAATTAAAGAGGGGGTATTATGCTTTTTTCAATCACATAGCATCAGTCTATATCACACTACAATGATGATGAAACCTTCTGTTGGTAAAATTAGAATAAGTGCCTTGTATAAAATTGCTCTCTCAAAATGGCTGCAGTGAATGTCTTGAAATAGGCCTCTGTCTCTTTAAGAACCTCTGACCCTTTCCGACACGCCCCCTCCACACGCTGTCTGTGGCATCAGTGGGGAGGGGGTTCTGCTGAGGTGCAGTGGTTGGTTACTCGGCTGGTGACGAAAGGTCGGAGGCGTCTCCAGGAGGTGGGGGCATTCCTAGGAGGACTCAGGCAAACCTATCCCTAAAATGGCTGCCATCAGAGTTTTTACAGATTACTCAAAAATACGTGAATGTGCCAAGGCAACACTTCAGGCATGTTTTTAATGAGGGAATGACATAATAACATGATGTAAAGCTTGAAAAAGTCGATTTTGCATAATACCCCCCCCTTTAAAGAGAAAAGCTATCTGTACCTTTCGCAAAGCATGTCATTACTTGTTCAAACTTCAACACAAGGAGCAATTTTCTCAGGGGGAAATGCATGTTTTTGGCCTTGAAAACAAAATGAATTAATATAAAAACAAATGGGCACAAGTAAAGCGATTGTGGTACGAATACAAAGCATTGTCATCTTTTTTAAACATTTGTCAAACTGAGTACACGTGTGGAATTTCTTACATCTTCTTACATCTCATCTCGACTTTGGGTCCATCGGTCCACAGAATATTTTGCGAGTAGTGCTGTGGAGCATCCAAGTGCTCTTTCACATGGAAATGGAACAGCACACCAACGTCAAAACCTTATCTCCTCTGTGAAGTATGGTGCAGGAGGATCATGGTGCGGGGCTGTTTTGTTGCCTCGAGGCCTGGACAACTTGCTATGATCAATAGAAAAATTAAGTTTATCAAGATATTTTGCAGAAAAGCCTGAGACATTCACAACAGCATGTGAATAAGTGAGTACACCCTTGTATTAAATAGCTGCTGATCCTTCTTTTGCAGCAATAACTGCTTTCCTGACGTCGCATATTAGACGTTCACAATGATCAGGATGAATCTTGGACCATTCCTCTTTACAAAACTGCTGCAGTTCAGTGAGATTCAGGCGGTGTACTTACTTATTCCTCCCTGCTGTGTGAATGATTACATGTTTCGGCAGGTGTACTCACTTCTTCCTCCCACTGTATAAGTTTTATGTGTTTTACTGCAGAACTAAGTAACTCATGCTCCTAGAAACCATAGGCTCCACTGCAAGTGTCGTAGCATTTTTTAGTTTCTTACTCATTAATTGTCTGTGAGAGTAAATACTGCACTGACAGAAAAGACAAAGGGAGAAAGGGATAATGTGCATCCAATTAAATACTGTAAATACTGTTTAAGTGGCGCTAGCCCGCAGTTAGCTTTGCCCGTTAGCCTGTTAGCTTCTTCTTCGTGATTCCATTAGTGTGTATTGCGCCTCCGACCCGGTGCAGGGAAAGTTGCAAGGGTGTTTTTTTGGCCAGAGACATTGGGGGAGATAAAAGATCAATCAGCCCATTAACACTTGTATTGCCCCAGAGGAACTACGAAAAGGATTTATTAAGGTAAACAAGTTACTTCTTTAAGGTTAGTGCTGGGCTACATGGAGGATAGGTCGAGACACAACATGTAGGCTGTATAATGAAAATTCAGAACTTTTAGTCAAGTTTGTCTGTGATTTACCAAATTTATTATGCTGACCACTTTTACTTGCACCTGCCCCTTTTGCAACCAAACGTGGTTGCACTGCTTCTGCCACAGACCAAAAACCATGAAAATATCCCTTTGACCACACAGTTAAAAACCTGTAATAAAATTCCATGCTGTGTTTCCCTTTGTGATGCCAAACTGGAGTACGTGTGATTGTTTTCAGCAGCCTGTGTTATGTCTGTGTCAATGGGAAAAGTCCAGGTGTACAGTGCAGAGAACATTGCGGCCTCTAGCTGCAGCTGTGCCATGTTCACTGAGAGGAATGCAGGGCAGTAAAAGCTGATATAAACACACGTATTGCAACACACTCCGTATTTACCTGTGGAAAAACATGTCCGAGCTACAGGCCGAGTGTGTGGAAGAGAGAGCTGCAAATCCCCTGTTGTTTTAGTGAAATGCCTCAGGGGGAAGAGGGGGCAGGGACTCACATATAGAAGAGACATGGAAAATTACTGGATGATCCTTGGTAACCTGTCACCCACTGAGAGGAGAACGTGATAATAAACCATTAAGTATAACATCGGATTAGAAAGGAAAGCGCTCAACTGAAATGATACTTGCTGGAATTGGTCATGTAGGCTATATTGGCAAATTATCTTTATTGCAAAAATAAGTTACATAATATTCATAAAACTAGAAACTATATATCACCAAATCACGACAAAACTATAAAACAAACATGCCTTGTAAATTTGAAAAGAAAACTGTGCAAAAGTTAAGTTTTAGTCATGATTTTTTATATGTAGATATTAGTTCAGTTTTGACTCTGCTTTAGTATTTTTATAGTTTTTAGTTGATAAAGTTTGATGAATGATACAAATTGCTTACAATATTTGGTTAAATTTAAAGCCACATCATGTAACTTTTATCCAGTAATTAGAATAAAATATAAGCATTTATTTAAAGGCAAATATTTTCATGTTTGAAAAATACCTACATTTAAAAAAAAAAAAGACCAAACAAACGTGTTTGCTGTGAGCGACTCAGCTCTCCACAGACCTGACGGTAACTTTGCTGGGCAGCTCATCTCCTGCTGTCGACTAAAGGCAGCCAAGTATGAGTTTTGAATAGGTTCACTCCTCATCCAAATACATTCTTTGATTACCCACTGCAAAAATATAGCATTTTGTTTAGCTGGTCATGGAACGTACTGTGTTAAAATGGCTTTGAAAAAAGCGTAGTTGTCTACTGCTGGAGGTCTCCATATTTGATGCCAAGTTATGAGACAATCACACAGTGATATTGATATTGATCTCTCAATGGAGAAAATGTTACAAACACTCAGGTGGTGCAAAATAGACAGTAAAAATGTGCAATCAAAACAGGCTAGTGTGCAAACAATTAAATAGTAAATGGTATCTTATATACCATGAATAAAAAAGCTTTAAGAAAGTATGAATAATACAAATTAATGTAATATAAAAATGTAGAAAATGTTAAGATAGTTCTCAAAAATCACTTTTTCATGTCATGCCTCTCTAGTTATTGCCACGTTATTGCTTTATTATGTGCAGTAACTCTTAATACTGTTGTTGACTGCCTCCATTCCCCTAAACATAATAATGAAATAGGAACACAGAGTAAAAGCAAAGCTCTTGAGCTGTAATCTTTCACTTGCGACAAATCGTTAAAATACCTCAGCAAACATTCCGCAAGGTCAAATTCAGTATTGATGAATGTTTTGAAAGTATGTTCTTTAGCCTTCAGCAAATATTTCCAAACTCTTACCTCATGTTTTATTTACCACACCCCTCTAGAACCAGAAGGACATGTTGGTGATAAAGACACAGCACTTGCATGCAGGCATGCAGGATCTGTTTCCTGGCAGTTGAAAGGCCCTACATGTGTTGTTTTTGACCCAATATTCGTGGAGTCCCGGGGAGGCCTTTAGGGACTTGTGCACAACTGTTTTTCGGCTGTGGAAACACACAACTGGAGCTGCGTGAATGTCACTGAAATGTAAACACTGGTTGTGGGTGAGGTACTGCAGACAGGGAACAGTCATCAACACTGAGATATGCAGGACACAAAATAAAGCGGAATGAGAAGGAAGAAATTAAGAAAATATTAAATGCACAGTGGCTGCATTGCGCACTTCAACTTTCACTTAAACGGTTGCCATAGCACTTTTATTTGAATAGACTTTTAAGCATTAGAATGTATATAGGAGGATAGTTTCTGACCTTGGTTGTAAAGAAGATATTGTATCTGGCTTGGCTTGCCACCAGATGATGATAGGCCTTCCAGCAGTGTAGTAAAAGTAGTGATAGTAGTGAGTAGTGAGTAATAACAGTGGAGGCATGTCAGAACCGTTGGTCAGTGGAGGCATGAGTTTGGCCTATAGTCAGGGCCTGTCGCTCCGGACAGACTGTCTGAGGGGTGGCGTGAGGGGTGAGCAAGAACTCCTGACCACCTTTTATTTTCTAGAGGGATTGAAACACTCATAGGCCTCATCTTGTTTGGCCTGTGAAATCAATCAGATACTGTATGAATGACAGCAAAAAAATATATGTATTTGAAGATGCCTTGACTTACTCTTTTGTCATTGTTTTGTGTCTTTCCCACATTGTGTTCTATTCATCTGTGAACCGCTGGTCGACTGTGTTGTTATGGGCTGAAATCTGCAATAATATACTGTAGGCTACTTATTCCACTCTGCTAGCCCCAGTAAAATGTTTCCATCAAGGTCTTCAGGCGGAGAGAGGGCCTCGGTAACCGGGCAACCAAAGACGTAACCCAAAAGCAGCTGAATAGAAAACGACCAGACAATTTAAGCCTTCTGATGCTTTTCTATGTGCACAATAAGGACAAAGGAAGAGATGTCAAAATGAAGCTCTGTAATAATAGGAACACACACTACACACACAAAACAGGAGAGTGTTCGGTGTCTCCGTAGATAGTTTTCACACACACTGTAAACAAAATGGCCAATAACCCTTCGCAGATGAGTCATCCACACTTACTATATAAAAGATGATTGTTTAACTTGAGTAAACAGTGCTTCGGACAGTGCAGGGACATTGACCTGCTATTCAAGCGACACCATGGCGCTTCTTGGAGTTTTGACCTCCATGAATGTCACATGAAGACTATTGATTTTCACTTGAAATGTAAAATGGATGAGCGTGTTAACAGCCAAACAGTCCGCCTTTTAGCCCGTCCTGAATAAGGCCACTGTCGTTGCCGTTAAAAGGGCTCAGCAGGAATAGATCATGTATTACCGTGCAAATGTACAGACCGATTCCTACTCTGGTTACAGTTCACACACTCTTCCCTCTGTAAATGGAAATGTATGTTTACATCTCACATGAGCCCTATAGCCCCCCCCCCCCCTTCAGCAGTTACAGCCCTGTGCATGCACCACATTCAGACATTGCCATTGGCCGTCTCCATGCGAGGGCTACATCACCATGTCAACGAATCAGCGGCCCCGTCTCTCAGTCACCGCTTCGATATCTGCCGCTCGGTAACATGAGCTTTCGGGTGCACTCCTGATTTATTGTGTCCAGCTGGTGCAGTGCAATCCCAGAACACTTCTGCAGTTTATTTAATTTTTTAATGTGATTTTTAAATGACGCATTAAGAATGAGATCTGAAGTTGTTTAAGCCAGCCCCAAGAAGGAAAAAGTACCCCGTTTGGATAACCTGCACTACTCAAAACAACTGTAATGATAGATTACTTAAGGATATCATTTATGAACCTGAACTAAAACGAAGAAAAGAAGTAAGAAAACCTCATGCAAAGTATCAAAGGTCTTCCAGAATGCTGAATTAGATAAAAAGTACAAACATAATGCTTGTCTATATCACAATCTACCTCTAAATGGATAGCATAGTACATTTTTCAATGCACGCCAGAACTATGTAGAGGCCATAACTCAGGCTGTCTTTGAAGATCATGCGCCCTTGAAACAGAGGACAGGAGTGAGTGTACGTGGGGTTAAAGCAGTAAACTAGTCTCACTCATTGTCAGTTCACAATGTGATGATCAGGGCGCAAACAGGCATTTTTAAAGATGTGCAGGCTGCCAGAGGAATGCATACCTGGAGTCCATGAACTTTGCTTTTAATAAAATATCAGACACTTGGCCGCCTGTCAAACCCCATAATCCCTCTTGTGTGTCTGGAAATACTGACAGTTTATTCCCTAAACAAAATGATTTAGCCGCTCTAGTTGTTCCCACTGCTACAGTAATAACGCTATACCTGCTATCTACTTTTAAAACAGCCTTATTGGATGGGACAGTAGAGTGAAAGTGCAAGCTGTCGGGCTACATAGTCATTCAAGTGCATTTGGGGCGAATGCAACACCACCAATCTATTGTGCTTCCATGTAATCAGGCATCTAACCCAGGGGCTTTCGGATTGCAAAACAAGCATGCAACCCACTCTGCCATCTTGGTTACAAAGTAAGACAGCCACACCCATGCAGTGATAAGTTGCATTCATATATTCTTAAATACACATGTGTTGTCTTACTGGTTTGACTTCCCTGTAGAAGAATCCTTGTTGTTGCTGTTGTCACAAACTATAGGAATTTTCTTTGGTGTAATGAGTGTCAATAATGTGATAAGGGCAGGCAATAACAAGAAAGAAATGAAATAGAATAAAATAGTTGTGACAAAACACAGCGACGTGAGTGGTTTGGATTTACAAATGTACTACAGAACAGCAGATAGAAGGAGAGTACGGTATAACAATTACATATCAAATGGAGAAACGTCTTGGTCAAACTCACAAATGAAAGCTGCTGTGATTTATACAGAGGAACAGTATGAAACCAAGACCTATTTCTCTCAAGAAATGGTTCAAACTCACACTTTGGGTTATTTTTTTGTATCAGCCATTTTACTATTTTAGGAGAAACAAAAAATAGTGCATTCTTGTCTGTAGAGGGATTTTTTTTTAATATTTTACCATTTTGAGTTGTGCAAATAATCCTCATGCACAATATAACATTTAATTTGATAGATAGACACGTTTTTATTGTACCTTTCAAAAAGTCACTTTGTTGCAGGTGGCATGAGGCCTCCCCTCAAACATGCCCCATCCACTTTGTTGCAGGTGTGGCATGTTTGAGGGGATGCTACTGAACCATCTCTCCAAGTTGTTTGGTTACACCACTCAAAATTAGATCTCATTGATTCCTGATCCATTATCACAGTTTATTTCTATTTGTGAATATTTTCTACGCAAAATATGGTTCCAACTCTCAGCTCGGACCAACTATATAGAACTCATTATTTTGAAAAGTGATATCATGAAACTGGGGATTGATATGACGAGTGTAAGAGCAGCAACAAGGTCAACGACTCTCCTGTGTTGTTTTCATACCGTTAATTCTCTTGAGTACAATCGACACACATGACATAACATCATTCAGATTTAAATGCTAACCCGGCCTTCAGAATTTGCATATAGTGTGTGAACTTGCTCTGACAAGAGTTTGGCAGAGTTCCAAAACATCTGAGCTAATTTTGCATGTAGGTATTCTCACTCTTGTTTTCCCATGTGTTTGATGGGGGTTGTTTATTTTCACTGCTGTGTCTGTGACTCTGTGCCTCCTTTGACTTTTAAACCTTGAACGTTCAGAACAGACCACTGTTGCGTCAGTGCCAGGAGGTTATAGTCAAATGTCTGCGGCAGAATTACTTGTTTACCATGCCATAAAATGAAACTCCGTGTCTCTAATGATTTGCCCAACCAGCGTATACTGTTTACCCTGTGTCTACGGCTGGACACATTCCCACAATTATCAAGCTGCTTTGAGGCGGTAAAACCAGTTCGACCATGTGACACCATGTGCGGCAGGATTGTGCGTTTCGTCCAAGCCGCAAGTTTTTTTTTTTGTATTAACTACAAAAAAAAGTGAGCAATAATGGGTCAATTTTGTCTGTGTTGAATCAGTTTTTCTGAGAAGATTTTTATTCTCAACTGTCGCATGTTATGTGATCAGAAAATACATTGCTTCAGGTTTACTTGGATTTGGGTCTTTGAATAAATCATCTCTGAACAATGAAAACACCCCTGTGAATTCTCTGTAAAGCAGTGTTGATTACCAAAAAAACTGATGTTTGTTACTGCGCTGAAGCATCAAGAAGAATCTGACTTTATGAATGAATGAATAAGTAAATGAATGAATGAATGAGTGAATGAATGAATGAATGAATGAATAAATGAATGAATAAATGAATGAGTGAGTGAGTGGTTGGTTCATCCTCTAAATGACTGTGCAGACATGGTAGTACTCAGGATAGTACAATGGGAAGAAAAAGTAAGTACACCGTTTGGAATTTCTCAACTTTCTGCTTAAATTGGTCATAAAATGTGGTCTGATCTTTATTTAAATCACAAGAGTGATTAAACAGTGTCTGCTTAAACTAATATCACCCAAACATTTACATTTTATCATATTTTTATTGGCCACAACATATAAACATTCACAGGACAGGGAGGAATAAGTAAGTACACCGCCTGAATCTCCTTGAACTGCAGCAGCTTTGTAAAAAGGAATGGTCCAAGATTCATCCAGCAAAAGAAGGATCAGCAGCTATTTAATACAAGGGTTCACTTACTTATTTCTATTATGAATGTCTCAGGTCTTTCTTGATAAACCTGTGAATTCATTTGTCCATTGATAATAGCATGTTGTCCAGGCCCTGAGGCAACACAACAGCCCCACACCATGATGCTCCTGCACCATACGTCACAGTGAGGATAGGGTTTTGATGTTGGTGTACTGTTCCATTTTTCCACACATGACGTTGTGTGTTCCTCCCAAAATATTCAACTTTGGTTTAATCAGTCCACAGAATATTTTACTAGTAATGCAAATCCATCCAAGTGCTCTTTCGCAAACCAAAGTTGAATGACAGAAATTCCAAACGGTGTACTTACTTACTCACAGTTCAAGACGTAACTCTTGGAGTAGTTTTCTCACACAGTACTTTTTACTTACTACTTATTTGAGTAAAAGTATTGGGCTACTCTTTCATGCTGACGTAAGGAAAGGACTAAAATTTTAACAAATATAAACTTTAGTTGTCTATCCACAGTTCCATGTTTTGTTTGTTCAATTACATCAACATAGATCCGGCATTAGGCTGAAACACGGACTCTCTACTTAAAGCCACACTGTGTAGAATTTTACCAAATAAATAAAATTGAAATACAAGCATTTATTTGATGACAGATATTTCATCATTGAAAAATACCTCATAAATGTACAAACAAACATGTGCTTTTGCTGTGAGCGGCTCAACTCTCCTAAGACCTGACTGTAACTTTAGCGGGAGTGGGTGCGTCTCCTGCTCGTCTCCATGGTGATGTTGACTAAAACCAGCACAATTTGAGATTTAAATAGTTTAGGTTCCCATCCAAATCCATTTTTTGATCACCCACTGCAAAAATAGCATGTTCTGTGTTGACCTGGTCATGTTTTGTACTGAGGCAACAGAATAGTCCAAAATGTTACGCAGTGTGCCTTTAAGTAGATTTTCAGAAAATGTTTTGTTTGTTTTTTTAATTGCTTGGTTCATTGCTTTTTACTTGTGCCAGAGTAGATTTATTAACTAACTTACTGTTTCACATCTCTTGCACATTTGTTACCGATCAAATTTAAATTATAATAAAATACTTCACACATAGCTTTTTTTTGCGGAATTGTGGTTGTAATTATTGAAACGCTTTTGGCTGCAAGTGCATCTTTAACGCCCGCGAGGTTCAGAGGTATAGAGTTGCAGGTCACTCTTTGGTTTCAAGAGGCAGGAGGAACCCGATCTGGAGGTAAACAACTGCCACACAGGCCTGTGCTGGCAGAGGTGTGAAGAGGCAGAGTAACTGCCATGTTAAGTGGGAGGGGTAAGACCGCATACATTTGACACCCAAAGGTGACAGACCTCTGGAGCTGCTCGGTGCCGGGGCCAGATTAGTTTGCAGGAGCATGGATAAGTAACAAGAGAGAGGTAACTTGAAACTGGAACTGTATGATCTGAGGATGTGTAACTTTTAACGTTTTTCTGACATTTCCAAAATTGCAATTAACAAACTACACTTTCCGAGTTGTAAAACTAAGCCTAGAAGGATTTGTAGGATGTGCTAAAACAAGTCATATATGATGCACAATGCTACAGGAGTTCAGCAGGATCTGGAGATCACGTTCCTGTGTTAGATAAAGATGGAAAAACGCTACACTTGATTGGATGCACAGCAGTTTGTTGTTTATACAGAGATGCCTGAAGCTGAGGGCGGATCTCTGTGGTTGTGTGACAGTTGACAGAAGAGAAGTGAGTGAATGACTGATACTGAGAGTCAAAAGCCCAAGATAATGACTATCTTCTCTGACTGAAAGGACCACCACTTGGGACACTGTCAATGGTGTTTCATGGTGATAGAAATTAATTTATAAAATCGGCTGCGCTACTGCATTTCACACATATTTGTCAAATATATTTTATACACCTTCCGTATGCTTAAACTTTCAACATTTACTCCATTCATTTTTCATATGTTAGTGATTTAGTAAACATTTTTCTGGCTTTGAACTCATTTTCCAAAGCCTAAAAAGTATCAGCTTGTCATATACAACCTCATTTTGTCAGAAACTCTAATGATATCTAACTGATTCTTGGTAATCATTTTCTCAGCCTCTGATGCGGCATTTCCATAGAAACAGGGGGGAAAAACACTGTATAAATTGAAATAGTTTCTCAATGCAATGAGGCTAAAAGTCACTGTACACAGGGAAGTCAGCCATACTGTAACCTTAAGTGAGAATACAACAAGGACTTCAGGCAAAACAGTGCTGACAAACCCCCTCCTGCTCCCCCTCTGTTCACCTGAAGGCAGTCCAAAGAGGTAAACTGTGTTACACACTAAAGAAAATTGAAATAGACAACAATAAAAATGTTTTGTGTGCTAGCTCTCAGTTTTCTCAAGAACTTTTGTCTACCATTAAGACACAATAAAGCTGCAGATTGTTACAGGTTGAGAGTTTCATCAAGTGAATGAAATGTCCGCTATTTCTAGTCTATTGTTTGAGACAGTGTGAGCTCTGGCTGATTTGGTACAAGCTGCCAGATGCTTCCGCCAAACTATTTCCAAACATTTTTTTTTTTCTAAACAGAAGGTTGACTCACTTTCTGAGGGACACTTATGAAGCCAATGAGTGCAACACTTGGCAACGGTTGGAAGTAGGGCTGAAATCAATGATCCGGGGTCCGGCTGTGAGGACATAGGCCTGAACACAGCGTGGCACAATTGACTGTAATCAGACGAGGGAAAGAGACCTCAGTGCAACATGTCCTGACTTCATATTAAGCTCTTAATGGACAATCAGTCCAATCAAGCAGCACATATTATTCCCTTTAAACTTCCTGGTGTCACTAGGCAACACTCCACTCTGCACTGAAGCCAAATAAAGAAATTAATCTTGAGAAATGGTTACGTTTTCATGCATTTAGCTGTATGAGTGGCTTGACAAGAGAAGCTGTTGATGTCACAATGCACACATATTAAAGTTTGACCTTTGCATAGTCCTATAAACTATTCTCAAAATGTTTTCAAATTTAGACACTATTTCTTTCTTTGATGCATCTGCACAACCCCCTTGTTCAGTTATTTAAATTCTTGCACATTTTGTTATTTTTGCCACAGTTTGTTGCTTTGTCATGAGAGCAGCGACTTACTTTATTGCAGGGCGCTGATTTATTTCCTGGATTTTTGTTGGGTGTCCAGCTCATTTTTAGTGTCCATCACGAGATATACTGTGTCTATTCCACCGCCATTGATTTATGAGAGTACCGTAAGCAAAAAAGGGTGGCTTGTGTTCAGAGGTGGGTCGTAGAGCCACTATTGTTTCTCAAGAAAGAGTCATTTTAGTGGAGATGTCAAATGCAGCAACACAAAACACTACTTAACCCTTTAATAGTTTGCCCAACCGTTTGGTAGAGCCCACTTTATCAAATCATGTGTTATTTCTAATTCTGCCTATCACTACCATTCGGTTCAAGTTTGTAATACTCAGAATATCCACTTTGGACTTGTATAGGTTGGGGTTGGACTAGTTAGTGCTGGTTTATGCTAGTTTAGAGTAGGTTCGGGCCTGTTCCGACCTAGTTTGGACCGGTTTAGAGCAGTTTTGGAATGGTTTGGACTGGTTTAGAGCATGTTTGCACCAGTTTAGACCGGGTTTGGACCAGTTTAGACCAGTTTTGGACCGGTTTAGAGAAGTTTTAGACTGGTTTAGGCCTGGTTTGGACCAGTTGAGTCCAGGTTTGGACCAGGTTTGGATCAGGTTTAAGCTGATTTTGACAGGTTTAGAGCTGTTTTTCACTGGTTTAGATGAGGTTTCAATTGGTTTCGACAAGGTTTAGATCAGGTCTGGCTGGACTGGTGTGTGCCGGTTTAGATCAGGTTTGGACTGGTAACTCAGAGGTCTATCAAAAACATGAATAAACATGAACTAATAACATTGATGTTTGTCCTCCAAATGCTTAGATAACACTAAAAAGGGTGTAGGGAGTAACATTAAAGGGTTCAGCGATTAGTGACGGTTTAAGCGTTGTATAAAATGCTTAGAGAGCGGTCTTTACTCTGCTTTACTCGAGATACAAACAATTATCAGCCACTTCCTACAACTATAACCTAATGAAGTCCTGCCTGAGACCTGCAAGAGGAAGTGGCTGTCCCTGCGTTGCCCTCTGCCTGTTCTCATGTTGTAAATTAAATCAGAGGAGAACATTTTGTGTCCTTCCCATGACCACAGGCACACAGAGCCAGGAGTGATGTGGAGCAGTTGTAACACACAGATACAAGCATTTACTGCAGACAGCTGTGATAAGAGCCTCAGCCATGGAGTTTATATAAGTTTTAGGTCCAATGTTCATGGAATAAATGGCTATTTTTGTTTATGTATAGCCTGAAGTCAGTGCTATCTCTGTCTCTCCTGAATGTAGAACAAGACACCAATGAGCGAAAAGTAATATGGGCCTATTTTAAGCTGTTTAACATTGTTGTGTTGCTGAGACTGTCACACTGCTACAGCCTCATCCCTGCAGCCCACAGATCTAATAACCCATTTAAGTATTTTACTAAGACCCTACAACCCATGAAATAACTCCCCCCCCTCCTTGTACAAACATCTGAATGGGAGCGCCTGACTCTAGTCTAGACCCTTTCAAAAGTGGCCAGCCATAACTGTAGTAACAAGCTCTCTCCTCAGCATTACATCCACTTGAAGTTTGATGATTAATCGACCAAAACCAGAGATGTCTGAACATCCCGCTACGTCCCGCAGGCTCCTCCAGGAAGTCCCAACATGTTGCTAAAACTTTCAACTTTCCTCATTATAAAGCAGATTACATAACTGTTAATAATGGCCTGGGGGAGTTCAGAAGGAGCGAAACACAATTATAATGTCCACATACAAATCAAAGTCAGAGAACAATTGCGTTTGTGTCTCTGTAGTATCTATGAAAACGTTCTTATCAGTCTGTTGGTTTTTGAGGAGGACTTGGGGAAACTCTGCTGATATGGCTCGTGACTACAGACAAAAGCACGGTTGTTTGGCCAGTGAGCACTACATACATTTACAAAACCATATATGTCAGGGAAGGGGCCGTCATTGGACACATGTTAGTGGTATAGGCTATGTTCAACAGATGGTTTTGCAAATTTGATATTCACTGACTCACTGACTCATTGACTCACTCACTCACTCACTCACTGACTCACTCACTCACTCACTCACTCACTCAATAGACCAAACTCTCATCGGTCTTTACTGTGCTGTTAGAGCTTTGGTATCAGCATCGAGACGCGATTAAACATCTCGACGTGGAATTGTCTGTTTATTTGAGAAGTATGCAGACATACAGGATATTAAGCCTGCAAGGAGTAAATAGGCCACAGACAAATGTAACTATCAAACACTTTTGGAGAGTGACTGTTGGACTGTGCGCAGCAAACAATGGTTCAGGCTTTTACTTTATCATCAAAACGGGCATCGAGCCTCTTGAGCTGCAAAGACACTTTATTCTTTATTCTTTATTCTTTATTAGGATCCCCATTAGCGCCCAAAAGTGGTTGCTAGTCTTCCTGGGGTCCTGACACAATATAAAATTACAAAACAATTAAAATAGAATACATGAATGTTACACATTTCATATAATCATACAACCTTATAGGACACATATAAAACACGGTGACTATGCTCACATGTACTGAGCTAATTGACCTTTTACCTTGCCTTTACCTTTTTACCTTTTTACACTTGGAGATGATATTTCAACACACTTACAGATAATGACTTTAGCATTTTTTATATATACCTATTATGTTTGTACATGTAGAAACCGCAAAGTGCAGCTAAAATGTAACTCAAGAAGTGCATGTAGAAAGATATGGCTGGCTATGTGTGGTTCTAGTTATTGCTGTGGTAATAATTAATGTATGACATAAAGAAATGTTTACAAAGCATTGTTTTCACAACTCTCAGATAGAATATTGTTGTTTTAAATCTGTTTCTTTTTAAGTGGTGAATGCTTTCCTCTGGGGTGTTTTTCTGGATTTGGATGTTTCATGATCTGATCCATGTGCCTGCCACGTGGAGAACTGACTGCTGAAAATCTTACTGACAAATGATACCCAATAATTCATCCCAGTGTTTCAAGGCTTTTAATCCGCTGTAAATGGTTTGAGACGGGGGAAATAACAAACAATATTACCTGTATGTTAAAAGTTCAGAACAGCTTATACTAAAAGAGTGATGTTTTAGTGTAAGTTTGTATATGATCCTTTAGGTCATATACAAAAGGAGAAGACAGAAAGGACACTGCTACTCCACTATGAACTGAACATGATTTAAAAACATAATTCCTTTTTGTCATCTTTAAAATCCTCAATGTGACAATATGTCCTTTATTTGTGCAAAATGTGGAGTCTTGTTGTTTCCAGCAGAGTTTTGTTAGTTTGTTGAGTGTCTCCTTATCACGTTCAGCTGTGGCAGAACTGGACGCCCGTTGTCCTTTATGTCCTGTCACACAACGCTTTACATCATCAGTTTATTAGACATAGACACGTTGAGCACTGACGGCTAATGCAGCAAAAAAAAAAAGTGTACCCAAAATATTTTTAGGCCTATGAAATATATGGGTGGGGGAAAAAACATGTAAATTTGAAATAGCATTAAAAAAAAAACGTAACGTAAAGGAACAGGCCACCGTTTTTCCATACTGAGATATGCTCTTACCTGAGTTTAGACGAGTTGATACGTACCTGTCTGATCTTGTGGTCCGTGGAAGAGCTTCACCCCATTTGGAGCTATAGGAATACATTGGGAGAGGGCAAATGCCAACAACATCTTTGGTCGTTTTGTGTGACTGAGCGCACGCGTAAAGACCAGACAGGTACGCATCGTCTCGTCTAAGCTCAGCCAAAAACATCTCCGTATGGAAAAATGGTGGCCTGTTCCTTTAATATAGACCAGTCAAATGCATTCTTATGAAATAGAATATCAGGAATGTAGATGTTATGATAATCTAATAGAAGAAAAAGTATAATTTATCATATCAAATTCGGCAACTTATTTGTGGGGAAGAAAATTAGACCATCATTGTCTCTTCGCTTCCCAATAGTATTACTCATAGTCTGCAAGCAAAGCACACTTCTTTTTTTTTAGATGCTTTGAGCAGAGTAGCTAAACATGGCTGCGTTTAATAACGAGGAGTCACATGCACAGGAGAACTTCAGACCACAGTTTTAATAGCATCGTTCAAATCGTGTTTTCATTCGCGAGAGGGTGCACAAAATGATTTCACAACTGTCTCAAAACCATAAGCGCGAAAACGAGTGTAACGGCTCCCCCTAGTGGGCAGTTTATATTGCAACCACAGAAACGCGACACAATGTGAAACGTCAGGCAAAGCTACATGTCCACCAGGTGGCGTCAAATGTACGACAGAGGAATTGTTCAGAACTTCAGAGGGGCACCTGGGATGGAAACATGGGCCCAGAGCTTTATCTGGTCACACTGTCCACTCATAAGTGAGAGTATTTGACCAAATTACATGGTTAAAAATGATCAAATATCACAAAGAAAAGGAGTGCATGTGCATAAAACACTCCCATTTCAGTTCATTTGTTTAAAATAAATGCTTATTGCCAATCTTTTTTTTTTTTCCACTTTTTTTTCCTGATGATTGTGCAGACCATCAATATTATATTTATGTAATCAATCCGTCGTCATTAATCCTCAAAACTTTGATCTAGCTGCTTCTTCTTTTTTCCTAATAGACAAATGCACAGCCACCACAGGGTAATTGAATGTAATGCCATGTAATAAATAGTGTAGCCAAAAGCTTAATGTGCAGATAATGTTATATTTTCTGAACACTGAGGCTCACATTGGTGACTTAGGCACAAAGGCAAAGCGTGGAATAACTATTTTCATTGTTTCACATGCAGAGTCCATCCCTTAAGTGCTGACAAGATTACGGCATTCTTGGATGTGTGGTTGAGCAGTTTCCACAGGCTCAGAGAGAACAATAAATAGGTTGCATTCACGCGGCATCGGACCATTCTGAAGAGCATTTAATGATGCATCTGCTGCTTCTCTGTTGACTGTGTGTTATGTTATTGTTGACTTGCAAGCAGTTCTTCTGTTTGGTAAAATCATATTTGCAAAGCCCGTGTGGCAATTGTCTTTGTGATAATCGGGCTTCACAAAAAAACAAATTCATTGATATAATGTAATGAACACAACCTATTTGTTCACTTTGGCCTTTGTACGAAACAACAAATCAGATGTGACCTTTTTATAACCAGAGCATGAGTGACATGAAATATGTGTGATCATCACGTGGCATTCATCTCAAACAGTATCAAAGAGTCTCTATGGCTTTATTTTTAGATCCAAACCAGTGCAATTGTTACTGGGCTTTCCTCATCCGGTCGGCTGCAGACGCTCTGTGGTTGGTTAAGTTGTTTAGGACACAGTTGTTGGTCAGCACAGACAGCTTGGAGTTGAGACTGTCTTTACTTCTGTCCCAGCAGCAGTTGTCGTCCTGATCCAAACGTTCCTCTTTATCGTCCTCGTCAAGTTCACTTTCATCGTCGCTGCGCTCATCCTTCTCCAGCTGGAAAGAGGATTTAAGATGTTTCACATGAAATACTGGTTATATTAAAAAGGCTCACAATATTGCGTCAGCATGTAGGCTCACAATATTGTTGTGAACTTTTGACTTGACTTCAAAAGAAAAAAGAAAAAGTAAAACTATAAAGACCAGGATTCTTCATCATTTTAGAGAGGATACCATGAAGAATTGACAGTTATTAAACCATTTTGTTAGTCTATATCTTTTACATAATAGCAATAATATTAAAACGAGGACATTGATAAATTTGGGGTTCCCAGACCTTCTGATAAACTAGAAGCTTGTTATAATTAGAGTAAAGGGATGTCATTGTAATGTATTTATAATGATCTATTGTCCTTTAAAGGCACACTGTGTAACATTTTGGATTGTACTGTTACAGGAATAAAAGCATGCTCCTAAAAGGCAGTTCGACGCCGAGAATTATATTTTCGCAGTGGGTAATCAAAGAATGGAAAAGGACTTATTCAAATGTCATATTTGGCTGCCTTTAGTCAACATCTCCATGGAGACGAGCTGGCGACGTCCCGTTCCCAGGAAAGTTACAGTCAGGTCTGAGGAGTGGTGAACCGCCACAGCAAACACACATTTTTAGGTCTCTACCAACAAATATCTGTAATAAAATAAATGCTTGTCTTTTATTGTATTTATTGGGTGAATGTTACGCGGTGTGGCTTTAAAATGTCTATTACCACCAAAATGTGTAAATGGACTTTTTTTTTTTTACATGTTTTACCCTATTTGTATTTATTATGCTTGATGCATCTGGACCTCACTGTCTTATTGAACATTTCTTTTTTTGTTGATATTGTTGCCATTGTTCACAGAGTTTGCAGTTCCTTAACAAAATGACATGCATTATAATAAATAATACATTTATTTGTTTAATTTTGAATACATTTAAAAAAAAAACATGCAACTGTAGTGTTCTTTAAGCACAAAGAAAAGACTACAATACCGGGTTAGGACTGAACATTCCCTCACCTTGCCTTTGAGGAATTTATAGATCATTCTCAGGATTAAACCGGCCCAGAAGACATGAAGAGCCTGTAGTACCATCAGGAGCACGTTGAAAAAGTAGTACCCAAAAAAGGGCTCAAAGACGTCCATGGAGAGAACTAGAGTGGTGTGGATGACTCTGTGAAATCAAAAGTTGGCATATGTTATTATGGGATGGCTTTTAAAGGTTTATTAATAAAAATCTCTTGTTATTGCCACTTACTTGCTTGGAAAAATGACCAGACGAGTGATGAGAAAAACAGCCGCAAAAATGACAAAAAGTGTGTCGCATGTTTTTCTCCAGCCAGTGCCATAGTTGAACATCTTAGCAGACTACAAGACATTGGAACAGACACTAAGAAAATGTAAATCTAACACACAGGCATATACTTATAACTTAAATATTTCACTATCGGGGCAAATACTACTATTATTTCAATATCCCTGGCTTTACAATTGATTGTGGTGCAGAGGGAAACCCTACGAGTTCACATAGAAAAACACGTGGGGTCTGCAGGGGAAATTGGCTCAGTGGCGCCCTCCATCGAACAGGGAACCGGAGCAGGAAAAATTCAACATAAAGGATGATGTGGAAACTGTCAAACTAGCAACTTTGGGGCAATTAGTCTCGTGGTCACAAAAAACGGGAAATGCTTTTAATTCAAACCTATTGTAAGTAGGGCTCGGGTACCGTCACAGTTGTTCCGATACCAGTACTTTAACGATACTTGGTTTTTGATACCGATACGAAAATATTCATTGTCTAGGACCAGAAAGGTTGTGAAAAATGGAAATAATTTTGGGGGAAAAATTCATGTAAATAAAGTGGAAAATGGGGAGAAAAATGGGAAAATATTAGTAATAAAAATGTTCAAAAAATACCAAAAAATTGGGGCATACATTTAATATTTTTAGTTGTGGTCTAAGCTCTTTCCTATAATTGTTTTCCACTTCTACAAGAATGTCTGGTGCATATGCCTTTAACTCAGGAAGAAGCAAAAAGCACAATCAAGGCTTTTGTGTGCAAGGCCAAGTTACAACACACCAAAGCGCTGTTTAAATCTTTTCATGTAACCGCGGCTTTTATCGACAGCTCATTAACTACAAGTAGCAGTCAGCAGGACCCGGTCATGAGATGCGTCTGTACTCTGTGGAAAGGGGATTTGCGGAGATCCCAGAGCAGATATGGGTTTTCGAGGCCTCCAGCCGTGCGTGACCCCCTGACTTTGCACCAGCACCTTTCCCCCGGAGTCAGAGTCTCTTAAGTCTTGTGCATTGACTCACAACTGAAAACAGCAAGAGGTACCTCCAGCAAGATGTCCGATGTGTCGTGAAGGAGCATGACCAATGTCCCGATGCGAATGTAGTTGGCGCAGTAGGAGAAGCTTAGTAGGAAGATTGTGGCCACATGGTGGATCACCTGTTCCCTAAAATCCTGTAGGGAACACACGATGGAATTACCAAACATTCACACCAGCCAAATACTGTTTTATTTTGGCATGAAACACGTTCACTTTAGGCACTTTGAATCACATGCTTAATCAATCATTATTTTATGCGGGTAAGACTGAAATGTAAATCCTTCTGTATTTTTCTTAGATTTCCCTGAAAACAAGTAGTGTAAAAATTACACTACAATTAAACTTAATTATTATTTTTTATTTAATTAATGTGTGTGTCGAGGCGTCCCTGTATCTGAAACAAGTATTTAACTCTCGAAACAAGTCAGGCCCAACGCTACTCCAAGACCCCTGAAGAGTCCATGCGCTTGGGCAGTGTTGGGGAGTAACTACATATATGCATTAGAATACTCATTTAGAGTAACTGTACACTGGTTAAATTATACTTTCATTTTAGAGTATTTAGAATACAGTTACTTTCCAAATATCAAGGGAATTCATCCCAGTATCAATCATTACAATTTAGCTCCATATTGCACAACATTATAAAGAAAGAACTTTAAATGCTGACCTGTTTTTCCTCCTCAAATAAAATAAACATTTGCCTCATGCCACAGTTCATACAAACACTGCACATGTGTCACATGATGCTGGATCTGCTGCTCCATTTGCCAAGAGAGTTAAAGAGTTCCTCATTAATGGTAAGTGACTTGATAACAAGTGTTCCAACAATCGTAGTCTTCATTTTTGTAATTATACCATATATATAGATAAATATAATGACAATCAATGTGAAAGTATTCTAAAAGTATGCAAAGTATTCAGAATACAGTACAGTGATTAGACAAAGTAACAGAATATGTTACAAAACACATTTTAAGGCAAGTATTCAGTATTCAGCAACTAACTAACACTGCGCTTGGGTGATGTTGCAATAAAAAGGACTCACATACAATTGCAGAATAGTTCAGAGTTTCCTCTTGTAACATTGTAAATCTCACGAGTTCTCGGATCATTACCTTCCTCTTAACATCCACCGAGATCCTGAGAAGCAGCGATTCGTAAAAGCCCAGCTCGAGCATGTAGTACCAGCAGTGGGCTCTCTCCATGGGCTACACAAAAAAACACCAGTCACTTCCACTCAAAAAAAACAGAGTTCAGGATTACTTCTTATGTGGTTATAATAAAGTCTGTCACACACCGAAAATCTGTTTTTAGCATCATACTGATAGGAAGGACGCAAATAACATGAAAACTCTATACTGTTCTTTACATGTCACAAGTTACAATGTTAGCAGAGTTGGAAACTTGTATTTGCCTTTACCTGTACAGGATATTGTCTCCAACACTCTCTGAGGTCCCAAAACCATGGTCTCTGTCAACACAACAGTCAGAATAAAGACTTTTCCAGTCATGGGCTCCATTTACAGGACTTTCCACCACTTAAAAGAAATAATATTTTGTTTTGGCCCCTTATATGTCTGTAAATCCCTATAGGCTAGTTATCATTTACCAGGATATTTATAACAAACATTAGGATGTGGTGGCAAAGTCGGTATGCAAATATTGAACAGTGTTACTAAACTACATAGGGAAGCATTTGCGGGCAAGTCCCATCAACTGAATAAACAAATGGCAGCACATTTCAACATGAGGATCTGTGCAGGAGATCCATGCGGATGTTGTAATGACGGTGTGTTGTGTTTTGTTGCTTGGTCAAACTTACATTGATCAAACAACTTAGTCCAGCAGTGAAGGCTGAAACGTAGAAAAAGAATCTCCAACTGTAACAGAAAGTATGAAGGCAATTACTGCATCTGCAAAAATGACGGGTTCAGGATGTATCAATACCACTCACTTTATTTCTATGTTCTTGAAGTTTGATACTGAACATGTTCAAATTATTATTATTTTTATTAGCGGATGTGCCTTTCTGTATCATGGGCAAATGAAAGAAAACTATTAGCTACAATATATAAGAGCAAGTGTCTGAATACTTATGCCACAATAACATTCTACTTTTTTTGTCTTCCTGAAGAGTAATCAGTATTATTAAATGAACAGAAAAGACATTGATAAGATTGTATCAGACACATTCACATAATAAACTAGACATAATTAAAAGAGGTGATCATTCTTTCTGCAGCCTCAGCTCTTTTCAAGTGCTGTATGTTTGTAACAAATCCTGTACACAACTGTTTTCTTCACAAAATATTAAAGAGGAAGAGAGTAAAGTTTAAAATGTAAGTTTTGATCCACATTTCTAAGATCTCAAGTCTTGGCAGGGATGAGTTTACAAGCACATTTCACAACTTAAATGTTTCATGTTAACTACAGCCTGGTAGTTCAGAATTGACTCACAAATGTCTGCTTTTACAATACACTTAACGGGAACAAAACAATTTAATAGTATATTATGTCTATGAAATCTAGACTCACGCAGCTTCCCCAAACTTCTTGGTCTGACATGGCCGATCCTGGTTCCTGCGGAGTCTGAACCACGTCTCGATTTGCCTCTGCGTTTTCCCACACTGTGACATCAAAATCACTATTTCTTTCTGTAGAAACAAAACACAGTTGAGACCAAAATTAAATTAAAAGTGATTAATCAAAGGGATCCTAATTTGTTTGATTGAAAGTCACATGTTGAACATTATACTCTCTTTGACTGAACTTTGTTTTTCTCATTATCTTATTTTTGTTTTTTTCCCAAAATATTCAGAAAGGGGTGAAGAAAAGAGAAACACAATTACAGAGATGAAGTATTGTATGTGTTATACCATTAATCTCCTATATCATACAGCTTCTGTGAACCTGTGCATTTCCCTTGGGGGTGCGGCTTTATCAGCAACAAGGAAGAGTTTCCATCACTGCCTCTGCCTCGACAAACAGCACAGTCTCATGAAGGAAGTTACGGTTTCAGCATTTATTAATTCAACCAGCTCAGCTCTCTGAAAACGGCAAACTTACTTCCCCTGGTTTACCGGTCTACTCTCACCTGTGTGGGCTTTCTGCTCTGCTGTGTGTAATAGGACTCCAGCTTCAGGGAGGGGGCCGCCGACATTTGTAACCTGTCCCTCACTCCCAAACATCTGCCGATGGGTGGGGCACAAAACCTGTGGAGAGGGGAACAAAGAGCAGGATAATTGTTCTGTTGTTGGTCTTTACCGTAAATACTAAATCACTCACAGAGAATATGGTGAGATCATTAAATGTAACAAACAAAATCAGATTACATAAGTGGCAAACGGCAACAAACATAGCACAGGCACGGGGACTGACAAATCCTTAAATGTGATACATGTGGCATTTTGGTTAAGCAAAATATTGTTATGACTGCAGTATTTCAACATTACAACTAACCTATCTGGTTTAATTGCTGAGAGTAGCTTCCAATTTGCTACAGATTTTTACCATATCGGTAACACTTTACATTACGGGCCGGTAAGTCCTTGGTACTTACACTGGTAATTCTAGGTACTTATTGTGGTTCTTAAAGGATACTGTAGTGAGAATTACAAGTTATGTACTTCTAGATACAGTGGTAACTCTTAGTAATGAAGGTTGTACTTCTTGTTTTCCCTAATGCTGTTTTATGTTGTTTTATAGTCCCACAATCCTAGAAATTACATCTGTATGCAGAAGTACCACATTTACTACTTATGAATTGCTGCTGTAGTATTCTTGACTTACTAATAAGTACCGTAGATGTATCACTGAAACTACTAGAAACTATCATTTAAAGTACCAAAGTACATAGAAGTATGACCTTCATTACTAAGAGTTACCACTGTATCTCTTAGTAATGAGAGATACAGTGGTAACTCAGTGTCTCCCTAACCCCTAACCCTAATGACTAGTAATTATGACTTTTAGTACCACAATAATAACCTAGTAATTATCCTGTAATTACCACTGTAAGTACCACTGTCATTACTAGTAATTACCACTATAAGTACCATGGACTTACCGGCCCGTAATGTAAAGTGTTACCATAATATCTTTCATATTCTCTCATTGTGACTGACCCGATATCAGTAGCTCTCCAGCTCTAACCAAGAAGCTCCCCAAGGGCTTTCTACATTTCCACAAAACTTAGATGAGTCCAATTCAATTCCTGTCTTTGGCAACAACTCCGATCCAATAATGCAGTTTTTATAGATGCATTTCCTGATGATGGACTCAGGAACAAATTGAACACAATCTGTTCTCAAAGTGCTCAAAGTGTAAGTATCCTCTGTAGTTTTCATCGAAGCAGCTCACGAGAGAGTTCTGCCTAGAGCAGTGTTTTGTCGACTACCTCTCAAACAGGTAGCGCAGAGCGACGAAGCCCAAAGCCAGTGGAAGAGTGAGGAGCAGGTCGTGGGGTCTGGGGCGCTCAGAGGGGCCCAGGCCACGGTCCATGTCCTCCCAGGTCACCCCCGGTGGAAGCCACAACTCCTGCTTCCACAAATCTGGCAGCAGCTCCATTCTGCAATAAGTTGTGCTGATGAAGAGAGGGAAACAAACAAGTGATATTCATGTTGATGATTATATATAACAAATCTAAGTTCTGCTCAGAGCCTGGGAAGGAGCTTAACTTTGGAGTCGGTTGTATCATAGTGGTGACAAAGACAGCTTGCTTATTAACTTTTTTTTTTTTTTGCTTGCATTGTGTTGACCACAAAGGATCTCTGTCAGCACACACGGTTATACTGTTGTTTAATTACTTCTGCTCAGCCCGTGCTCAACGCTGAGTGCATCATGTCTGACTAGGCTGATCTCATGCTGCATTTTTAAAGCCACAAAACTTCTGGGTTTAGGGATCATGTCATAGCCTATTTCACAAGGAGACAACTGTTTCAACTCACCTCCTTCCATCAAATTCGGCGAGATGAAAACAACAATAATAAGGTGAAGTGTTGTTATAAAAAAGGTCGTATTTAGATGACTCACCTGATACAGATTTTGCTCACAACAGGACCCGTTCGGAGAGCCTGGACGGGGCTATTCTGAAACGCACCCACAATAAAGAGCGCTGTCTTGTTGTTTTTGTGCTGATGGGAGATGCGCGTTGATGCTGCTGAATCCTGGCGATAACACGGAGCCAACTGAGCGCACTTTGCCACTGTGAAGTTTCCTCCCACAGCCACGGAGAGGCGAGGCCCTTTCAAAAATAAAACCAAAGCCAAAACACACGCTCGTCCTTGTTTGTTTCCCCTCTGATTTGTTGTTGATGAAATAAAGCTGATTCATTCGACGGGTCCGTTTAATCCCACCTTTTGCTCGCGTGTGTCTGTTTGCTGAGGTTGCGACTAAGGCCAATTCATTGCCTTTTATTTTGACATGCTTCTGAGTGGATCTCGTGCATTTCCAAAGCTGTGTGTGGTGTTGCTGTTACTGGTGGCGATGAAACACAAGGGGCGTCTCCCGCTCTAATGGGCCGCTTGGACTTATGCTCCATTAAACAAGCAGCAGAAGCAATAACAACGACATTGTTTCCTTTCATTGAAATACACCCTTGGTTGGATACACAGCCACAAGTGCGAGGATAACTCTGTACTCAAAAGTTGCATCATTAGACTGACATCATGTTGTTGCTTCTTTTTGATAGCAGCCAATCATATAGGCACTGGGTAGGCCGTCACTCTGCCTATCTATTTCACTTTGTATCGACCTCTGCTGTTTACTGTTGAAGGGCACACAGCGGGGGTTCCCCACACACCCATTGTCCCAAGTTGAAATAGTGGGGGATACACCTGATGTTATACTGTCATGTAGATGGATCACTCTTCATCTTCACCATCATGTGCTAGGTTTAAAACAACAACAAACAACAACTTTTGTCTGAACTTAAAAGACAGCACTGGAGAATGGTTCATTCAAAACACACAACAGGCTCCAGGGTTTTATTTGGCTGAATTAGATAACAGGTCACCATGTTGCATTTGATCTTGGTCTTGTGACGCCATTATTTGCATAGTCCTGCATATTTCAACAACAGCATGCCTAAAGTGTTGGAATTTCCTTATCTGTTGAGACCAAGTTAATGTTGGCCAAAACTAAAAGGCTGTTTGCATGTAGTTCTTTAGAAAGGGATGGTCGTGTTTCTATTGCCCACACAGCCCGGTACCATGGTCTGGTATTGTGTATGTTGTGTTTTGCATATGAGGTTTCTTTGCATAACTTTGTGTGCATACTGAGGAGACCAACGAGGACTGTGCGCTTTGTTCTTGGTGAATTATGGTTGTCCACTGAAGCACAAACGTATCTGTTAAATTGGGGCAACAATGAGGGGTATTCAAACCATGTGTTGGAGCTGATAAACAAAGAGGGAATTCTGGAAGCAGAGAGCTGATTTTGACTTACCATAAACATAAAGTTGTTTCGAATTACTTAACAGTTTGCCACAAATGTGAAAAGTGAATACTGCACAAAAACACACTCCCTTGCACACTTATAGAAACCAGTCATGCTGTTTAGACTGAAAAGGTTCAGTTGCTGTTCACACAGTCTCCACCAGAGGTCACAATAGAGCGCGGCAGATATGCAGGGAAGGATGTAGGATGCATGTGTTCTAACACCCCATTTCATTTCAACTTAAGAGTGTTATTGGGGGACATAACACAAGCTAAGTTCTGTTGTAATATTTTTCAAAAAATTTCAATATCATGCAGAAAATCAATGTGAGCAATGTTTCCGTTTTTGGTTCATTGCCCTAAAGTGGTAAAAAATAAATACAAAAGGTATATTATATACAATATACAAAAAGGACTTGCAGGTCCCACGGGGTGCTGGTATTCAGGAGACGTTGTGCTTTATGATATTGATGTTTGAAGGATCACACCTGTCATAGGCAAGAGCTTTTGTAATGTGATTGTGCTTTTTTTTTTTTTTGCTTTAGTGGGAGGGGTCAGTCGCCACCAATACCATTTGCCTAAAGATTTGACTAAAGACAACCCTCAGCCACATATACATAGTCCTAAAGTTTATTGGTTCTTTTGTTACTGTAAGTTATAATAGGTGCAACGGGCATATCCAAATATGGACAAAACAAATTCACTTTAGGTTTAAGTATGATCAAATATGGTGCCTGTCTTTTTCATGCTGTAATTTCACTAAATTCACTACATCCTCCAAAACCAACACATATGTCATCACTTAGCACAATTATTCACCAATAAAATGTGGGAGTTTCGTTAACTTACTATGGTCAGTTTTCAGGTTATGTAAAGAAATGTACCATGAATTTAGCCAGACTTGGAGTTTTTTCAAACCTCAGAGAAAACAGGAAGTTGAGAGCATGACCGGTCTCTGCTGACTGGTCAAATGCCACAGTAGTGGGATCTGTGATGTAGGGTGATCTCTTCTGATTGGCTGAGGGAGGACTACATGCTTCTTAACCTGACTGATGTGCACTAGGGAGGCCATGTGTAAAGTGTGCGGAAATTACCAAAAGTAGTCACTTTCCCTATAAAGGGTTAACTACTGGAGGCCTGCACTAACACTAACTCTATTGGGGACTGGGATTGAGGTGACTGAGGATTGTGGAAGTAGTAGAAGTAACAGGAGTCAGCCGTAGGCCCTGGCAACCCAAAGTGAGCAGCTCATTCTGGTTTCTGATAAGATATTTGGCTTTAGAATCAACACTTTCTTTTATACAATATTTTTTTTACGGTATGTTGTACATCTCCAACCAGTAGCTTGAGAGAGCTGTTCATAAATATATCATATGCACTACCTTTTAAACTGGGAAAAACTCCATGTAGTAGCCTATCGTTTTTAAGCCCAGCTCGTTGTTCTTTCTTTTAGTCTGTCCACCGTGAATGGGCAATGGACGTGGCCATATCTCGTGAAGTGGCAGACGGCTCATCCTCGTCTCTTTACGAGGCCTCCATTGATTCTTCGATTGATCTCATTTTCTGCTAGTATTGCTGATGTAACTGAAGGGCTGTGCAAATAGTTTAGGCACATTCTATCATCATTCTATCCATCCTAATACGACATACTCGGCAGGCACACTGTTTGATAATATGAAGAGAAAATGATTAGACTTTTAAGATAATACACAACTTTTAATGCACAGTAAAAATCAACACTGGTGCAACATCCACGAAGAGGAAAATATCAAAGAGAAACAACATTTGGCCCTTTACCTGACATTTTTCATGCAAACTTGTTTTGTCCTTTGGGAATTGTAAAAGTGTGCATTTGTGCGCTGTGAACTGGGATGCTAGGTATAGGGCCTTTGAAAAATACTGAAAAATCACAAAATATTGTAATAAAATAATGTTTTTTATTTTCTACAGGCACTGTTTTGGCTGGTGAATGAGGACAAAAGGTAAGAATGGATTAGGAGTGGAATTGGCACCCGTTCTTTCATTATCATACCTTGATATGACACAGATTTTATCCCACTAAGCCTCTTAAAGGGATAGGTAAATAAGCCTCTCTCATCTGTTAGAAATTCACAAAGCTGAATAGGAATTGAAAAATAGCGGCTAAAGCTTCATTAAAGAGTTTTTTTGATCTTTCTTTCCTTCTTTTCTTTTTTACTTCTACCTGAGAAGCCTTTTATAGTGTCAAAGTCTACACAGAATGGCTTATTTAGTTACCGACATGGTGTGCTGATTATATTGCATGTTTACACAGTGCTTTTCATTAATAAACAGCCTGTCAAATCAGCATCAGTGCTTCAACATGGAGAAACCGGTTATGGCAATATCGCATTGCAGAAACACAATATGCACTCATATTTGAACACTTCTCCATCCAGACTGTGGAGTCACTTCAACAAAAAAGTGGAGAAAAAAGTAAAGTGCATTATATTAATTACTGTCTATAGGTCAAAAACAAGTCATATCAAATATTAATAATTTACAAACAAGAACAGTATTGAAATCTGTCATAACACTGACATTGAACAAACAGATGTGATATCCAAACTTTCAAAATGTCCTCCGTTAATAGGATTGAACTCCAAACCAGATATTTCTCCACAAATCGCCTTTCAAGGATAATCTTGGTTTTGCCGTAAAGTCACTTAGTCTTATTCTCTCTACATTTTTGTCTGAAACTCATCACATCATTTGCTTGTCATTTAATTCCATGGCTCGACCAGAATCCACAAACAAACTCGCACTGCTGCCATTAAAGGAACAGGCCACCGTTTTTCCATACTGAGATATGTTCTTACCTGAGCTTTGACGAGTTGAACTTTGTGCGTGCCCGTGGAAGAGCTTGGTTGCTTCTAACTTAGACGTAGGGGGGGGGGCATAGGAATACATTGGGAGAGTCCAAATGCTAGCAACATCTTTGGTCGTTTTGCGTGACTGAGGGCACGCACAAAGACCAGACAGGTACGCATCAACTCGTCTATGCTCAGGCAAGAACATATATCAGTATGGAAAAACGGTGGCCTGTTCCTTTAATGTTAGGGTTAATGCTTTCCTTCTCTTCAGAACATGTGCGTATCTTCTCTACACCAGAGCATAGTCAAACTGTCCCCGGTCAAACCCCTCCTTGTGGTCGGTCCATGAAGACGCTGGCATGCTGCTGTAGGGGTCCAGGAGTATTCGGACACATCGCACCATGAGGAACAGCAGCAGTAGCACCAAGAGACCTACAAAACAGAACGCCGTGCCCTGCTCGCCGTGCCCTTCTGCCATGTGCAGACCCCTGTGGAACGGAGGCGGCGCTGGAGAAGAGAGCTCATAGTCCACCACCCAGTAGTTTGTGTCATCCATACTGAGAAGTCACTGGTTGCTCGTACAAGACAAGCAGCAGTTTTGTGATGCTAACATAAAGACTTTAACCCACATTGCCGTCATAGAATGATTCCCTAATTTATCTTGAATAAAACTTAAAAAGAAAAAAAAGGAAGTGACCGACTTGTCCTTATCAACTGTCAACCAGTCTGATCTTCACCCCCACAATGAAGTCATCTTCACGGTCAACATTTATCAATATTTTCTGTGTCACTAAATGGCAAATTCTTTTGACAGACGGGGCTCCTCGGTGCTGACAAATTGAGGTCAAGTCTGAATGGATAAAGCTCAGTTGTCCACGATTGTGCTTCAATTTGTTGAAGTACTCCAGCTAATGTTTTTATAGTGTTCTTTACTGAGGCTCGCTTTACCGGCCGAAGTTTCAGCAACCATTCGGTGTTAAGTGGAAGGGCTTTAGTTGTTGATCCACTGATATCTAGAAGAGAAACATACAACACAACGTGAGGCAGTGTGGTGAGATGCTGACAGAGCTGGAATGTGAGTGATTCAGGGGGTTCAGGACTGGACAAGGGGAACATATCAAGGCATATGGATTTTTACTCTTTTAGAGCTTCACTCGTGTGGTTCATGTGTGGTCAGCAGGCGAGCGAGTAGAAATGCACTTGCACTTTCGACATCATTGCATAACCTCACACTTTCCTAACCCACCTACCAAGCCCAAGTGGCAATTCTGAGCAGAGATGCCCAGACTATCCACAGACCCTTCCTCCAGCTGTTCAGGGGGGATCCTGAGGCAACACCAAGTCAGCTCAGAGACACAGTCCCTGGGAAGACACAGTGTCCTGGGTCTTCCCGGGAACCTCCTCCTAATCGTACATGCCCAGGACACCTCTCGTGGAAGTAACCAGGAAGCATCGGAAACACATGCCCGAGACACCTCAGCTGGCTCCTCTCAACTTGAAGGAGTAGTAGCTCAACTCCGAGTTCCTCACACTCACCCTCTAGGGGTTCACCCAGACGCCCTGCGAAGGAAACTCATTGCGGCCACCCAAAACTTTTTGTCAAACTAGACTTCAATGGAACCAAATTTTGGAAAAAATCTGACTAATATTGAGCTTCTGCACTTTTTTTTATTTACTTAAAGATATATGCATAATAGCTAAGCAACATATCAAAATGACTGACACAGTATTTATTCCACTGGAGACCTCAAAGACCCCCATGCACTGCACTCCAGCTCAGGAATGTGTGCACTGGGTAACTCCTCAGTCAGCATGTTCTATTCCAGGGTTTTTCTCTCACAACCCTCCATCCTCCAAGAGACAGGCATTGATAGTTCGGGCTGATGGGTCTTAAAGCCTGGGCCAGGCTTTTAATGGGCAACATGAAGACATAATGAAAGAAAGTGCCTGCCTCAGTATCAATTATCAAATGGACCGAGGTCAGTGTGGACGGATCAGGTATGGCAGAGGAAGGGGCAATGGGAAAAGTTTCTTTCATATGCACACATAAAAAAGCTCAATGTGTGTTTGCTCTCATTTTTTATTTGGCCAACCTTAAAATGATTTGCTCACTAACCTCACATGTGAGGTCACCACAGCAACTCTAAGAAGATCAATTCAAGGGAAGTGACAATTTCATGCCCCATCAGTTACTGACACTAAAGAAAGTCATAAATTCCAAAAGAGTATAGTCGTAGTAATACGGCTGTACTACTTTCATAAAGTATTTGTTTTTTTTGGTAAAAATATGCCAGTAATACAAGCACACATTATTTTCAAAACTATGTCTATTGTCAGCTTGTAAAGCTATTAACCTCCGCGACATTTTTTGCCTTTGCCATTTCGTTAATGAAACGACGAGTGCGGTGTTGTAGTTTCTTTCTTTCTTTCTTTCTTTCTTTCTTTCTTTCTTTCTTTCTTTCTTTCTTTCTTTCTTTCTTTCTTTCTTTCTTTTTTTTTTTTTTTACTCCAGTCAATCCAAAATCGTCTATTTACAAAATGAAAGCAAAGCGTCTAGACGAGTTTAAATCAACTCCCTAAGTCGCGGTAAAACGCGACTCGTAACTTTGTCTCAAAGTTTCCTTGCCACGCGCAGACCTCGGAGAACTTACTTGGGTCGGAGTCGATGGTTCAGCACCGCGGACAGTTCCTCGGCTCTTAGATCCTTGCGCTCCTGTGATGACAGGCTGCAGACCTGCTCCACGGGGCTTTAATAAGTTGCACATAGAGCCCGCCCCCGCGCCTCTCGCCCTTCACCAGAGTCTGTCCGCGCCTGGACGGTGCACGTAAGCTGCTGTTGGATGAGTAAAGGGCCCAAAGCCTCTGGGCGAGTGCGTTATGCAAGAGGACTTGATGGGGCAGGGACAGAGGGCCCCCTGGAGCCAAAATGACACAGCTGGTGCCATCCAGTCTCCGCAACAGAGAACAACTGCCAGTTACAAAACATTCCTGAATAATAATAATAATAACAATGATGTTATTTAATACAAAAACCTACTGATAAGCTGCATGCCTGTAGCCACAGCTGACTGGCAGAAACACACAATGGTTCTATGTGGTGACCCATGAGTTTTAATTTCTCAAGCCCATCCCCCACTTGTCCCACCACATCACATAACCTGTCCCACTTTTACTATATTTGAGGTGGTTACCATACTGCCATTCTAGGCCATGGCATTCTCTGAACACTACTGCCAGTTCAAGATGAAGGGTCATGCTCCAGGACACAACATCAGTGTTCATGAATCAAACCTTTCAGAACCTTCTGGTTTTAAGTTGGACTCAGTCAGTGATGTTTCTGTTCTCAGCATTACAAGTCTTTTAAGGAGTACAGTATACTACGAGCATTTGGTAATAATTTGTTAGTACAAAATACAAAACCACAATGAAAATAGGTTGCAGACGGTATATTGTTATTTGATTCTTGCTACTTCATTATTTACGACCAGTCGTTTACATCATTAGAATGTTACATCATCTGATACAGTTTTTAATATATAATCAAAACACTTGACCTACCTTGGCCTCTCACCTCACAAACTAACTGTGTTTATGCATAATTAAGGGGCCAATTAAAGCTCACAGATCTGTGGCATTCTCTCTGAGGCCTGTCTCCTGCCCGAGGCCCGCGGGACGTCCCTGTAGCTTTAATGAATAGTCCACTGCGTTCAGTTAGAAAACATTATCCCCTCATGCTGAGCAGTGCTCCTACATGCTCCAGCTGTGGGCATAATTGACATACAAATATTTATGGCCTGTGGGTTATGCAAAACAAGTGAAATGGAGATTTTTCAGTATAATCGTAACTGGAGCAGTTGGTCAAGGCCTTATGTGAGCCATCAGAGCTGTGAGTGCTCCTTTCGGCCATCCTGCATTACATAAGTAACCAGTAATTTAATGAATATCAATTATAGTAGTGAAAGTAGTATGTAATTTTCCACACCGATCACCTCATAAAAGAATTTCTGTATATATTTTATGAACTTTTGAAAGGATAAAATCAACTTGTCCAGGGAATGCGGGTGGAAATTAGCATTTCTTTTGCTATAACCTGTAACAAGACATCACTTCTTCTGTAGACTAATGTCATTTTTGCATCATTCCTGATCAAATAAATACAATTCAAATTCAAATAAAAGCTTTGACATTCTAAGAACCACCAGATCAAATCAGGTCTGGACTAGGGCTGAAATAGATCTACATTTAACTAACTCTAGTCTAATTTGGCCGTAAACAATGTCTATATCACACAGAAACACCTCACTTAAAGTCTAAAATTACAGAGAACCTTATTCCACCTGAAAAATCACCAGTGGCACACTACCATTGTTTGTGAAACCAATGCTTTAACACATTTATCGTGCCTTTATACATAATTCCATGTTGTTATATGATGAAGAGTTTGTAGAAATTTGAAGTGTACATAATAAACATGTGAAAGAGTCAAAGATAAAAGAGAAGTGCTTGTCCTGCGGCTCTGAACACGGTCAGGGTTGTGTTTGTGCAGCCAACCTCACACTCTGCACTACTCACTTGTGTTGTATAATGGAGTCAAAGATGGAGGGGAAAAAAAGTGTTGCATAGAGAAGTCATCCAAAAATGTTGTTTCTCACATTCATATACCCTTCATTTCTATCTTAAATTTTGCCTTAAGCAGATAAGGCAAGGCAAGTTTATTAAAATTTAAAAAAAAATTAAAAATACAATAAACAGCATTAAAACAAAATAAAAAGCATTAAAAACACAATGAAAATCAATAAAACAAATCATTCGTTACAATTACATTTTAAAAACAAAACAAACAAAAATGTCAAAGTGTTTTTATGACATTTTTTGAAGCAGTTGATTAAAGTAATAGCTTTTTTGATGCATGGCATGACTTTGCTGTTAATTTATCTACTGTGCATATTTCAGCTCCTTAAAAGTTGCTTTATTGTCTCCATCAATGCAATACTGCGTTACTGTGTAGAGTTTATCAAAGGAAACTGACTTGGGGAGGGGGCTTTGTTTGTACTGGGACAACCCCAGTCATTCATCACTGCTGACAGTGCAGTGGGATGAGGTCCACTCCATACTGGCCCTGGGTGTGAACAGGCACAGGTTATTTAAAGCCTGATCTATCATTTCAATACAGCCAAATCCATAGGTTTATCAAGCAGCGTCAATGTTTAGATCCATGGGCATCTATCAAGGCATGTCAGATTTGAAATGAGAAAAACAAAAGGCACACACACAAAGCACAGTGTGGCTGCAAGTTTAATTTTCTACTGTGAGCACGAACATATGGCACACAGAAGCTGCTGAGTCGGTGAAACACAGCAAATCATATTCAGTGCCATTTTACTGCAAGAAGAGACAAGAAATACCTTCTCTTTATATAGCAAAGATCAATGTGAATTTGAAGCATAGGGCAAGATTTAGCCATTACATTGGTCGATGCATTGTTTACACATAAATGTCACTTTTTATTTAAAAGTACTCAAACTGTTACAGTTGGAATGTACACTTTTTCACACTTTAAATATTAGTCCATCCTGCTCCAAGGATCTAGAATTTACATAAAGGGAACAGAGATAATGTTCATGAAGTTCAATACTGACTCGACATTGAACATTTTACCTTCCTTTAGACTAGTTGGGAACGAACTGCAGGGGGCCAAAAGATTTGGAAGTGAAATGGTAAAAAACTCATGACATATGTGTTTGCTATAACTGCTCATTGGCCATTTTATTTTTTTTATGCTTTGATTAATTTGTGGAGTCTGTGGTTTTGGACTTGGGCCCAGCGTGAGGTAGGTTGAAGATTGGGAACCACTACTTTTGATGTAGTGTATGATGAAGCGCAAGTATTCATATGCAAATCGATGTAATACCTGTCCCCAGAAAACACAACAGAAACTGACTTTGATTTTTGAAGCAGTACGTTTACCTCACATACTGTTCATTACACAGAGGAAAAAAAAATCACATTCATTAGTATAAATTAAACAATCCACAGCCACCAAACTTAAAAAAAACAAAGCAACAACAATGGTACAACATGAGTTACATAATCAAATGGTCTGTGAACAAGACATAACATGGCCCCGGTCAACAAAGAAGCAGGTTTTTGTTTAACTTATAAATAGAACAATGGTACACCGAAGGTACATAGCCCAAATGTCTGTGAGGCTTTACATTGTATTTGAAGCTGTGATGGGACTGGCTCTTAATCATATAATTAAAATTTTACTGAATAAAGTATGTTTACATTTACTATCCTTAACTGGCTTTCTATATTTACAGACTTGCGGTCAACCAGAAAATCAACAATTTGACTATTTTTTACTTAGTTAATTTGCTGAATGTAACATCCACGGGTTTCCACAAACTGGACACGGTGATGCAGTTTCTTTTGATGGTTTGTCTTGAACACATTACTCAATGTTGTGTTAAGGTCACTCGTGGCCTGACTAGGATGTCACTATGCTTGAATAAGGTCACGGAGAGTTGGTCATTGTAGATATTCATGGCGTATGTTTGCTATTTGGTTCAGTTCATTTGTCCATGACAAGCCTGGCCTTCTTAAAGGATCTGCTCCGTGCTGGAGGCAGAAATGTCCAACAGTCTCCAGGCTGCACTGGGGTTTAGCTCCTCCTGGTCTCGACACAACGCCCACACATACATCATCCTCATCACCTTGTCCTGTTCAGGAAGTATATAAAAGGCAGTCAGAACTCTGGGAACAGGTCATTTCACAAAAAGTCGTGACTAGAATGTTTTAGAAAGGTTCTAAAATCCCCATTTTAATTTCCAATGTGTGCTTTCCAAAGATTAAAAATCTAAAGCACCAATTAGGACTTTATTAGAGACTTTTTCTTGGGAAATGAACGCGTGGCTTGGTTTATTATATTTTTGGTTTGGTTTACTTTCTGGTGTGATAATACTATCAAGAACAAAAACAAATAGCTTTTATATCAGATGAAAAGGGTTAGAATTGTAAATAAATTAACATTACAATTGATGTGAGAAATCAATATTTCTTTTGATCAGGTTCAAATCAATGTTTATACCTCGATTATCTGGGGACACGTGTTTCTGTGCTTTTGAAATAATTACAAAGAAAATCCTACATGATGTGCCTTTTGTATTCAATATGAATGATTATTTTAATTAATTTAGTGTTCTTTTTTATTGATATTGATAAATACAAAAAATTAAAAACAAAATTCTCTGGTACTTCCTGGACCATGATCATATCAGCTTGCTTGTATTTTTACAGGTCTTATGGCTGACTCACCGGATCTCCCTCCACGATGTCCCCTTTGGGGCTGCGGATCACCATGACGACCTGAGCCTGGAAGGTGATAATCAGCACTGGGCCCTGGTCCATCATCTTCCCCATTGCGAGCTGCAGCACAAAGCAAACGGTGCCTGTTATGCCTTTATAATATAGCATGTTAATTTGAATATTCTTTAATTATAATGCACTTACATCAATGTTGTCAATGTCCAGGACTTTGGACTGGAACATGAGACCCAAGGCACGGGCCTGCTGAATGGGATGGGCCAATTGACTGTACGTCTATTGAGAAGAATCAAATATTTAGATTATAGTCTTTAAAAGAAATGAATTAAAACCAGGCCCGTATAATCATACCGAAATGAGTAATTTAAAACTTACTGCTTCATAGCACCAGTCTTTCAGCACTTCCAGCTCGCCCCTGATCATAGCCTGCATTTTGCAGGGAAAAAAAGTTACTACAAATTTCAGTATTTAGTGTAACAAATATGATCTTTACCTCTAGAATGTTAGGAATAATGTCTCTCTCGCACTGTTTGAGAAAAGTGTCCTTGTCAAAAGTGGGGTCAGCTTTAACTATCTCTGTCAACACCTCGGACATCTCAGTCTTTGAGAAAAGACCACCTGGTAAATAACAGATACAATATATTGAGCTGAATTTCAAACCTGAATGTTAAGGAATAAAACAGAAGTGTTTTTCTCTTTTACCCAGAAATCCTGTAACCCTGTCTGTAACTGCTCTGGATGCTCGGACAACCACATTGTCACTTTCATCATACTTCATCTTCATCTCAAAAAATCCTGTGAGGAAAGAAACAAAGCCATGCCATGCACATTATGATTAACTACAGGCTGCCACCTTCTGGCCTCAGAAAGAACTGCTCCTACAGTGCAACACCTGACCATGTATTATCAATCTGACTGCATCTGACATGTTATGCATAATTCACGTCTGCAGTACTCACGGTTAAAAACAACATTGTTGTCCTTAAAGTCCTTCCATTGCTGAAACCATTTTGAATCCTTATGAAGAACAACACCCATAGCCTCCCTAGTCAGGAACAAGAAAGAATCCATATCAATAACTAAATAGAATTTTATTTAATCAAGTATTTCCTTACTCATTGGCTTCAAAGACCCTGGGATCATCTGTGCCTTTAGAGGAGAACTCTGTCCTCTTCCTCAGCTGAGGTGGAGCTCTGTAAGGACCAGCATCACCTGCATCCATCTCCTTCTTCACAGCCTCTACACCCTAACAAATGACATGTGCAGGTAGTAAATAGGCATAAAACAATATGAAAAATAATGCCTACAAACAGCGATTAAAACCCCAGACCTGTGAAATTGCCTTAAATGCACTGGTCTTGCCAAGTTTCTCTCCTCCTTTAGACACAGACTCAGCAGAGTGAATGGCTGTCCGCGCAGCTTCCTCCACACCCTCCTTGAGCTTCTTCCCCAGATCAGTGCGACTCACTTCTTCCAGACCCTACAACCACAACAAACAGTTTGCCCTGCACTAAACAAACAAAGCTCCAGTGGATCTGACCTCTTTCACCGTGTCCGATAAAGAGCCCAGTGTTTTCTTAAACACTTCTGATGTCTTTGAAGTCTCGGCTTCTATGGATTTCTGAACACATAAACAAGTGGAGAGTTAGAGTAGACAGATTATAGGTCATTTTTATGTGACATAAAAACAAAATTACATGATTCT
Source organism: Gobius niger (assembly GCF_951799975.1). Lineage (NCBI taxonomy): Eukaryota > Metazoa > Chordata > Actinopteri > Gobiiformes > Gobiidae > Gobius > Gobius niger. The sequence continues at coordinate 18,315,408 of NC_136864.1, forward strand.
GAATGTGAGCTGAGGGGCAAACTACGAAGCTGGATGAGAGAGGTAACAGGGTAAGTTTGGGCTTAACTCAACAAAGGGTCTAGCTCGCAGCGAAGATGGAAGACGGCTCTTTGACCAATCAGAGGAGACAATCCTCCACTCACTCAGCCTAACTCTGCAGTGTGTGGAGGGACCGAGAGGCAGCTTGATTCCTTTATATCAAAGCTTGCATGGATTATAAAATGTTGTAACTTATGCTACACATTACTGACGCAGATTTTAGAGGACTAGGCTTACTTCTCATTCATATAATTATATGTGTGTTACATTTAAGTTGTAATTAATTTTGTCAACACGTGAAGTAAACATCCTCCTTTCTCATCTTGTTTTTATGCGCAGCTTGGTTCAGACATGCAGCAATCCTGCGCAGCATAATAATAAACCAGTCATGAGTTTAGTGACAGATTTTGATATTCAGATGAACTGCCCGTCTCTGGCCATGATCGGTCACTCAGCGCCGACTCCTTCTGTTCCGCATGAGCGCACTCACAAAACCTCAGAGAAACTCAGGGTTAACTAAACCAACTGATAACATGCTTTGTAGTACCATTTATCCAGAGGCACAGGCTCCAGGACAAGTCCAACCCGCTTTGTAGTATACATGGTTTCTACAGGAAGCAGCAAGTCATATTTAATGCATTTTAATGCCCAAATACAATATTGCTATTGTCAAACGTAGAAATCTGTGCATATTTTATTTCTTAAGAGAGATCTGGGTAATGACTGTAAGGACAAGATCATGGATATAGGCGGAGGAAGTAAAGGAGATGTTGAGCCTTCATAATGACATGTTGACAATGTTGTCTCTGGTGGTCAGTTTGTCTGACAAATGTATTGGTAGCCTGGCATCCAGAATGATACCCCTCGGTTTATTTTATACACAGGGATCTCAATCGTCGGTACAGTGGGGAGTATGTATTTTTCTAGGCAGGGAACTTTTCACCTAAGTTAGTGGATGATTAGATTTCCCAAACCAATATATATATATACACAACAATCTATTATGGTAATCCTCATTAAAAAGTGAATCTTACAAATTTCTTGCGAGCTTGTTGAAGGGCATCAGATTCCTCAAGCCTTTTTGCCTCTTCTCTGAACTTCTTGATGTTCTCTTTCATCTCCTGATTCTTACTGAGCTCCTGTCGAAGATTATCCACAAATTCTCCAAGAAAACCTTTGCGCCCAGAGGAGTACCGCACCTGAAGAACAGACAGTGATGTAAGCATCCAGTCCCCAGTCACACTTTAGGACAGAAGAATGTTTCAGTGTCACCAGTTTAAATTTAGAGATTTGTACCTGCACCGACGGGGCTGGAGTCCGATGTAACCTGTACACATCTTTATGAAAAACCGAGGACACCAGGGGTCGAGAGCAAAGAGTCAGGGCCCGTTTGCCCAACAGCTATGGAGAGAATAAAAACACGATTACCCTCTATTTTCAAGATTTGCCCATTGTTGGAGTTAGCTAGTTTGCATCTGCAATCTAAAATGTATTGTACCACTACAACCTTTAATTTCTATGTCTTCATGTCTCTGCTTTCGTAGGACACACATAATACACACATTTCCACACATGTTGACCCAGGAGTGAGGCTGACTCAACATGCCATCATGAACTGTTCTGATCCAAGAAGACCAAACAAGAGGGGGGGGGGGGTTCAAAATAAAACCTCACTGGTTTATTTCACACACAATCTGACACTGTCACAAACATGCACTTTCATATCAAGACCTTGACAACTGATTAAAAGAACAAGGTGAGCAGCGAATGAATAGCCTTACCTCGTAACACCGACACACGGAGGCCGCCATCTTGATCTTGAAGAAGGGAGACGCACGTGGTTTCCCCTGCGTCAGCTGGCCTTTGTTTAGACCAATCAGAGTGGGGTAACTGGGTGGTGGGAGGAGCCAACTGTCACAGCTGCATTAAAGGGACATCCCCCCAACCAAACAAAATGCATTTATTTATTTATTTATTCACTTACTTACTTACTTACTTACTTACTTACTTACTTACTTACTTACTTACTTACTTACTTACTTACTTATTTATTTATTAAATCATGTTTCAAAAAGTTTTTTTTTTTATCGCAACAAATACAACCAAATACGGTGCTTTATGTGTACATGATCAAAGTCAATAGTATACATAATAACAAAATAAAAATAATACAAAATAATAAAGTTCGGGGAAGCATGAAAAGCGTCGTTTCATCCACAAAGTCGTGACAGTTTCCTCGGAGCTGAGGAGACTCTGTGGGTATGCCAGCATTGCGCGCCCCCTGGCGAAAGCTATGCGCATCACAGGGACTCCTCCCCTCCCTCTGCAGACTTCAGCTCCTTTTCTGCGGCCAGTTCGCCCTGACAGCAGCCGACTCTGGCGCACACTCCATTCCAAACCTTTATCCTATATTTTACATCCTACAGCTAACACGGGCTCACGCTAGTTTCTACGGTTTCTACGCAGCCTTTTCCGGGGACCAGCGTCGGAGCAGCCTCGTAGAATGGGGAACCGAGACGATGAATACGATTTCTTGTTCAAAGGTAAAGATGACTGCATACCCTACCCATAACGACAAAGCTACCCATGGTTTATTAAACAAATATTTTTGCTTTTCTTATAGCTCCATATGAGCTTTTTAAGCATCAGTGCTGATGTTGTAATCACCGGTGACAGTCGGTCTATTATAACACAATACTCACATTGTAACATTACATTGCCTCAAGCTGTATTTATAGGATGCAACACCCAGTCCTTGCACTGCCTTTGTATTAAAGTTTTATCAACTCCCTGTGCAGTAATTGGCTACAATGAAAGCCCGTGTTATTTGTGGGATAGACTTTTATTTATGACCCATTTCACCTCATCCCAGGCCTATGCGCGACAGTACCTATTATTGATCCACAGGCATCCTCCTCTTGTGAAGATGCTCAAGGTGCTGTATTGACTTGTTATGCTGAAAAAAGTCATTGTGGATGTGTTTTTAACAGCTTGTGTTGTGTCATTGAAATAAGTATATGTATAATGTTGCCCTGTATACAGTAGCCTATGTTTGTATCCAGAATGAGTTCCTTTGATCGTAATCCTGGGGCACATTAACATCCTGGGCCTGCACATGCAAAACCGCCATTTAGATGTAACAAAGTCTCCTCTGTGGTATGAATAGGGCATCTGCTGGAGGGAAGAACCCCCCTACACACATCCCATCACAAACACACCCTTTTGGTTCTCCTGTCCTGGGCTATACCCGGCCCATCGTCCCAAATCTTAGTCCTAACAGGAAGGGCAAGGCACTGTGAAACTGTCGATTCAGGTTTTGATGAGGCTGTTATCAGCTTCCTGCAGCCTGAGGGGAGCACTGTGTTGGACAGGGACAAAGTTGGGCTCAATTTCCTCAGTGAAGAAAACAACAACACTGCACCTCCTCTCCTGTTGTGATGCGAACAACAGACACACCAGTAATAGCTGATAAAGTCATCTGATTTCTCTGTGCATTTACCTCTATGGCATAAGACCAATAGTTTATATATAGCATCTGTAATGAAAGCAATGGTGTACACTTTTCAAAGGGCTACACTGTATTCAGTATGATGGTAGTGATGGTGGTGATGGTGGTGGTGGTGGTGGTAGTGATGGTGGTGATGGTGGTGATGGTGGTAGGCTACATCTGCCCTGTGGTAGAGTGACTGAAGCGAAGCTGCCAGTCTACGCCATCAGCACCTCCAAACACCACCATTCACTCTCACACTACTGTAATAGTGTGTACCAGACCTACACACATAAATACATGTGATTCTGGTATTAATTTAGTAATTCATATTTTAGTCTCTCCTTGGCGTTAAAGCTCCTGGACAGTTTGATAATGTGTAGTGTTGTCTGAATCTCTATTTTAAAACATAGAGTGCAAATCTAATTACAACGGCTATTCTTGTCAGGGACATTGCAGCTAGGTTTTATCTGAAAATCATGCAGCGCTATTATGGTATGATATGTGACATCCGCAGATAATTAGATCCTCAGGCTGGCCAAAACACCAATTTATAGATATCTATAAGACAGTGGTTCTCAACCTTTTGGAGCTGCGACCCCCATTATAACAGGTAAAGGGGTTCGTGACCCCCCGCCCGGGTCACACCATGAGAAATAGGAACATTAGCCTACATAATTCTTAATTTAAAAAATAAATAAATAGCTGAAATAAAATTCATGAAACTACAAACAAATAATGGCACTCTGGTACAATAGTAAACACATACTACAATAAAACATTAGATTATTTGCTACTGAAAATATGTATATTTTATCTAAATGATCTGGCGACCCCCCAAATTTGTCTCGCAACCCCCATGGGGGTCCCGACCCCCAGGTTGAGAGCCACTGCTATAAGACACCAGTAATATCACTGACTTAATTCAAATCTAGTGGTACTCCTTTAGTGCTATGTTTTGGGTGTTCCATTTAAACAGCCTACAAATTATAATCCATCTTTTTTCAAAGAGGTGTTGATTAGGAAAGGCATCCTGCAAATTATAATCCAAATCATTGTGCTTATGCACACGAGTCTTGCACAGCACCCTCAAGAAATACCCCTGGTGAATATAAGAAAAGAATACCATGGGACAAAAATGTACCCTTTTAAACTTCAACTTTATTTTTAATCATATTTTGCATACTACAATAACATATGGTTCCCAGCACAAAGAGAAAGAAAAACTGAGAGTTTACAGTGTCACAATTATTGACACTCCTTTGTACTCCTTTATGCTCTGCGCTGTGTCCTTTGGTCAAGATACAGCTGCTGATGGCATTGGAGAAAACATGAATCTGATACATGCATGCAGAATCTCTAGATCTTTCATGTTGCTTCCATTCTGATGAAATGGGCATTAGAAGAAGAAGAACTTTATTTGTATAGTGCCTTTTCACAGACAGTCACAAAGCGCTTTTAACTCCACATTTTGAGTGAGATTCTGGTCAGGGGGCTGGTATGGTCAGGGGGCATTCCTCTGGAAGAAAAGAAGAACCAAATCATTTACATCCCATCAGCATTTTTGATGTCATAGTCACTTCAAGCTTTTATCTCTCACCTGACCACACACGTAACATGATCCCATTCCAAATATGAGATTTTTGATACTGTTTGAAAACCTTAAAAAGAAATGTGGTGATGACTGCCTATTTGTTCCGAAGATCCAATTAACTTGGGCAATTCTCGAGCAATGATTCTTGGAGAGGGAATATGTCTCATGTGTGACTTCATATTTAAAACCCATAAAAAGGGAATTTAGGAATACGCTTTTTTGGGCAGGGGCCCTGTAGACTTTATTGGATTGAACAGCATTGAGTGAATGAGGGTGAATAGTGGGGAAAGACATTAGGAAGTTTTCAGAACCATGTCTCAAACCTACTCTGAGGTCGGAACAGTGTTTTGTGTACATGGCAGCAGCCTTAATCGCTAGACTAGTGGCTGCGCCGAAATGGCCAATTTTCCTTCACCACTCCTTATATATGAGAGAAATGAGAGAAAAGGGGGGTCACCAACCCTATGCACCCTATGCCTCAAAGGGTATAGGGTATATTGGGGTATATTTGGGGGTATCCCCAGTAGCCCTTGGGACTTTTTCTAAAACATAAAACAGTTCAATTTGTTGCATCTTGATGTCAAAAAATACATTTATTTGTGTTCTTGAGGCTGATTTAAGTTAAGTTTTAATTTATCATATAATATGCTTAATAGTTTATAATTAAACAGTTATTATTATTTTTAATTGGTAGCCATGAGAACAACTTACTGGTCTTGAGGTAGCCTTTTTGGCTCTAACAAGTGACACATATTTTTCTTTTTTTAAATATATTTATTTGTTCGATTATTTATTTTTGAAACACATTTTGTCTTGTAGTGTATTTCTGTAAATATAGAGTAAAAGGGTAAAGAGTAAAGACATTTTGTCAGACAACATTCCTTTCCAATATTTCCTGTTTTGCACTGTAATATTTTTCAGTATCTTTTCACTTGTCTTCACAGTCGTGTTAATTGGGGATTCAGGTGTTGGCAAGAGTAACCTGCTGTCTCGATTCACAAGGAATGAGTTCAACTTGGAGAGTAAAAGCACCATAGGGGTGGAGTTTGCAACACGCAGCATCCAGGTGGACGGCAAGACAATAAAGGCTCAGATCTGGGATACAGCGGGACAGGAGCGCTACAGAGCCATCACCTCAGCGTGAGTTTTGTGGAAACTGACATTTTGACTGCATGCAGCAATTCTGTTACAGGACTATGTCTTATTCCCAATGTTTGTGTGGGGCCTTTCCTTCTTAGGGGTTTTCCAAGTACAATTTCCCCCATCAACCCCTTCTGCATGGCTGGGGCAATGCAATACAATACCTGTTAGTGATAAGCAGTGGTGGTCAGTGCTTGATTTCATTACTTGAGTAAAAGTACAGATAGAACTCGTCAGTCACTCAGTCAAATTATTACTTAAAAGCACAAAACATGCTCCTAATGACCAGCTCAACCCAGAGAATGCTATTTCTGCTGTGGGTAATGAAAGAATGGATTTGGATGAGAACCTACAGCCATGTCTTAAGAGAGCGGAGCCGCTCACAGCAAAAGCACATGTTTGTTTGTACATTTATTAGGTATTTTTCAATTATGAAAATATCTGTAATTAAATAAATGCTTGTATTTCAATTGTATTTATTGGGTAACATTCTATGCGTTGTGTTGTTAAGCTAAAGAACTGAATTATTTAAATGAGTGGCTTTGAAAACATTATGACACCCAAATTCACCACCTGAAACCTTCTTCCTTGTCATGAGTCAATGACATTGACAGGAGGTCTGCACAACACCACCTACCACCACTACCTACTTTTTTTTTTCCTAGTAGTGGAACGATAAGGATTTTATTGTATTTTAAACCATTTGTGGGAAAGACACTGTGCATTTAATTATAAATAATGGGTTTCAATTTCATAAACTTCCAGGCTAGTTTTCTTGCATTTGTGTGAAATGTGAAACGTGCCTCTAAAGTCTTCCCTGTGAAAAACTGGGATGATACAAATGTGTCAAGAAAGATAGGAATGAGTTTGGACTACAACTAATATTTCAACTGAGAATTTTCCTCTTTTATTGTGTGTAATAAAACAAAATCAGGAATCGGGCCTTTAAGTAAATTTACGTTGTTACTGACCACCTCTGGTGATAAAGCACCTTGACACAAAAACACATAAACCCAGTACAGTCGTTCGTCATATAATTAGATTATTATGAAAAAGTGCATTCACTTCTGTTATTCAACTTAAACTGTGAAACTAATATATGATAAACTCATTACATGCAAAGTGAGATATGTATAGCCTTTATTTGTTATAATTTGGATTATTATGGCTCAGCTTGTAAAAACCCTTAATTAAAAATCTCATAAAATGTAAAGATTTTGAAATGGACTGTAAGCCATAATCATCAAAATTATAACAAATAAAGGCTTGACATGTGTCACTTTGCATGTAATGAGTCTATATCATACATTAGTTTCACATTTTAAGTTGAATTACATTAATAAATGAGCTTTTTCATGATATTCTAATTATATGACGAGCACCTGTATATTGAAAATATGAAGAAAAAAAAAGTCACTGAAAAAATGTCTGGATTAGAGAAACACAGTGGCTATTGTTTTCAAATATAATATTATTAAGTAGCCGGCCCATTCAGTCGTGAGTTCTCTTCATTTTCTAAGCAGGCTTTGCTTGTGCGTTCGAGACTTGCATTGTATACTTGTTAAATCTACCTAACCCTAACCCCAAACCTAACCCTACCTTGTGCTTTTACCTTCTCAGATACTATAGAGGGGCTGTAGGAGCACTGTTAGTGTATGACATTGCCAAACACTTGACTTATGAGAATGTGGAACGCTGGCTAAAAGAGCTAAGGGACCATGCAGACAACAACATAGTGATTATGTTGGTTGGAAACAAGAGTGACCTGCGTCACCTCAGAGCAGTGCCCACGGACGAGGCCCGGGCCTTCGCAGGTGTGCAAACTCAAACTTTCTGCCCATCACTTTGAAAGCAGATTCATCACAGCTACTAAAACTCTGTTTTTATTTCAGAAAAGAACAATCTGTCTTTCATTGAAACCTCAGCCTTGGACTCAACAAACGTTGAAGAAGCCTTCAAGAATATCCTTACAGGTGGGTCGTCATTACTTCTCATGATGCAAATTAGAGTAAAGTCCTAAATTCTGTGGGTCATCACAGTTGGTTTAAAGCCAATACGATTCCTGAAAGCTGCATAAACCACATGGTGCATTATCTAATCTAATTTTGTTCTACTAGAGTTAGAGATAGGTGAAGGGCGCCCCATATGATGCATAGGGCATTTGTAAAACAGCATTTCACATGAAAAACTTTCCGCATTTAGTTTAGATCGACACAACCTTTCGCTTATAGCGGTTTCTTAGAAGTTAACTAAATTCTGTAACGACACTGCTTTGGCACAACATAATTTAATGTGTTTTTCCTGTCCCAGAAATATACCGGATTGTGTCGCAGAAGCAGATTGCTGAAAGGTCCGCCCATGATGAGTCTCCGGGGAATAACGTGGTAGACATCAGTGTGCCACCAACCACAGATGGCCAAAGAGGGAGCAAGCTACAGTGCTGTCAGAACCTGTAGCCTCAGCGCATCTTAACTTGACCTGGGTCGATTATTAGTTGAAATCCAGTGCGCTGGTCTGCTTCCATCTGCTTTAGGTGCAATGTGTGTTTGTCTGCACTTTTTAACAAGCAAGATCAGTCCCATTAAGCCACAAATGTTCAATTCTCAGATGTATCTGAAATGATTTCAAATCATAATTTGACCCAGGTTTGCTACACTGTAGTGTGAAATCAGGACTGATGGTATCATCCAAAAGCTACTGGTTACTTTTGATTGTGGAGCTGACACCCCGAGACCTCTCCTGTGCTGAAGGTCTCCAGGTGACCCGCTTATTTCTCTCCGTACCAGCAGTCCTGCTTCGGGCGTCCCGTCCTTAGTCAAGTCTTCATCTCAAACATGGTTTTGATGCTGCTGAATCTCTTATTGTGTAAAGTATATTTTTTTTGTTTTGATTTTGAATAGCTTGTCTGCTCACATACATTATATTAATGCCATGAAATAAAAATTTTACAACATTGAGATTGTGCTCTTGTCTCCGAAAAACAAACGCACATTGTCCTCAACCAAAGGGGCGTTCCAGAAAAGTGACTTCAAAAGCTAGACTTTGGATAAGTTTGGTTTATCGGAGTTTGGTCCAAATTAAAAGTTTAAGTCAAAACTTGATAAATACATAATAAATGTATATCATTGAAATTGAGGGGGGGAAAGACCATTGTAATTGTAATATTGCTCTTTGTTCTCTTGGTCACATGAGTGAGCTATTGGGGTTTGTCTGCATGTCTGGATTTTCTGGTCCACTCTATAGGAACAGCCCTCTGGTACATAAACTCACCAGTGATCAGAATGTATTAACAAACCCTCAGTGAATTCAGAAGTCCCTCATGTTTTATTGCACACTAACCCAACTTTCCAAGGGATGCAGCAGGAAGACTACAACAACACAAATTACTGTTTAGTGTGTGCTCAGCTGCATACATTGATTGACATCTCAAATCAGTGAAGATTGCCAAACTTTGGCACGTTTTACACTTACTCTGGCACTGATCAGGTTTATGTTGAACAAAACTTGTCATCTTGTCTTCTGAACACTGTATTTTCCCTTATTTTAAAACTCACCTCTCATGACATTAGACATAACACTACTAGTCATTGCTACACAGCCCAAAGAATGAATGGTGCATTTACAAGTGGAGCAGGGGTGTTGCAATGCGCTTTTACAATAGTAGTAGAAACTGCACCCAGTTAGACTGCAAACGAATGTTCAGACTTTAACCATTTCCATGAGCCCGTAGAACAGAAGCCATATTAAGCTTTTTGCAACAATCTATACTGACCCCATGTGTGAAATGTTTCAACCATAAACCGCTTTTCATGACAAAGCTTTACATTAAAATTTTAAGAGCCGCAGATAACCAGGTTCTCAAATAAGACAAGTAGAATGTCTGTAATGTTGTCATCCCCTGGGTTACTGACTGCCCATTGTTTAAAACCAGCTAAATACATTGTGCAGGGCATGGGGGTTATAGGTAGTGAATATTGTTTCATATTATACTGTAGTAGCATGCCATATCAGTTATAACCTGCTACATTAGCTTGTGTCTTAGTTTCTCAGTTTTGTGTTCGACATTATGTCAAGCTGGCAAGTCCACAATGAAAGGAGCAGCTCACATGGCAGCTCTAGGCATCCAATGGGTGTCGTTCAGCTGTGATTCTGGAATGAGTTCTTCCCAAGACACTTCAGTGGTCTTTCAATACTGTGTATCATACATCAAGTGCTTCCACAAAAGAAGAAAGGGAATAGTCTGTCTCTCTCTCCCAATGGTCCAGGTGAAGTGCAAAAGTTATTTAATACGTTTAAACTTGTTTTAGAGAGTGCTTGTTAGACTTGGCACTCAAACAATAGTCTCGTCAGTCATTTTCTTGGTCGACTTGGTCGGCATCGAGCGCTGGGTGGTGTGGCCCCCTTTAATGTCAGGCATGAGCAGGCGCACCCTCTGATTGGTCCTTCTCCACTCCGAGTACAACTGACAGTGATACCGAAAGGACACCTGAGATTGAGACGAAGCAGAAATAAGAAGAGGTCACGGCAGAGAATTAGACAATCCAGAACCAAGAAATTTGAGACACTATTGTACAGCCTTCAGGTGGGACAGCGCTACTGCAGTGGCCCAGGTGATCTAAGCACTGCACGCTCACTGTATAGGTTACATAATGAATAAATATCTTTCAAATGTTTCCAGTGATGTTTGGAGGTTTGCGATGTCCACTGTTAAAATTGTGAGAAATTATAAAAGCGATAGAATGTGTTGAAAATTACCAGTGTCCAGAGGATGTAGATGGTAAAGAGGGCAATGGTGAGTGCGATGAGTCCTGCAGCCTCCACTCTGCTCTTGAGCTGAATATGGTCCTGGGCTCCTCTCAGACACAGCCAACCAGAGATGGCAGCAAGGGGCGTGATGAGCAGGAAACAAGCCATATCACACAGCAGAGTGCGCTTCTCACTGCGTGGACCGGGGTCCTTCAGCCACTGTACAACATATGTGTGCAATATTTACATAAATACATTTTACTCTCTTTATAAAAAGTCTGTATTTAGAATGTTTGGAAAACTCAAAAAGGAAGGTATAAAAGGCAAAAGGGTATAGTTCCAATAAAACAGACTAATTTACCCGAGTTAGGGGCTGTGGTCGCCGCTCAATAGTGAACTCGGTGTGGCAGAGCTCACAGTAGCTGGTGTTGGAGGATGACAGCCACTTTTCAAGGCAGCTTTTGTGTACTTTGCCCAGTGTCCCTGTGCAGTCACAAGGGGACAGCAGTATCTCCCCTCCAGCTCCTTCATGGCAGATCCGACACATGCCCACATCACTAAAGAATAGAACATAAATCAGTATAATGGCAAAAACATTGCACCCTTTCATGTCAATAAAGTATTAAAAGTAAATATTATTTTTCTTGTAGGGAGAAATTATTTATCCGAACAAGTATTCTCAAATCTCATGTAAAGGTGAAATTCTTTATTTGTAAATTATTCCATAGTTTTATTATCTGACAATATTTCATGGCACATTTTGCATAAACTTGTGGGCCTTAAAACGCACCTCTGCAAACCGACAGCCTTAACAACCGTGGAAAGTGGGCGTCCATCTTTAGCGGTCACTTTGGCGACATACTGGGCCTGGGCAGTGGAGTCCGACTCCTCTGAATCTTTGGAGGTTTCTGATTCAGCACTCCCAGTGTAATCACACAGGGATCCAGGCAGGTGACAACAGCCCGATGAGGACATGACTCTGCTCACAGACTCCTCCAGAGGAAAGTTAATGGTCCAAATCCTCTGGGTTTCACGCTCCTCTCCTCTCTGCCCACAAGCACAGAGTCCATCAATATCAGAATCAGAACTTAGTGTCAGTATTTCAATACATCAGTGTGAGGGAAACTGGAAATATGAATATAGCAGTGACTGGACAGGCGGTAAGACGGCGTATCGACACGTGATATGCCACAAACACATATTTTTTTTGCTGCATTGCACAGATTAACATTAGCTTAAAGTTATGGGTCATTAATCATCCCAGTAATATGGTCCGACGGAAGCATGTTGTTTGGAGATAAACAGGCCCCTAGCGGCATAATAAACGCTGATCTTGTTTACACTGAAGATAACAAAATCACAACACAATGGCATTTAAATACAGCAACACCATTTCCACTGTCGCACAATAGAGCTCAGCTATTAAATACGATAGCACACCACTGGCTGTGAAATGAACCGCCGTAGGTATGTAGCTCTAAAGCAGCAACAGAGGAGAAACGAAGCTCTTTATGTCCCCCTCTGTGTAGTAGCGCTGTGCGAAACGATGTCTGTTCAACACAAAGGGCTGGCGTTTACTATGACACAGCTGCTACATACCTCGACAAGAATACGAGGATTGACAAACAAGCATCAGCCAAAAATCTACTCACCCCACGGCCTCCCCTTTTCTGGCTCGGCCTTGGCCTTGGCCCTGTGTTATCCAGACGCTACGAGCCTGACTAGTTCCCTACACAGCCCGAGCCACGGAGAAGAATGACATTAACATCTAACGCTGGCCCAAATCCATCCACACAGCTGCACACGGGAGACCACCGCTCGCACTGTGTCCTCCCCATGACACCAGGGCTTCTCCCGGGGCTGCTTTTGTTTGGAAAAGCGAGAGGCACGTAACCTGGCTAACACCAGGCTGCTGTGTGCGCTCGAATTATTTCGAACTGCACAACAGCCTGGGGACCATGGCCAAATCTCCGGTGGATTTGGGAACCAATCACAGAGCGAGGAGGGACGGCAAGACGATGACGCGCTATTCGATATATGGAAGCTTGTAGTTTATTTACGGATAATTTTTAAAACAGTGTATTTACGGATCCAACATGACAGCAGCAGACACGATGGTATTTTTTGATCAAGCTTTAGACCTTGTTCTAAATAATTTAGCTCAAAAGTTTACAGCGGGTACGTCATACGTCATCTCATACGATGATATGATTGGCTGGGGCTACGTGCAGACGCATGACTTTTTTTTTTTTTTTTTCGTATCGCCCAATAAACGACTATGGACGATCGTAAACCACACCTCTCCTACGAGAAAATGAATTGGTGGTCCCCAGACTAAATATCACTTGTGATTTTAGTCTGGTGTTAGCCAGGCTAAGAGGCACGGGCACTCCTGCAGGATTACCACAGACAGCTAACGGGGCTAACGTGGCTAGCATCAGGGCCAGCCCACTTCCAACAGCCCTCAGCTGTAACCCGGTCACGTGACATGATGGCGTATCTGTAGTAGTCCGACATCAAAGCCACAATAACAGGATAAATACAATCTGTTGGGGTATTTTTCTGCGCTGGGTGTTAGGCGAATGCGTAGGCTGTATCAATTCACCACGTTCATATTCTGAAATATACCGACCAGTTTTAAAAAGGGATAGATATGGATGCAGCAATGTCGGTTGAAAGAATCCGCCTAGACCCCTCCATGATCAGACATGCATCACTTTGGTGGTGTTTTCATTTTCACCACAAGGGGGATTCGTTGTTCTGCCTTTTTTTTTTAGGTGAAGACAAGAGAGTCATATCCTGAGTTGAAATATTTTGAGGTTATTTGATATGCAGTGTTGGGGGCAACATGTTACAAAAGTAAGGAATTACAAAAATATATTACTTTTTTCAGTAACTGAGGAATATAACATACACTTACACCAGTGTTAATTTCGTCGACTAAAATATTTAGTCTTAATTTTAGTCAAAGTGATATTTTTGCCGACTAAAATTGAACTAAGACTAAATTAAAAGTTTTTCGTGAGACTAAAACTGTGACTAAAATGTTCAGATATTTTAGTCGACTAAAATAAGACTAAATAAAAATGAAAAGGAGAGACTAAAATCATCCAAACATCTATTGACCGTCTGAAAGAGCCTCATATGTAAATTCACTGCTAAAGGATCAGCTCTGAGCTTTGTTCATGTGGAGCAGCTCCATGAAGCAGAGGAACAAGGTTTAACATGATTATAATATTATTATAAATATAAGTCGACTAAATTAGTCTTAATTTTAGTCGATTAAATTGACATGCAATTTTAGTCGACTAAAACTAGACTAAAATTGAAAAGGTTTTTTTGACTAAATCTTGATTAAAATTAAATTACATTTTAGTCAAAAGACTAAGACTAAAACTAAAATAAAATATGTCGAAATTAACACTGACTTACACAAAATGCGGGAATATATTAGTCATTACAATTCAAGTAACTCGAGTTACAAATGCATTTAAATATTTGAATGAAAAAAAAAAGGCAAACTCCCCCCAAACAAAATTCAGCACCAAATCAAGTTGGACACTGGTGTGTACGATTTTTGCACTTTTGCTCGGTGGCATTATTACTATTTTCAGTTTACATTTACCGAAAAGTAACTCCAAGTAGTGTAACTCAGCTACATCTCCGAAGTAATATGTAATACAAACATATTACATTTTTAAAGCTGTAACTACTAATATAGAATATATTACAATTTTAAAGTTACTTGCCCAACACCGATGATATGGTTAAAAATACTGCTTAAATAAATGTATTTTTTGGGCTGTTCCAACACGATGAATTTAAGGGGTTAAATCGGGTGGAAAAATAGGCTAGATGAAAATTAAGAAAAAAAAAATCTATATTTTTTTAATTATTATTATTATTATTATTATTATCATTATTATTATTATTATTATTATTATTATTATTATTATTATTATTATTATTATTATTATTATTATTATCGACCATCTAAACATGAACCCAAGAGGTTTTAGAGTATAAATAGTAAAGCCAAATAAGGTTTTCAAGGCATTAATTTTCAACCACTAGTCAAACAATTTCTATTTTTATCCTATTCAGTCCACTCTGTCCTGTCATTTTGCTCCCTTTGAACCCAAACATAGATAAAGAAGACTGACTGACTGAGAGTGATCTGAACTCATCAACACAAGAGGTTTGTGCAGCTCGTCCAAAGTCCACAAAGAATCAGACAGATCTGGACTTTATCATAGACACATATGCGCTACGGTTATGATAGTGATTTTTGACATGTATTTAAGCTCTTTCAGCTCATATTGTTTTGTTTGTTTTTGCCTTATACATGGTCCACGCTAAACTATAGTATAGCGTACTAGTTGAACCCCGGACACAAGGTTGTACAACTTATGCACAACGTTTGGCTTTCAATAACTTTAACTTTCCACTGTTGCTGTATCTTGTGATCCTTTAACCTAAAATCCAATCAATTAGTTTGGCTCATTACAAATTATTCTATACTATTTATATTTTGTAATGCACTCTCTAAATGTAATATAACATTAGTATTACATAGCATATTTTTTGTGTTGTGAGTAGTTACTTAGTTTAGAAGTAGCTTTTAAAGTCTAATTGGGCACGGGCTCAATATGCAAAGTAAAATGAGGAAAGAAAAAAATACAATATAAATACATTTTTTAAAGCAAACAGAAAACATTTGCTAATTTTGTGCTTTTTTGATGTTACCAAGTAACTTTTTCATGCTTTGGGAACCATTTACCTGCAATTAGATCACAATTAGGCCTGTGCTCTCTGTCATGAGACGAGCGTGCCCACAGTAACTGGGAACACTACGCTGAACACCCAGGTCTCCCGCATGACTCTAACTCAGCTCATACTACACAGCTGGCTGCTTCCACTTATGACACAGCATGGATTCATTCAGCCTTGTTATTAAATTTAACAACTCCCCCTCTGGAGATGCTAGAGCAATGTTTCAAAGTTTGTCATTTTATTCACTAATGCATTTTTATTGTTCGCCCCAGAGGAGTGTGTTTGTTGGTGTTTGTTTAACATAGAAAGAGAGAGTTCAGCCACATAACGCTTCAGAAATGTATCAGTGGCATATAGCCTACTATATGCTCGCAGTTACCCAAGCGGACTTTGGTCTTCAGTGCAGCCGTTAGCAATTATTAAAAAAGAAACAAAAAAAGTTCTCTCTGCAATAGGATTTCTTCAAACTATTCAATTCAATTCTTTTTTTTTTATATCCGTAAACAAACTACAAGCTTCCATATGTTGAATAGTCATCGTCTTGCCATCCATCCTCGTTCTGTGATTGGTCCCCAAATCCATGCGAAGATTTCGTCCATGGTCCCCAGGCTGCTGTGCAGTTTGAAATGATTCGAGCGCACACAGCAGCATGAGTATTCCCAGGCTAGGCTCAACCTGCATCTAAACGGAAAAATTGCTTTGCGATCAAGCAAAACTTGCGTACCTTTGCTATAAACATTCGACATTGTTAAATGTGTTGCCATCCCAGAAATTATCCCTGACCCTGCTTGCCACCCCGTGATTTTCCATAGATGTGCCTCTGGGCCCAGTTTAATTTTGTTTAGTACTTATATTCATAGTAAATTTATTGAGGTGAAGAGGGAGCCGAGTCGCTTTACCAGTCGATCTACGTTCCTACCCTCACATATGGTCATGAGATCTGGGTAATGACCGAAATGACAAGATCGCGGATACAGGTGGCTCAGTCACCTGGGAAGAGCTCGGAGTAGAGCCGCTGCTCCTTCACGTTGAGAGGAGCAGCTGAGGTGGTTTGGGCATCTGACTCGGACACCTCCTGGTCGCCTCCTTCGGCGTGTCCCATTAGGAGGAAACCCCAAGGAAGACGCAGGAGGGACCATATCTGCAAGCTGGCCTGGTCCCTGATCCCCCCTGAACAGCTAGAGCAGTGGTTCTCAACCTTTTGAAGTCGCGACCCCCATTAAAACAGTTAAAGGGGTTTGTGACCCCCGCCCGGGTCACACTGTGAGAAATCGGAACATTAGCCAATATAATTCTTAATAAACAAAGAAAAAAGCAAATGGTTTAAATAAAATTAATAAAATTCCGAACATATAAGGGCACTCTGGTAAAATAGCACACACATGCGACAATAAAATATTATAATAGGCGCTAAAAAAAGGATGTATATTTTATCTACATGATCTGGGGACCCCCCAAATTCATCTCGCGACCCCCTTGGGGGTCCCGACCCCCAGGTTGAGAACCACTGAGCTAGAGGAAGTGTGCACTGTGAATGGATAGGGAGGTCTGGGCATCGTTGCTCAGACTGCTGCCTCCACAACCTGGCCCCAGATAAAACAGAAGAAAATGGATGGATGAATGACCCACATCTAAACAAGGGCTAAATCAAGTATAAAGAGCCAATAGCATTAGTTATCAGTCTTAACAGATAAGATTTTTTTTGGGGGGGGGAATAATTTACTTTGAACCCAGGTAGGTGGGAACATGCCCTAGATCTAAACCAGCCAGGTCATTCAAATTACAATAACAGGCCTAAACTAAGGCTAAAGGGATTAAAATAGGACTGGAGCATATTGAAGAATTTCTAAACATTGACACTCAAAAGAGGACAAATACATTAATTGAACACATTACCTCGAAATCAAACAAAGACCAGCACAGGGACCATGTCAGGTCTACAACTTGAAGTTTGTATCACCACGGTTTGAGAATCACTGCCCTGCAAATATCTACAGAGTAAGTTCTTTTGCAACTGGTGCCACTAACAACTAGCCAAAATAACCAACTATCAACAACAACACTTTAACTTTAACTGTCATAACTTTGAGTGGCATAGACCAATATACGCCAAATAAATAGGCTGCGGTGAATTTCTAGCCTGTCTTCATTGATAACATCCAGTGTGCATGTGTAGACTGCATGATCAGGGCGGGCGCTCATGACGCAGGGGCGGCTGTAGCCAATAGCAGGCTCCGTGTCACTGTACAGTAAATACAAGGCTCTGTCCCGTCGTCTGCCTTGCTACTACGGAGATGGAAGCAGGGGGGGCAAATTAAGTCAGTGGCGTAGACGCTCAATAAAACCCTTCGTCCGAACCCGGGCTGAGGTTCGTTCTTTCTAGAGCAGATTGTGGAGCTGCAGATCAGGCCTGTAGGCTACTCTTTTAGTGGCAATACTCGACACTGTGATAGGAAGTCACAGGCTGAAGGCCCATCATCATCGCCCGCCGCCGCCGCTGCTGCTGCGTCGTCGTCGAGCTTGTCCATCACTGCTCGAATCTTTCCCCCAAAGGCAACGGGAGACAGCGAAGCTTCGCCTTCACAGCTGCGTGAGGTGCTCTGCCACAAGGCAGAGCATGCTATATAATGAGCCAAAGGGACACACTGGTTCATTTATTTGCTGGAGGGTAAGTCGATCTGATGAACATATTGGCATTTTCATTGCATAAGACAGTACCTGGCTAACGCTAATCACTTCCCAGGTTTCTAACGTTACCGTTAACACGGCCCTTCCGCCGCAGTGGACATTACATGACTAGGCTCGCTGAGGTGGTAAACGCACCCTCCAAAAATAATAATGACCCACAGAACACGATTGACTGAAGAAACTTAAAAACATATTTTGTATTTTCGTACGGTAACACACCACACTCGTCTCTCTCTCTCTGTGTGTGTGTGGGGTTGAGAGGGAGCAAAGCTGGTACCAATGTGACCTACTTTTAAAGCGTTAGCCTATTCTGCTCTGGCAACTAAGAAAGGTTATTGTACTTGTTGGATACCATTGCCCACTGCGCCGACTGTCCAACTCTTCATTATATTGTAATGTAATTTGTTAGTTTTCTTGGCTGAAACGCCTTGACAAGAAGTGCTACTCTTACAGTAAATCTACTCAACATCTCCTTATTAACCTTTGCACATTTCGTTCGGCCAAATCTTTGCTTCGCAAAAAAAAACATCAACAACGCATATTATTTAAAGTGCATTGGCACATCCAGTATGAAGCAGTAGCACAGGCTAAAAGTAGGCCAAGGGTCACCGTTGCTTGTGCGCATGAATGTGGGTCGATCTTTGAAAGGTAAATATAGCTGGTGTTCAGCTGTAGATTCCTGCAGCTTGAATATTTTGCTTATTGTTTGTGTACCAGTAACCCCAACCAAACCCCAATCTAATAAAGTACTAGAACATAACAAAGACATTATAGATCTATCTAGGCTGAAGTCTAAAACTTTACAATGTTGAGAAATTTTAATACAACCATTTGTTTTTAATAGATGTGGTGGAACGGTGGGCGCTATTCTGACCTGTCCATTAGAGGTGGTGAAGACCAGACTGCAGTCCTCCTCCATCACACTATATGTATCTGAAGTCCAACTCAGCACGGTCAATGGAGCCAGTATGGCCCGCATGGCCCCCCCTGGGCCTCTGCATTGTCTCAAGTAAGAGCAATGTTTTCTACTTTAACCTTTTTGTTTTTAATACTGTCGTTTTCCATCAGCAGGCATCTCAAAAAAGGTACATTGATATTGTTAAAATACAGTTTACTTCTACAGAAACATTAAATACATGACCCTTATTTCAGGCAAGTAATCTGGTATTTTTGCTAATAATGTTCTTTATATACACACACTTTTTCGAAATATGAATACTTTTGCATTCTGCTTGCATCATTTTATGCAAGGTTCAGGTTTAGTTTTAAAACGTGAGCTAACCAGTCTTGTTGCACCTAAGTAAACAACCGCTAGCTGGAATAGTACACCCCAAATATTTGTTTGTGAAGGCTCTCATTCGTCTAGGAAGTGTTCATCGTGAAGCTTAAATTGTCACCTGGACTGGGTTTGGTTGAGTTGAGGACGTTTTGCTTCTACTCACAGAAGCTTGGAGTGGCCCTTGTGGACAGAATGTGACATCACATTCTGTCCACAAGGGCCAAGAAGAAGCCAGTCAACGATTTAAGCTTCACTACAACCCCAAATATTTAATACACTGTTCTGCGGTATTAAGTGTCCTGCCATGGCTGATTGAATTCAAAATGCTCAATTGGGCAGGGTATTAAAAGTTCTAACAAACTGCTGTGATATCAGGTTAGACCTCTGTGTTCTATAGATACACGTTTTGGTTGGTGTTTGCAGCCAAATTGTGTAGTAACAATGCCGGAATGCAGTCAATATTTTCTGTATCTAAAATAAACTTCTTCCCTTTTGTAGGTTGATTCTTGAGAGAGAAGGTGCTCGCTCTCTATTCAGAGGATTGGGACCGAACCTCGTGGGTGTGGCTCCTTCCAGGTATGAGCAGCATATAAGCGTGTTGGCTTATGCCTATGACTGTAGACACAAAAGCACAAAAATATACACAAGCCATAAAAATACACACAAGGAAAACAGATTTGTTTCCATTTTCAGGCAGTTTTCTCTCGTGATTAGCAGGTTGCGTAACAGTCTCAACACAGTCAATCAGTGTCACACTAGAACAGCTGTGGAGGTTATCCAGGTCTGACCTTTGGCATGTGACTGTATTGAAGCCTGGTGCTTTTCCTAATCTTCCACATTTAGTGAATTGTGCATCACATGATCGGAGAGATCCATTTCCTGTTGCGTTCTCTCTGTATGAGTCACTGCCTGCATGACTTAAGCTCTGGCTGTGTTTTAGGCACGGTTTACATGGCGTCAAAACGGTGGCATGTTTGTATTGGACGTACATTTCATTTACACAACAACACATATCGTATTGTCTGACACCTGGCCTCACTGAAAACTTTGGAGGAGGTAGTTTTGTGTCTCTGCGAGAGGCCGCTCTCAGCCGCTCTGCCTCATGTGAGAAGACGAGTACGAACGCAGAACGGTCATTTCATGGCCCAATCTGAACATCGATTGCCTAAACTCACCATCTCATTATATTGTGTTGTGACGCGTCTCACATGAATATTTAATGAAATAACGCCCTGAAAGTAATTTGCAATGATTTTCTTTTACTTTAAAAAGCTCCAGAGTTGCCTTATAAAGCCATATTCATCCCAGAAGGTACAAACCGATAAGTTGTCTTCCTCTGTGTACCTGTGGCATATACTGTAGTGTACAGTATGGTTGCTGAACAACGGCGTGCACTGCACTTTCATTGGTTTTGGTGACATGCCGTTCTTTTTATATAAAAGCAGACTGAGAGAGGACGAGACTGCTGCATTTTCCTTGAGACTACTGCCTTGTAAATGGTGCCTTACTCACTGCTAGCTTGATTAGCTTATATTAGCTAGTTATGAACCAAGCATTCTCAAACTGTGGTCTGGGGTCCCTGAGACATGTGTAGCGAGTCTATAAAAGATAAAGATTAGATCAATAAAAATAGATCTTTCAGTCTGTTGTTGATTAAAAGAACAATTCCGACAAGGTAAATATAGCTGCAAAGCCTGGCTGGCCCCAAAGCATGGGGGCGCTTCACGCCCTTTGTCTTCCTCAATCTTATATTACTGTGTTATTGCTGCTGCCTTTATGTTTTTATTTTATGTTTTTATTTTTTTTATTTTTTTAGGAGTCTTAGTTTTTGGATTTTGAAATCAATATTATGGTGATTGCAGTGATAGAGCTTTTGATTGAGTTCATCTTTTGGCAGGGGCGCTGACCTTATGCAGAGAAAAAATTGTATGAATTTGCGTCACTATATGTGCAAACTGAAGCATATTTCAGTTAAAAATAAAATATACATTTTGCTTGGGTAGAAAAGGTCAAATCATCAACTGGACTGGGTTTTGGTAAAGTTGAGGACTTTTCGCTTCAAGACAGAACTAATCTTTCAAAATAATCTCCAATGCTTTGAACTGTAGTGTGAATTATTTATATAAAACAAACTACACACTTATGGTTGAAGCCGAATTCATTATGACAAAGAAATGTTTTATTTGTCTTGTCTTTTTTCAACAGGGCTATCTACTTTGCTGCGTATTCCACTGCTAAAGAGAAGCTGAATGGAGTGTTAGAGCCTGACTCGACCCAAGTGCACATGGCATCAGCTGGAATGGCAGGTAATGATGACTGTCTCCCCTACAATCCCTGTTGTAGGTCTGGCTCCACGTTACTTTACCTGGACGAAACAGCTCACAGAGCACACTCATTTATTACATCAAACAAATTCAGTTTATGTATTTATTTATTTATTTATTTGTCTGAACATTAAGATTGCTGAAAACTAAATATCTGATTGGATTCCAAAAAAGAAAAAAAACAACAACAATTATTGTGTGGTAACTAAGTTGAAGAAAGCACAATTTAAGGCCATCAGGATCAGTTTGATCTAGTTTCATTTTTGCAAATGCGATGGTGTAGTGGTATAATGTTTACAGCATAATCTGACTCTTTATGATGTAATCGTGCTAATGTGGATTTGAAAGATACATTACTACTGCCCTCTGTAACTTTGTTGCCTGCAGCAACAACCTTAGAAATAGTCTTTACCCAGAGCTGCAATGCAAACGGGACATTTCCGTCTTAACCTTTGTGTTACTAACACTGAACACCTTGATGTATTTGGTCAGGGCAGTATTTGCCTCTGGTCCTAAAAGTTTAGGTTGTGCTTTCAGTTGCTCTGAGCCCCTTGTCTCTATGTTCTCTTTATTTTTGTCCTTGCCCCCTTCATCTGTTTTATTTGTTCTTTTATTCCATTTTGAGACCTCTTTAAAGGCCTCTGTTAATGGTTTAACATCCCCGTTGTTACTTAAACAGTGTGGTGTGGGCCCCTTCTTTGCTCTGTGTGCACAGAGGAGAGAGCACGGCCCCCAATGGTCAACAGGGGCCCCTGGCACTCGGGCGGACACGTCAGGTAGCACCCCATTTCTTTCCACTGGTATGAGCAAAGTCATGGTGATTTCTTTTATAGGAAGATTCGTAATCGTTTTTATTTTTAACTAGTACAATGCTTATAGCAGTGTGTCTGCTGCTTGTTCTAGTTCTAGGCTCTTTGTAGTTTTTGTTAGCACCTTTTATGCACACCTTTTCCTCTTAGGCTCTCCACTCAAGTAACATGCAAAAGAAATGCTAACCTTGTCCTACCTGGAAACAGAGTATAGCATAACAAGGCAATGAGTGTTAATGAGAATGACCGGTTTAAATGATTGATCAATATTTTAACATCTGCTTGATCTTTCTAAACAGTCATCTGGGTCTGCATTGTTAAAATGACTTTTATTATACGCAGCATCGCTTCCCTCTATTACAAATGGCTCTTTTAACACTGAGAGTAAAGCTCTCTTTGTCCAGTGACATCCGTTCTAAGTATCCATTACTTGTGAATCTTGTGTTAGAGGTTTAGCATAACATGACTCTTGCAGCATAATGCAATGTTGCGCACCAATCCTTTAAAAAATATTCCAAAAAGGATTTAATCTCATGCTTTTTGTCTACAGAACAAAACAACGAGGTTAGCATTTCTGTATTTGTTTTGCAATTTACCATCTTTAGTAAACACTAATTATAAGTGTAAGAAGAGTTGTTGAAATAATCATCTTTTACTGTAGGTTAACTGCAGTTAATGGTCGCAATTGAAATGCTATGATAAAATATTGTTTTAGTAATAACATAGTCATATATAATTTTGGATGAAGGTTTAGTTTTTCTTTGCAGAGGGGTGGGTGGGGTTTGGGACGGGTTAGATGACTGCTGTTGTGTGTGACTGTGGTACAGAAAAGCCTGTGTCTATTTTAGGGCATTATTATAAAGCTTTCACCCCTGCGTGATTGGGTGGGAGACCCCCGCCATCTGAGCCCCCCAAATCTGCAGGCTTCTAGCTGCAGCGGGGAGGAGCTGGAGGAGCTTTGCCCCTCCCTCGTGAGTACACGCCATAGATGCTACTTTCCCTTTTCTACCTTCTCTCTCTCTCTTCTCCAGACCTGTGCAGTCCTCCTCTCATGCCGCTGTCCTCATGTAGGATTGTGTTGTCTACATAGATTGATGCCGTGGCCTTAGCTGTTTCTTGGAGATTCTTGTTTTATGTAGTGTCATTTACATTTGCATTTCAACACATCTATACAGTAGCATTTTACTCAATATTCAAATTCCAAACAGACTTGCAATTCTGATTTAATTCACTTAAGAGATTACACAAACAACATATTGCCAATATGCACATAAGTACACATAATTGATTGAACACAGTGACTACAATACTAAATGATAGAACACACTTTTTACTGCTATACACAGGTGACTGCAATACTATCATCTCTTGCACTTTGTGTAAAATTCCCATTTTTGCAATGTTTCATAATTAAACATTGTTCTCTAGGCACCATTGTGTTCTTGTTTCTGCAGTTGACATGCTGAAATAGACATCTAACCCACAAATTAAATGTACTCGTTTATGATTGATGCACATTTTCAAAGACAAAGATGTA
This sequence comes from Gobius niger, assembly GCF_951799975.1. Lineage (NCBI taxonomy): Eukaryota > Metazoa > Chordata > Actinopteri > Gobiiformes > Gobiidae > Gobius > Gobius niger. Next base: position 18,339,824 of record NC_136864.1, read on the forward strand.
AAGTATCACAAAATAATCTTGTTTAGTTCATAAGATATAACATTTCAATGTTTTAATGTGATATTCAATATTGCCACTTGTTGGAAGGAGGAATGGCACAATGGTTTAAAAATGTGTTGTTAAACACACAGTACAGTTCTTGCCAATCATTGTCCCTCTTCACTATAGAGTTCATAAATGTATACTTCAATACTACAATTCTAAGCAAAGCATTCGTGTTTATCTCAAATGTAAATAAAATAAAATGCAGCTTATAAAGTACAGTACTTTTTACTTTATACTACATGTCATTCTAAACTCCGCTTAATATTATGTCCTTGAAAAATGTTCAATAGACATGCATCTGTGCAATCATTTGAACAGATAATGGATTACGTCTTTGTGATTGACGCACATTTTCAAAGACTCATCTAAAGTATCAAAGAGATTCTCACTGTTGTTGTTTAGGTCATGAAATATAATAGTTCAATGTTTTAATGCAATATTAATATAATTTTGTGTTTACATGTTGTGACTTTGAAACTCTTCTTAATTTTCAGGGTTCATAGCCATTACCGCCACCAACCCAATCTGGCTCATCAAGACCCGGATGCAGCTGGATGCAAGGTAAACTTTGAAATTTACTTCAAAAGAATGCATTTGGTTCATCATTAAAAGAGATGATGTTTAGTTTTAATTCTCGTCTCCTTTTCTCGTCCTCTTTTGTATTTATTTATTTATTTGATAGGGACAAGTGTGAACAGTCAACATGTACCAAACCACAACATTTATAGCCAAGGCTGATTTGCAATGTCCGTCCCTAGTCATGTTTCATCACTGTGGATAAGTGACGTGGTAGTTTTACTTTGACTGTTTTAACTGTTGGTCATTGTCCACAGAAACCGAGGTGAGCGGCGCATGAACGCCTGGGACTGTGTGCGGCGCGTGTATCAGATGGATGGACTTAAAGGTTTTTACAAAGGCATGTCAGCCTCGTACGCTGGCATTTCGGAGACTGTGATCCACTTTGTCATTTATGAGAGCATCAAGCGTAAACTGCTGGAGTCCAAAGCTCATGCCAGCATGGACGAAGAGGACGAGGCTGTGAAAGACGCTTCAGACTTTGTGGGAATGATGCTTGCAGCTGCTACCTCCAAAACCTGCGCCACAACCATTGCTTATCCACATGGTGAGACCCCCCCCCCCCCCCCCCCAAAAAAAAAAAAATGACATAATTTAAAGCCATACTGCACAACATTCCACAAAATAAATAGAATCAACTGGAGCCATTCATTTTATTGCAGAGAAAAACACGGTTCTCGATATTACAGTATATCGAATGCCCTCTTCAATTAAATATGCAAATATATTGAATATGAATCAATGAAAGATTGTAGATGTGCTGCGGCCCACTATAAGTCTTTTCCGACGTTTCATTTGCGCATTCTCACGGAGAAGCGTGACACGCAGCCACCTCTGAGATCGCTGAGTGTGTTAGCTGTTGTTGTTTGTAGCAGACGGGACACACGGCCAGGGTGCGCAACAACGAGACAAGAGTTTAAGGCAACGTGGCCAGGGCATCGCCTCTGATAAATATAAGAAAATCACACCTGTTGGATTTGTGGCCAAAGCGTTGCAGCCATGTTCTGTGATTGCGAATGATGACTTTTGTTACCTGATGAAAACGGTAGATCACCTTAAAAATGTTGTTTGGAGCACTTTATCTGGTAAACTCGGGAAGGATTAAGCTGTATCAAATGTCAAGGTAACATCAGTTGTATGTGAGATGCTGTTATTAGTAGTTGGGGAAAGCATGCACAAGCTGAGTATTGAATATTGAATATGGGGTAGGTACGCATAACTTTCCTTGTTTCAACCTACTCCTTTTGAGCTTCCATTACTGTGTAGTGATATGAATCCCATTAGAAAATAACAATGTAAGCAGCTCAAATAAACTAAACTAAACTCTATTAGACAGTATTTTCAAAAATCTAAAGAAAATACTGAAAATACTTGAATATTTTTCACTAGATCAGATATTGATACAATACAGACGATGGTGTAATTCTGCTTGGATGAACTTTTGCTTGTTAGCAAAACGATATTTGAAAGAAGAAAAAAATGTTCAGCACATTAAATGTATTGAATCAATTCGAAATCAAGACCTTCATATCGAAATACGCTTAGAATTGTGACAAAAGTGAATCGAGTGAAGCGAATCTTGTAAGGTTAGGTTGCTCTTGTGACATTGCAACAAATAATATGTAATGTTCTGTAGTGTGGCTTTAACATTTAAAATCCAAAGATTTAATGTATTAAATGAAAAATATAAATGCAAGAGTAACATGTATTTTTTTTGCAGAGGTGATACGCACACGACTACGAGAGGAGGGCAGCAAGTATCGCTCTTTCTTTCAGACTTTATTGACTGTTCCAAAGGAGGAAGGATATCGAGCACTGTATCGTGGCCTGGTAACTCACCTGGTCCGACAGATCCCCAACACAGCCATTATGATGTGCACCTATGAATTCGTGGTCTACCTGCTCAAGCGCTAGGCAACCTTCCTGTGAAGAGATCCCAATAAGTGTTGGAAAAGATGCCTGTCTGAAGACCAAAGTACTTGACCTTACCAGAGACAACTATTTTTGTTGCTGTGAAACCAGTAAATATAGGTTCTATAGTTCATCAACATTAACATTCAGTATCATTTATGAGAATACTAGAGCAGAAGGGTCAGACTGTGCTCCTGATTACAGAATGTTTTAGGGTTAGGGTTGGTTCTGATGCATGAGAGGATGGTGAGATAAACTACAAGGTAACGCTATAGGAAAAGCACACATCAGTGGCCTTAATGCAATTTAAAGCTTACAATGCAGCCTTTTCCGCTGGTACACTTGATATTGTGAAAGAGAGTTGGGAGATGTCTGGAAAACCTTTTTTGTTTGTTTATCTGGAAAACCCACCCAGTCTTACTTCATTGTCCAACATTATTCTCACTGAAGGTCACACAGCCATGAAATTTACTTTGAACGCTAAGCTACTATAATCCTTTTAAATAACGTTGTGAATTACGATGCTTTTTAAAGTTGGCTTGCGATGCAAAGGTAATTGATATAATAGATCTTAATCCAATATTTATTTTAACCCTGTATGGTCTGTTACTAATACATTCGCCATTTTGGGCTTTAACCTTAAAATTGGTTAAATTAATTGGCAAAGGAAAACGTTAACGTTTTCCTTGAATTCTATGAGAAGGAGAGGAGCAGTTTCAAAATTGGTGTGGTAACTAAGGAAGTACTTCCAAAACAAAAAAATGTTAGAAGTCACAATTTTAAAGATGGTGTCTTAATATGTGTGCAATAAATTATCTTATGTAATACCCCTGGTGAAAATGGTTTTGATCAACACTGTGGTTGAGAGCTACTGTTTAAAAATGGCAGCTTTCTTTCACACTTTGGCATTTCTACTTTTCTTGTGGCTTCCAGTTGACCTGAAACATGCACTTTTGTGGCCTTTTAGGGGCTTGTGCTTTGCTTTTTATTGTGTGAACATTTATGGAAAGTATTATTGTACATCAAATGTACTTTGTGCAACTGTTATAGAAGATATATTGTACAGCTTAATAGTTCTCTGTAGCAGTGAAGGATGTCTAATGTGTGTGAACTACAAAGCTGTGCATATCACATTTAACTAGGTACTCATCATGCAGGCCTAGTCGGAATTAGCAGATTTTTACCTTTGCTGTTAAATGTGTTTTTGTTACATTCTGGTTTTAACTGTATGCTGCCATGTGAAAAAACAGGATAACAATTATTACTTTGTTTTAAGATTGGTGATGTTTCTGTTTGTTTTTGCTGACATTTTCAACATGACATTTTAGACTTTCTGTTTACATTTGTCCCAAAATATATTTCAGACAGTTTTAATATTCTCATCAGTGCCGTATTTCGTTGTAAACATCTTTCATACATACGATTGTTCCCACATGAAGACCAAATTAAATATTTGTGTAAAGAATATTTTTGAATTTCAATATTGTCAACAAATACTGCAAAAAGTAGTATTGCACCAGGCGACCCATGTGTAAATTAATCTTCAATACTCTTTACTATTACTTGCAGATCAAATATATATCAAATACCAAATTCAGTGCCCGTTGAAACATCAAGGCGCTGAATTTGGTGGGTGCAACAAATAACACCCACCAAATGTTTTTCATTAATTCTAAAATATTCAAACATTTCAGAACTACATTTTTCCTTTTTTGTCTGTGTACATTTCTAAATGGGCAGTATGTTTTGAATACAGCATTCTGAATGTTTGCCCATACTTTGTTTTTAAAAAATAAAAATGCAGTTAAAATTATCTTTGTGTACAACTGGTAGGTCAGAGCAAGAACTTTTATTTGAAGCACTCTGTTGGCTATAGGCACATGTTTTTAGCCACTTCTGCAGTGTTCATTTTGACAGCACCTTATTTAGATGCAGCCATTTGCTGTACATGTTTTATAGTTTTCTTTCTTTCTTTTATTTTGAACATGTGAGCAACACAACACACCTTTACAAATTTTAAACGTAAAGGCTGTTACTAATCAAAAAGACAAAAGCAAACTTGTCAGTTCCCTTGAAAAGCCAAATACAAATGCACATGTCCAAAAAGGAGGGAGGAGATGTTTAACTTATTTAACCCACCCCCATTACAAAAACAGATCGATAACATTCCTATATAGTTTCTCAAAACTCAAAAGGAAAAAACTAAATAGCAAAAATAACAAGGTAAACTATTTTCTGAAAAATGAAAAAGAAGGCACATACATGAGACGAATCACTTGTAAATCTGTAAGTTTTGTCTCATATTTCAAAATAACGTTTTCTTTATATTTCTTCTTGAACAGATTCATACTTGAGCACAGTTTTAGATCTGAGCTTAAAACATTCCATAATTTGGCACCAGTAATGGAAACACTAAAACTTTTCATAGTTGATTTGAACGTTTGTATTGTAAATGTATGGTCATCAGCACTCCTGAGGCTGTACACATTTTGTTGTGTGAGAAAATGTTTGTGTATATTGTTTGGTGACGTATTCTGCTGTACTCTGAACATTATTTGGGCTGTTTGATAATCTACAAGGTCTGTAAATTGAATGACTTTTGATTCCAAGAACAATATGTTGGCATGATCAAGATAACCGGATTTGTTGATAATTCTCATGGGTCTTTTTTTGAATACGAGTTAATGAAATCAGTGAACTTTCGTAATTATTTCCCCAAATGTGTTTAAGTCGGAAGAAAACATTTACAAAGTACTAGAATTGTTCCTTGAACTTTAGATTTTAATCAATCAAACTAGAGGCTTTAATGTTTCTAGTTGTTGTTAAATTGTACATTTTATTCACACTGATTATTTACTTTTAGACCAATTTTACTTTGAATGAAACTAACATGAGACATTTTAGACGACGAAATTAAAACCCCTTTTCTCTCGCCAGATGGCGCCAAATGTCTATAAATGAAGAATGCGTTCAAGCCCCATCAGTTACCTGGGTGTCAAATGATTGATTTCTATATTGTCCTCTAATGCGTGTGATCAATAACCGAACTAATCAATGGACGTGGACAAATAGAAATCGGAATAGCCCAATCCATCCTTAGTTTGGATATTGATTCCTGTGAACAAACGTTTGAATTTGTGGTGGCTAAACAGACTCAGTATAAGTCAGTTTTAGGCCCTGGTGGAATAAAATTAGTTTTATCTTTCAGTAGCCTATATCATATTGTAAGAGTGGTCATTTGTCCAGAAAAGACCTGTGCTTTGCCTTTTATAAAGCTTTTTATCGATTGTGAACCAGCAGCTTATGTTGTTTAGCCAAGTGGGATGTTTGAAAGGCGAAACAAACAAGCTTTGCCTCCCTTTTTCATTGTTTGTAGCCATGTAAACATTGACATAATAATCTGCCATAGAGCCTTGGGAAGGTTTATCCCGAGGTAGGGGTCCAAACCTGTGGGCGCGGACCAGAACTGGGCCGTGGGCTGTCCATTATAGGGCCACAGTGGCGCGCATCACCTGACATAAAATGTGGATTTCCTTTTGCTACAGAATCAAAAATCTCATTCATAGCAACTATCCAATACAATATCACGCAGAAGTACAAACAACATTTTATTCATTGAATGCAACTATGGGGTTCTTATTTCACCTTGGCCAGGATAGGGCTGCGTAGTAACAAATGAGGACCCGTATTAAAGATAAAGGTAAAATAGAGCATGTGGGTTGCTGCCTTGTGTCCCGCCTAACAACAAGGTGTTCGATTCCTGGTCCAGCTTGGCTAGACTAGGGTAAAACCATGGGAACTCCCAACTAAGATCTTTCATCAAGATCTAGAGATGGGTCCCCCTGAGCCGCGCTGCTATCATCCACTGCAAATGCTAAAAAGTTAAAGGGGCTAGATGCAAGTTGGCCATTTTATGCTCACTACTGCCACCTCAGGTCATACATGTAACTGCTGGCACTTAGGACCGAAGTAACAACTTTCTGAGTGACAGTATAGGATTTTCGAGGCAGTTATGGTGAATAGGGCTGGGCTCATTCTACACCTTAGGACATTGCTGGAACATGCAGGGGGAGGAAAATACATAAGTTAAGCATTTTTAAACTCCGTAGAGTCCGTTTAAAGAAGACCCCAAATTGTATAAGCACACGCAAAAGTTACTTTAAAAAATGAATATATTCTATATTAGTGATTACAGCTTTAAAATGTGATATGTTGGTCTTACATGTCACTGTTTCAAAAATGAAGGTGAGTTACACTACTTCGAGTTACTTTTGAGTTACTTTTGACAAAATATAAACTGAAAATAGTAATAATGCCACAGAGCAAAAGTGCAGTCAGCAGATTTCCTTTTCCTTCGCTTTCCCCATTCTTTTGTGTCTTGTTTTGAAGACATTACATGCAACTGCAGAGTCCAACTTGATTTACCATGCTGCATTTTATTAGGGGGAGTTTGGCATTTTATGATTTGAATACACTTGTAGCTCGAGTTACTTGAATTGCAATGACTAATATGTTCCACTAAGTAATAGGCCTATGTTTTATTCCTCAGTTACTGAAAAAGTAATATTTTTTTGTTACTCGTTACTTTTGTAATACGTTACCCCCAAAACTGCGCAAGAGGATCAGTTGAATCTTTACTTAAACATCTAATAGGCAATGAGGCGAAATAAAAGTTCTGCCTAAATGATATGAGACGTGAGCGCCCCTCCCTGTCCAATCCGGCCTGGACACGGCCTGACGTCACAGCGGAGGAGCCAGTCAGTGCGCGGAGTGTGGAGTAAACGAGTCTCTGCATCGGTCCTCAGCTGCTGCTGCTGCCACCGCCGACCGAGCCTCTGTTCCCCGCAACAAAGAGCCGCCTGTCACACTTGTTTCAGAGCTGGGATTATGTCGTTGTGATCGGCGGACTGGTTGACTGACCGATGCCGATGTCCGCGTGCTCGTAGACCGCCGGATAAAAGTGCACTTCTTCGGGGACGAGTTGAGTTTCTACGGTAAGTGTTTCCCTGTTTACACCGGATACAGCGCGGCTCGTGGTGGAGCACAGGGTTATGTAGTCCTGACCGAGGCGTGTTTTTCTTTTGTTTTTCTTTTTTCAGTTAAACAGTGTTTTCGCCTGCCGATCTAATCTAGTCTGATAACTTTCTTTGAGTGGCTCCATGAATCGGCTGACAAAGTTAAGGCAGCGCAAACCAATGTAACGCAATGTGTGCCAAGTTCTGCCATAACAGCCATAAATAGGCTGGAATAGGTCCTTGATTTTCATTTTACACCAGATTACATGACGATGACAGTACTGACATTGAACCACATCTAGTTAAATATCTTTAGGCCTACTCTGCCCTTTTGCATATTAAACGACATATTAAAATAAGGTTGGATTATCAAGGTTTCTTTTTTGGTGGGACAGTGGGTGGGATAAGCAGAGCATAAGGAGAATGAGGGACTGGAGACTGATGCATGGTCATGTTGAATTGACATGGATATTGTAAAAGGACTTAGTCAAATAGTAGATATTCCTGTTTTGAATTGAATTTGCTTTGGTTGGGTGTTTAGTTGGTGAGCCGTCAAAGTCAACAGACACTCCAGAGTTGACTCAGTGTTGTTACACGCTCATTAATCAACGCAGCGATGGTGATTTAAATTTGTCCATGCTATTTACTGATCCAATTGCTCAGCAGTGCACTCCATTCCTCAAATCACTCTCTCTCGCACCCACTTGTGTCATCCCGGCCATTTGGTGATTTTCAGTGTGAGGCGTCGTCATTATTTTTAATTGGGTTTTATTTCCTCGGTTTGCCCCCTCTGTGCATGTGTTGCATTGCCACAGGAAGTGGGCTCCAGCAGGAAGCAGCCTCAACACATTCTGAACCCTCAAATTAGACCAATTCGAGGCACACATCAGAAAAACAGAGGAGGTCCATTGAGTGAGAGCTGCTGGCGAGGAAAGCCAATGACAGTTTTCAAATAAATCTGCCTGAATCCCCGGCTGCGTTGCCTCAAAGTAACAGAAAAATGCTGTGACAATTTTTATTCTGTAATAAACTTTGAGATTTGATGCTTTCAAACACAGCTAAACATCTGCTTCACTTTGTTTCAAACTCGGAGAAATACACTTCCAAGTGTTTGTTGAAACTTATTTGAACACTTTTTTAAAATAGTGGTTGGTGTGGTTTACTGAGTGGAATCTCAAATGAAATATTTGACCAGTGTCTTTCCTCAGACATTTGTAAAACTGGTAAACTTTTGGCAAGTCAGGTATGTGTTATACCTTTTAGGGATGAGTGATAGTGATTAAATAAACCCCTCCTGAGTTCTGTACCATTTACACTAGGGTTGGGCCATATCGTATCGCATATCGTTATCGCAATTTTTTTTTTTTATATAATTGTGGACACGATATCATTTATGTTACGGTCAGCTCCATCAGAGCAGCATAAACACTGACACGGGGACGAGTAAAATGAAAAGAGGGATGTAAACTGCCTGTGTAGATCATATTTGCGAGGAAATTAGTTTGTCATAAAAAACCCCCGAAGAAAATATCGCTGAATTAATCTTCCCAATAGGCGTAAGGCTGGGATTTTGAAGTACTTTGTCCATTGTCAATTATATCGTCAAATATATCGTTATCATGATATTTCTTTTTCATATCGTGATACAGATTTTAGGCCATATCGCCCTGCCCTAATTTACACACACAAATATTCAATTGTTTTCCTCCAAACTCCAAACCTGGTTGATGTTACTGCTATAGAATTGGCTGTAGACCTGACCATTAAAAACCTGACCATTACTTTTGCTATTGACCAAAGCTGAGTTTGCGATTTTGATTCATTTTGATGATTTGCCCAGCTCCATTTGTTATATTAAGAGCCTATAACTGTCACCAGCATCACTTGTCCTCGTCTGAATCAGAGGCAGCAACATGAACAGTCGTGCATGGAGACAACTCACCAATGAAGCGTTCCTCCTGCCCTTGACAAGTGCTCAGTGTCCCAGTACTCAACCGAGCACACACCTGTCCCGCTGAGGACGTGACAGACAACTGGGGCGACTGTCACGCCATCACGGAGGTAATAGTTCTTTAAAATGGGAACATTCACTGCCTGAGCCTGTCAGTGGGACGTTTTCACAATTTTCCCGAGTTTGATGTCATAATCTCAGATGACACAGTGACCTCAAATATGTGCAATTCACACTTTTGATGGAAATTTCTAAACAATTTGCTGATCCAATGATTTAAACTTCTGTTTCTTACATGCTTATTTTAGTTTAGTGGTCCATATCTGTTCTCTCAAATGCTAATAGGCATATATAAAAAGCTGTGTCCTGATTTTCAACAAATATCACAAATCTAATTGCAAACATACTCGCCGAAAATTGCCATTAGAGATTTTTAACTAAATCGTGCAGCTCTGATCCCGGCGGTAAAGTCGACAAATGTTGAATGTCATCAATTAGGAATAAGGGGATTAAAACATTTCCATGTAAGCCTCTGTAAGCCCTACACAACTACAGTCACACCTGTGCGATTATAGAAGCAAATGTATAAACACATTTTAGTTTAGTTTATTTATACTCTCAATCATGTTAAAACCTTGTGCCACCTTTAGTTTAAGGTGGATATATGACCAGCGATTAACTATTAAACTAAACTACTACTAAAGGCAAATTCTCTTTTGAAACTAGATTTTCTTATTTAATATTGGGGTCATGTGACTGTAACCTATAGATTGGCTGCACATGTTTTTTTCTCACCGATGTTTTCCGCGTGCTCATCAGTTCAGGTCGAAAGAGCCTTGTTGATTCTGCTTGTCATGATTTGTGCTACATGTCACTTTTGGAATTGATTTGCAGTAGCGGTGGTGGTGGGGGGGTTTGTCATCGGTGTTTGGGGCATGTCCGGTTGAGCTCCGTCCCAGGCAGGCATGATCCATGGGAGGGGACGTACAGTACACTGGAGAATCTCAGTGCAAAGGCATAAGGACTTTGTTTTTTAGACTGCTGCTCCACTAACTCTTGTGGTTGTTTTGTCGGTGAGTACGCAGTCATCCGTCTGACACGTTCCCAGAGAAACTTTGCACATTTTTTTTACCCCTGTGTGCAGTAATTTGAAGCAGAGACTTGCTACATAACTTGCATATAAATGGAGATTGAGTAGTGTTTGTTCACTTCTCATTTTTAGCGTTTTCTGTTCGTTTAAAGTCCACAATTTACATGCTGAAACTTTCTCACATGCTTTTGTCTCACTGTATAGTAATGCATATTGCACATCAGTAGCCAATTGTTTCATACAGTAAAATGATTTTAAAATCATGACGTAGTTTGGACTCATTTGACCTTCCATCTTATAAAACATCAGTGAATAGTTTGCGTTCTGTTGAGTTTATGCAGACTGTTTTAACAGCATCAGAGTCTTACAAATGTAATATGAATATGGCCAATATCCGTAATTTTGATGGTTAAAGGCAACAACGTCCTTAGAGTCACATTAGCCTAAACAATATTTAAAAATGATACAAAACAGCAGTGCACCACTTGTAATTTAACACACTAAAGCAGCATGAGTAATGTGTCGCAGGGCCATATATAGAGGTTTGTGGCCTTTATAAATGACTGCTCATGAATTGTTTTGATAGTTTTATTTGGATAGACTTCGGTTGAAGGTCCTGAAGCTACATAAAAAAAAAAAATAAAAAAAAAAATCACTCCTTTTTTGAGTAAAAATGTTAAAATTAACATTCCACAAAGTGACAACTTGAAGTATGACTGCACCATGCGATTTCTTTGAGGTACATGAGACATTCATCTTGAGCGCTGAATCTAGTATTACACCAATTGCTAAGTAATGTGTTCTCATGTTAACCAGAAAGGAGAATTATGTTGTGTAAGCTCATGTATCATATTGTAACAGGAATCCTGGCTGCCTGCGCCCACAGTTTACTTAGAAAGCTAAAAATAGACTAGACACACAGTAAGGCTCCTGCCCACACATCATCTTCACTAATATTAGAGTTTTACACTGGATTTGTGAATGCATATATTTTAAAATAATATACCGGACTGGCTAAGCTAAGTTGGTTTTGTTTTGAGAATTGGCCTGTGTAAATAGTTGTTGTTTTTGACCTGCCTGAGTGTGTTTGTGCATCTCTGCAAACAACAAGTAAAGAGCTTTTAGTGAAAGTACCTGCTTCACATGAAGTGCCCCTCAGTTCTGTTCCTGGTAGCCTGCCCAGCTCCCCTTTGGCAAACTCCCCAAAGCCAAAACTGACAAAATGTGTGCTCCTGTAAGTATTATTGATTTCTATTCATTGCGCTCCTCAGTCGAGGCGTCTCGTTTTTTGAATGGAACGTTTTCCATTCTTCAGTATAAAAAGGCAGATACTTGGATGTTGTAGTTTTGGGCTGAATTAGGACTAAACTGGAAATAAACAGGTCTAAATTTTAACTAAACATAATTCTTGACTCTAAAATGTTGCACAACCAATTCACATGAAAAATCAATCATACTAGTCTATTTTTCACGTCTTTGTGTCTGTCTGTGTTGTATGTTGGGTCCATAAGGCTATTAGTGAGTGTTTTAGGCTAGTGAATATTTAGACTGTGAAGGGTAAGAGTCAGGGGGAGGCCCGTGTGTAGCCGCTCTGCTCTAATTATGGCGACATACTAGGCTCATGACTGGGGCATGATGGGAAATGATCAAATGCTCAAAGATGGAAGGGCTAATGTAGGGCCTAGAGAGTCACCGACCAATCAGGACACCGACACATAAGATCACAGCTGGCGAGGGCTCTAGAGCAGCTGCTTCTTTTGTTTAACCATGACATAATGATGGTAATGAGTTTGATAAATTAGTGAGGCCCCGTTTTCGGGGGAAAATCTTGTTTAGGCAGCAATGACACGATGATTAATAAGTGAAATCTGTCAACTCATTTCCATTATTGAAACGGATTATTGTCCTGTATTACACACTTTCAGCCACTTGGCAATTTATGTTTCAGGCCCAGAACTGACCTACTACTAGAATCTGAATCACTACATGTAACATACAATTTTAGAACCTTTTAATGAAGGCTGTAGCTTATCAATGACCACCATGATATTTGCATTGAGAAAGTTATTGAGAAACACAGAGTGAGGTAGAAAGATTGGTCGTCATGATTTAGAGGCGGAGACTGTATCTTCATAGGTGATGTTTCTGCCAAAGCGTGAAGCGTGGGTGTAAAAAACAAAAAAACAGAAAATGATTTGAACGTGGTGCAGGGCTGATACAGTAAATGAACTCCCGGTGATGGAGAGATAAAAACAGTCCCTGAGGCCGGAGCTCACATTTGCATGAATTACAGCAGATGTTTAAGGCAAAGCACGCTTCACATACGGGGCAAGAGAGGCGGTTGATTCAGGCAAAACGTCCGGACGACTTGCTTTTCAATGTTTTAAATTATCACTCCTCACATCTGCATAATTATTTTACAAGGAATTCATAGAGTAAATAGACTGCCTGACCAAAAAAAGTTGCTATTCTCAAAGTTAAAGGCGATCCAACCAAATTATAGAGCGGGGGACTTTTTTTGTTTAAAAGTCGGGCTCTGTATTATGAAATTTCTGTCAGAAAAATTTCCAATTAATCCATTTGAGGAACATTTTATAAAGCATGAAAACAAACCACTTCCCTTTGTAACCGTTTGTGCGTTTTACTCAAGGACCAACAAAATGGTCCAGGTACAACAATTGATTCAAACACTGTGAATTCTTGACTCACCAGTCTGGTATTTTTGTTTAAAATGCTGTTTTTCCTGTGTCTGTGTTCTCTCATAAAACATCCTCAGACTGAAGTATTTAGCTCTGACCATGAACCCAGTGCCTGCCTAGTCATCAGTGCCCAGTTGGCAGCACCGTCAGTGCCACCCGCACTTGTCCAGACAGGATATCGTGCCTGTCCCACCACCGTCACATGTGTGTTTTATCATCACCACATCACAGGCCCGAGAGTGTAAACTCAACCACAAGCCGAGAGGTTTAAAAGTTAGTTACTCTATTTATGGATAGAAGGACCTATATTATGCTTTTACAAACCTTTTAAGCTGTACAGTAGTGTATTATATGATATTATATTACACAGTATATATAATACGTGAAAGTGTGCAAAGCAGTAATCAAGGCAAAAGGCAGCGATTCTGAAGAATTTATGTCAACTTTTTTCGTTTAAAGGGACAAGATCAGGGGTCTCCAACCTTTTTTACCTGGCGAACTACTTTTACACAACCAGAACGTCGGAGAGCTACTCGTGCTTCAAAAGCACTTGTCTAAAATGCGACTTAGGTGGACTACACCCTGGAGAATTAGTTGCCAAGATAGAATTGCAAAGTACTATTATTGTTTTGTTCTTTAAGTAAGACAGAAGGTTTAGTTTACCTGCTTTACTAGTTTCGATCACTTCCTGGGATCTTCCTCAGAATCGGTGGGGGAGGTGACGTGTCGTAGGCAGAACAAAAGAACAAAGCAATAATAGTCTTTACCTAAGAAGACAGTATGAACCTTTTACAAAGAAAATGACTCATGAAAATGAGTTTAGTGTTTACTTTACAATATCGACCCAACTGTTCACAGATTGTGTTCAGCATGGTCAGAACAAACAGAAAATGCATCTAAAAGTTGAGTTATCTTGCGTGTAGAGATGTAGAAAGTCTTTGGCGAGCTACCTAGAAAGGCCTGGCGAGCTACTGGTTGGAGAGCCCTGGACTAGATGGAAGAGCCACCATTACACACTAATGGAATTAGGAAGAAGAAGCTAACAGGCTAATGGGCAAAGCTAACTGCGGGCTAGCGCCACATTAACAGTACAGCCACGTTTGAGTGAAAAAAATGATCTCCATTGTGTAATTGGATGTACAATATCCCTCTCTCCCTTTGTCTTTCCCTGTCAGTGTAGTATTTGCTCTCAGACAATTAATGAGTAAAAAAACCTAACATGCTACGACACCTGCAGTGGCGCTTATGGCCTCTAGGGGCATGAGTTACTTAGTACTGCTTTGAAACTGGTCAAGCAGCAACGATTCCTGGAGGAGTGATCCCAAATTATGCTGTTTTAGTGGCGAGATGTCATAATTAAAACATTTCAGCACCTCTCACAGCCTGGCTCAACATCACATGTGCCTTTTGCAATTTCAGCTGAATTCAGACACCAATCTTCCATTTATAGCCAAAAGGTGATAACAGTTCGAGTAATCCAGATTACAGAAGCATCTATTCACAGGACAGTTTTTTTCTTAATGTTTGTTATAGGAATGTTGTATTTACTTTTTGTAGTAAACAAAAATACCCTCATACACCAATGTGAGCAAATGGGAAGACGAACCATAGCATTTGTATTTGAAGTATTATTGATTTAAACATGAGCTTTCTGTCATCATTTTCTTGACAGCGCTGGAGACGTGCCTTTGAAGTTGCGCTCTGCGAGTTTTAAGCTGTCTTCCTCCTAATGCTTTAAGCGTCTTGTTGGCTACAATACAAAATAAACAACCCATCTTTATTACCAGCTTAGCATTTTCACTGTAGTCGTCTCCAGATAAAATGTCCTGCTTTTGCCACATGTTGACATTTAAATACATCGCTCAACCTGCGGAGCTCAGGCCTGACTCGCAGTGCTGGGGATTGAAGGCTTTTGAAGACTCAGAAGGGAACAAGCGTGTCATCAAGGCAGCACTTCAGGCCTATAACACCGAGAGGCTGCGGCATCAGTTTATGTAGAGCCAACACTCGAGGAGGGAAACGGCACTGCACTTATGGGGGATTACAACATGAGGAGCTCTCGGTGTGAGTGGTGCTGAACACATGGAGAGGAGCAGTTGGTGGAATTGTGCAAACCATATTAATAAAAATAAAAAAGAACATTTGATTTCAGGTGGCTGGTGGCTAAATAAAAGCAACAGTGTCTCAGCGCTTGCATTATCAACCCGTGTGAAATAGGTCTGCATGATTGATTAAAAGTGATTCCATCGAACCAGAAATGTGCTCCAGCTGTTTATATTACTGTTTCCGCAGGCCCTGTGGTCTCAAACTAAACAGGTGCTGGACTTTCGACGGCGAAACCTCACTATTTGTGGCAGCGGCGGCTTGTGTGAAAAGAGGCAGATAAGAAAAGCTTTATTCTGCTCCAGGGCCTCCGCTTCCTCGGCTTGTTTATCGCCGCTTGTAATCGATCTAACCCATTGCCTTGAATTAGTGAAGGAAACAGGAGGTGCTGGTGAAACTGGAGAGTCTATACATGCAAGTTACAGTGTCTCCAGCTCCGGCATGTTAGCAGCAGGGGGTGTGTTCGATAGCTCTCACTGGACAAGCAGTATTTAGCCTAGGCTAGGAGAATTATTGCAATTGCCATTTATTGGTGAAATAGTCATTTTCCAAGTTTCAGAAAAGATGCTTACACGCCCGGCGAATGCTCCACGATCTGCTCAAGTTTGGATCTAGTGAGCACAAGAAGAAAACAAACATGAATTAGAGAGGATTAGCGAGGCTGTGTGCTGCGCCACTGTCTAAGTTTAGCATCCATGATTATTCAAGTGTGGCCTGAAACTACATGATCGCAGTCGCACGAAAATGCAGGTTTAATTTGCTCATTCTTGTTTTAATATTTGTATTTTCATGACCGGAGGATATGGTTTGTGTATTAAAGGGAGAACTTTGGCCCATTTCAAGGCAAAGGCAACAATATAGATTTATAGGACAGACAATTAGCAGAGCTCGAGAGTGTTAGTGACACGGCAGTTGAACGAGTTGCTCCTTATTCTTCCTGTTTATCTTTTCACTGTTTTAGCCAATTTATATCTATAGACATCGCTTTGCACTTGGTGTTTCGGTTCCTACTTCCTACTCATAGACTCTAAAGACATCTGGTATAAAATCAGCATGCCATTGAATTATGATGAACAATAATCTGATTATTTTAGACACATCATTATATCATCAATCAATGACGGATAATATATTTTTGTGCTCATTATTTTTTCATTTATTTGCATATTTTGTCATTTTTCTTTCCAATACTTGAAATACGTTTTGTTTAATTGTATTTTATGATTATTGCAATGTGTGTGTTACTCAAGAGTACATTTCGAAGGAAACTTTGCTTTGATTTTAATGCTGTAAATGCTGCATAAAATGTCCTTCTCTATAATTGTTCAGCGTAATATTTTGCCAAGGCCCAATGAGGCATTACTGTCCATAACAAACCTGTTCAACTCCAAAGGACACATGGTTGCAAGTCACTGTCTCTGATCTAAATAAAGCTCCTGGTGAAGCCCAGGCACCCCTTCTTTGCGTTATATCAGTGTCTGTTCAGGGCGGGCTCCCCTGGGGAATGTTTAGCCACGTCGAGGAAAAAGCGCGATGCTCTGAAGATGAGCTGGAGATACGGGAGACACGATAAGACTCGCTCTGTTCCTATATTTGGCAGCACTTATACTCTCACACTTCCAGTAACGTCACCCCTCTCCGGTACTCGCCCGGTCGTCATGGCAACGTCAGATTGTGGCATATAGAGATGTTTTCTGCAGATAATGAGCTCCGACTCTTTTGTTTCAGTAATTCATTGGCTTGACCTATCACCTTTTGAAGCAAATAAATACTGTGGGCAACTTTCATCTCTGTAACAGGATCCCCCATATATCCATAAGGGGTATCACTCCTACTTTTTACTAATAAGTTTAACCCCCTGCCACCCGCCTTAACCAAGGGTATTTTCTCCAGTTCGACTTTAACCAAATCTAAACACTTCTGCACTGGCGCTTACTATTGGCCAGTGTAACGCCTCATTTGAGAGCTAAGACCTACAAAACTGATCTAAATGGATCTTTTATCCTTGCGTTGTTGCCGTGTTGTCGTCGTCACTTTTCTTTTTTTCCTTCCATCTAATTTTTGCTATGAACTTTCATACTTTTTAATGCTTTACAAAGAGTTGACGTGACGGAGTGGACTTGTGCATAACTGAGGCTTAAAAATGTCACATTTAAAAGAAAGAAGAGTCGTTGGTCGTGATCAAAATGTCTGTGGAGTTAAAGCAGTACTAAGTAACGTGTTTACCTTAGTAAATCCTTTTCGTAGTCCCTGTGGGGGTGATACAAGTGTTTATGGGATGATTGGAGGGTCTTTCATCTCCCCCTGGTGTCTCTGGCCAGAAAACCATGTTTGCAACTTGACTGCCACCGGACCGGAGCAAGCAATACACACTAATGGGATCACGAAGAAGAAGCTAACATGCTAACGGGCAAAGCTAACTGCGGGCTAACGTCACTTTAAACAGTATTTACAGCCAAGTTTGAGTGAAAAAAAATATTTCCATTGTATAATTGGATGTACAATATCCTTCTCTCCCTTCGCCTTTTCTGTCAGCGTAGTATTTACTCTCCAAGACAATTAATAAGTTAAAAAATCGTAACTTGCTACGACACCTGCAGTTGCGCTTATGGCCTCTAGGGGCAAGAGTCACTTAGTACTGCTTTAAACCAGACAGATTTTGACTTTGGTAAAAAATTACCTGCTTAGTAGCTACACAGGCGAAAATGAGAATGGCTCAACATAAACATATTTCATATATAAACATTTCTTCCT
This sequence comes from Gobius niger, assembly GCF_951799975.1. Classification (NCBI taxonomy): domain Eukaryota; kingdom Metazoa; phylum Chordata; class Actinopteri; order Gobiiformes; family Gobiidae; genus Gobius; species Gobius niger. Next base: position 18,357,968 of record NC_136864.1, read on the forward strand.
TTTAAAATATTTTTGTTACTTATGCTCCTTTCATGGCAACATTATTCAGTTTAAGTTATGGCAGCTGTTCTATTTGCAAACACTAAAGGAGTCTTGACTTGCACCACCCTGAGTCGCATCACTTGGATGTTTGACTTTATGTTGCTGCCTCGGGAGAGCAATACGTTAACTCCTACACAAATGTTTCACACTGTGATTCTACAAAGCCAAAAGTCTGATGCAAATGTATACGAAAATACAAACATATATTTACTGCTGCAGCTCTTGCAATGCTGGAGGCATTGTTTGTCTTCACTCTCACAAAGCAATTCACAAGTTGCAAAAACTTCTTCCGGAAAGTTCCACTAAGTCATGACGAAGAATGACTGAAAAATGGATGGAGGGAATGTTTCTAAGGTTGAACATTTGTATACAAAGTTACTTACCCCAAAGGAACTGAATACTTCTCTAATACACTTGTCATATTGTGGAAATGTTCATATTTCAGTTGTACATTGAAACAATTACCACTGAAAATGTTCACTGTGTAACATCTATTTCTGCAGCTTTTCTCTTCCAAGGGCACAGCAAAATAGTTTTGTATTATAAGCCAGAATTCCACTTACCTAACCCTGCTTGGGGCTGGTACAGTTCAGGTCTGTTTGCCGTTGTGGATGTATTCCATGCCTTTACATAATTATAAATGTTAAACAATTTCTCTCATTCGTTCTGTTTTGCAGTTAGATTTGCGTTTCATTTTTTAAAAGTTTCATCAAGTCCAGGAGCATTCACTTTTGAAAGAAGACTAAAATATGTGTGATATCTGTTATTCAGAACCATTCACACTGCTATTTAGATTAAATTGCCCCTAAAATGTCTTGCATTGGTGGAAACATTTTCCATCACTGAATCTAAAACTCATTCTGTATTCTGAACACTTGGAGAAATTCATGAATGGTGAGGCGCAGAGCTGAGAGGACAGACAGTGAGTGACACCTGCTGCTAATCCAAACTAAAGGAGCTTATATGAAGCTGCCTGATGCAGTCTGTGTGAGGAAATAGAGCTGTCATAATCTGTGGACTGAAAAAAAAACTGTTGAGGTAAGGGTCGTCCTGGGCTGTTTGTCCCTCTTGGGCACCGCTACCACACAACGGTTCAGATTTCCTTCAAAATATAGTTATATGTTTTTTAATGATTTGGATTGGGTCCTCAAACTTGCAACTTTGATCTTGTACCCCTATAATGAATGTCACATGAATGTAATCACCATCTATAGATTATATGGTAATATGGGTGGCTGACGATTAAGTAGCGGACCGCTGGTGTCCAGGAGATTTTGCCTTTAACGTAATGGTAATTGATGACAGCGTAGCAAACTAACTGAGGGCATTTTCATTCATTGTTGGCCAGTTCCTGCTCTAACAGGTTTTTATCACTGAGCATGTTATTGCACAACATAAGTGACCTTTAAGGCTCAAAGAAGTGCTTTTGAATGAATCTGTTTTCTAATCAATAAGATGATTAATGCTGCTCTTCACTTGGAAAGATGGCTTCTGTCTCTGACCTCGTTTACATAACTGCAGTAACATTGTCAAAGGATCTATCATCGATTCTGTTGCGTTAGACATGAGCTATCTGTGATTGCGTTTTAGCTAGATGTTCTTTCTGTTACAACCCGCTCTGCTGTGGTTGGGCTGTTAACCTTTGACTTTTGCACCTTTTAGTCCTTTGCATAAAAGAGGCTGCCATATTGCGCTGTTAGGCTTTTAATGTCCTGTAAGACTTGATCCACTGGTTTGAGTAGGATGGTCGCCACATTTTAAAAGTCCTCTGAAAGTCAATGTTTCAAAAACAAAGGAGATGCACGTCGATTTCAGGAAGTCTCCTTCTTTATTCCCACTATCTTTGGATAGCCGATGGAAGTGATGACAAACTGACCTTTGAGGCTCAGGTTGATGCTCTCTGTTCTGAAGCTCATCGGCACATGTTCTTCTTTCGGAAACTCTGGAATTTTAATGTGAAGACTTTTATGAGAATGTTTTATTCATGTTTTATTGAGTCTGGTTTGACCCTTTCTTTTTATATGTTGATTTGGTGTGCTATCCTTGAAAAACACAAAGCACTTGTGGAGAATTGTGTACACTTGTGGGAAAATTGCAGGATGTACAGTACATTTAATAACCTTCAGTACATGGCACACATCTTGAACCGGGCCAAGCAGATCTCCTCGGATTCTAGACATCCTTTTTGGGCGGAGTTCAAGTTGCTCCTGTTCGGCCGCAGATTCAGTGTCCCCAAGGGTAGGACAGATCGATTCATGAACTCCAGTGGCCATTGGTAGTTTAGATGACAATTTGTAATTCTATTGTCACTGTACTTTTCTTATTGTTATTGAGTGTTTTTGATGCATGTGTTTTACTGCTGCAAATCAAATGGTCCTTCGGAGATAATAAAGACTCTTTGAACCTTTGAACCTTTGAATGTTGTGCGGACAGTAGTTTTCACAAAAGCAAATGATTTGCACTATGAGTCCATACCTAATGCATTTCCAAAGCATATATGAATTACTGCAGGTGATAGTCCACGACAAGCATTCACTTTTTTATTATTTCAACATCCACGTATTTGCAATTTCCTCTTTACAAGTTGTCAAAAACTGCCTTACTTGACAATGTTTTTTCCATGTATTTGTAACATGCACAAATCTCATTATAATTCTTGTTCGATGTGTGCAATTTTGTAGAGAAGTTACCATATGCTCAGTTAGTAACATTCTTGCTTTATATTCCCTGCACATCTTGTTCTGCTCTTCTTCAATGAGGGATCTGGCATTTATAAGACATTAAAGTGACAAACGATGCAGCGTAATGTGATGAGAGTCTCAATCAGACGTTAACTTTCTGTGCGTCTCTCGCTCAGGACAGACGAGGGGGGACCTTCTGTCTGCGTGCCCGTTTGATTTAGGGTCTCTCCGGGACAGTGTGCAGGGGACGTGGCACGTGGCACTGAGAGGTCACAAGTGACAGACAGAAGCTCCCAGCAGCTGTGGAGAAGAGACAGGCGGAGAACAACCACGTCAGGAGAGGGACTCGGGGTGATGGATGGATGGGAGGAGATGTGATGGGTGTGACAAGGAACGAGGGGGAAGAGGGAAGATGAGCAATACGTGCAAAAGTCTATTTCTGTTGAACAGTCAAAACATTTAAAAATAGCTTTTCTCACAATAATAAAAAAAAAGGCAAGGCAAGGCAACTTTATTTATACCGCGCATTTCGTACACAAGGCAACTCAATGCGCCTTGCGAAAGATGCGAAAGATTGTTCACTTTGTGATATGTAAAATCCTCAGACCAGACATGGCTTTAGACCCACACAATAGTTGAGATAGTGACCAATGTCTTTAAAAGGGACATCAGTGCCGTGTGTTTCACCAGAAGCTAAAACAGAAAAGGATATAACAGCTCTACAAAGCTGTCATAGGTGAAGAACAGCTAACAACCTGAAGAGATTTAGAATAGGAATTGTAGTCTCATATACTCACTTCTTTTTTTAACCACAAACCACTTCCCCGACACAATATTACCATTCAAATACTAAGTGCACTTGTTTCATGATTCGGAAATGCAAAGTCTGTTTTAGCATCTACACAGGGAAACAAGAGATCCCTGTCTGCCTCCTGCTGCCTTCATTGATTGTGCAGCGGGCAGAGCTAATGCAGTCCTGCTGGACATGGAGATAGCAGACATCTGTTTCGACGTGTGTCAGAGCAAAATGAGTGGAGCTTTGTCTCACAGTGACTTCTCTTTGTGTCTGTAAATATTCTGAAACACCGGGCTGTGGCTCTTCACAAAGTTGAGCCAAGGGTCTGAAAAATGCATCTCTTAAACTAAAATGCTGTCACCCCGAATGAGATTAAGAGGTAATTTGGTAAATTTACTGAATTATAGAGGGTTGTGTGCAGAGCTAATGCCACTGATAGTGACTCACCACAACGAAGAAGGTCTGTCCCCAGGTTGGAAATTTGTTCAGGATCATCCTCTTTTTGAAGCCGCAAAGTTTATTCAAACACTCATTCAAGCAAGCAAGTGATTTGTACTTTCTGCTTTGAATATAAACCAGCATTACCTGCACTTTTACTATTCTAACCACCTCTGGTATGGATGTAGTATTTATCATATAGGATCATTAAATGCCCGGTATATGCATTGCTAACACTTGGGAAACCTGTAGACATGTATTAATGCCTGTGTATGTTATATGCAATTTAGATTCTTCAATTGACCTTTACCTCGCCACTCTAACTGAAGTCGTTGCGCACACGTATCCATCATGCTACGTGACTGGAGTGCTGAGCAAGCAAAAAGATCTTTATTTATGCTCTAACAGGTGAGGAGGTTCTCCCCAGTGTCCCATGACGGGGAGTATAGGAACATGTTGTAACAAACGCCGAATAAAAGATTTCCTTGGTCCTCACGATCCACAGAATGTAGGAAATAGACCATTGAGGCGAAGAACAGTCTGCTTTTTCATTACATTCTTGTCCAGTCGGGCCGGACTCCTGTCGCTCTTTTCACTGCCATCTGTACTCCGTAATTCAACCGTTAGCCCTCTTTTCATGCCCGGACACTCTCTTTTCACCGTTTTAGCCCCGGGATCGTTGCTTGATAAATTCTCTTCTGTCCATTCACCCTTGCACCCCGCTCCCTTGGGCCTTACGGACAGTTGGGTGGCTTTTGTGTGACACGGGTTGGCAGCAGGCACCTTGGCTTCCCTTTTGTCCGTAAAGCTGCCCCCAAGTCGTAACGCTGTGTCTGGGATGGGGACAGGGGCCCTATTGTCCTGCAGATTAACTCTCTCTCAGATGCGCACGTGTCTTAAGACCCCATGGGGCCCCTTAAGTGAGAATGTGCCCTGAGGCAGAAAATCAGGGGGCAATTTACGCGGGACTCCAGCAGAGAAGATTGGAGATGCCGTGCACGCTTCAATCCCAGTGGACAACCCCTTGTCACTCACTGTGCTCACGTGACAATAGAAAAGTGCCATAATTGAGGCCAAATTGAAAAGATATTTGTTATATTTACCTCCCTCTGCAATGAAGAGAACTAAGACATATGAAAGAAGCTCTAATATATATCATAAAAAAGTTAAGATTAGTAAGTGCCTGGTTAACTCCGCTAATGTACTTTCATATAGCGCTTGCAGACCTTAATCTTCTTGGAATAGCAATACTGCAATACTATTTCACACGGTACTACCTTTTACTCTAGCATGTGGACTGTTCCCGTTCATTTTGCATTTTGAGTAATTGCTGGTTGGACTTCTTATTTCTGTGATCACTGAACTGAAGCAAAACCTCCCTAAAACTCCAATTCCATAACATTAATATTCTAATCCAGTAAGAAAAGTGGGACAGATTAGCCAGAGCATTACGGCTGCACTCTATAATGTCAAATCATCGTTATTGGAATAGGTGATGCAATAGTGCATCCATTTCCATCCATCCATTTTCTTCCGCTTTATCCGGTGCCAGGTCGCGGAGACAGAAGTCTGAGCAGAGATGCCCAGACGTCCCGATCCATGCAGACCAGGCCAGCTCAGAGACATAGTCCCTCCAGTGTGTCCTGGGTCTTCCTCAAGGCCTCCTCCTACTAGGACATGCCTGGAACACCTCTCGAGGGAGCTGACCAGGAGGCATCTGAAACTGTCGCCCAAGCCCACTTAGCTGGCTCCTTTTTGATGTGAAGGAGCAGCGACTCTACTCTGAGCTCCTTCTGGGTAACTGAGCTCCTCACCCTATCTTGAAGGGTGCGCCCAGCCACCCTGTGAAGGAAACTTATTTCAGGCTCCTGTATCTGCAAGCTTGTCCTTTCGGTCATTACCCAGATATACATTTAGATCGATCAGAAAATTGAGAGCAGCAGAGATGTGATCCTGAGGCTCCCAAACCGGACACCTCCGGCCCCTGGCTGCGTCTAAAAATTCTGCCCATAAAGATAATGAACTGGTGACAAAGGGCAGCCCTGAGGGAGATCAACATGCACTGGGAACAGCCCTGACTTACTGCCGGCAATACGAACCAAGCTCCTGCTACAGTCATGCAGGGAACGGACAGCCCTTAGCGGAGAGCCCCGGAACACCCTCCACAGGGCACCACGAGGGACACGGCCGAGCGCTTTCTCAAGATCCACGAAGCACATATGGACTGGTTGGGCGAACTCCCACGAGCCCTTGAGCACTCGATGGAGGGTGTTCCTCCTGAATCCGAGGTTCGCAATAGTGCAAGAAGTCAAAATATATCACAAAATCACAGTCTCCCATCTGACTGAGAATTACACAGCCTAAAACAAAAAGTCTACTGAAAGTAAACTTAAAAATGTGTCATGATTTTCCTAAATTTGGTGCTATTTTAGCCTTGTGTTGGTCCGGATTTAGTATTTTTCGGTCTCGTTTGACATAGTCTCATGAAAAACAAATTTAATTAATAGAATGCACTTATTTTTCTCATTGTGCATAATGCATGTTGGTTTTGTATTTGATTTATTTTTGATTCCTGCCTGAATTTTGAATTCTGAAGAGTGCGATGAATCCAAAACAGTATTTGAAATAGCCATCTGAATTTAACGGCTCGCTTGTATTTCCTTTTCATTCAATCATTTATGTATTCATTTGAGCAGCATAGCAGTGCACAAACCTTTTTTACGAAGGCAAACCCCCCCCCAAAAAAAACACTGACACTTGTGCTCAAAAGGAGTAGGGAGAAGTTCAGACAAACCGTCGACCTCCAGTATTCCTTATGTCCAGGTTTGAGAGTTCGAAATCCCCCTTCTACCTGCGCGCATTATGTTAAGCCCTCAGTGACTGCTTGCATTCAAAACCACTGACCTACATTGACGCAGTCTAGAGTAACAGGCGCTGCTCTCATTTGGATGTATGCAGCCAGAGTGTGTGTAGGCCAAAGGTAAAGTCTGCGCCGCTGAACCATAGAGCGTCTGTGTTTGTGCACTTTTACACGTTTCCTTTTTTCCGACCCCCCCGGCCTGAATGATGCTGAGTGATTGCTCTTTTGGCTTGTATACACGGGATGTTGCTTCCTGCCGGTTATGGCTTTTTTTTGTGTGTAGTTCTTGTTTCAAAGTCCTCATGCTTTACATAGGTTCTCGATTAAATGCATCTTTTTTTCCTATGTGTCTGATAGCCTGGAGCAAACTGAACCATTTGACGTATAATCCTGGGACTGCGGATCGAGTTGCTGTTACACTGATTGCTTGTGCAGACGTTGTGCCATTATTGAAGGAATGGTAATGGCTGAGGCATTTTGTACATAGCTGTGGGAAACTGTAACACTTTTCCTGATAGCGGAAGTAAAGTAATTGATTTGAAGAGGGAAAACAAGTACAAGCATATTATTTGCTGGTTATTTCTTGGTCATCATTATGCAAGGATATTTACTCAGAGTTCAGGCCCATCTATCCCCCCCCCCACACAAAGTCAGTGTGGTCCCTGGTGGTCTTTAGGGCTGGGAAAAGTCTCCACAGGAAGTGACCTGCTCTCTCTTGTGGGGTCTGTCTACAGCACAGCTCTTCAAAGTGTGGACATTTCCAACTTGGGCAGTTCAAAAAAGGCTTTGTATGGCATTTTCAAGGAAACTAAAGGCAACATTATGTGCGTCTTTCTTTTTTATTCGTAGCATATCTTTTAATATCAATTAGCTCAAATCAACTAGCTGAATTAACTACATTTTATAAAAGATTGAAGATGACAGTCAGCTGAGTACAATAGAAAATGGGTCTCACAAACCGCTTTAAATAGCGTTTTCCACATAGACTGCTGTGCTGTTTACTGTGCCAGCGGGATTTGTGGCCCGTGCAGGTAATTAGTTACTGCTCTCTGTAGAGATTTGCACATGTGTTGCCCGTGCCTTTGTTGCGGCACGTGCAGAAGTGTGTGCATGGGAGGGATTGGCTTGAGTTCTCTCTAAGACGGTGGATATTCGTAGCATTAAGAGGAGGAGGAGGGAGTAGAGGCCGTATGCTGCTCTGGTTGCTGCTGCTAACTCAACTTGATGAGATCAGAGAGAGATCGCCTTTCAGTGGTTCACTTCTTTGCTCCTGTCCGCCTTTTTTTTTTTTTTCCTTCTTCTTCACCGAGAAGTGGAACTGAAACTGCACAGCTTTCAGTGTGTGCATGTCAGCGGAGAGTGTTGTGATGAGGCTGCCCTGGAGACGCAGGATAGAGTCGGGGCGTTAGAGGTTGAAGCCGCGGGACACTGCAGCCGGGACGGGGGAGGAGGTACAGGAAAGGAGGAGGGACAAGAGGGGAAAGGACACATCTCTGAGGAACTACTCACTCTTGTGTCTGACTGGCTCTGGATTAAGTTTTACTCTAGGGGCAACTTGGGAGGAGAGTGACACATTTCTTGGTTAAAGCTTCTGGATAAAGGTGCCAAATAATTAAGGATTTACATAAGTCATTTGGAATTCTTCCGCTGGAAAATGCTGGGTAAGTCGACTAGTTTGCCTTCATCTGTAGTCTGTTACTTGTTAAACTGTTTCAAAACAACTTTATTTGGCATATTGTACAGAACACAGAGATGTTTAGGGACACAAACTGGACTTTCATATTTCACCACAACAAATTGGATGCAAAGGGATTTAGTAGATCATGTTACTTCATGTTCTGATTCGATTATACTTTACCTGTTATCTCAAAATATTGCTTCTTTTTAGTTCTGTTGAAAAGTTCTATAGTGTACCGTTTTGTACCATTAGCTGATGAGTTCTGCAGTCTTGCTTTACCCACATCTCGTCTTTATACTTGATTTTGCATTTTCTATAAACCTTTGCTCAACAGTTCAGTGCTTATGCAACACCCTGGGCATTTCCAGTGCCTTTTACCTCAGTTGTGCTCTTGCTGCCAACCCCTTTGACTCTTCGCTGATGCTCCTTCCTGTGCCCGCGTCTCCCCTGCTGCGGTTCAGTTTCTCTTGTGTTAAATCTGCTAATGGTTTGAGCACCAGCTGGCCTGCCGGGACTCCCCTCATGCGTGTATTTGTCTCCGCTTTTGTTTGCAAACGAAAGAGAAACTACAGCCCGTAGAACGATATCCCCCCTCATAATAGCGGGGTCTGTTTGGGCTTTTGGCAAGTTTATATTTAACTTCCTCCTGTTTTCATCAAATTCACGGATATAAATGTTTACTTTACGCTTGAAGGAAATAGAGGGATGTTCGAAAAAGTCAAAATGTTTAGTAATGGGTTTGCAACGTATGGAACAAGAACACTGTAGTTAGACATAGGGAGGTTGCTTCTCAAAGGATCGAGCATTTACCCCTGAACTACAAGATTCCTCATTGTTGCTGCTGTTGCGGGATAGGCCCAAAGGTGAGTATATCAGTGCACTGGATGGTTAAGTAGCTCTTTTTAAAAGCCTTTGTTTGAGAGAGCTGGAGAGCTGGGTGGGCTGCACAAGGATTTCCCCCTCACATAGAATAATAGAATGGATCCTGAGGGCTATTTTTAAGCACATTGTCCCATATGGGCTAATCTGAGTTGCTGTTTAGTCTATGGATGGAGGGGGTTTGGCCCGGTGTGCCTGTGTGTTGGGGGGGGGTGTTGTGGTGTATCCTGGGACATAGAGATAGCAGTCATCTTTTCTGACATTATCCTTTGTTGTGTCAGCTGCCGACCTATGGTTCTGTCTCCTCCATTGTTTGTGTTCCCTTTCACTTGCAGTATTTTTCTAAAGTCTACAGCCACACTCCCTACAGGCTTTGTCAGTGGGTCCTCCCCTCCTCTTTTGAGATGCACCTCAGTTCTCTTCCACACATTTTACAGCCTTTTGTCTTAAAAGTTGGCCATTTCACACACATGGCCACTATTGTCCATGTCCAAGTTATTTCTTAGCTCTGTTCTAACATCACTCTCGAAATTCTGCTTTCTACTCTAAACTTTCAAACACTTTCCACACAGAAAAGTTACACTGAAAAGTGCGTAGTAAATGAGTCATTTAAAATTGTTGCCACATATTGTTTAAGTAACCTTTTCTTCCACTTTATCCTCCACAATGACGTGAAAACAAAAACATTGTAAAAGAGATAATGCCACTCACAATAGAAGGATATTCGTTCAGGTAACCTCCATGGCAGTTGACACTGACTACAAGATGTTGCTTGGAAACTCTTTCAACCACTGGACTTATAATAGTCTTTTTAACTTATATGGAAACCTAAAGAATCGGGACTCATTGGCCAGAAGCAGGGATACATTTTTACTACTCAACCAGTAATAAGTTTGTCATATAAGAATATAAGATTCTGTGCTATATTGGCTTGTTTCAGTGAATCTTTGATGCTTTGATGTGATAAAGTAGCCTAGACAAAAGTTAATAGACAAATAATACAACAAATGCTCATTTTTAGACCTATTCAAACTTGATGCCAGCATCTTATTTCGATACTATCTGCTTAGCACCTTTTCTATCTGTTCTCATACGTTGCTATTAAACATTCCTGTATTGCTACAGTCTAACAGCTGCTGAGGTCATGTGTGTGCTATGTGGGAGTGACCTGTTCCTCTTGCACTGCGCCCGGACATGAGTGAGTGTGCAGTAGTGCGTCATACAGGCCAGACTTTGATTCTGTTTCATTACTGCTGGGGCTGTGAATCTGCCACCGGAATGTCCCGCTGCCCCTGGGAGCTTTATGGATGGCACCACCAAGGCCTCCTGTACCTCTATATGGGTGTGTGTGTGTATCTTCATATACGTGTGCGTGGGAAGATGGATCGCTTTTACCAAGGTGTCCATAAAGGAGTGCTCAATCACTGCACCGCTAATGGTCTTCCCTCAGGGTTCCATGGATTTCTTAAGTGTCACTAGCCACAGGAGAAATAGAAAGATTTTTTTTTTTACATTTGGTTATGGACGTATACAGTGGAGAGGAGGATACTTTATATTTATTTATATATATAAGACAAACATTTCAGAGGGGATCAGCGTAGTTCATCCACGACATGTAAAGGATTCTTTGTCAATTTGAGTTATTGTCTGGATGTGTTATAAAGTTAAAATATCTGTGGCTGAGTTTTAGAGGATAGCTGTGGGATCGGAACAAATGAACAATTCTGGTGGGACTCTTTGGATCTCTGTCCGTGCCTGATTTAAAGGAAGGATCCGTGAGAGGAACTTCCCCGTAAGGGCCGACAAATGGGAAATGTCTGGGAATCTGACGTTGGAAAGTCTGAAGTGAAATAAAGAGAGGAAGTGCAGTCTGCTTCTCGACATTTTGACGGTGTTGTGCACATTTCATATTCTTGAGAACTGCTGGTGTTTCCCCAGTTGAGGACGTAATGATGAGCTCAGATAATTGTACAGCATGAGAGCACGAGTCTCGCCGCACTGCTTCTTAGGCACGGTAGGAAAAAGCCAAAACAGTATGTCCTGTCTCTTTTCTTGTACCTTAAGTCAGTGTTACTCAAGGTCATTTACGGTGGTTCTATTTTTTGTATTATATGGAAACAATAATTTTGCTTATGTTATGTTCTCATGCCAGAACTACTGTATAGCCGCATTTTTGACCGGTAGTTTAGATCTCAATTAGAAGTCAAGTTTGGGAGATTGGGAACTTTTTTTTAAATGTAAGTCAGTGGGTTGGGACCTAAAAGTGGATCACATTGTTTTTTCCCAATATGTATTTATAAAAAAAAAATATATATATATATATATATTTTTTACGCGTATTCAACAAAATATTTTGGGAAAAATATGGGATTTTCCATTGTATAGTTTGGGATGCAACGATCCGATACTGGTATTGGATATCGGAGCTCATACTGGAAAAATACGATATCGGGTATCGGCTACAAATATCCGATACTGAACCGATACTAGTCTTGGCTCTCAGCGCTTTAAAAACACAACTTTTACCATCTAAATCTAATGCTGTATATCATTGTAAAGCCAGGAACCTGGAGAATTCAAGCGCAGAGTTAGTAAATGTATTTTTAATCACAACGCAAAATTCTGCGGTTAGCAATAGCATGACAAAGCTAGCTGGAGCATGCTAATGCTAACGAAAACGAATCAAGGCTGGGTCAGAAACTATGATAGAAATACCTAGTAACCAAGTAAATATCTTACCGCTGCTGAAGCCAAGTGTTTGCATTTTAGTTTAAGAAATAAGTGATCTCACATATTTGTAATTATCAGATCACTTTATGTGAGTTGTTTATATTAATGTAACCTAAAGCCTGTCTTATAGCCTCCCCAAGGATATCGAGTTTAGACAAGTCATTCTTGTCAAAATGTTTATCCAAGAGTTTATCAATAGATATAATTGATAATTGATCTGTAACATGACAGTAAAATATGACTTTATTGATCTTATTGATCCACTTTAAAGAATGTCTCTTGGTATCAGTAAATATCGGATATCAGCAGATGCTCGAACCCTAGTAGCAAAAAAGCTGGATTGGTGCATCTCTACTTTTCTCCTCATTATTTTTTTGTTTACATGCATGAGTCCCATGTATGTTCATTAACACTCACTGTCCCGACCAAATAAACAAATAAAGGTTTGTGTCGCAGACTCGTCGCTCGTCACCAAGGGTGTTTTTGGGTCCTGATGCCATCCATACCAGATGAGATTGAGAACCACTACTTAAGTGGTTTAAAAAGACACGACACCTACAACTGAACTCAGGTTGCCTTGAGCTAAGCACAAGTATCAGGTTATATATTTATTTGTTCAAATCTTTCATACCTTAAATACTTTTTAAACATTCCACCAATATCACGTTATGTTCTATTGGGTGCATTTGTTGAGTTCTTTCTCTTCTTTTTTTCAATACAAATGATATGAAGAGCTCTGTTTGCATTTTGACTTTGCGCTTGGAGCCAGGCAGCACAGTGTGCGTCTGGTCGCTGCTGTTTCTTCTGGGATTCCCTCACTAAGATTGAATGTTTGCATCCTTGAGGGTAAAGTGTGTCTTTGGATATTAACAGATTGTGCATAGATACAGCAGCTCTGAAAAGTCCTCTCTAGGAATGGAAAATTAAATGTCATGAATGTGAATCACTTTTATATCGTCACTAGATCACAGTATGACTGGTTGCGTAACAAAAAGCGTATTCTGTGAAATTGCAAAACAGGAAGATATTTCATCTGTGTATTTGCTAATTTCTCAAAAGTTGATTAGTATTAAATTCTTGGTGACTAAAAATAATAATTCCTTTTAACAAATATGTTGAAACTAAAAAAAAAGAAAAAAGAAATCTATAATTACGGTAACCAATCTTATCTGTTGTCCTGATCCCTGTGTTCTACTATCTTGAGAGGATGTTTTGCTTGGCTCTCCTGTCCTGAAATGACCCCTTCACTCCAAAGCCCCCTCAATGAACAAACCACTGTTAGTCACACGTCAGACCGGCCATGTTTTGTGTGGAAAAGCCTCCTGACATCTGTGGAGTGGAGTCATCTCAGGGGGGCACTACGTAGTTTCCCAACCCCTGTTTATGTGTCAGACTTCAAAGCCAGTCGGGCCCGTCAGAGATTGTTAAGCACATTCAAATGAAAGCCCAGTTTACGGGTATAGCACCAGCAGCAGACAGTGCAAGTGGGTGATGCTTGTTAGCAGTGCAGCCTGAAGAAACCAGATGAAGGCTGCCCACTCACCAGGTGCGCCCCACAGCCTGTCTGACATCTGTCTCCTCTTATCTTTGCCAACTCTCCAAGTTAATCGACAGTGACAGTTTGTTTTGTCCCACTTGTTCATAGAGTTTTTCTTTGTTTGTTTGTCTACATCAGTCTACATGTCTACTAGCCCACTTACAGCTTAAACGCAATGTTCTCCAAGCAGTTTTGAGTCTTCTTCCAGTAAAGTTCAGGCTTGTAAGATTTTAGTTGGTTTCATTTCTGACCTGTTGTTATTTTGGTGTTGTATCATCGCTAATTTACTGTGTGGTCTGTGTTGACATTGTGTTTGGTGCTTCTGCCTGTGTCTAAGGAGTTCAATGCCATGACTGGCCCATTCAGTACTCCTCTCAGTGTCCAGTTTACACAGTGCAATTCCAAAAGCTGAACCCTGCTTATAAGGAACAATGGAAAGCATTTGAGAAGATTCACACATCCTTAGATTCAAGGAGAAAAAAAAGGAAAAATGTTGATTTAAAACCCAGCAATCCAAGTATGAGCATTAAAGGCCCTAGGTGCATCATTGCATTCATGTAACCACATACGCTCTGTGCTCATTGGGAGCAACAATAAAAGGCTGTTGGCAGGACAGAGCCAGGCCTGACGCAGCTGAGCGGGCAGATGAAGACCGGGGGAGCGAGGCAGTCCTAAATGAGTTGGCTGCACACAAACGCAGAAATGAAGGGAGGGAAAGTAAACAACAGATGGCACTAGCATGTTGCGACTATTCGCACCAGCAGACGGTGTGCCAGCCCCTTGGCCTCTCGAGAGGTTACCGCGCAACTGTAACCGTGACGACCCTGGGTCAGATGTCGGGGCCTTGGTTTGACGACGCCACGTTAAAGCCAGGTTGTCTTCCACATGCTGCCAAAGGCCAGGACCTGGAAACACACTTCGAACACATGCTGTGACCTAAGCACAAATTGATATCGGGGACTGTTTGCTTTTGGGCTGCAATAGGCCTACAGTATATACGATGTGGCATTTTGGTAAACCCTCTCAGCAAAGGTATAATCGCATTTCTCAAAGATCTAGTAACCCGAGCTAGATTCATGGTGTGAGCTGCATGGACATTTTTTCCAGTATATAGTGATTGTTAGTTGTTTGAAAGAAACGCCATGTAATTAGAATATGAGGCCATAGCGTTTAACATTCCCATGTTGCCCTGGAAGCACCTGCCAGGCTGCTCTGACTCAGACTGGGCCAGCCGACTGTGAGTTTGACCAATCCTTGAACTGCCCTCATGCCGCGCGGTGGCACACTTCGGCTGCCAGCTGCCATGACCTCATTCATGGGCACAGACAGAAACAAGAACAGAGAATGACAAAAAAACAAGTGTTATGGAGGTGTCTCAGTGCCGGAGGAGACTGCGGGGCTTAGAAAGTCACAGAATTACACCATGACCTCAGCCTCAGGCGTCGGGCTGGACTGTGGGAATATTTCTGCCTCTGTCATCAGCTCTTGAACAAAGCGGCATATTAGCATCACTGCTGCTATGAAGCTAATCTTTTGGGTGCTCCCTTCAACTTTTGAGTTAATAACAGCAAACCCATTTGGCGTCTTGTGGGTGAAGTGCCTTATCAATTTTTTATTTTTATTTTCAATTAATCATGGGATTCATGTCTAGACTAGACTAAATATCTGCTTCAATGTCATCAGCAGCTACATCAACACAAAGACCGGATAATGGGATGAATATTAAAAAGCTAAATGTTCAAAAGAAACGCTCACTGCTCCTACAGGTCGCCCCAGGAACATTGAGGATGGGTCAAATGCAGAGAACAAATTTCTCTACAGAGATGAATAAAGAATAACTTAACTTAAAAGTAATCTTCTCTGTCCCTGTGATCCCCATTTGCTTAACCAACTGCTCTACCACCAAACATTGAATTAATTGTTCTCTAAAATACCATGGTCCAAGTATTGTTATAATAAACCACTGCACTGCTCTGTATCACGAGTGTAGCTTGACCACTGTCATCATGAGGAGCATTGAGCGTCCTGTGGTTTGTGGGGTGTGGAGCAGCAGACATCACAGGGCCAAGGGATGATGCAGCCAGCGCTTCCCGTCTGTCCCGTCTGAGTGAGTCTCTTCCCCCGAACAGGAAGCTGACACGATCGCATCACTCGGACCGCACCATTATCTGTCTTGACATCACCCTTTGTTGTGGCTTCATTGGCGAGTCCCGCTTTGAGGTGAATATTACCTGATGCATTTGCTCATCATCTCCCGTTTTGTCTTTGCTGACTCAGTTGTAGCTCATTAAATTTACATTAGATAAATGAATGTAGCCCTGGACAGCGCTGTACGACTGACTTTAGTGCAGTGTTAGAGATGAGTCAGAGGAAATGTGCCAGTGACAGTCGGTGTTCACACTTGTCCTTCCTGTTCATTGTTGGTTCTCATCAAAGTCACAAATCTCAGTGAAACTGTAGCAATAAATTCACACCTTCAAACTGGGCTCTTTCTTAACAATAGCCTTTTCCAATGCTTCGCAAATGGAGAGGAATGTCCTTTAAACTGCGGGATACTTTCACAACACTTGTGGGCATATTATGTCAGATTAAAACAATTTGTTAAGTGCTGAACTGAGTAGAAGACCTCTGCCGCAAGGTGCAGTCGAAAAAACACTGCAAAGTTTTGGCTACTTTTACATTTGAGTACATGTTAAAGGAGAAGTCTTTTTTCCTGTCTTACTGTTCTAACCCCATGTCTGAAAACCCTCTTTTATACAAGATATGTGCAATGGTGTGCGTTTATTAAAGAAATACTGCTTGTGCCTCGTATGATGCATGCCATGTCACTTGAGATTTACCTTGCATTATATCTGAGTACATTTTTTCACTTTTTCATTTCAGGCAAACAATATATCACTTTGAAGCCTACATAATTATAATCTTTTTTTGACACAAAAAGATATATTATGATATTTTGAACCAATGACGCTTCAACTCCGCCAATTCTCGTCTTGACTAATTGTTCTTTCTCGTCTTTTTTTTTGTCTGCAGGAATGGCAGCAGTAATCTGACGTTATGACAACTTAACTGGCATGAGCCTGGGCTGCAAACAGCTTCCATCCATCACCCCTTTCATCTCACAGCTCCCCCCGTCGCCTTGGCTCGTCTCTCCTGCCTCGCCCGCTGCATTGATGAGGTAACGCCAAGCTTTGTCTACCGCCCTGCCACGCCCTCCACCGTGTGTGGACCTCTCAACGTCACCGTGATGGGTCAGAAAATCTCCAGTGGCATCAAGTCCATAGACAGCCGCGGGGAGAGTGGCGGATCCCCGTCGTACCGACCTTTAGCACACAGACGACAGCACCCAGAATTTAGAGGTCCTGATTTTTCCAGGCCGCCTAGACTAGACCTTCTTTTGGACATGCCTTGCGCGGGACAAGAGACACAACTTCGTCACGCGTGGAACCCTGACGATAGATCGCTTAACATTTTCATTAAGGACGAAGATAAGCTCACGTTTCATCGCCACCCCGTTGCCCAAAGCACAGATTGCATTCGGGGTAAAGTAGGGTACACCAGAGGGCTTCACGTTTGGAGAGTCCACTGGCCGTCTAGACAAAGGGGCACCCACGCTGTAGTTGGAGTAGCCACCTCAGAAGCGCCTTTACACTCAGTAGGATACACCGCCCTGGTCGGGTCCGACTCGGAGTCCTGGGGCTGGGATCTGGGACGGAACCGGTTGTATCACGACAGTAAAAACAGGGCACACAGTTCGCTGCCCTTCTACCCGTGTTTCCTGGAGCCGGAGGAGTCGTTCACGCTGCCCGATTCGTTACTAGTGATTTTAGACATGGATGAAGGTACTCTAAGTTTCATGGTGGACGGACAGTATCTGGGAGTGGCGTTCAGAGGACTTAAAGGCAAGAAGCTGTATCCCATAGTCAGCGCAGTATGGGGACATTGTGAGATAACCATGAAGTACGTCAACGGCTTAGATCGTAAGTATCTTGAACTTTTTATTCCTTATCTAATCTGTGTTCAGCACCAGATAAGTGAAATTTGAGTTTGAGGGGTCAGGTCACTAAAACTGGACTTAACCAGGACTTAAGCAATCATAAACCAAGACTAGGACAAGACCAAAACCAGAACCACGGGGTCCCACATTTGGAGAACCTTGGTTTTATGTCCTGACTGTCAAAGTAATGAATGAACTTGCAGTTAAGTTTGGTATGCAAAATGCTATGTTGTGCGTTATCCTCGTCTGCCTGTCTGTGTGTTATTATGAGAGGGGATAGTTTGCTCCCCTCCCAGTCTAAACAGAGCGTCTTTGAAGAGCTGGTTAAAAGCCTTTACAGACTTATACATCACACGTCCACACACACCTGACAGCTAAGGGAAAGTGCACAGCGAACAAGCTCATGATCGACTGGGGGATTCTCTCCCCTGTTTGAAGAAGTCTTATTTGATATCACAGCAGGTGGTGTTTTTGTCCAGTAACCTCTAGAAGTCTCAACTCCCCGAGAAAAGAGCGTTTCTATGGAGTCTGTTTGGTCGGATTCTGACTTCTTTATCATCCCAGTTTCTGCCTTTTTTGGCTGACCTGTTTGGCTCCTCTCCTTTCACGCAATCCAATTTCCATATGCGCTTTAAGCAACAGTCTTATTGAACATAATTTAGATTTTGGTGATTTTTAATGCCTGCATTTCTAACGTACAGTTCAAAGTAACTTAGATGTGTGTGTGGTCTCTGGTAATCTTGTAGGTTACGTTCAGAACATGCTGACCGATGAGAGCCTCTTTCCTCAAACCATTTCCATTTACGGAGCCGTCAACAGGATTTCATGGCCGTGATTGTTTGGCCACCGTGAAGAATGTTAAATGTGTTTCAAACACCAATGCCACAATCTACAGTGTGAAATAAGATCGGACTTAAAAATATTATGGAGGAATAAAGAAGGTTGGTCATTATCTGTTTAAAGGAAGGCGAAGTGTAGGAGAAAAAGGCTGTGACCAAAGCAGCGCCAGAAGCAAATGTAAAAATACATTTATGAAACATCGGTCTTTGAGTAAGAAACAAGTTTCCACCTGAAATAAAACTAACTTTTTCAGCAGCTGTCCTAGCCAAAAATATCTTAACGAGACAAGTCAGACATGGCTGAAGACAAAATAATTGCAGTGAGAATTGATGCAGACAGCGACCTTGTATTTTTTTTTACATTTTAGGCATCCCACACTATTTTCTTGTGTTATGTGAAGTGAATAGCACATTCTTTGTTAAGGTCTGATGTAAAAGGTAGAATTTATACATAAAAAGATTTGCCCTTCAAGTTAATAACTTTGAAGGAATAAAATTGCAAACATAATATCTACTGACAGTGGCCAGGTTACAGTTCTGATGAATGAAGTGCATCACAGATGGGGCTTCAGGACACTGAGACTTATGAGTTCACTGTTCATTTGGGTTTTCTGAGGTAAACGTCACACAGAAACTGAAACAAAAAGCACAGAGGGAATGATACTTTGTTTTTCCCTCAGAGGTGGCGCAAACAGCCTTGTGGCATTGTATTTACTGCAGTGTTGGGCGATCGGGGAATTATTACGGGCACGTTCACGGTGATGTTGAGGTGACTGAAAGAGAGTGAGGTCATATTTCTTTCTGTACTGCAGTTGAATCAAAATAGCTCTACGTAGCCAACCGGAAAGCTCGGATTGTTTCACATATTCTTTCCACGTCATTTGCTGGATTTGATGCATGCCTCCTCCCGGTGAAATACTCCCCAGAACGCTCAGTAATGGCTTGATCTAACACGACCATTGCTGGATTGTTTATGAGTGATTGCTGTAAAGGGACAGCAACACAATTTACAACACGAGAAATTTGCAGAGGCAGAGTCCTTGAAACCTGCTGGTGACTTTCTCCTCTACGTATAAAAGGCAGTGAATCATCAGCAATGTCCAAACACGCCACTGGAATTAAAACGGTTTAGGTTTAATAAATGATAGTGTAAATCCAATGAAATATACCTGTACAACACCGACACAACAGCCTGACTCTTGTCGGACAAACTGGACTCAGACTAACAGTAAAAGCCTGACTGCAGGTTCACTGAGGCGGCACATTCCTTCAGATCTGGTGACCCACTTTCCCCCTACCTCACCTCTGACCTCTCCCCCTCCTACTGTTTAGTCTGTATCACATGGGCATACAGTCTCCGGGTTGGGACGGACCCAGCTGCCCCAACACTAAGGGGCCTTTCATGGCTATCGTGTTTACACAGAGCCGATCACTCTGCAGCCCCTCAGTGCCGCCCAGAACAGACCACATTAAACATGGATGCAGGCAGGACTTGGAGGAGCTTTTATAGGTCATGTTTTCAGTGCTAACCATTCGCAATATGATGAATAACTGTCTTCAGCAAAAAACACAGGGAATGATTCAAATGACTTCTGTAACCAAACAGACAGAGATTCAAGGCTATAGCATTTTGGATCGCGTTATATTCGTCATCAAGGGTTCCTCTTTACCGACTTAGCCCCATCTGGTTTTAAGTCCATTATTCCAGGTCCATTCAACACCATTTGAATTATGTATCCTCCCGTGGGACCATGTGACTCAGCTTCATTGGAAGAGTGGCAGTTGACTCGCGAGCTCTAACTCCTGGATGTGTGATATGTGGGTCACTGGGTTAGTCCTCTAGCCTCTGGCTCTGCTCTGTTTTCTATGCTTTTAATGTGTGCCCCTCCTCCTCCACTGGCTCTCATCTGTGCACGCTTATCTCGCACTTCTTCCCTTTCTTCTTCAATCTCTTTTGTCACACATTAGTGAGGACATGTCTGTATTTATTATTCCCAATGAAAAGCAATAATGCGCAACTCATAAACACACTGTTGAAAGAAATTGTGCTCAAGTACCAACTGGTGATGTGCACACCTCCCACACTGAAGCACTTGACTATTTCTTCGGTCAAAAGATCCAAAACGTTACAAATCTTGCATTAAAGGCTCTGCTAACGCTCAGATGAATGTTTAAGTAAGCTTTAAAACCCAAGTGTATTCCGGCTGGAAGGACTTGTCACGTCAGTGCCTCGCGATCAAAAATTTAGCAGTTCAAGCATCAAAGCCGGCAGCGCTGAAAAACATATAAATGTATAAAAGAATAGCTGTGGTTATTAACAGCATCTTGCAGGCGACGGGCGGGATCAATGCTCTAAAGCAGTGGTTCTCAACTAGTAAGACAGTGGTGCCCTACCACTAAAAACATGTACATTAAGTGAATCCCCCAGCCAGGTGGTTTTGATCATTAGCCTCCACATCTGGAGATGAGTCCCCAGGCGCCGGCCTACTGCAGCAGCCCACTGCTCCTACAGGTTGCCCCAGCAGCTTTGAGGTTAGATCAAATGGTAATCAATAATGTATACAGTACCTTAGCTAACTTAACCGTAACCTCAGCCTGTTACTGAGTTGTTTTGATCATGATTTAGACTTATTTAAAGCTTAAATCAATAGTAACTTGTTAGAAATATTGCTTTACATTATATTACATTATACAACAGTATATGATGTTTATAACAGATTAAATCTTTATTTGGGTTGCAGCTTGTCATTTTAGGGTGATGCTGGGTCCCGTCACCAGACCAGTTGAGAACCACTGTTCTAAAGCAGTAGATTATGAAGATGTCAAATTAACAACAGCACAAACAACATAAAGCATTTTGTAAGGCCTTAGTGGGGATCATGCATTACAAAGATTATTGCCATGTAGTTTGTTGCTGTCTGCCACACAAGTCAAAATACAGCATTACATACCCTGTGACCTCTGGCCTCGGTCCTCTTTGGTGAAAATAGTCTAAGTCCTATGTACGCAAACAAAAGTCTGACCTTGTAGTTCTGAAATAGCTCAATAAGATAAACCATTTCCCATTTCCTGCCTGTTGTTTTGTCCAGCTCTGTATTGTTCTTTGTTTATACTCCTTGATTCCTGCACTTTGTTCGGACGGTATTGATCGTGTCCCAGTTGTGTGTGCACCTGCACTCACTAATGAGCACTAAACCAGCTGCTAAAGCCTCAACACTTCACCTCTTAATCTCACTGTTGTCCATAGTGACTCGTCAATATACTACAACAATCAGTGCGAGGAATTAACCCATTAGTGCTGTTCAATGGCCAATGTTTACAGAAACAGTTTACAACCACGCCTTCAATCAGTTTATTTAATATATAATTTGTCCTGTTGTTAAGTTTGGGATTTTACTTGTTTTTTTATGTGCGATAAGCCTTTTTTTCCCAGTTGTGACAATTTGAAGTTTCTTCTTTCAAAAATGTTCTAATAAACTGCTAGTGTTGAAATTGGATTTATAATTGGACTTACGACAGAAACACATGGACTTAGAACAGTCGGAAATATGTTATTATTTTTAATTGCAAGATGAGCCCAAAAATGCCATCGCCCACCTAGAACAAGACAATGTACAAATACAAGCCTCAGTTTTAGTCACTCACTTCACCTGGAAACTCCCAGTTTGTGTCCCAGCTTTGAAAATGTGTTGAATATCTCTCTCAACACTGGTAAGCTCTACATTTCTACATATCTGTTCTGAACACAGTGAAAACAAATATTGGGTAAATATATTTTAAATATCAAATGGAAGATTCTGTGTTGAATTATCATCCTCGCGACATACTGTCCACAGAGTGTGCTACACTTTTGTGCCATAGTTACTCAACTATCCTCAAAGCATACGAATCTCTCTGCTCTCTCTCTTTTTATTTTGTGAAAGTTGCTCATGGGAGTAAACATCGGACACTCCTGCGCATAACTGTCCTATCTAATATAACTCGAGGGCCAAAAAATTCTTCTAACAAAAGAAAACATCTTATTCCAGGTGTTGGTGTCGGTTTCCAGTGTTACAATTCACTGGGGGCTATGTGTGGTTGATGTACTGTAGCAATCATGATTGGCAGATAACACGCTTTCACCATTTGGGCTGTATTTGTGAAAGCCCTGTGTATTTGTGACTTTGGTCGTACAACAGAAACCACTTCTTTGAACTGAGAGACGAAAAACGGAGGAACTGCCTTAACAAAACCGAGTGATTTCACACCCGATTATGCCTCCATTTATCCCACTCTCTGCCGTCTTACCTCGTCTGTTCCTCCTTCACAGGATGCAAATACATACAGCACATCTATAAAGACATACCGTGGGGGGGGGGGGGATTATTGCTTTTACTGCACTATGACTTTACTGCTGTGTCATTTCCTGGAGCAGAGCAGAATCATTTAAGTGCAATCAACTTCCAAAAATATACTCCAAACGGCAATGGAGCTTGTGATGGATCTGTTGTGCTCTCCAGTCAGTCATGCGCCACAATGGAAAGGCAGCCACCGGAGATAAAAAAATGTATGCAAGCGAGGCAGGCCTGGGTAGCGGTTTTGAAAGCTCAGCAGTGGCAGCCCATCAACCACTTCACTGCAACAGCTATAGACCAGCGCTATAGCAGGCGGCCGGTGAGCTCTTTGGACCAGAACTCTAAACTTAGAAGTGGAGTTTGAGTCGCAGAATGTATTGGAAACATCTTGGCGACAGCGAAGCACGTCTGCACGATGTGAAACCAATAAAAGCGGTGTGATTCCTGATGTTGCCATTGTGATTACATTTGTGATTTATGTTGCTTAGTCCACCGTGTACATTTTAAAGGAATAGGCCACCGTTTTTACATACTGAGATATGTTCTTACCTCACTTTAGCCGAGTTAATATATCCCCGTCTGGTCTTTGTCCGTGCGCTCTGTCACGCAAATGGAGCACATACGCAGCCTCTCCCACATGTCATATAGCTCCAAAAAAGCTCGCGATAGAAGCTACCAAGCTCTTCCACGTGTTCCCTGTTTAAATAAAGTTACGTGAACTGTTTTCATGCGAAGTATATTTACACAGAAATGTAGCATGTCGATTTTATAAGCAAATAAAAAGGGGTACTATATTGTGAGGTGTAATGATCCGAGGAGCAGTAACTGCGCGGACGTTTTGCTCCTACATTTCTGTGTAAATATACTTCGCATGAAAACACTTCACGCGTTTAAGCAGTACTAAGTAGCTAGTTTACCTTAATAAATCCATTTCGTAGTCCCTCTGGGAGTAATACAGGTGTTGATGGGATGATTGGGGGGTCTGTCATCTCCCTCTGGTGTCTCTTGCCAGAAAACCACCCTTGCAACTTTCCCTGCTCCGACCCGGATGCGCAATACACACTAATAGAATCAAAAAAGAAGAAGCTAGCAGGCTAACGGGCAAAGCTAACTGTAGGCTAGCGCCACTTTAGCAGTATTTACAGCCAAGTTTAAGTGACATAAATGATTGTGTAATTGGGTTGGCGTAGTATTTACTCTCAATTTAATGAGTAAAAAAACGCGACATGCTGCGACACCTGCAGTGGCGCTTATGGCCTCTAGGGGCATGAGTTACCTAGTTCTGCTTTAACATTTGAGAAAATACTGATTGTGAACTGCTAGATACGAGAATTACATGCTGTCCCAAACATGTCTGTAATAGAGGTCTGAACTATTTTCAGCTGCATCATTTAGACCCCATTATTATGCCAGGATTTTATTGTTTGTTTGTTTGCAGAAGATATTAAACAACCTGTTGAATTATTACAGGCCTTGCGATTTGCTAATTGCGACTGTTAAGATTATTTATTCATGGTCCCCGATGGCACACTGTGCTCTATTCTAAGTGTTTTTAAAATGATGGGCTGAAACAAATCACTGGGAGTTACAAGCAAAGTGCTTTTTGCAGCTGTGTTCCATTTTGAAATTTACAAGAAATCTGGAAAGTGAAGAGAGACAAACTGAAATCTATTTGTTTTTTGGTTTCGGGGGTTTAGCTAAAGCAGCCGAAGTTGTGTGCTTTGTGTGAGGTTATTGAAAAAGACTGTTTCCTCTACCAAGGCAAGCACCAGGGAATCAGATTTAACCTCGACAAATTGGCTGTGTGATTGCTGAGGCGGAATGGTCTTATATTAAATCCGACTCGAACACACTTTTACATAGGTCTAGTGTTATTAACGGGGCCGATCCAATCACCGCTCCCCTCTCTATAATGGACGCGGGCTGTAATCCTCCCCGGTCATTGTCAGCCGTCTGTGTCTTTGTGCGCGCGGCGGTCAGATTGGCCCCTAATCAACACTTCAATTTGGCCTCCCCACATCGCCAATTCACTCAGCGTTCCTTTGTATCTCATCCAGGATTGGGGTCTTTGCTAAAAGTCCCGCGGCGCTTCCTGTCTACATTTGTCCGACTCAGCCGCGCACGGATCTCAGTAGACTTATCTAACGACCGCTTCATTCACCGCATCCCCTCCTTGTCCCGTCCGCTAAATGAGTTCCGTAGAGTCTCGTCTTTCGGGAGGAGCGCCCGTCTCCTGTGGCGTGTTAGGGTCGGAGTCAAAAAAACGTCCGTCTGTTGGTGAAGACTTGACCTGTTTCCATGGCGACGACCCTTTCCCGTTTGCTCATCTCGTGAAGGAGACGGCGTCAGGGTGTTTCAGTTGTAGCGCCCGAGAATCCAGTACTTCACTTTATGATGTAATTCCTTCCACCCTTGAAATAACTCCTGTCGTGTTACTTATACTGTCTTCAGTGTTTTGAACTAGTTCCCCCCCCTTTTTTTTTCCTGAACTTGCCTATGGAGAAAGTTTACGTGGAACCGAAGGCCCGGTGCTTGTTTTCTTGGAAGCCTAAATATTACTTTTAAGGCCCTATATATACTGTACCTGTTTGATAAAAGAGGGAGCATCTACATTTTACACAATTACTCGTTTCTAGCATCTCATTTGAGATTACAAACATTTTTCACTACTTTTAAGGAGCAAAATAAATTGTCACCAGTAATGCTAAGATCAACAACTGGCCTGCTCGTCTATAATCGATAAAAAGGCTTTATAATTGGATGAACAGCGTGCATATGTTTGTTTTTTTCTCCATAAAATGCTTTCACAATATGCTGTACTGCTGGACAAAACGATTTTAACTCAACTACTAGAATCCAAATCGATTATAGGTGTTTAAGTGAGTAAATACTGACATTTCTCAGTGTAAAAGTGAGTTTCTGTTTGATACAAAGATGCAACAGCAGCATTGTGTTGTCAAAAGCAGTATTTTGTGAGGACTATTACATTTCGTAATAATAAACCACAGGGATTCGGGATTAGTTCGTACAACATGTTCAAAACATTTGGAAATGGTTTGTTATTTACCAGCATTTACCATTTATGGAGTTGTTCCGCTGCTCTTTTATACTTTGTTTATATAGTTGTTGTTTTTTAGCAAATATATTGACAATGTTAGCTAGTTCTCCCTAAAATCATGGATTTTCAACATTACATCCCAAACTTTATCACGCACAGTTAACTTCTACTTTATTGCTCTTTTTTTCCCCAACATGACACTCCTCCACCTCCGTCTGAACTTGTATTGAGGTCAGCATTACAGCTGACTACTCACCTTTTTGTATTCCTGTCCCCCAAGTTTATTTAACCATGGGATTAAACCTGCCTTATTATTATCCTCTTTTGTGCTTTTAACATTGAAGCCAAACCTAACAATTAACATCACATGGCTTGCACTTAGCAGCTGGCCTCTTGTTTTGTGTTCATAGTCGAAATTGCATGCGTTTCCTCAATGCCTATAATCACAACTCTCGATATCCTTTTTTCTGTTTAGCGTTTCCAGAGAGACCAGCCGCGTGTTTCTTTGCGATTGTACTTGTCTTTTGGATTCTGGATTTTTTTCTCCCTGTAATAAACTCAATGTGACACTGAGGAGAATCATGAAGAAACATTGTGCTCTCTCCTATTTCACAACATACCAGACAAAGCTTTCTCTGCTGAAATATTGCACAATACAGGTTTGGTATAAGAACTTTCGAACATTGTGACATGCAGTAACTTTACTTTTTCCAATCTACATATACCGCTGAGGGGCTTCTGGAATTTTTGACTTCAGATGATGTCATTTATGCTTAAATTGGGTGTTTTGTTTTTTCTGGTTTAGACATGGTTTTTGTCATTTCTAATTTAAATCCATTTTAGACCCAGTTTATTCCTGATCTTGAATTTTGCAGAAAGTGGACATAATAATGTGCGGGACTAAGTTATGATTGTGTTCTTGTGTTTATTTGATATTAAGATCTGAACTTAAATCAGGAATAATTCAGGGACATACAAAGTAAACCAACAGCCGGTTAAAATGGGTTGTGCAGGATATGTATTTTCTTGTGATTTATACTACAGCTGTATGTGAGAGTCTATAAAACGAAAGCGGACAGTTTGGCTTTATTGCAATTGTCTATCAAGTGCAGGACTACAAATAAAAGCCTCGGATAAAGCAGACCATCGGCCACCATTGTTTTTCTCATACATGTCTCGTTCTTTTTGGCTCTTCTAGACTGTAAAAGCAATAGGATCTCACTATATTGTTTTCGAATCTGGCCCTCGGGCTCTGGTGATGCCCTTGTATTTTCTCATGTTCTTGTGTTCCTGGATGTGGCACTTCCCTCAGTGTGCTCCATCTCTGTCTGAGGTCATCCATCACTGGGCTGCTCTCTCTGGGCTCACTGCCCTTCCTGTTACAGCAATACAGTGGGTTGTCCAGCACCCAGACCCGCCAAGTCCTGGAGCGGTACGATCGAGACCAGAGGGAGGGGAGAGAGTTTGGGCATTCAATACTGCTCTAGCTTTTCCCCCAATGGTTGGTTATTATTAGTTGTTGTAGTAATAATTGTTATGGGTTCTTTTCTCTAAACTACTAGCTTTGAATATTTATAGTTTGATACTTTGGTACTTGCTGTTTGCTTAGTAGATAATATTATTGTTTTGATTGAACGCAGGTATTGAATACTAATTTGCCAGTTTATAATGTCTGGTGATTGTTAGCTTTAGATGTAATATATAATAAGTCTCTTAAACAGATTGCTAGCTCACAGCACCATACAGTGTGACTCTCAGAACACTTAGAGAAGTCAAAGTCACTTTAGTCTGTGCTTTCACAGATGTGGTGCAAGGTTGAAACACTCTTCCTCTATGCATCTCTCAGTGCCAGTGTGACTTATGCTGTGGAGATATAAATCTCGCAGAAATATCACCCTGGCATTATAGCTGTAGGTGATTGTTATGTCCAGCTAAATTAAGGTTAAGGTTGAAACATCCATTTTGTGATTTACAGTATAAATCTGTCACATATAACTCTCCAGTGAATGACAAACTACAAGATGAAAGGTATAGTGGAGCTGCAGTTAAGTGGAAGTCACCTTGTAGTGCATTGTTACATATGGAGCAGAGTCGACTTTGTGGTGTGTAGCTGCATTGTTTAACCTTATCTGTCTGAAATGGTTCGGTTACGGATAATGTGTTCATTTAGGATCTCAATTCAATGCCTTAATTTGAATAGGCAAATAAAGTTCCTTTCTGTTATATTCTCCACTGAAAAGTAAATTTTCCTTCCTGCAATTCTGACCTTGTTCTATCTATGCCTCGCAATGCTTGGCAAAGGTTTTGAACGAGTTGAAAACCTTTGGTCAACACAATACAAATGTTCACTGTCCATTGTCAAGTTCAATCAAACACTGCACACACACATTTACAGTTGCACTATTCGTTTTTCTTTGAGTGTGCTTATATTTATCTGCGTATATTTCATGGTGATTGATTTAGCAAAGATTGATTTCAGATGGAAATACTTGAAGAATTGGGATTACAGTGGTAGTCTCATAGCAACAGCTTGTATGACGTGTTATCCCTGAGCATCTGTTGCATTGACAGCTCCTTAAGCCGCCGCTGGTCACAAGTTGTTTTTAGCTCTGAACAAAAGTATTTGAGTTCTTGTGAGCCTCGAGGAAAAGCCTCTGTCAAATCACAAAGGTCTTTGCTCGAGGCTTTAGATGGAGTTTGTGTCTGACGGTAAATTTGCAGCCTTTGCAGCAGTTAATCTTAATAATGTATCCAACCCTTTATTGCACTGCTGTAATAAATATATGATGCTACTATGAAATTACTGATGAAAGTTTGATACTATGTTGCCGCCGTCTTGCTCGTGCCAACACTTGCAATCACTACTACTACACGTCCCTAAAAGTGCACGCTCAACACTGCCGGTAAACCCCAGGAGGCCAACTCATTGTCACTGGGACCTTTTATAGCTGTATTAAACAAGCAGTTGTAATTAAATGTCTTTTTGGCGCATAACTCACTCTGCACGAGCACACAAATGAGTAAAGTTTTGTTTTAAACACTTTGCCCATGCTGATGTTGATAATTACAGTCCCAGTGCATTCTGACAGTGATTATTCCCTCTGTGGCCTTGTAGTCTTTATCCTTTCTCAGTATTCAACTTGCTCCACTGCCTCTGAAAGGTTACACTGAGGCGCGGGTCATACACACATTCCCAATGGGGACATTAACGTTTACAAATACAAATGAAGAAGATTCTGTGGGGCCATGCAACATCACGCAGAAAGGCAATACTTGACTCACGATTATTACGACGAGGCAGAAGTCTTAAGCACTTCTCCACTATGCACCCTTTAGTCGGTTTATCGTGCCTTGAATGCGTATGATTCTGCGTTAATTATTCATCCAGAGGAATAATATTATACTTCACACGTGGGCTTTAA
This sequence comes from Gobius niger, assembly GCF_951799975.1. Classification (NCBI taxonomy): domain Eukaryota; kingdom Metazoa; phylum Chordata; class Actinopteri; order Gobiiformes; family Gobiidae; genus Gobius; species Gobius niger. Next base: position 18,387,259 of record NC_136864.1, read on the forward strand.
AAACACGATGTTAATGTTAGTACTTTTCGCCCAGCAACTGTTTGCATTGTTTGTTTTCACCTCGAGGAAAAGGACTGAGCGTTTACATATAATATTCACGACACTCTCTACCCTGTGGCCGTCTTTACAGTGTTCACAATGACGCCTTTGGAGCCGCGAGCAGCGCCGCCTCCTGCTCCAGTATGTGCCCCCGGTGTGTGGCTGCACTGTCGCTTATTATCCCTGGGCCATTGTGCTTGAAGAGTTTAAGGAGCCTCGGCTGAAAGTTTGAAAAGTGGATTTGTCACTGGAGTCTGCAGATGTCGCAGTGTAGTACTGTAAACAGACGTGCTTGTTATTTCAGATGTGCAAAACTGTCAAGGACGAGCCGGAGGAGCTCGAGGCGGCTGACTTTTGACCCGTGTTGTCCGATGGGGGTTAAGACTTCAATTTTCGCTGCAGGGCTGTCCTCCTCCGTAACCTCTGTCCTATCTGCCGCGTACTGTCAGTCTTCCTGTACTTGACTGCTCTCTGCCCTCTCGCTGTGGATTGCACCCTTTGAAACATGTGCTCGCAGTTTCACTATTGGTCACCTGGTGTTTAGTCCTTTTGTTTTTTTGGCACGTATCACATATAGCCTGTAGGCGGCTCTAAAAGCAATAGTAACTTCTTTTGTGTGAGGGGAAAAAGTGGTATTGTGCTGCAAAGCTGTCACTAAGCCAATTTTTTGCCACCATTGATTAAGTAACTGCAGTCTTTGAGAACATTTCAATTGCTCTTTCCACTAAAGCCCTTGTGCTGACTGACACAAACTCTCGTAGAAGGTTACCGCAGCAGTTTACATTTCTCGTGCGTTCCCATCTCCTGCCTCTCGCTGTGATGACTGAGCTAATACCCTCCTGTTATCTCAATTCAGCTCCACACCTGCCTCTGCTGATGACGGCGCGTTTCTCTCTCCAACTATCAAAGCTCCAGTGATCCCGATCTGATTTTGATGGGATACTCACATTGTCATGGCTCTGTTTGACTCGTTTAGTTCGCTGCCGGGAGGCTGATAAAACACGCCGCCATTAGGATTGTTTTGTTGTCGACTCATTTGTTTCAGTCAACACAAATGCGTAAGAGCAATGCGGTGTGACAAAACTTCATTGAGATGTGTTTGTTCCCATTTTGTCTGGAAATTGACTTGTTTTATAAATAGTTGAAGGTGTTTTTGTCTTTTGTCCTTGTTATGTGCTTCTGCTGTGCCAATTGACATCTGTAATCATGCTGAATCAACATTTGATCATTGATGACACATAATTGCATGATATTGTCTTACATTTATTGGCAAAGGAAAAAAAAATCTTTCTAGTGACTCAGAACAATTACAGTATATTTTCCATTACATTTTTAAAAGCCTAGAATAACCTTTATTGTTAAAGTTGGTAGAGATGCACCGATCCAGATTCCAATACTGAGACTTTCTTAAAATTGTCTTTCTCTGAGTGAAAAAGTGAATGGCCCTCTTATTTTCATTGTGAGATCAATAAAATACTGTCTTGTCATGATGTTACAGATCAATTATATCTACTAATAAACTTAAACACATTTAACAAGGATTACTGGATTTTTGACACAGTGGCCAATTTTGTTTTATTAGTCTACTTTGGGTGTTTCTATCATAGTTTCTGTCCCAGCCTTGATTAGTTGCCGTTAGCATTAGCATTCTCCCGCCAGCTTTAGTATGCTGTTGCTAGCCGCGGAATTTTGCACGGCGATCAAAAATACATTTGCGAAGGTTAAAACTAACTCACCGATTGAATTCTCCAGGTTCTTCCCTTCAAAATAAAATGCAACACGGCCATATTCACTCAGATTTAGTCGGGGAAAGATGTGTTTTTTAAAGCAGAGCCAAAATGGGTATTTGTTGCCGATATCATATTTTTTCCAGATACGGTGCATCTCTAAAAGTTGGCCAATATTAGAAGCCAGTTTGGGCCTTTATATTTCATCAGTGATAGGCAAAGTCAGGCCTTGGAGCCAAATCTGGACCCCAGCATATACTGTATCCACTGGCGCTCCAAGATGATTCAGAGGAAAATACCTACACACTGAAACGATGACACTCTGTTCCTAACAAATACTTAAACATATTGTCAATCCCTTCATAAATTCAGCCCCTAATCTTTTGGCTTGCCACCAAGCAAATGTCCCTTTCTGACAAACCCAGTATTAAATAGAGAGATTATTTTCAATTCCCTGCGTTATCTGCATGTGAACGGAAGCACTTTCTAATTAGTTTGCTGAGACACATGACAATTGAATGATGGCATATTTCAGTATACAAACAAACTGGCTGTCCATCATGCATGCTCTCATAGTTGAGGCTGGGTACAGTTCAAAGAGGCCTTTCTGGCACAGGAGAAAGGTTAAGGTACTACTGGTACTGGAAAGAAATATGTACTGATAGAAAGCGTTGATGACTGCACAACAGACAGTCCAAGCTAAAGTAAATTAAAACATCTATAGATTTGACATTTATGATGTTTTTAAGGTTTTAGATTGTGTGAAATGCTCCATAAAGTTTGTTTTAGCCAAGATCTGTTCTCAGCCGCCCTCGTACTTACAGGGATCAACACTAGCCATAGCCAATAGTAGTGTAGTATAGTAGCATGGGAATTAGTCTATAAAAATTAAATGGATGATCATTCTCTCGATCTGCAAATATGTTGTGATTTTACAACCTGCTGCTTCAAACATTGTAGTGTAACAGCTGTACACTGGAGCATAAGTGGTCTCTTTACTGTGATAAAATCCTGAGTCTGTTTTGATTTGAAGCTTAAAGTTGCACAGGCGGCAGATTCGTTGTGGGAACAGTTTGGAGCCCAGACATTGTCCTTGCGTGAACCGGTCGGCTGCTGTCAGTGTGTAATTTCCATCTCAGGACATTGTCAAAACAAGTATAAGCCCGTGTGATGCAGAGGCAGGCTCCACCTCATAATGGGACTTAACACAGCTGCTTTTCCCTTCCTGTAAATCACATGGTTTCTCTTTTAAAAGTGCTCGCTGGAGTATCAGGCTCCGGTGTACTGTTACCCCTCGGAGTGAGTCCTCATTCTGGTCAATCTGATCTCGTGTATTCGTATGTCTGTTGAAGTACACAGTGGCCAGACAGGTAAGGCCATCCCGGGATCAAACTCTTCTCGTGCTGCAGTGCACGTGTGGGGGCTCATGCCCAGGTGCGTGTGAGTGCACGTGTGGGCCCTCGTTTACGCTAATCCACTAAAGCCGAAACAGCAGGAGTAAACTTCACTGCCCTTCAATGGAGTCTGGCGTGCACAAATCCTGCCTGTCGGTGTTATTTGAGGAGAGAAATACTGAGGTTGGCAAGTGTTCCCGTGACTCTGTGCTTCTGAAAAGGCACAACGTTTTATTAAACTTGTTGGAAAAATTATTTCACAATGTTAATATTTTGACTTTTTTAAGCTGCCGCAACCTGTAGAATAGATACAGTAGATGAGATAGCAGGATATAGATATTTAGAAATGCTTGTTATGGGACAAAGACAAATGAACCTGAAAGAACAGACATTTCTATCCAGAATTTTTTGTTTAATTAAATGTCCTTGAAACATGAAAATTGCCTTTTTCTTGTAGCAATACAGGTCTTTACTAAATGCAAGATTCATGATAATGACTGTGCAGTGTGCAACAATAGTTACTCCCACTTACACCATTTCAATTCCTAATTGCATGATCTCTCTCTTGCTAGCACTCTTCCATCCTCTGAGCCGGTGCACCTGAACTCGATTGTTAACTCCATATCCATTCATTGCATGTTAAAGCGTCATGTTTTTTCTTATTAAAGCTGTTAGGAAATGCCACAGTGCGTCAACATCAGCAGATTACATTCAGGGTCGATGGAGAGGCACGTTGCTTTGCATAAAAAAGCCCTTTACAGCGACAGACTTGCATGTAAGCAGGAATATTAATTGAAAAACGCTTAGTAAATTACACCCAACGAATTCCGCTAATATTGACGTTTTTATAGAATCGCAGGCGTCCACCTGCAGTTTGTCAAGGAGATGTCGGGGTCATCTCTTTGCAATCTGTCATTCCCTCACTACCTGGCTTCCTGTGCTGTAACTTGCCCTCTGGTTTTCTCTTCTCTGGCCTTTTATTATCCCTCAGGAGGCCATTGCTGTGGATTTGCGGTAAAACGCATCACTAAAAGGACAACAGACACTGGGACAGCAGTGTAGTTTGTAACAGTAACATCTTTTCGGTTGTAGCTGTCTTTGTGCACAGCCGGAGGCATACTTCTAAACCAGACAGTCCACTGACCTCATGCTGTACACCTTCATTGCTTTATTAGGAGCTATTTTTATTGTATTTGGTCCCAGTCGTCGTCTCATAGTTTTATTGTATTTACTATTTACTTTTTTTCCTCAAGATATTCTAATTCTATCTTCTTCAACCTTTACAACAGTAGTAGCAGCTCTATCAAACACATTCGGCTGTGAGAGAGTGCGTTTGTTGGATCAAATGTTTTTTTCTAAAGCCTACGAGACAATTCTTTTAGTCATTCTACTTCCAAACTCATTTGAGCGTGCATGCCGCACAGTTTGCACTAATGTGATTGCTCAAGAAAAGTGACTAAAAATGTGAAACCAAATATTAATACAGCTGTCTCGTGAAGAGACCAAGTTTAGTCTAATTCATAGTGTGATTTGCTCCCATTAGTTCTTGTCCCTGCGGCGGTTCCTTTGTAGAACAAAGACAAGTGCTTCAGCAGTGATTGTAGCTGCTTTCATGAGCAGAAAGCATGATTGTACAGCCTCATTACAGAGAGGAAACACGGTGTTACGCTTTAGTTATGAGTGATGGCACTTCACTCAGCGTTTAGGAAGGATGTTAGTATGTATAACTCCAGTGTCTTTGAGCATCAACTTTACCATATCAGGTTATCCCGGTGTCTGCGAAGTTCCTTTCATTTATCCTTGAGATGATTTGAAGGAGCTCTGCATCTTGATCTTTTGTTTGAGGCACTTGATGCAGAAACTTGTAATAGAAAGCTTCCCTTGTTTTCCAGTCGTGTTGTCATCTTCTTACTCGTCAGATAGTACACGTTCAAGCAGAGTCACATAGTATTCGAGTTTTCTTTGCGTCGAAATCGAGTTATCCCTTGATATACAGTATTTTTGATTAGTGCCAAAATGAAAAACTTTGTCCCCACAATAAGCCACATCTCACATTGGTTTGTTGGTTCATAGCAAGTCAGTTCCTACAGTAATTTTAAACTCTGGATTTGGTTTACTTATCTTTACCTTGCTTTTTAGCTTAATTGTTACTGAACTCTAGACATCCTTTTTTTCTGATCATGGGGTCGTTTCTGTTTGTTTTATTATATTGGAATCCCTCGATTAGTGTTGAACCCAGTAATCAGTATTCTTGCCACTGTTACACACGTCCTCACACCTACAATTACTGTATGTCCTTGTCTCCCTTTTGTCTGGCCTTGACAAATCTCTGCATCCCCGTCTTTAGAGAGCATTTCCAATCACACCTGTCCGTCTCAAAGGTACATTTGGGTGCGTGACTTCGATTTCCTGTACGCGTGACCCTGCATCAACTCCGGGGATTCTTTGTTCAACATGTTTACGGGGCTTTGGTGTATTTCCTTTGTGTAAATATTTATTGTCCTATGTGTTAGTGGGATTACAGCTGCGCCCGACACAATGAACTCCATCACTTCAAATCCGTGTACACTTGTGACGCTTTTACGTGAATTCTCTTTAATTAAAAGATTAAAGGATTAGACGTTGATGCCCCGGGGTTGCTTGCCACACGGCCATAATGTCATTGAAGTATGGCAGCCTCTCCTCTCCCTCACTTGTTGACATTTTGATGATACAGCGTGTAGTGACAGACGTGATCAAACGTCCTGGCAAAGTACAAAGGAATGGCAGATAAGACAGAATGCTGCATGGAAAGGCCACAGTAAAGTAGATGCTTTAGTGCAGGGTTGGGTTTCACATCAGGAGGGATCTGAATGAAGTGGATCGGATTCGCCTGAGTCGCCAGTTCTCCCGAACGCTCACCCGGATACAGTTTCACACGAGGAAATGTCTCCTTTAGCCATTATCTGTATGTGATTTTGCTGGAGTGGTAAAATGTCATTGATGGGGCTGCGCAAAACACTGCATTGGCAAATTGTCGTTATCGCATCATCAGCTGACGCAATATTCCACATTGCAAGAGTGTGTATGGCAGTATATCACAGACCCAGGACTTATTGGTCAGTCCGGTCAAAGCTTTAACCTTTTACCATCCGCTTGAACCAAAAAAAATCTCGACAAAAACGGAGCAAAAACATCTCCTGAAACCTGAAAAGACTCACAGAAACAGAGTGGCGTTAGGAAGGTTGATTGTACATGAATCGGGGCTCAGACCCTGGCGGAAGATTGAATTAACGATATGAAATACATGTGGATGATGAATGATGGACAGAGTCTTGGTCCTGTACACTGGTGGTGGTAGGAAGAGACCAGTTTACAACAACGAGCAGAGCCGAGGCCAGGCAAAGGAGGGGCGGAGGAGGGTCACAGCACACTGGGAAAGAGCCGAGTGATGGACGAGGGGGCTTAAGGGGATCCTGGGCGATGAATGCTGAAGCTGGGAGGAGCAGCAGCAGTGATTGTTTTTTGGGCTTGAGATGGGACTGATTGGATGATTGGTGAGGAGCTGCTGATGATGAGGCAATGAATGAGTGCTCCAGGTAGTTCTTTCAGATTGAATTTGCGCTGAAGCTTCATGACCAAAAAAAAGCAATGAAAAAGCAGCAAAAAACGCTTTTGTAGGTCTTAGCTTCCAAATGAGGCAGTAAACTGTTGCTCTCCAGTCGAAGCTTTTAGATTTGGGTAAAGCCGGACTGGAGAAAATGCGCACATTTCAGGCAGGGGGTAAGAGGTTAAAACCATTCTACAATTTAAAAGGTAAAGCAACGTGAAAAAGTAATCCAAGCATGTTCATTACCTGCCCTAAGGGATGTGTCCGCGTGTGCTTGGCTCGCGGCGCGTCCTCAGCTCTGTTTTATCATCCATCATAAAAACCCTGCTGCCGTTGCCATTTTCACCCCTGCCCCATTATCATCGTCCACACGCTATAAATTCTCCGGTTTGCTGCATCTCATCACAGACGCGGCCCTGTACCTGCTCCCCTGCGCGCCGCTCTCGGGGTCACCCTTCATATCCATATAAACCGTCTCATCTCGGCGAGGGGGGAGGTCCTCGCAATGGCGTCAATCTCAAATTTCCAGCCGCTGTCATCAGTGGCGCTGCTAAAAATTCATCACTCGTGTTGTGATCAGTCACAGCAGCGTAGGACGATGTCACACGATGAGACACGTAATAAGGCAATGATGGGGGGGAAATGACCGCTGTTTTATGCTACGGCTGTTCCTGTCCATTATATTTGATGTGACAGGAAATTATTTATACAGTGGACGCATATATTACAAACGCAATGGCCAATTTATTAGGTACAAACCTGTTACATTCTCAGAAATCTCAGAAATAGAACGTGCAGACAGCTGCTGCGAGTCTGCCATACATTAGCACTGCATCCCTTGCCTCGTTTGAGTTGTGAGCTGTCCTGGGTGTGACGCTGAACTGCATCTAGACCGAGTCCTGAAAAAAGGTCCTGGCAGAAGTTGAGGGGAAACCACTGCTGTTTCTGCTGTACAGTTAACCACAGTTGTGTCAAAAATCTTCTTTGGAAAGAGCCATATGTCCTTGTCTTTATGAGTTATTTTTGTGTATAAATCCTGCTAATCCTGTAGTTTAGATCTCTGCAAATGTACCCCTGAAATGCGTTTGTGTTTCAGTGTTCTCTTATCTTAATGCCGCTGGATTTGTTTAAAGTGAACCGGGTCTTGATTTTTAAAAACACATGAATTTCAAATAATCACAAATGCAAATCTTGTGTTGTTCTTCCAAAACTGTGATGCCCTATATGTTTGCAATGAAGACGTGAGAAGATCAAACTTTGAAAACCTGGTCAGTCGTCACTACAGGCCAAATCGAGTGAAAGAGGCGTTGACTTTGTCAATGTGGAAAACTCATAGATGGCCTTTGGCAGATGGGAGATGGAATTAATCTCCCCTCACTCGGTTGAACCCCAGAGATTGAGATCTAACCACAGTCTATAATGCCTCTGGCACATAACGCTGAGAGAGAGATGGAAAGAAATACCTAATATTTGCACCTGATACTTGCACTACTTTACACACTTAGTTCTCTGATGATGGTTCAATGTAATCTCATTGGCAAATGAGAAGAAGCGAAAATATTCTAGTGACATGGTGAAAAGAATGAGACTGGCTCAACTGACTGATCGAAAGAAAAGGTATAACAGGCAGCAGTGACTTGATTTTTTTTTTTTTTTGCTTTAACTGCTGCAAGAAACATCCTGTACCTGAATAAATTTGTTCAGAATTCAGTGTTTTACTTTGCATAAAAAGCCTTATAAATTAAAACGGGGAGCATGTACATTTTTAAGTGTAAGTTATGGTCCTAACTCTTTCCTAACTCTTTCTCAGAAATGAGATAATAAGCGCTATTTTTAACTACTTTTACAACTACAGTACCTGTGTTTTCAATGTGTAAAAAGATGCACAGTTCACAAACGTCTGTAAGTGTTTGCTTTTACAATATATTGATAAACTATTTCACAATGAATCGACAAATAAAATCTTTGAAATCTTGAAAATAAATAAAGTTTTTTTTCACTCCATCACTATGGGGCATATAGCACCACATAGGAGTAAATTGCAAGATTTAAATTAATGTATCTGTTATCCTATGTGGCATTGCAATTTTGCCTAATAAACATCACCAAAAACGTTTTAGAAACTTGGCAAATAAAACGCATAAGTGTCGGTAAATAAATGTAAATAAATAAATATGCTTTGCCAGATAAAATCAAGTTATTTTGGTGTAATTGCCTGTCGTGTCATACAGACAATTGTGCACATCCTGAAGGGAGCGCCTAATTAAACGCGATGACAAATATTTCAGATTTACTCCCTACGAGACCAGTTTGGACAAATAAACTGCTCAAGGAATATGTTTTATTTTCAATCTCTCCTTTTTATGAGCACTTGATTGCCTCTCAAATTGAGCTGTAGACTTGACAATACCCGAGTGAGTTCTTACAATTATGACGACTTTTATGTTCCCTCTGGAGAAATTAGTAAACAATTAGACGTTGACACTGCTGTATTTATCACGGCAGCTGGAGATAAAGATGTGTTTTTGAAAAGCACAAATAACAAATATAGTTAAACAAATTAACTGGATTTGGCGAACAGAATTGCTACGATACAGACGACACCAATCAGGTGAAACGTTATGGCAATCTGCATACCATTAAATACTTACTATGTGTTATATTCTGTATCAGTACTTTAATACCCTGAAGATTGTACTACTGACTACCGCAGTGCTACTCAAGTGCAGATACTTTTCCTGCTTCTAACATATCAACTTTGAGGATCTTTACTGTCTCGTATGGCTGGTTTCACTGCACTTTGGATGACAGTTAGCCTTGAGAAATCAAAAAACTTGAGTAAACAGGTAATCCAATAATCAGAGCTGATGTATTAACAACATGCAGACTGGTAATAACTGGACTATTGCAACCAAACCAATTAATATTCTTCAAACTACTGCGATCAAGAGTTTATTGGTAACCTGAGCTACCTCTTGTAGTTTGCAACAAGTCAGGGATGAGGAGAGGAAGAAGCTAATAGTTTTTTGGTGAAATTGAGTCTAATTTATGCATTGAATAAAGGGGACTTTTTGTCGATGCAAAATGGACTTTTTGAACTCAAACCTTGTTATAAAGCCATGTTACAGCATTGTTCCCTTGTCAGCAACATACCTGGAGTAGTGTTTCACTTCATTCATGCAGTTTTGAGTAATGTCCACTTTGGTGGTTTCTTCTTCTACTGCTGAAGCGCTCCAATCTGTCCTCCACTTTAGCCCATAATCTGACATTGAGCAGTTCGTCACAGCCTCATGAAAATGGAGTTCCTAACCTCGCTGTTAGCAGAAGTTTGTTTTACTGTCATTCCCACTCCTGCCTACAGAGGAGGCTCCAGGCAGAAAACCTGACGAGACCTGGCACCTGTGTTTCAGAGTCACTTTCTTATCCTTAAATAATTTTGAATCAAATGATATAAGTAAATTATGTTTGTAAGCCTCAATTATGCTTGATAGCAAGTCCATTTAGAGGTCATCTCATCCCATCATCTGAGTTTACTCTGACTCAAAGGTACTGGGATAGACTCCTTCAGGGGTTGCTAATGGAGACAATAGGGCAAGAGAGATGAACGCGTGTAGCCAAGGTCAGAGCTGATGTTGTTTTCTCCGTAATTGCAAACATGCCATTTCTGCTCTTCCCCTGCGCTAAGTTGACCACTCGCTTCAGTCGCCGCAGTCATTCCCTGTAGTTCTTCTACCTGAAGGCAGAGTAATGGAGTCAAACTGGAGGTCGCACAATTCAAGAGTGTGCCCTGTGAAGAACACAAACATACTCAAAGTCGACGCGCGCTGCTTCTGTGTGTGCGTGAGGGAGTCTACATCCTTCACGTGTCACCTTGAGCTCTCAGCAGTGGTGCAGAAGACGCAGGAGGCAAAGGACTCCCATCGACACAACAGCAGCGTTTCCCCCACGAACCAAAAAAAACACAAAGTCTAGCCATTTGCTTATTTGCATATCTCCACACATCTTTTCATTTAGTCTGTGTCTTGATTGATCAGTTGAGACGCAACAGTGTCAAAGGCCATAGTTTGTTGCTTGCTGTTTTGCACAAAAATTGAAGGCGAGGAGTTGGTTATTTTACTATCACCCTGTGCTGTAATTAAGCCAATCAGCCAAGCCCATTACCAGTAATTAAAAGAGATGGGATGATAAAACAGAATGACGCTATATTACAAAGTGGCTTCAGGAAATTGCTTCTGATGGATAAACCGTAAACAGGAAATTACTGGACTTGGTTTTTAAATGTTTTGAATGAAACAATAACTGGTACCCATTGTCTCTTCTAAAGGTTTTACGAGGGGGAAAACGACCTAATATTCATAACATTTGCACGTACATTAGTGGTTGGGCCGGCTGATATATCGGGCCGATGTTTTGGGATTTTATAATATCGGCTATTGGCTGACCTAGTGCAGATCAAAGCCGATATCTCGGTAGAATGCTAATGCTAACAGTAACTAATCAAAGCTGGGACAGAAACTATGATTCCCCACTGCTGGAGTGGCCAAGTATTTATATTTTTACAGGATTTTAGACCAGACATTTGGAAAAATAACGGTCAAAAATATTCGCTGAGCTTATCGGCATTGGCCTTAGAAAAACCCATATCGGTCGACCTTTTACGAACATCTTCACACATTAGCTGTATGAAAAATTGTGGCAAAACAAATTATGGACAGTCCACACAAGGCTGAAATGTAACCAAAAATCATGACTAAAACTGTACTACTGCACATTATAAAGTTGCATTGAGTGGGTCGTCTCGAGATCAGAAGGCCGTGGGTTAAAATCCCTGCTCCCACAAATGCACACTGTAGTTGTGTCCTTGGGCAAGACACTTCACCCTACTTGCCCCCAGTGTCTGCGTATATATGTATGAATGAGAGAGTGAATGCGTGACTGGCTCCTCACTGCGGCTTTTTGTGATACTATTGTATTTGGAGATACAATTACAATCAATTTTTACATGAGGCCAATGGTACTACACTACTTTAATTCATTACAAATAAATTCCCTTATCATTGTTGTTTACCTCCTCCTCTTATCCCTGTGTCATCCGGCCCTGCTGTCAGAGGTGGGTGTGTCCTACTCGGGCTACATCGCGCTGTATCCATTACCTCCTTACCCTCAACACGAGATGAAGGTCAAAGAGGGCCCTGACTTTGAAGTAATGCGGGGAAAAACATAGATGAGGGGGTGGCGTTGTAATTAACCGCCTCTAACAATGAGATCATAAAAACCAGGCCTGACAGATGGTGCATTCAGATGAGTTGGAAGTGTCTGAACAGGTGTCAAATGAGAAGTGTGAAAAATGCTCCGTCAAGGAACAAATGGCATTATATCTGAATATCTTTTTTTTTCTCCTGTTTTCTCCACAGCCGAACCTTTACCTCTGATGGACCTGTGTCGCAGAGCCGCCCGCCTCGCCCTGGGACGCGAGCGCCTTCAGGATATCGAAACCCTCCCCTTGCCGCAATCCCTCAAGAATTACCTCCAATACCAGTGACGGACACCAGTGGGACACTACAACTACCATCATGTCTGGGCGCGCAGGCTGTAGACGAGGGCGAAATATGAGAGGATGACAAATGATGGGCGAGTCCGCACTCAAGAAAGAGCACAGGGCTACTCAAAAACAAGGCCTTTTTTCAATGACAAATGACTGACTGACTTCAAGATGGCACCAGCTTCATGGCAATTCACAGCTGCTTAAACTTGGCCTGTTTGGATGAATTGTTAATGACGCTGTCCCACTCATGCTTTGAAAGGAAACCGTACACTCAAAGCAACACAAGAGGAAAATATTCAGACAGATTGCGCCATCTTGTGTTGGAGATGAGAACTGTACAGTAACGCAATGTGACAGGAGGACCAAGTAATCGTCCCTGGGCTCAAACAAACTGCAGGGCACTGAACTCATAGCATGCCAATCTGGTTCTTGGCTGAAGTAAAGTATGATTTCAGGGGGCAAGGTATAAGCCCTTCTCAGACATGTCACAATGCTTCTTTGATGATGATTTTGGAATTTTATTATTTATTATTTAACTTTTTATTTGACATCTTATTAAGGCAACTGAGTGACGAGATGTCAAGTTTTACTGAATGTTATTGTTATTTATGCAGTTGGCAGTGTAAAGTCTTATGTCTATAGTCTATTTTGAATTAAAGACACTGTCAGATGATCGAAGTGTATTGTTTTTATTATTTTATTTGCGTTGAAACACATGAGTCATATTCACATACTCACCCGTTTTTGTAAAAGATTCTTGTAAAAACACACAATTTGGTACATTTTTGCTGTAATCAGAGCCAGCCATCGTTTCCCCCTGATTAAGTGGGCAGCCTGCACACTGTTCATTTAAATGTTGAAAGTACACACTCCACTGCGGTGGCATTTACAATATGGCGAAACCATTCACAAATCCAATCTCATCTTGAGTTTGAGTCATAAATTGAAGCCCGGTTTGTTCAACCCACAGAACAATTTACACTCCTCTTTTAATGAGACTGTACTCGCTGCACTGAGGAAAGATTAACTGCCTTCACTTCCAAATGGGTTTAAACAAGCTGTAATTTTATTCCCAGCATCAAATACCAAACTCTAGCCTATGCGGAATTAAAGACACTATATCACTGGTTTAACTATATGATCCCTGAGCACTAATTGAGGCATCTACAATCTCCTACTTTTGCTGCGATGCTCTGGGTAATTGACCCCCTCCTCACTGGTATTATTGCTAAGAATAAACAGGCACAAGTCTGTAAATCCTATTTCAATCGAGCCACAAGGGGGCAGGAGCCATTTTGCTTTAAATGCCTTTTGAAATCTCAACCTGAGCATTAGTGTCCTGTCCTGTCCTGCCCTGACCTAATATTCTAATTCAATATCAGTTTGAGGTATGAGGTAAATCAGTAAAGGTTTCAAATTAGAATCTAAAATGTAATGAAAATTAAAGTAATTTACAAACAGATGAGCAAACTTCACAAACGTAATACAACTAGGCTACATAGTTCTCAATTTCTTGTAGCTATAACATAAATAGTATGAACAGTTTATTTGAAAGGGTTTGTTCATCCATTGTCTTAGAAACAGGTCCAGTATCTATGTCCTTCAGGACACAGTGTAAACTTGGCTTAAGTCCATATGTACATCATGACAAAAGAAGAAGAGAGAAGAAGAGATGAACCGTGAAGAAATGTATTGTTGTACACAAATAACAAATGTAGAGTCTAAAACAAGTCTTTATTGGTCAATATACAGAGGAAAGGAATCCCAACCATTTTGTTTACAAAAAGAAAAAAGGACCCAATATTTATAAATATAAAATAACGTTTGTACAGGGTTTATTTTTTTATGTAAAAGAATCTTTTTTTCAATCGCTTAATCTGTTGAAGCACAATTCACAAAAGAGACGAAGGAAACAAGGCAGTTGTCTCACAATGATGACATCACGATCACAGGCGCTCAAAGGCCAACAGAGAGGGACAGGGGGCAGAGGTCACAAGCTAAAGATCTCCTCTAATGGGACACATTTAGAGGCATTTAGTCTAATCACAAATTAGCTTCATCTTTTCCAAATGACAGGCCATTGCACAAAAGTGTGAACATTCAAATCACATTGGTTTCTCATTTGTTTGCCATCAATGAAATAATTGCATTATTTTTCTGTAAGGTTAAAGATGCACCGCTTTGATATGTATTTTTAACTCTAAGGACTTTTAGTTAGTACCGGCTCCAGAACAAACTGACTGAGGGTCTCAATGCACCCTTTTATGTGTGTGTTCTTACCTTTATAGATGAGGCCTGCCTTCAGCAAAAGACTTATTGTCAACCCAAACAAAAACAGTGTTTTATGTTGTGTTTTTCTGAAATGGAACCCACATTTGCATAGGGGCTTCTGTTTAGAGAGAGACAACAGTATATAATTAATGCTCAACGTTGCTACAATATGGTTAGGTACATTAAGAAGACATGAATGCTTATAATGCAAGACAAACTCTAAAATGCATGACTAAAATATGCAAGCATATATTTGCCAGGAATCTGGTTCCCATTGTGAGAAACCAAGCACTGGTCAGTGACCGACACTGAGGACATAAAGACAAGACACTGACATTTTATGAATGTTATAATATACCTGCTGTATGTATTATAATGGTACAGTAGTTTGTGCATCAAGACAAAGACAGCATTCGTAAATAATTATGTATGTATGTAGGAAATTCATCTTTGATAAAACAAGATGTAAAAATCTACCCTTGAAAATATATTGCCTTAAATAATATTATGAACATTTATACAAAGAAAACACTATGTAACATCAAACAGGGTGTGTTTGCTTATGCAGTGACTGTGCTTGTTCTGTTTTTGCTGTTTCTAGTGTGAATTCAAATTAGTCTGATGTTCTGAGTTTGTCCAACAGAGGGAGACCTTGCATCAGAAATAATAAGTGTGCGTGTTCTGCATCATTTCCAGCAACAGATTGTGTAGGGCTGTGTTGCACGTGCTCAGTATGTCCCGGAGCAACTGTCCCACTTCAGTTTTGTCACTCGGCTTGTCTCCTCTTTCTCGTCTTCGTCGGTGTTGTCTGAGTCAGTACTGGTCAGACCTGCCACCTGCACCTCTTCCTCCTCGTCCTCATCACTGTACTCCTCATTCTCCCCTTCAGCCACTGCCTGTGCGCCACTGATGTTCTGGAAAACATATTTCACAAGTCTTCGTGAATGAATTCTGAATATTTGCACAACCCTACACACTATCAAACGGATACCAACTTGTAATTGAACCCCCATTATTCTCTTTCAGCACCTGAAGAATATGTGCGGCACTTTTGCATTACAGCTAGAAGGTCCCAGGTTCCACCCCTGGGCCAAGTAGAGCCTTCCTGTGTGGAGGTCACATGTTCGGCGTAGGTTTTCACCGGCTGCTCCGGTTTCCTCTACCATTAAAAACATGCACAATAGGCCGAGATGAAAGACTTGTGAGTGAGAATTAGCTCATGGCTACAATGCAAGTCTCATTTGTATAGGCTACATTAAAAATAAATAAATAAGTATCAGAAGTATCAGTAACAGACTTGAACCTAAAAGCCCAGTGCAGTTCCTGTATGGACTGTGCTCTCAATCGCAGTTGTTGTGAAATGGAATGGAAGTTTATTTGTTAAGCGCTTTTCACATGACACAAGTCACCCAAAGCGCTTTACATAGTAACAAGGATCTTCTAGCTGCGAAGCACAAGCGCTAACCGCTGCGCCACTGTGCCGCCCTAAGTCCGGGGTGATTCCTTGTTACTGACACTCACCTCCATGGGGTTCACGATGATGGTCAGGCCAGAGTTGTCCCAGTCCATCTCACAGTCTTTAGGCTCATCCTCGTCCTCTCTGGAGCCTTCCTGGTGAGTGGCATGAATTCTGTACACGCCGATGACCACAATCACCACCAGGGCGGCGATACAAACCACAATGACCACAGTGGCGGCTGGCGGTGCTGGTCCTATATGAGTTAAGGTCATGGGGTTATAACAAGCTGTGGAATTGACCTTTCAGAAGCTTCCAGTGTAATGAATGACATTTGCCGCGGTATACCTGACATATGTGAGTTGAAAGAGTGGATCATAAGAGGGTGATGAACTGGTCTCATAAACTGGGACGGGGCTGCCATGTGGTTTGCGTGCTCCACAGGGGCCGAGTGATGCAGCAGGCTCATCTGTGTGGATAATAGAACAAAATCAGTGTACGCATACTAAAAAAAAAAGCAGTCTCAAAAATCCATTAACCGCAGTGATTACTTCTCAATAAAAAAGTAAGCTCAAAATTGAAAAGGAAGATGGGCATAAAACCAGAAATAAACCCAGACAATCATACTGTGGAAATTAAAAGTGACTTATTTAATTCAAATGTAATTAGATTTGTAAAGCCTCAATTGCCCATGTGGAAAGCATCTCCAGAAGACTACAAAACCATAATATTTCAAACTAATATTTTTCATTTTCTATTGATCCATGGTCAATTTTCCAATCAACAAACCAACATTAGTTATTAATATTACAAACTGCATAAATCGAACAGTTTCATAGTTTTCAGTCACCAAAGAAATAACCAATTAACTAAATAACACAGCTGTGCAGGTGGGCTCATAAGGTTAAAATAAACAATCTAGCTCTAAAATTACTTCAGTTGATTTTATTGGATGATCTGATTTACCAACATTTTGAAAAAGTTTTTGGGGAAAAGGCCTCAGTTTAAAGCAGTACGAAGACAAGTAATACAAGTGTTAATGGTGTGATTAGGGGGTCTTACATCTCCCCTTCATGTCTCTGGTCAGAAAACCACAATTGCAACTCTCCCTGCACCGGGTCGGAGGCGCAATACACACTAATGGAATCACGAAGAAGAAGCTAACAGGCTAACGGGCAAAGCTAACTATGGGCTATCGCCACAACAGTATTTACAGCCTAGTTTTAATGGAAAAAAAAAAAATCTCCATTGTGTAATTGGATGTACAATATCCCTCTCTCCCTTTGTCTTTTCTGTCAGCGTAGTATTTACTCTCATGGACAATTAATGAGTAAAAAAAACACTACATGCTAAGACACCTGCAGTGGCGCTTATGGCCTCTAGGGGCATGAGTTAGTTCTGCTTTAAGCCTATAAATTAAACATTTTCAGTGCGCTACTTCAACATAGTAGGACAGGAATACCTTTTTGAGTACTTACCTCCAGGATGAACTCGTTGCTGATGTATCGTCCGTTCAGCTCAGAGCAGGTCACTCTGAACTTCCTCTCAGTCAAAGTGGCCGGTCGCCAGTTTCTGTAGCGGATCTGTCTCAGGGCCTGCTCATAGTGCGCCATGGAGTCCACCCCTGCAAAACCAAAGGCACACATTTATTCTGTAAGTTCCGTGTTTTAGAAGTTTTGACAAGACCTTTACAGCCGTCTAGGTCCATCGAGACGGAGTGTCCTGTTTAAACCTATTGATTTCTGTGTAAAGGCCAGGTGCCGTACTGACTGTTCCGCCTGTCACAGTGGCAGGTGGGTTTCGTGACGCGCGCCTACCGTATATTGATAGTCCCGAGGTGGAGTTGGTGGCGTCCAGGTGTTTTCCTAACAAGGCGCTGTGATGTATCTCCAGACTTTCTCTTTCGGGGTTTAATTCGTCACCAATTAGCAGCACGTCACAGTAGTCCAGGTTATGCATGAGCTCTGTCACACCTGGTCTGTGCACTGTGTGGACACAATATTAATCATTACAAGAATGCACCCAAACATGCACCTCAACTTCAGCTTCTATGGGCCAAAAATAATTGTAAACTGAAGAGTGTTCACAAGTGTATGGTCACAAGAATCAATGTTAAAAGATGATGGCCAAGAATTGCAGAATGGATTTTTGCAGACTATGGCAATATTCCTGACCCATACGGCAATTTGCCATTTATGTGTTCTATATTTATAGCCATTTAGGAGACCAAACACAATTGATCACCAATACCTCCCACACAAGTGATTCAAATGGTTTGTAAGGTAGTTTTCTGAGGTGTTCCTGGCATCAAAGCAAATATAAATAATACAATTTCATAGAATGGCAAAATACCTCAGTGTCAACGCCAACAATTTGTCATTATTTATTTTTTCAAAACTGACATGGCAATAACACTGAATGTATATGAACCAGATTTAAGTGTTACAGTGCATGTCTGCAGATGATGTCACAGAAACAGCTTAGCAACAAGAGCCATCTGACTGTCAACGCTGAGTTATGACAGTCTGTAACGGTGTTCAGAATTAAAAGTGCATTGTGATGAAATGCAGTGTTTTTTGTTCATGTTTTCCTTTTTTGTAATTTTACGATGTTATCATTTGCATGACTGGATGTGTGGGCTGCCTCCACAGTCAGTGCAGTGACTGGACTCACTCCCACTCGGGCTGTCCCCTCTGATCACGGTGCTGGTGATGTGGACCTCTTTGAATGGGGCCACCCCGAGCGGTGAGCGCAGGTCACTGGCCGGTCGCACCAGGCGCTTCGAGCCAGAGATGGTGATCCGCGGTTCACTGGGAGGCATTACCATGACGACGGCCTTGACGTCTGGGATGGAGAGGCAAGAATCTTCACCAAAACACCTTGAAAAGAATGTAAAAAGTGCCATAGTGTTCACTCTAATAATTAGGGAATAGTATAGCTAAAGTGATCATGCCTATTATGCTTTATCCACACTTCTTCCTTCAAACTTTGTGGCACATGCTTAACTTAACTTAAAGTAACATATACAGAAAGAAAATATGTTTATTTTTCTTTTTTTTTTAATTCATCACAAATTCTTGAGCACACAAAATTCAAGAATTTGAATTGCCAGCAGAAACTTGATGCTGGCACAGAAGGAGTCAAGTTTGAATAAAGCTGAAAACAAGCAAGAAATAATTTGTAGTGGTGGCAACCCAGAATATGCGTGGGCTTTGAAAGCACAAGAGCAGCGGCACCTCATCATATCAGAGGGCAAGCATTTTGAGGTCTTAGGCCTTGGTCTTAATATTATACACGGCATAATATGGGCCAATTAAGGATATTTCAGGATTTTTGACATAGGGCCTCATTTCCTAGTTATCCAGAGTGTTGTTGATTTCTGGAGATATGCATATTTTTTTTAAATTCATGCAGTCCTTTTATTTGAAGGGTTTAGTGGTGCTAGGCTAGTGCAATGCTAGTGCATGTCTATGGTAACTAGTGGCCTGCATTAAAAACAGTCCGACCCAAGCACAGTGCACCTGAGGCAAATCACTGGTAACACCAGACTACTCATATAAATGTCTGCGTTGACTAAATGATTTTTGAAACATAACCATTTTGCATTTCAAATAACTTATATTTGATCAGCATCAGCTTCCTGGTTTTAAGCTACGCAGCGGTGGAGTGACCTGCTAGGATACCGGGTCTACAATATGTTTACCACACGGCATGATTTAAAAAAATAAATAAATAAATCTCCAGAAATCGACAGCACTTTGGATAACTAGGAAATGAGGCCCTTTGTCAAAAATCCTGAAATATCCCTTTAATGTACAGGACAAACATTTATGCAGTACTTCTTACAGGCTTCTATTGATGTTTTCAATTGAGATGAAACAGTGGTCTGTCATTATTTGGTTTCTGTTCTGTGTAAATAAGGTTAAAATGCAGCTGAAATGATGAACAAGATGGAATAACCTTGCTATTAGCAAAACCCAGAGATGAACAGCCATGACCTTGTTTACAAAAGGATGTTATTCTCCCTGAACAATATTAAGAATTAAATGAATGGAAGCTCAAGGGCTGAATACATCTAGAATGGCAAGGAAAGAATACTGAGGTGAATCATCGGATCTTTCTGCCTGTAACATAAAGATGCCGAAACTTGGAAAAATCTCTTCAGAAGAAAACATTACAATTGATGCTTTGAGTAAATGAATCATAAAATAAAGTAGTAATAAAATAATGCCAATGTTCATGCATTTAACTTACTGTACTGTGGTGGTGATGCGCAGTTTCCGGATGCCCGGTGTGGGGAACTGCCTTGAGTTGATGTAGGACACTTTGGTCATGGCGGAGTTGATACTGTCCAGATCCTCTCCTTCCACCACCAGTACCGACTGAGCGGGATTAAAGTGAAACTAAGCCCAAAAACAGGATTACATTTGACTTTTAGAATATCGACACGTTTAGTTTAGTTTGCATTTATTCACACGCCAAACCTGAGTAATATTTCACACCTTGATGTCCTTTGCCAGACTTTCCAGGGAGTTGATATCAAGGCCCTCTTTGCAGGCCTGCAGACAGGAGATAACCTTCTGCGTCTCAATGCGCCCCGGCCGGATTGTCAGGCCTGACAGACTGCCGTGGAAATACTGGGTGAAGCGCGGGGTCGCTACCTCTCCACCTGAAGGGGGGCGAGGCAGACGAGACAAAAATGCAAGAAATTTAAATGACCATCAAAGAGGTGCAGAAAAACAGGAAAGGTTGTATAGCTGAGTTTAACAGGTTTACTAACTGAAGTAATGACACAGTCTGTAACGGAAGCAGTTCTCAAACACTTCAGTGACAATGTCCCACCTGAAAGACAAATGTTCCTCGTCTCGCTTGGATTTTGTCGAACTGTATGCATTGTTAACACTTGCAAACAAAACATACTTTTGGAACCATGTCTGCCATGTTACAAAGTTGTGAATATCTTGTCTGCGGTTCCTCGCCTCCATAAAGCACTGAGTAGATGTTTTATGGTACATAATGTTCTGAGTGTAATGTGGACTTGAGGGAGCGCTCAGCAGAGGAGCAGATATTAGTGAGAGCAGCAGCGTGCCGCTCGAGGCACCTGCTTCAGCTGCATCGGTGTGGATCACACTGGGAGAGACACCACACCGTCACAAACACTCTGGGCACTGCCTCAGCACAGAGACACAGGAGACACAAGCAAAACTGCCCAGTCCAGCAGACAATGTGAAACTGATTTAAACACAAATGTAGGGCAATCTTTTATGTTTTTGTTGTGGATAAATAAACATAACAAGCAAATGTCCATGGGGCCACAACACACTCATCTCCAGTCTCCATCTCGTCTAATTTTGTATATAAACCAGCACACTGCCATTGCTACTGAACTGTCATATTTCCATGTTTGGTTCTTGCTCGGGGTCAGACGGGTCTAATTTATTTTAGCAGCAGAGCCATTCTCTTCTGCCTCCTTCTTTTCTATAGTATTGCTAAAGCGACAAATGAAGAGTTGAAAGCTTCTCATCAAGACAAGGTCTTTGTGTTTAAGAACAGATATTTTTGGACTGGCAGTGTCTAGACGGCCTCTTCTGTTATTAGTTAAAAGACACATGGCTAAAAGGTAAGTGGGTTGGGAAAAAGCATCCATTTAGTGTTAAGTGGAGCCGTCTGATAATTAAAGAAATGCACATCTTTGCTTGATAATAGCTTTGAGAAAGATGGGGGCAGACATTTGCCATTGTTTATAGCCTGTTTCTTTATTGTTTTATTCTGCCATGACTCCATCACACAACCAATAGTCTCAGGATTTACTGTAGGTACATTACATTGGGTAAAAGCGCTGTAAAAATTGAGACCATTTACCTCTCGCCTGCACCTGTGCCCTGTATGTACAATCCATGCATGTGCAAACGCTTTGTAAATCAGGCGCTCAATGTAATCCTTATGGTAGTCCCAAGCTTGGACAAACAGAGAGGTTGCATCAGAAAAAATACTTGATATATTTGCCAAATCAATATGAAAGTGCAAAAATAACTTCCCAGTGCAGATGACTGGCTGGAGTAACATTCAAAGATAGAGACTAAGCAAAAAAAGGAGGTGCGCATAATAACAATCTTTGAAAAGGTCGTCATTTAAACAGAATGCAGGCTCTTGTGTAGGAATGAAAAGTCTTCCAGTCCCTTCAAACTGCAGAGCATTACTTAAGGACATTCGCAATGGAATTTCTTTCATTTACAACCTTGTATTGTGCCTTTGGACTTTTTCAGAATACACTTTGAATGACTTCCCCTCCACATGTCTCGCCATTATGTTGTTGATTGTGGGGGAGAGGGGGCCCACCGAAATGAGACACTCTGAAAGGCAATCTCGCCCACTAATGGCCTGCAAAGTTATCAGTTGCGGCTTAGTGAAGCTTAAAGCGGCTTCATTGGGATGTAATAGCGGGCAAACTTGTCCTCCATTCACTCGAGCTAATCCTTCCTTCAGGGTGTTCTTTCACAATCACACTTTCATGGAAAGACGCAGAAGGAAAACGCCATGTGAAGTTTGACTCAAAAAGGAAGGAAAGAAAGTGCAATCAGGCACATGGCCATTATGATGGCGATGAAAAGAAATGTACAGGAAAAACATGGTGCTTAGCATGAGTGTTGGGAACTGTGATTTAAAGCTAGCTGTCTGGGACTACTTAGTGTGCAACATAAAAAGTGGCAAGTTCTTTATGATTACAATTGCATGTTTTTATGGCTTGTAGAAAATAATCACTTCACTTTGGTCCATGACTCATTATTATTCCAAAATTGGGCCATACCGCCTTTGCTCTGCACGATCCCGCCAGATCTCGGAAGCTAAGCAGGGAAGGGCCTCGTTGGTACTTGGATAGGAGACCGTTTGGGAACACCATGAAGCCTGGTGAATGTAGTGAGTGAGTGAGTGAGTGAGTGAGTGAGTGAGTGAGTGAGTGAGTGAGTGAGTGAGTGAGTGAGTGAGTGAGTGAGTGAGTGAGTGACTGAGTGACTGAGTGACTGAGAGAGTGGTTGGTGGTAGTCAGGACAGGACAGCTGTAGCTACAATAGTAGCAGGCCACCACCAAATATGGTGTGAATGAATAATGCACGAAATTGTAAAGCAACTTTGGGCATCTGGAAAAGCGCTATATAAGAAAGATGCTTTAATATTATAATAATTACCAATGCTCTGTTTTGATCACCAAACGTGACTGAAGTTAAAGCAACAGCTGCCCTGGGGTAGAATGTGGAAACAAGACTGCCACTCTGCGCTATAAGTCTCTCTGACTACAACCGACAACTGACCCTGACAGTACATTCACACAGGCAAGGTGGGTGGTGTTTTGCTCAAGGGAACAATGAAAGCGTGATTTGAATGTACTGCATATTTTGGTAAAGCCATTTTTAAATCACCTTCTGTTTTATGCAAAAATGAGAATAATTACAAGATTATTCTTTGTGTGTGTTCCAAATGCAACCCCATCTAGGGAGCCATCATGATTTCAACTGAACTGACTATTATGAACATAGTTATAAATTATAAATAATACATTTGGGATACACTTAATCATTTCCTTTTTTACTCGTCCTTCTGCACATTAAATGACTTCTTCTTGAAGCCACGCAGTTTCATGTCATTTCTGAAGCTGGCACAACTGTAACATCAAACCGAAGCACACAGCTGACACATACATATCCACTCCCTGTCAGCCCTCATTACTGGAGATGCCTAGGCGCACTGGAGGAGCACTGTACGGACCTTGCCAGCAGGCGCCCACCGTCAGCTGCGTGTCGATGTTGGAAGCGTGGATGGGCCAGTCGTCCGTCACCAGGTACGGTTCAAAGGTCACGCCGTCCACAAACAGCGTCACGGCCGGAAACTCCACGTTGATCACATAGTAGTGCCACTCTTTGTCACATATCTGCAAACACAGAGGGAGGGGCTCATTATCGCTCGGCTTTTTGTGGACACATTCAGATGAAAATATATTCATGAGTGCAAGAAAATAGGACATAGAAAAACACTATTCCCTCAGCGTTATGTCTTCTGAGTTTGGCAGTATTTTTTTCCCAAGGAGGCTTGTGTTTACAGAGACGCGTTATAAAGATGATGTTTACAATCATGAAGGCAAGAGCACTGGCGTTCTTTTATTTCTCATCTCACTTCAGTGAAAGGGATGCAACAAAGTCCCCGGCTCATCTGCAGCTGACTTATCTGTCGTCAAATAAACTAACGAGGCGCCATATAACGAGGTGTTCATTAGCAGAGGGTGAGAAATACGTCCTGTCACTCCGAAAGAGCCTTTGAGGAACAGAAGAGAGGCGTGTCCTGCTCTCTCGCTTCAAAAGTGAGGTCATGGTTTGCAAAGAGGAGTGTAAAATGGCCACCTATATATTTCCAGTCTCACTGCAACTATGTGTAGAGCATCGTTAATAGCATCATCTGTGAACTACTTCCATAAAATAAAACTGGCAGAGAGATGCCGATGCTTTGAGGATACTTGATGGGACTTAAGGTGCACTTCCCCAAGGGCAATTAGTAGCCAAGATGACAGAATGTACGACTATAGTGGTGCTTAAGCAATACATTTAAAGGGGCTAGATGCAAGTTAGCTATTTTATACTCACTACTGCCACGTCAGGTCATACGTGTAACTGCAGCTTCTATATTAAGCTCCCTAATTAACACCTTTTTGAGCGACAGTGCAGGATTTTAGAGGTAGTTGTGGTGAACAGGTCTGGGCTCATTCTACACCATAGGACATTGTTGAAACATGTAGGGGGATGAAAATACTTCATTTTAACATTTTTAAACTCTGTATAGTCCCTGTACAATAAGACTGTGAAGTAACGCCGACTGTAACAAGTGAATTTCTCCTTTGTGAGATCAATAAAGGTTTATCTTATCTTATCTTATCTTATCTTAAGGCATGTGTTTTTCTTATTTATACCTGGCTTGGACGGTGATTTAGTCCAACTTTGGTCCAATTTGATGTTGATCTAGGCCGAGTGTTACTTGGAAAGTCAAGAATTGATACTTAAGGTTAAGGAAATATGACCCATCCTTTGATGCCGTAGGAGCAGTGGGGGACCGCTGTACCGCCAGATGTTCTATCTCCAGATGTGGAGCCATGCTGATGGTCAGAATCACCTGGCTGGAGGATTAACCTATTGTGCATGTTTTTGCATGTGCATGGGAAACGCCCGAGGGAATCCCACACAAACACGGGGAGAGACACATGCAAACTCCACACAGAAAATTCGGGAATCAATCCTGGGACTTCTTGCTGTGAGGTAAGAGCGCTAGCCACTCAGCCGTGTGATGGGATAATGTATAATGCGATGCGCCTAACACATCCTGACAGATATTAGGTGCTATGACCTCATTACTCCTCTGCTACACCTCATTGGCTCCCCATGCCTTTTAGAATACAAGTTCAAATCCTATTGTTGACTTTTAAACCACTGAATGGCCTGCCTCAAGAGTATATTTCTGAATTGTTGTGTTGGTATAGTCCTGTGAGAGCCCTGGTCATGTGACCAGCTGCTTTTAACTTGTCCCAGTTTGAATAACAGGGCGACAGGGCGTTTGCGGTCACTGGAACCAAACTTTGGAACAAGCTTCCTTTGAGCGTATGATCTGCCTCCATTGAGTGTTTTAAAACACACCTTTATACATTGGCTTTCAACACAAGCTGAGCTAAATATTGCACATTATTGTACATTACTGATCAATTTATTTATTTATTTTTTTAGCTTCTTTATGTATATATTTTGTACCTTTTATATTGTTTATTTTTTCTTGTCTGAAACTTGTACATCACTTTGGGCAGTGTCAACTGTATTTGAAACATGCTATAAAAATAAACTTTGACTGAAACCTTGACCTAAAGAAATATAATACGAAATGTTTCTCCCAACTTGATAAATATTCAAAGGTTAATAAGAGTTATTTTTTTTTATTGTATTGTGGTTTTCTGCATACAATTTGGATTTTTATTATGATCTTTGACCCCATGTATTTTTTAACATATATTACAATTTCATTTACATACAACTGGACAGTAAGGCGAACAACAAAACAACCTCTAATCCTAATGTTTCTACTAAGTCAGGAAAAAACAGGGATTCGCTCAGTCATTAACAAGATCCTGCTCACCAATGTGGAAAGCTCTTACCCAACGTTCTCTCACTCGTGACTATTACACACATGTTCAGCTGTTGTAAAAAGGATTGTAGTCAATATCAAAATAGTGGCAACAAGTGGTCGTACTGATGTAAATTGTAAATTTAAGGCAAGGCACTTTATTTGTCAAGAGGCAACAACTCGTGTCCCCTATATGAGTGAATATGTTTTTTTGCAGAAGTAATGTCATCTGCTACAATAATAACTAAATCAACCCACCCAAACTCAGACACGTTGTCAAACTGACTTGTAATATTGGATATCATACACGCACAAACAATGCGGGTATGGCACCACACACAAGCTGTTGTGAGAGCTAATGGGGTTAAGCCCTGTGTTGGAGCCTTCTGAATTCTCTGGGGATGTTTTGATTTCTTGTGTTGACTGTCATCTTTTATGAGCATGGAGAGACAGAAACTCCCCAAGGATATCCCTGTCAACACCCCGCCCCGACATGCTAAATCCTCTCTGCAGGTAGCTTGTACTTGTACTGTGAACTGCTTCCAACATCAAGTTCCCCCTATTTCCATCGATGTTTTATGTATCATTCTGCACCAAAACAAGTGTCACCCTATGTGTGAATTACTGGCAGAAAAGATAATGCTTTAATTATGTATAATAGTGCACTTGACCAGAAAGAGCACAACAACTACGCCAGCCTGTGAAAGATGATCAATTAAACTCTTTTATTCATGTTGTCGTCACTATCAGGATGCTGAGCAATTGATTAAGTGCATCATCATTTACGTTTCCCTCATCCAGTGAGGGGAAAACAGTTATTTTCTCGTCCAAACCAAAACAACACTATTTTGTTCAGAATTTCAAACCAAAATTTCCATTCACAAGATTTTACTGTATTTTCAAAGATTTTGATTCTATCTGTTATTTCCTATCATCTGTGTCATAGACAGTAATTTCAGATGACGTCATCACCAAACTGAACAGTTGAAGAATGTGTGACTTTTCAAAGTATACTGTAGTGTACTGGCATGGCAGTGGGCGCCACGGTAGCTCAGCAGCTAGCACTTGAGCTTCACAGCTAGGAGGTCCAGTATCAGTTTCCCCTATCACTAAAAAAAATGGCTATATATAAGGCTGCAATAAATGTAGTGTGTGAGTGAGTGGGGCCGATGGCACAGATTGGCAGCCTCACTTCCGTCAGTCTTCCCCAATGGGCGGTTGTGGCTGCAATCGCAGCTTACCACCACCGAGTGTGGTGTACTTCAAGGGTGCCGAACTCATTTGAGTCATGGGCCACAAATAACGTAAACAGGAAAATACAATTGAGAAAAAATGTTTCAATACATGAATATTAATGAGCTGTGATTTTAAAGTAGAGCTGATTTGGTCAAACGCATGTATAGCACTTTACCAGCCTGCGTCACAAGTGTTGCATCGTAGTCATTATTCATTTGCTCCACACTTGGTGGTGGTAAGCTGCTATTGGAGCCAGAGCTGCCCTGGGGCAGACTTGACCATTTACCACGTGGATTTAATGTGTTATGTATGTCCTGATCTCTTATTCTGTCAGTACCCTCTGCTGGACATGTGTGGAATTCTTTCTTTCTTTTCTAAACTAAAAGGCACACTGCATAACATTTTGGACTATACTTTTGCCATCAGAACAAAACTTGATCTTAATGACCAGCTCAACACAGATACATGCTTGCATTTCAATTTTATTTATTTTACACAGTGTGGCTTTAAGCTGCCTCCTAGTGGCTGGAGTGAGCACTAGGTTTTTTATTATTATTATTATTATTTTTATTCATAACTCTGCACAGGAATGGGCTTGATACAGTACTGTACTTTTTTCTTTTTTCTTTTTTTTTGGACATACTCAGAAATCAATGCTCTACATGTCAAGGGCAAAATCAGCTTGTCTTTGAGCCATGTGGTGTATATGAATAATGACTACAGTGTGGGGCATCATTACTGCATATACACACAAAAGAAACACAAACATCTGTGAATAAACTTCTCCTGATCATTCTTTTTCAGACGGAAACAAAAGGAGGAGAGATCAGTAAATGTCACAGCTGTGTGCGTCACTTTGATCAGAAATAGAAAGGGGACATGGAGGGTCATCTTTTACACATCTGCTCACAATGCAGATTTTCTGACAAGCCTTAGAAAAAGACTGGTGTTATTATTTCACAGTTGTCCATATCTCCGTGTTGTTTGCTTTCTAAATTTAACAACACTGTCATTAGCAGGGCTCTTTTGCAGCCACTGAGGTACGTTGCCTGAGAGCACATTAGTCAGAGGAAGCTTGAAAGTGCATCTGCTTTGCTAAAACATAAGACAATGAATGCTGAACCGCAGTAATGAGCCAGTCTCCAGGAGCCAGCTCCCAGAGACACTTAGGACCAGGGCCGAGGACTATTTTAACACTTTTTCATGCACGGTAAATAGTAATTTCTTTATCTCATGCCTCAAGTAACTTTGACCACCACTGGCCACGATAATGACAAAATGCAGCAAAAAACTATTTGTCAGTCATATGTCACTCAAGACAAATTTCACACCCTAAATTCCTTGAGCGACTCCTTCAAAAGAATTTAATTTGTTAAAATGTGTCACATAATTGACTCGGAATGAACTATTTAGACACAGTGTGAATCCTTGCAGCAGTTAATCATAAATATAACCAATTCAATTATGGCACCTGTCTTCTTTGTTGATGGTTTCATCTTGTCAGCATCTAAACGAAACGGCATCTCTAGATTTCCTTTGTGCAGTTCATATATCATGGTGCAACAACAGCCGAGTTTTATTGCCGAGCATAAAGTAGAGCTGATAAGGCTGCCTATCTGTGGAGATCTGTCATGGCGTGTTTACGAGGAACTATTACATTATATTGGCACAAAAGAAGTGAGATAGTGAGAGTTGATTGGACGCAAATATTACTATGGAAACTGGGGGATGGATTTAACACCTGAGAGACCTCTGACGGTGTATTTCAGGTTTGATTTTTTTTTTTTTATAGATGAGGAAAATCTGTTAAGAATGAGAATAACATAGCATGAACATACAGGTTGATGCACTGGCATTGTATTTTGAAAGTATTAATCTTAGAATAATCTGGTAGAATATGAATCATTCCAGATTATTCTCCATGTTAGGAATGAGACAGCCTTACATATTTCTCTCACAGCTGTGCTCTCAAACTGGTTTGCAAAATAACCTACAAGCAAAATTCACCAAATTATTAGTCAAGGTCATGTTCGAGACTCGAGACTTTCTTGCTCTGAAAGGGAAATTCATCACAGTGCATGTTAGAGAATATGAACAGACAAATCTTTATTAGAGCCCGATATAGAGTAATCTGTCCTCACCATTATCTCCACAAACGGCATGTGAACACTTTCTGTAAATTAACAATCACATCTATTCTCTTGTCATCTCATGTAGCGTATCCAAACACAGATTCCTCTATACTCCCCTGCCTTGCTCCGTTCTCATCTTTTCTGCTTGTATTCATGTTCCTTGCATGCCCCTCCTCGCTGCAGCTGTTGTACCAGTGCATTATTGATAGCTGCCTATTGTACGTGTCACACTGTGCTGCTAAGAAATGTAAAGGCTGCAGCACACATGAATAAAACAAACTGTAAACAAGAGAGTAGAGTTTTGACAACGTCACTTAATACAGTATAGATGCACCAAAGTACATCTCTGACATGTTAGCGCCATATGAACCATCTTGGGCCGTAAGAACTTCAGGGACTTCTGGTGATTCCCAGAGTCAATAATAAACACGGTGAGGCTGCGTTTCAGTTTCATGCAGCAAAAATCTGGAACAGTCTTCATGAGGATGTGAGACAAGCCTCAAATCTGACAATGTTCAAATCCAGGCTGAAAACAGTTCTTTTTACCCGTGCATATGAAAACTGAAACTATTTCATCTGCACTCTTGTTTTTTTACTGTAATTGATTAATTTTTATGTTGGTGTTTTATTCATTTTATCTGCTTTATGAGATACAGTCATCTGGAAATATGCAAATGAGCATTGGAAAAAGGGAGAAAATAGGATAAAGCAACAAAGAACAGGAAACATTAGCATGCAGAGTGGAGGCTTGTAATGTTGGTGTATAATGTAGTGCATACAGCTCTCAGTGGCAGTGGAGTGGGCCATGAGCAGGAAATAGAGGGCCCTATATCGCACACTCAAAACTAAAGCAATAAGTTTTCAAATCACACTGGAAAGCAGAGAAATGTGTAGAAAGAATTATTAAACTTTGCTTTTAATTTTAACAGACTTTAGGAAATCTTAGTACTTTAGCATATATTTCATTACTATTACTATCAAAAGTAGGTCATTGATGCTTTTATGTGAAAAGGCCACAAACTCAAACCCAAAATACAGAAGGTTTTATTATAGATTATAAAGTATTGCAACGCTACATAGAAATATACGACTAAAAATGTAAGAAAGTGTGTATTTTTTCCCTCAGACTGTGTAGTTAAATAGAAGTGGTATGAAATAATATGGAAGAAGAGAATTGAACCGACATAAAAAGCATTTTAAAATAGGTCAGGGCAGTGTTTTCAATAAATCACCATGCCAGCACTCACTGATGTTTAGTTAACATATAAAATATTGGAACAAATAGGGGGTCATTTACCAAGCGTTTGCTCATGTGCAAAACGAGTAGCACGTACTAAAGTGGAGGAGCAGTACAGTCGTGTGTACATATTTACTCATGTAGCATTCTCTCATTTACATGGCCCTATAACTGTAATACACTTTATCTCAAAAGTTCAGGTCAAACACACAATAAATACAAAATAATATATTAAATTTTTCACTTTGCACTTGCTTGATTTAAATGCAAGAAATTGGTTTAGAAATTATCTCACAGATCGAACCCAGGCGGTTGTTGCTGAAGGCTACCAGTCTGAATCTTTATATCTTAAGAAGGTTGTGCCTCAAGGGTCAGTTTTAGGACCACTTTTATTTACAATGTATATTAACTCTATTGGTGATAACCTAAAACAAAGCTCCATTCATTTATATGCAGATGACACAATTCTGTACTCTATGTCGCCCTCTGCTGCACAAGCAATTCAAAATATACAACATGACTTCAATTTGGTTCAACAAAATTTACTGACTTGAAAATGTTGATGAACTCCTCGAAAACTAAATGCATCATCTAGAAAACAGTTGGTTCTGTCACAGAACGTGTCAGTGTCTGCTTTAGACGGTTCCAAATATCTTGGCATCTGGATCGATGAGAGGCTCTCATTTAGTAAACATGTCCAGGAGCTAACGAACAAACTTAAAGCAAAGCTGTCTTTTTTCTACAGAAACAAAAACTGTATCCCTCCTAACAAGAGACAACTGTTAATCCAGGCTACGTTACTTTCAATTTTGGATTACGGTGATGTCATATATATGCATTCCACTGCATCTGTGTTGAAGCCTCTGAATGCAGTTTTCCATTCAGCCATTAGATTCATCACTGGAGATGGTTATAGGACCCACCACTGTGATCTTTATGCTAAAGTGGGTTGGCAATCTCTAGAAGCAAGGAGGGAGCAGCACTGTCTGCTGTTTATTTATAAAGCTCTTCTTGGTGTCCTTCCTGATTATTTGTTTGATCTTATAAATGTCAGGTCAAATGCTTACCAGCTGAGGTCTCAGGACATTTTGACTCTCGAGTCTCATCGTGTAAAACAGAATGGGGAAAGAAGGCCTTTTGCTACTTCGCACCAAATGTCTGGAATGAGGCACAGAAAACCTTTACAAGGGATTTAAACTTGATTTAAACTTACAAGTTTAAATCCTTTGTAAAGGAGTATCCTCCATGTGTCTGTTCTTGTTTTTAAGTTTTACACATTTTCTTAGTATTGTGTTATGGTCTAATCGTTCCACTGTTGTCTTATTGTTAACTGTTATTTACCTTGTATGTTTTAACAGGTCTCTCTTGCAAATGAGACATTGAGTCTCAAGAGACCACCTGTATAAATAAATAATAATAATAATAATAATAATAATAATAATAATAATAATAATAATAATAATAATAATAATAATAATAATAATAATAATAATAATAATAATAATAATAATAATAATAATTAGCACCTGTCTTGGTAAATGACCTCCGTAGAGTACATTAATCTTAATATTGTTTCAGCACTTCCCTGTGGTTAAGTAGAGCAATAGAGGCAAAATGCACTATCAAGCACAAAGCTATCCAATTAATCTTGTGAAAAACAAAGAAACACCTCAATCAACACTGCTAATAGCACAAGCCATGGCAGAATGATGATGAGTCAAGTCTGAGGCCACATACACTGTACACAATTCATCTGATAAATGAAAATACAGTACAATACAGTACAAAGGCATGTAGGACTTAGGCACTGGTGCTGCTCAGTTCTATCTTACTTTTTTTTCTTTATCTTGACCCTTGCCTGAAGAAAGGCCTCATCGATAAGGGTTTAAATCGCGCTCTGCCACACACTATCTTATCAGAGAGAAGACCGAACTTTTACTTTAAAATCGAACACTTCTCAGCAGACAAAAGCAGAAAAAGTATAAGTGAGGCCTGGTTTCTTCAAACGGAGACGCTATCTTGATTCAAGTGAGGAAAGTGCTTGGAGAAAAGTGATGTGTCCTTAGGTCCATTAGCGCAGGTGAAAAAACAGCAGACAACACAATGGGTTGGAGGGTGTTCACGTTCCCGTGCCTGGCCGTGCATGCTGATGCGCGTGCCTGCCTTCCTGTAAGACATTCCCTCGCCGCATGCTATCGACTACCAAAATTGCAGCCTCTTTCTGCACGGCGTGCTCTCGTTGCCCACTTTCTTCCATCTCGGCCCAACCCGTTGTCTCTTGAAGTGAGAATTGCAAAATCAATAGAGCTAAATGGAGTTGCCGGAGAAGCCATCGAGTGTTCTCGCTAAGTGCTGGAGGAACAAGGACGTCAAGTAGCAGTGGTGACACCCCATAGTCACCTAACCTTCCTATCCTTACCTTTACCCTCAACGCACTTCTTCATCCATCTGCCCTTTTTATGACTTACTCTTATTCACACTGTACATTTTAGTGCTCCCTTTCACATATTGAAAATCTGAGCCAAACAATTCTGTAATTAGAAGTAATTGTATGAAAGCTATTTGTCCACAGTTCACTTAGTTCTACTTCAGGTAAAGCACAAACAGAGAATACTAATTTGTCTTTTTTATCCTTCGTGAAAAATTGATTTATGTTTGAATGATGACTGAATTATCTGAGCTAACAGTGAAAAAACTATTGACACAAGTAAGCTGTATACGATGCTGATGCAGGGATGGCCAACTGGGATAGTTTGAGCTAGTGAGCCTTTGAAGAAGATTTGAGACATGGAAAAAAATAAGGCGGGCTCAAAAGACACGGTGCATATAATAATAGACACATTTGTGTTTAAGTAACAAGTGTTAAATACCGAAACCAAACTGATAAATTATCCTTCTTTGCGCTCCATGTTTCCTCCGCTGCCTTTCTCTCTAAATCCAAAGGTGTCTACGCATACGCTAGTAAGCTTCCATATCTGCAGTCGCCTTGTGAGGGACAAGCACAGACGGTGGTCGGAAAGCACGAGATAAGAGGAACCAGAGAGAATGAAAAGAAAAACTATGTCTTGGGGTTGTTTGTTAAAAAATAAAAAAATAAAAATATCATTGTGTGTGTGTGTTTGCCCTTTCCTTTGTCACATCCACCCCTGCCAGCCTCTGGAGGGAACAACAAGAGGTTCAAGCAGAGGAAGCAGGGTCTGTCTGTGTAGGTTTTCTCCAGCGACTCTGGCTTCCCTGACCACTAAAAACATGTACAATAGGTTACTCCTCTAGCCAGGCTTTTCTGACTGTTACTGTAGTCTAGAGATGAGTTTCCCTGCTTACGCTTACTGTTGCTACACGTTGCCCCAGCGGCATTGAGGATGGGTCAAATGCAGCGAACAAATTTCCCCATATAGGGATTAATAAAGCATAACTTAACCTTAAAGGGACTAGATGCAAGTTGGCCATTTTATTCGGACCCCAAGTAACCTTTTTTTGAGCGACAGTGCAGGATTTTAGATGCAGTTGTGGTGAACAGTTCTGGGCTCATTCTGCACATTAGGACATGGCTGGAACATGTAGGGGGAGGAAAATATTTAGTTTCAACATTTTTAAACTACATATAGTCCCTTTAACTGAACATTCTCAGACATCACTGCTGTGTTTCTGTCACTCTGTGTGTTGTCGCTGTTGAGCTGGAGCTGATAACAGGTACAGTACATTTGCTTCAAGTGCTTTGTACAGGTACAAGCAAATGAAAAGAGGCTCCAGCTACACTTAAACTGAATAATAAAAGTATCTACGCAACATCTTTGTGACCTACTTTCTACACCCACAAGTTTAGAATAACGTCTCAGCATGCGTGGATAAAGGTGTTCTCTATGTAATACCAATATGTGCTATGTATCTACCTCTTTTTAGGCTGATTGTTTAAAAAATCCTTGTCTACTCATGGAAATCACTATACTGAATTT
The DNA here is from genome assembly GCF_951799975.1 of Gobius niger. Lineage (NCBI taxonomy): Eukaryota > Metazoa > Chordata > Actinopteri > Gobiiformes > Gobiidae > Gobius > Gobius niger. Next base: position 18,421,993 of record NC_136864.1, read on the forward strand.
ATGTTCGAATGATGACTGAATTATCTGAGCCAACAGTGAAAAAACTCTTGACACAAGTAAGCTGTATACGATGCTGATGCAGGGACGGCCAACTGGGATAGTTTGAGCTAGCGAGCCTTTGAAGAGGATTTGAGACATGGAACAAAATAAGGTGGGCTCAAAAGACACGGTGCATATAATAATAGACACATTTGTGTTTAAGTAACAAATGTTAAATACCGAAACCTAACGTTTGACAAGTTGGTTCATCCTTTTCCCATCTGCACATAAAAAATACAATTTGCAAGGTTCAAATGAAACTGATAAATTATCATTCTTTGCGCTCCATGTTTCCTCCGCTGCCTTTCTCTCTAAATCCAAAGGCGTCTACGCATACGCTAGTAAGCTTCCATATCTGCAGTCGCCTTGTGAGGGACAAGCACAGATGGTGGTCGGAAAGCATGAGATAAGAAGAACCATAGAGAATGAAAAGAAAAACTATGTCTCGGGGTTGTTTGTTAAAAAATAAATAAATAAAATATTATTGTGTGTGTTTGCCCTTTCCTTTGTCACATCCACCCCTGCCAGCCTCTGGAGGGAACAACAAGAGGCTGAGAGAAAACACTTTTCAATCTACCTTTGACCGAGAACAAACACGCTGCTGCTTAGAAAGTACACAAGAGAGAAGGCGTTGTATTTGCTGTGGGCTGCAGGGTGCAGGGCATGGCAAAGGGATAGGAGCACAAATATACTCCGCTGATCACACAAAGACTCTATGACGGGAGTGACGTACAGCACTTACTCAGGAAAATGAAAGTTTGTTTCTATTTGTCAAATTGGCGTAAGACAGTATGTTTACTTGTGATGCTTCTTTTGTTTCTGTGCTATTATTTTTCTAATGCGATCAGTGGCTTAGTTGTGCTGTAGTTTTGACATTTCTTATTCTTTTTTTCGCAATCTGAACTGCATCTTTAAAACAGCCTTTTTACTGTATTTACTGTACAATGAAATTACCCACGAACCGTGTAACGCTGATATAAGGTCTGATCGAAACTGCACATCCAATAATGTGCCAAGTAAGCAGTGGCCTCCAAGAGCACGGCTTTATCAGGAGGTACTGCTTCAGCACTAATGCTCTTTTAATATAAGGTGAGGTTATGTTGTGTCTCGGGGGAAACTGCTAAGATTAGCTTTATACATCTGCTGTTCATAATTAATGAGGAAAAGGAAGTTAGCAAAGAAATTCCCACTACATACAGGCTCACCCTCAGCAATATTTTCCCCCCGAGATTCATCGGAAGAAGACTTTTGCTTAGTCATTTTTAGGCGACCAATGCACTACACACGAGACACTGGTGTTCCACATATTGTTTGAGAAAATGGACATGATAACAATGTACAGCACAAGTAAGTTTAATCATCGGTAAGTAAAGACAACCATAATTGTGTTGATTGTTGAATGTTTACCCTTGAACTTAAAGAAAGATAGCCTTGGTGTTAGAGAAATAACAATGGTGTTCAAGAGGATAGATGAAGAATAGGCAGCAGTCTGGATGTCTTATACCATCGGTGCACGACCCGGAGACATGAACTCGAGACATTGCACTAGTCCAGGGGTCGGCAACCCGCGGCTCCGGAGCCGCATGCGGCTCTTTCATCCTTATACTGCGGCTCTGAGTGGCTTGGGAAAATAAATTACTAAAAAAGTATTTAATTGAAGTGTATTTTATTTGTGTTAGTTCTTTAATATTTTAGCTCTAAATTGGAAGATTATTGTGATCTTGACATGTTAGAATAAATATATTTTATTGTTTTTCGTCGCTCAAAATAAACGTCATACTCGCGAAAACCGGTAAACCCGCCAAAACGCCGGCTTTTCCTCCTCCTGCGGTCGTTCCTCCTGATGTTTGGGAGCCAGTCCCTGCCACCCCTATTGCCCCCCCGCTGGAGAACCCCACTGTTGTATATTTGTCACGATTTTCCCCGCGTTTGTGGGGAAAAAAGGGACAGTAAGAAGTGCCTTTCCTGCTGTCCCTGAACGCATCTCCCACGCTGCCTCTCACCAAAACAACAGCGCGTGGTTCCAGCAGCTACACCACGGAAAAGTTAAGGCTTATTTACAACCTTAAACATGTAAAACAAGCGGCGATGGGCGCGGGGCAGGTGAAGACAGGCCTGTTTTGTGGATTATAAAGTTTTTCCAAATGGAGCTGAGACTGACCAGATGAGTGAGAGTCATGGATAAAGAGGTTTAAGAGAAGCAAGTTCTACGGATCCTCAGAAGATCGAGTGCACAGTGAGTGTAGTGTTTTTATGCTTATTCTGTGGAGTAAAGTCAGCCCAAATTGTGGGGCTGTTGCACTGACTTATCTGACATGAAGCGCGTGCGTTTGTTGATGCGTTTGCCCGTGTTACACATTGACAGGAGCGGGGTTGAACTGGTGTGACTGTCCCATAAACTGTGAAAAACTATTATTATTATTCAGTATATGGACAAGCTTGAGCTGGTCTCTTTGCTTTTTGTTTAACCCGATTTGGCGAGAGCCCAACGAGTCAGGGGCGCACGGCGGAGCGAGACGTCTCTGCTCCGCCTCCAACCCGGTGTGCGCGGCAGGAGACCTCGTCCACATTCGCCCAATTCTTGACAGATTTTTGACAGAACGCAACAATTCCCAATAACCCGCAACAGGGCGCAGCAGTGCGGGACGCATATTCGTGACCGTGCGTAATAATTCGTGCCATTAATCGTAACACGCAGTAACAGGTCGCAACAGTTCGTGGCGGCGCGTGAAACCTCTTCCCCCGAATCACTCACATTCGTGATCCTCGGCCACGAATGTGGATTCGTGGCATTCGTGACTTGTCGTCGTTATGTGTAAACCCAGCATTAGATGTCCCAGTGTTTTATTTTCTGTGGAAACCGGATCAAATGGCTCTTTCGGTGTTAAAGGTTGCCGACCCCTGCACTAGTCCTACCATTCAAGTCTGGGGATAAATAAATAAATACCCTCTCAGAGCATAATACTGATATGCAAGCAAACATTCAGTGGCTGAGAGTGGCGTCTGAGCACCACAGTCAAGGCTATGAGAGAGATAATACGACTGTACAGCTTGACCCAGTATGATAAATAGCAATTTAATGTTGTCCTCTAACACTTGGTAATCCATTTTTATCTTTGGTAAATAGTGTTCCAGTTTTATTTCACACAACTTTGACAAAATGGAAGAATAGACCATAGATCAGTAAAGTAAAGTCAAATGATTTCAGTGTGTTTGCCAAAGCTCACGTAAAGAATTGCCCGCTATGTCACATGGAGGGCTAAAAAACTTTTAGTGTGTATCCCTCTAGCTACATTTCCTTTCAAACGCACTCCGGCTACAGTGAAGTCTACTTCTCAGCAAATTAGTTCTGCACTCCACCAGTATGCGACAGATAATAAAGATGTGCTGCTGGGCAGGCTATTACCCATGACTAAACACCAAACACTACAGTTTCTACTTATATGTGCAGACTGCTTCTTCTTCCACTCTCTTATCTCCTGCCGCGAGTGTGAGGAAGTGGCAGAGGGCCCAAGGTAATTAGGCAAGAGAGCTTCTTTATCATAACACAAATAATAGCTCGGAACCTGCACTAGAGCCAAAGAGTCGCCCTGAGAACTATACACACAGCGAATAGGACGTACCTGCTCAAGTTTCCAATGGAACTCGGCTGGTCTGAACGTGTCGACCTGTGAGAAGTCTCTCCGGAGCAGAAAAACCAGTCGGCAGTTGTGGACATACAGCGAATAATGGTGTCGGTTCATCTCTAAAGCAACGTCAGACAAAAAAGGACAAATTAGTGTCATAATCGTGGAAATAACATCGAGTGTAATAACCAGATTTACAGCACAAGACTGGGTCAAGAGCTTGCACACAAAATAAGCTTTGCACCATGCAGTTTTCTAATATGCAATTTGTGTTGCCTCTGCCAATTAGCCATCTGTGTGGACAATGTGAGAGTGTACAGATGGTTTGCTTAATTAAAGAGTTCAGGCAGCTCAATTTAGACTTGGTGGGAAAAATAGAACATGTTTTTGAGTTTCTATAGCCCATTTTCAATTAGAGTTTTATTCTTCAGTTTATTTCATTTTTCAGTACAACATAAAATGTCTCTTTTTTATTGGTTGGCTACTTATGTGACGAATGACAAAGGATCTTCAAGGGCAGCAGAACTATTCAAACCCTGTATTTTATCTAACTTGAAGAAATTCCCACAGAAAATAAAAAGTATTGAATGTAATACTGAATACTTTGTGTGATGACAAAAAGTGCTATTGTGTCTGTTACTGCCATTCATAATCTTACCATATAATATAAAGAGTAAGGAGTACCATCTTCTTTTCTGGAGTTGGTTTAAATATATCAATTAAATAAATACATGAGTTTAGAAATGATCGTACATCCTGTAACCACCTCACATTCACAAAATGTATTAAATTATGTATGAAATTGTAATTGTATGTTATACCTGACCTTTAAAATTGCATGTTCGGCAAGTTAATGGTAAATCCATTAAAAATATGTCATTGCAGTGTAAGCCTCAATGAACTGGAGCAACAACCATTTGGCTCAATGCAAAATGTAGTATTTTCTTTCATTGTTGGTAAAAGGTCAAGCATAAACCATGAATGACAACAGCCTGCTTTCATCTCTCGAGACGGCTTTGTACCAAATAATTCTCTCATCGTCTGCGTTCTTAAACGGCCAGTAAATCCTCTAAACACGAGAGACAGAAAGGTCAGTCGTTCATTTTAATAACTGCCTCGTTCTTCTTTGGTCCATTTTTCCACAACAACACTGGCAGAAACAAGTGTATTCTAATGTAACAACACTTGACTGTTGTTGTTTCCACAGTTTTGCCTTGTTGTAAGAATAAGACTTATAATATTATTCTATTTTGTCAGTCCTGTGTAAACTAGTTGTTATGGAACTGTTTACGTTCTCGGGTAGTTGATCACTTAATTACATTCATTTTGTTTGTAAGCTGTAAAAGTTTGTAAAGATGGTAAGCTGTTGAAATGGAGGAACAGAGTGGGATCTCTGGATGCTGCATTATTTTTGTACAATTTCAAGTTTTAAAGCAGTACTAAGTAACTTGTTTACCTTAATAAATCCGTTCTGTAGTCCCTCTGGGGGTAATACACGTGTTAATGGGATGATTGGAGGGTCTTTCATCTCCCCCTGGTGTCTCCGGTCAGAAAACCACACTTGCAGCTTTCCCTGCACCGACCCGGAGGCCCCAATACACACTAATAGAATCACGAAGAAGAAGCTAACAGGCTAACGGGCAAAGTTAAGTGCGGGCTAGCGCCACTTAAACAGTATTTACAGCCAAGTTTGAGCGGAAAATAATATATCTCCATTGTGCAATTGGATGTACAATATCCCGCTATCCCTTTGTCTTTTCTGTCAGTGTAGTATTTACTCTCACGGACAATTAATGAGTAAAAAAACGTAACATGCTACAACACCTGCTGTGGCGCTTATGGCCTATAGGGGCATGAGTTATTTAGTACTGCTTGAAACAAGGTTATAGATAAGTGTTGCTATGGTTTCACTGGATTACGGCTGCTCAACCCATTTCTTCCCATTTTCATGCCTCAAAAGGTGAGCATAAAATTGCCCCAAATTATTTATATATGATCCTCTCGTGGATAAATCAAATACATGTTTCAGGCACATGTACAGTGTCTCAAGATAGACCACCATGAAAAAACATTGCAACTTCCTTTGAACAGCAAGTTATAGGTTTTTACTCTACAACAAGAGGAGTAATTCTTCCCCCACCTCTAACTACTAGGTCACAGTCGTACTTTCTGAGAGGTGGTACCTGTCTTGTCAGAGTTACACAGCAGAGTCTCTTTCTCGGCTCTGAGTCCTGGACTGGGGCCGTGTTTCATCCAGGTTGCTATGGTGAACTGGTCTGTAAGGTTTTGGGGCACGACATGTCCTGGGATGTTCGCCGCCTGTCGCCCGTCAAACCTGTAGATGAGGTCACTGTCCCGGCCGCTGTCGGTCAGCAGCGAGGCCGTCCAATTAGAGGAGGGGCCGGGGGTGGGGAGGATGTCAGTGCTGCCTGATGCTGCGCCTGTCAACCAAACGTGCAGTGTCAGGAAAACGCACATACAAAGAAATTAGACATTATAAAGCTTGGTCAGGGGTACCAAGCTGGAGCCTACTGTGCATGTTTTGGGTGACGATTTTTTTCAAGAACCTTTGAGATTTAGGTAAAGCCAAACTAGAGACAATGTGCTCGGTTCAGGTGGGGGTTAAGAGGTTGCTTATATGACTGCTACATGAAAAAGTAGAAATGATGCCTGAAAACTTCTGAGCCCATTGTAAATATAAGATTTTGCTAAACCAATAAAACATGGAATTGAGCACATTTTCGAAGATTAAAAGCAGTTATCTCAAATGACTTCATTAATATGCTGCTGAGTATAAGCCAGACTTCAAATTAAATATTCCCTGAGCTGGAGTTATTACCAATAGCCTTTTGCACTCTCCCGTTCTTACATCTAAAAATTCATTTCGAATAAACCCTCCTGCTCCCTCATATTTTCTTGCATACCGCAGAGTTTTTGCAGAGACTTCTCGGAGTACGTCTCTCGATCGCAGCCTTTCCCAATATGATTCGTCTGCAGCTCCACCATCGCCTTCACACCAGACAGGGGGCCTCCGCACATTTCCAAGTGCATCTTGGGAAACAGCTGCCGGCTCCCCGTCCCTGGCTCGTAGTCCACGCGCCTCGTCCAACCTTTGAAAGCAGAGGAATGTGTTTGCAGTAAATAAACAAACACAACTTTGCTTTTTTTTTTTTTTTTAAATAAATCTGGGGATATTTAATGTAATAGCAGCATGGAATCATTTGCTCCACCGTTTAAGGGGAGCATTGTTTTTCTGTCATATCAATTAACCCAATGTGAAGCAATATTTTCTTCTTCATTGCTCTGAGCTCTTTCACCGTGAGTGGTCACATCACTTAACTGTAATTAGTAGAAATTGTAGCGACATTTATGCACACCCAGAGTGCCATTGTCTCCCTGTGGTGAGTCTGGTTTGTTTCATTCTAATCTCGTTTCATCTCGATCTGTTTGATGATGGAGAGCTCAAGGTGTGTTGCTCTGTGTTGCAGTAGTCTTTGATATTACATTTTCCAGCTAAACCTTGATGTTTTTTTTTTTTTTTCTTACACGTCCAGGAAGCTTAGTGAGATGTACATGTGTATCTGACACTATTTGAAGACCATTCTATAACTTGTCTGTCGATCGATTTATTTAATTCATATTTTTGTAGCGCGTTCCAAAGCAAACTCCCGTGCATTTACATAACATGCCCGTTTCTGCCGTGGTGCTGGGCGACCCGGCCTCTCTGTGAGTGTCTCCGCCCGTCTGTAATCTTCTCTGACCTTTTCTCCAATGAGCCTAAACTACCGGCCGCGCGTCCTTTTCACAGCCGCCCATCTTCTCACTAATGGCTCTTGTCTGGTGCAACTTCGTCTAAGCCCTGCATCGCCTTATTCCTGATTCAATTATGTCTCTTAACACAAAGAACATGAGCGGACGGGCAGCCAAATGCCCAGCGTGTGAGTGCCTTACAGTATTGGTGACAGTGGAAGGCTGTGGACCACCATGCTGGGAAAGCTCTTGATATGGGCTTAAAATGTTTTTTCCGTTTCTTTTTTCTTTTCTTTTTTTTCTAACTGGAAAGATGATGCAGTTATGACGAAACAATCCCTAACTTGATCCCTTGTATGACCAGAAGGTGCCCATTCTCAATCCAATTTCCTTCAGCAGTAGCATCTCAACAAGATCGTTAAATCATGCTTTTTTGTGTTGTGAACCGTTCAATGTAACAGGTTAGTGCTTGAAGTATTTCCCATAAAATATAAAAGATTGGTGAAATTGTCAAGGAAAGAAGATACTTTAATTTGCTGCCCAACTTTCCAGCTTGTAACAGACACCATCAAGATGTGTGTTGTAATGTGTGTTGTAACACTATTATTATCACCCCATTGGGGACTGCAGCTGGAAAGTAAAACTAATCTTGAATTCGGGGTAGGCACCTATAAGCTTTCTTGCTTCGGCCTACTCCCTTTGAGTTTTTCTGTTCTGTAAAGTAATGTAAATAATGTAAACAATGTAAATATAATGACTCAAATAAATCAAATCAATCAATCAATCAATCAAAAAAGATGAGTTTGCCGTTTTTTGCCCACCACATCTCTTTGAACAGTTTGAACTGGCAGCATCAATGTTGCTAGTTCAACAAGTTATTCGATATTTTACTTGTTGGCTTTAAGAAATAGTAGCTGTCTTGCTCGCTATTAAGAATACATATTTTTTAAAGTAAGATCACACTAACAAAATGCATACACTTGTGTAAAGTTGACCCTGATCAGAAAACACTGGGCTGCAGGTCTGGCATCTCCATTGGACTGTGACATTGTTTTTCTCTCTCTCCTTCTACCCCCAACCCTCCCATCTGCCCGGGTCTCCTCTCCTGAGAGCCTGACACCTGAGATGCTGTCAGCGCTGACAGCTAAAGCACAGAGGGAGACGGTCTGCCTCCAAGGCCAAAATCCGCTCGTGTTCAAAGAATGAAAAACAGACACCGCAGTCGACCTCTTTCATGAACAGATTTCAATTGATTGATGAAAGCCTGTATGTTTATATCCACAGCAAACACTCAAAACCCATGTTAGACACCATGGTTGTTCTGAGTAATAACATGTAACATACAGTACATGTAAATCACCAAGAGGGAGGTTGATATTTGAGTAAATACCAAAAACTAATACAGCCATTTACAATTTGAACTATCTTCACCTTTCTCAGATGAACACACACTTTGATAATGAGAGCTTTGGATTTAAAAGTGCGAGTGTTTATCCGACTTAAAACCACGAACACAGTCAGTGGTGGTTCGTTAAACACTGACCTTGCCACCCGGGCTTGCACACGGGCTTGACATCAATATGCACGGCCACATCTTCACTGGCTCTCTTCTGACCGCAGTCAAAGGCCGTCACCATAATTTTGTAGCTCTGCTGTTTCTCGTAGCTCAGGCGCTCTGTATTTCGGATGTTACCTGAAAGAGATTCAGAAGATGAAAGCAATTATGTTTCTAATTATTTCCCCCACGCAGTTTTTTGGACGAATTACAGCTGGGGAAGATTTTCAATTTGGCAATAATTGAATGCAACAGTGCATTAATGCCACATTTGCGCAGGCTGTAATGGAAAAACTCAAGCATACATAAGTCTTATTATGCAGCATCTTATGTTAATACGTTTGATTAAAGTTTCCGTAAACAGGTAATGTCAAAATAATAATGATAGTAATTCGATATCACGGAAAGTGTGCACAAACATGCTTTAGTTCAACATATTCAATTGGCCCCCAGAAGAGGTGATGAATACTCACACTGATATCAACCTCAAGAGCTGTAATTTTAAACACTACGAGGAGCAGAAACATTGGAGAGAACACGGCGATACTGCGATCATGAGCATTTCAACATTTGTAGAGCGCACATTAAAAAAAATAACAAAAGCGGCCGTACCCTCTGATTTTATGACTTGCCCCAGTGACAACAGTTGGCTATTTTTTGTTGTTGTTGGCATCTTGAGGCTCAAAGCATAAAAAGCAAGAGCTGTCACTCTCTGACAGGGTGAACGGGGGAGAGAAGTTATGTAAGGAGACATGTGACAGGAGGAGTAAAGCTACACAATTATGGAAAGCAATTTGAAGTTAAGTTGCACTTTATTAACCTCTGTAGAGAAATGTGTTGTTTATGTTTCTGACATTACCTTTGTGATTATATTTGTGACTTATTATATCAAAGCAGAACTAAGTAACTCATGCTCCTAAAGGCCATAAGCACCACTGCAGGTGTCGTAGCATGTTGAGTTTTAGTTTTTTTTTACTCATTAATTGTCCGTGAGAGTAAATGCTACGCTGACAGAAAAGACAAAGGGAGAGCGGGATATTGTACATCCAATTACACTATGGGGATAATTTTTTTCACTCAAACTTGGCTGTAAATATTGTTTAAGTGGCGCTACCCCTAGCTTTGCCCGTTAGCCTGTTAGCTTCTTCTTCGTGATTCCATAAGTGTGTATTGGTGGCTCCAACTCGGAGGAAGGGAAAGTTGCAATGGTGGTTTTCTGGCCAGAGACACCAGGGGGAGGTGAAACACCCCCCAACACTTGTATTACCCCCAGAGGGACCACAGAAAGGATTTATTAAGGTAAATAAGTTACATAGTTCTTCTTTTAAGGGACTATACGGAGTTTAAAAATGTTAAAACTTTTTTCACCCCCCTACATGTTCCAGCCATGTCCTACTGTGTAGAATGAGCCCAGACCTATTCACCACAACTGCCTCTAAAATCCTGCACTGTCACTCAAAAAGTTGCTACTTTGGGCCAAGGTGCTGTCATTCACAAGCTTAATATAGAGACTGCAGTTATGCATAAGACCTGAGGTGGCAGTAGTGAGCATATAATGACCAACTTGCATATAGTCTCTTTAAGTTAAGATTAAGTTCTGTGGACACAAAACAAGTTCAAAACCACTAATCTTTGAGAGAGGACTTAAAAAAAACCATCCCAATGAAGTTATTTTGAAGTTATGATTTTATGTAAATATGTGTAACCATTAAAATGGCGATTTTCCTTCAATTGTGAATAATCGTGCAGTCCTAAGGAGGGGATAAGAGACGGGAGAGAGACAGGACAGAAGAGGAGCAGCAAAGGTCAGCAGCAGCGGCAGAGAGCAGGAGTGAATGTGCCGGTCATTCAGTCGGTTCACTCCAGCAGGTAAAATGTGTTTTATTGTTTGGCTCCGTGTCAATAATTAAACAGATAAACAAAGCGCTCATTCAAATTCATTCAGCATTTACAAAGAACATTCGGCTAAAATTAATCATAATTATCAGGAGGCAGAGCAATTATTGGTATTTCCAAAGCTATTATCGCAGTAAGTTTACAAAGTCAATCTCGATACAGTCTGTTCAAGTCGCATTGCAATTGCAACCACAGTCAAGTAATAATTATCTGCCTTCTTTAGACAACAACATTGGCAAAACAGCATGATGGTCGGTTCCAGTAAACTGAGTCAGAGCTCCCCGACTCTGCACTGGAGAAGAAGCTTGAACTCGTAGTTACTGCTTTCAAACATGACTTGGACTTGGCTGGACTGTAATATAAGAATGGCCTATTTCTTCCTTAAGCCGTAAGGACATGGGGCAGGCTCTGAAAGTCCTTTGCTCAAATGGACTTTCAATTGAAACTTTAAGTTCTTATTGAACACAAGCCTTTGACCTCTGACCTCCACCTACACTCGCAACATTGTCCTATTATTTCCTTTTTTCTATTTCCTTTTTGAATTTTCCATCCTAATTAATGGAGCTGCCGCCAAACTGTGAACATGAACCTCCGACCTTCACAAATAATGAAATAGCGATGATAGCTTTCTAATTCAGGAACAGTTCAAATACTTAAGCTGCTAAGTGTAGAGCTGCTTCTCCCCCAGTTCAAGAGTCAGAGGTACAATTACTGGCTATTATGGTGATGGAAAATTATTGATGTGTTATATTGTTATGCAGTCACGAGCTCATAAACCAGCATTAAATAACATGTGCCTAGATAAATCCAAAGACTTAAAATATACAAAATCAAACATGCAGAAAGAACAAGTCTTTACAGTGTTATATGTAGGATCACAGCCTACACATTCACATACGTGAATCACAAAATATGAATTTTTCACAGCATTCTTTGCTCAATTTAGTCCATGTGCAGCTTTCATACTTTACCCGCCATGTTATTTTTGCAGACATAATGCAATCGTAATAGCAGCACAAAGCACACGGCGACTGTGCCTGAGGGCAAATAGGCGATCCGGGCTCCTCTCAAACGCATATGGACATGAGGTTAAACATGAGCGACCAATGGGACAGGACAATCAGTATGAGCCAAAGACATATTACTGTGCAGTCTTTGATCTGCTGTGAACACATCACAGTGCAGTCTCGCTTCAGCTTGAATTATACTACGCCCGGATCATCGCTGCGTGGATGAGAAGGCAGTGGGAGTATAGGCCGAGAGCTGAGATTTATCATTGGCAGATGCGCTCAGAACAGCACATCGAGAATAACATACATTTTCCTTCAATTTACTCAGATGTGGGGCCATATGTTCACCGAGGAAAGCAGCACTACAGAGCGCAGAGCAACTTTAATTATCATGATTTTTCTTTTCAGAATAGATTTGTTGGATTGGTGCCAACAATAGCTGTATTTTACTTCATATTGCTTTTTTCTGACACTAGTAACAATACGCTCTGATGATTTTAAATACGTATATTTTACATTTGCTCCAACACCACCTAACACTACTCATCCTCTGCTCTGACTCCGCTGCCTTCATTTCCTTTACTCAATGTCTACAACTATTATGTTGAGTATTGAGCTCTAAGTAAGGTTTATGGTTTCACAATCAATCAAATCAATACAGAATATGGGATTCTTTACATTATCCACCTACCAAAGATTGTTACCTCGGACCTTGTGTTTCAGAAAAGCCCATTCACCACAAAAACACAAACAAAACATATATATATACGCATCATGACTGTAATTGTTCAATTTCCAAGAGGGTTTCTTATGATGCTGATAAAAGGCCTGTCTGAGTTGTGACCTACTTTTTTTAACTTGTGTTTGTACCTTTTACCTACAAACTGAATCACACGCAAATCAAACATCCTCAGTGACAAGACCAAGCCAAGGTTCTTTAAGACTAATGTCATGTTTGTATTCCCATATGGTGTGGAAACATGCAACATGACTAAACAAGTAGAAACTGCATGTTCAGCTTCCTGTTTAAGAAAAATTCTTCTAAATATAATGGTATCAGCATATAAGCAATGAAGAAGTGTTGCAAAAAGGTAAGATACGTCACATAAACCCTAAAAAGAACTGGAACGCTCAGGCCTGGGGAATGACAACGGAACAACTGGAAGCCAGAGCGACTGCCTTACATGCCAACAGAGGCACAGGAGGAGAGTATGTACTGTTTCGCTCTCTCTTTGTTGATTTCCTTGCTTATCTACAACCTCCATTGTTCTCAGTCTGTCTGTCTGTAACCTTGAGAAGCAAGGAGTAGAACAAAGTAAGACAACGTTCAGACTTGGAACTGTGTAATTGTTGTTGTCTCCGAGTCCGGGGTCAGTACAAATCACATCCCCCCCCCGTTTGAAGATGTCATTTTCTCAACATTTACAAGTAGAGCTTACCATTACGATCGATGGCGAATGGTGTCCCAGCCGTAACAATTTCGTAGTTGCAGATCTGGCTGTACTGTGGGGAGCAGTCCTGGTCCCAAGCCTCCACCTAAAATGTATGTTTATATCATCATTGGTCCAGTGAGAAGGTTACATTTGTTAACTTAAAATCAAGTGTTGAATTACCTGCAAAATGCTGTCGTAGATCTTTCCTTCAGTGACTGATGCTTTGTACTGCTGCTCTCGGAATGTAGGACTAAACTCATTCACATCATCGACTTGGATGTGCACCACCGCTCTGAAGGAGAAGCAGAGGGGCTAATGCAGACACTATCTATATGTGTTGTTATTAAGAACAAAGTATTATCATCCGGCCTGGGTCACAGTTGCTCCCAATGAAAGAAACTCTGCAATATTATCTTTTAATGTGATTTCAGATACTGGCAATACAGTACATTGCTGTTAAGTAATTTGAACAAAAACCATAGTGTGCATTGGCCCTTTTAATAATTAGAATATCAACATCAGGACTCAAGCCAGAGAGTTTTGTGGTTAAGAGGTAGATTCTCATCGATTGTAAAAAGGCACAAAAACAAATGAAACAGAAAACAATACTGGAAGCTGCGTTCTTAGTTTGAGATAACGACAGCTCTGAACTAAACAAGCAAGTGTTTAAAAACTTGTATATCATGGCTTTTTTGTTGACATCCCATTTCCTTTTACTCAGATCCAATCACAGAGTATATAATCTAGTGGGAGTTGTTGCTGTTAGGCAATTTGAGCGCATTGGAGCGGTGAAGTATATAATTTAAACTCTTATTGCAATGCATCATGAAGTTTGTTTTACGATGACCTTTTCTGTCACCGACTCGTGGTGCAACTGAGGAAGCACATCTGGCTAATTAATGGCATTAGCGTAATGAGGCCTATTTGGAATGTCATGCAGTGATAATGTCACACACACACACACAGGCCCCTGACATACTGTGCAATTTATCTCTCCCATCTCTCACTGTAGAGCGGCAGCACACAGCCCCAAGCCCACACTGTCGCCTCTACAGGTTATTTTAGCTGCTCCCTATCACTGGCGGAAGGACCGGACACTTTGACTTGTCCGTGCCACTCGCCGGCCTGTCAGTCTTTTTTAGTAACACCTTTTCATTTCATGGTGGGCATAGGGAGCACATCCTTATTTCACTTGTCGCTACTGCAGCCACACTGAAAGTTATAATGAACAGAATGTACAAAATACAGTGAGCGCTGGCAGTGCATACAGTTCTGTATATAGTATACGTGGCTGCAGTTCACTTATGCACCGCGGATTCAAGTCTCTGCAAGTCATGGAATGTCCCTCTTTAATCATGTCCTTTAATCTTCCAACAGCACTGAAATTATATATTTGATAAATATCACTATAGGGCCGCACACTATATTGTCATAATATTGTTATTGCACTATTACCTGATGCAGTATCCATATCACAAGAAACAACAATAAGAACATAAAACTTCCATCCATCCATTTTCCTCCGCTTTATCCGGGGCCGGGTCGCGGGGGCAGCAGTCTCAGCAGAGATGCCCAAACTTCCCGATCCACGCACACCTCCTCCAGCTGTTCTGGGGGGACCCCGAGGCGACACCAGGCCAGCTCGGAGACATAGTCCCACCACCGTGTCCTGGGTCTTCCACGAGGCCTTGTCCCACTAGGACATGCCTGGAACACCTCCCGCGGGAGGTATTCCTAACATAAAACTTAAAGATCTGTTTTAGGCAGAATTTTCCTAATTTAGTCCTTGTTTAGACCCTCATTCGGTACTTTTTGAATCTTGTTTTGCAACTTTGATGAAAAAAAAAGTAAAATTGAAAATTCATGTTGTAGAATGCTACTGTGTACATCAAAATATGGCAATAATATAGGTATTGCAGTTATCGAGTACATGTAATAAGGAACTAAAGCAAAGACATAGTGCAGGATTGTTCATAAACAATTTTAATAATTGATGAAAGATGAGTAATAGATATATGATAGAAATAAATCTCTTCAAGATTGACAGTTTAATAAGGCAGATATAATTACTGAAGCATCTAAAGCTAAATTGGTCCATGTTCTAATATACTAATATCACAGGCTATGACCTCAGCAAATTGATATTTCAAGTTTGATCAAATGAAATGCTGATTGTCTATGGCAAATTTAACACTAGTGAAATGCTTTAAAATAACGCATTACTTTTGGAAAAAAATTACCAACTACAATATTTTGCGTGACATTTTGCGGTAACAGTATTTGTCCTTACACAACACCCTATTGTTTCTAAAAGTTTTTGACCGACAGCATCCACAGTTTACTTGTTTTTTTATTTTGCTACATTGTAATTTGTCAGTAGGCTGACAGACAAATGCGAAACAATAGCAGCTCTTCAAAGTGAGTCATGCCACATTGTTTCAAAATGCTTTACCAAATATGACAGGATTGATGTACTGTCAATACAACAGTTTAAAGAGTAAATTATTTATTGCACTGCAGTCCTTGTTTTCTTCTCTCTGTTACTCACTTGTGTGATTTTTTCCATTCGGCCCCGTCTGGCCCGGCCCCGCAGTCGTAGGCTTGAATAATGAAGGTGTACTCTTTCTGGAGCTCACAGTCCACTTGGCCACTGGCTCTGAGCACCCCTTCTCCAGACGTCCGATTAAGAACCACGGCCTCAAATGGAGCATCCTGACCGTAGATCTTAAAGGCACAAATCTCTCCTGAAAGACAAATGTATGGACAGTGATGAGTGAAACAGATAGAAACAGGATTACTAGATCAAGGATGACATGACTAAACAGTGGAGAAGAGTAGAATAAAACAAAAAATGCAAGGAGGCAGAGCTAAAACTCAGTCAATGAGAAAGGAAAAGTATAGCTAAAATCTTGGCAGAAAAAAAAACATGTATCTTTGATTAATTATTAAAAATTACAAAGCATTTACCATTTACCAAAATGTGCACTGAATCATTACATATGCGATAGGTTTGTTTTTCAAAGTGTATGCAGTATCTATAATGTGCTTGTCCTATGCAAATCTTTTCACTATACATGCGTAGCGTTTGCTGTTGTACAACATTGTTGGTTATTTCCATTCTGAAGGCATTTGGATATTTCAGCTCCAAAGGCAGAGAGCTGGCACTGAATCAAACTGTGGGTGAGAAAGTAAACACAACAAAAGCCCACATCTTCCTTCAGCTCAATAGAAGTCACTTCAGATTTGAGCCCGAGCCTGTTTTTCACAGTCATGTGTCAGTACAGGCTGTTCTCTGTGTTCTGCTCCCAGGGCAGACTTAAGAAAATGATAAGCTTCTGATTTCTGTCAAACGTCTGCGGCTCATAAGGATGACATGCGGTGGAAGCTCGGCAGTGTTAGCGCATGAAATGGAGAAGTGAGTTTGAAGTTCGTTCGAGGGATTAGGGAAATCTTCGAAAAGTGGCTTTGACCCAAAACCCCAAAACCTTGAGAATATATTACTGCCGTGACAACGTAAGTAATCACCCTTAGTCTTTATGTCACTCAGCGTTTTTAGTATCGACATATTTTACTTTTCAGTCTTTTGATTAAAAGAAAAAAAGGGTACATTTTATTTTACACTACGTTGATACATTGTACCTACCTAAATTTAGTACAATGTAAAGTTCTCTATAACAATCTGTAAAAACTTGTACATATGCGCTACATACACAATGGAATAATGTGTATTAGTACTTTGTAGGTACATAATGTAATAGGACATGAGACCCTTAGGGTTAGAGTTCGAGGTATGTCTTATTACATGATGTACCTACAAACTACAAATACATGTTATTCCACTGTGTACCTAACCGAGGTACAAGTTATTACACATTGTTTCAGAGCACATTACATTGTACTAAATTTAGTTTAGTCACAATGTATCAAGGGTAGTGCAAAATAAAGTGTTACTCTTTATCTTCTACATTTCTATACAGGTAATTACAGACTTTTTAAAATTTTGTTTTGTATGGTACAAATGGCAATATGTGCAATAACCACTGAGCAAAACTATGTGCAATATTCCCTGTATCAGCGTCACTTTATCGACAACCTGCACTAGGACTGTAAACTTCGCACTGCCAATGCTGACTTTGATATTCTACTTTTTTTAAAGTCTGTTCTAATTTTATTTCTTTTTTTGTTTGTTTATATTTTTCCCCTCTAAGCTTTAAGCTTTTTGTTTTTACTCATTGTACATAAGATACCTCTATTCACTATGTTTGCACATTTTCTGTCTATTTTGCACACCCTGAGTGTTTTTCTTGAGGGTCGAATGTAGCAAGTGAATATCTCCATTGTGAGGTCTACAAAGGATTATCTTATCTCTTATCTTATGGCACATGAACAGAGAAAAAGATCATTTGGGGTCTATTCAATTAAGCCCTTATAGAGCCTTTTATGAACTATACAACTACATGACTATTTGTAGTCATGCAACATTTTGGTACTTACTGTTATACTGTCATAAAATACTCCTAACATGGTTAACCGGCAGAAACCTTTCAAAGTGTCTGAATTTCACTCCATTTCTTTCACCTCATTAACCCGTGCACCTTTGTCTCCTCAAACCTTCTCATTTTCAGTGAAATGAAAAATGAAGAAGGAGAAAAGAAGGGTGCTTAAAGCTTTGCCCCTGGACACGGAAGAAGCCGCCTGGACCCCCCGTTGGCTCCTTTTAGCTCTTATCTAAATGAAAATGTAACGGCCATTATGTACTCGTGGGACTTGAGGTTATATCTATACACTGGTAATAACAAACACAGTGGGTGGCTTCTGCAGGGGCTAATAAGCTGCTCATTCACACTCCCAAGCCAATCGAGTGGCGCTCGGGACGCGGGAGCCAGACTGGAAAAAAACAGATTAAAACTCACAGTGGCAAACCTTGACTTAGCAAAAGTAGCTCCACCCGACAGTTTGGTAATGCATTTTCTGCTCTGTCTGCGGTGGCGAAAGGCGTTTTTTTTTCTTCTCCTTCTAGAGAACGAGGATCGGCTGGAGAGCCAGGCGATGAAGAGGAATGGGGCTATGTATATGTAAGTGGTAATGACAGGGATTTCAAATGGGTTCCAGCTGCGTCAGCAAATATGTACATTATACAAGCCGGCATTTCCAAGCATTTTACCCCAGCAGCAATTCCAACACTGTCGGAGAGCACACGCAAAACAAAGTCTAATATTTTACAGCTTGTTAGTTACAGGGGTACGGGGAGTGGTGATCGCAATGCTTCTCGGGGGGGATTTCTAAACTCATAGATTTTTGCTTGAGGGTGTCCGCTTGTTGCCAGGGCTGACTGAGAGCAAAGCGGACGACTCAGCAAAAACAGCTCAATGATAACAATCATCGCAAATACACGGTGCTCCACAGAGACCGAGGACATCGACAGGAAAGGCCCAGCTGTCACACAACATGCGTTCCACTGAGTGATAAATTGCTGATACATTTGGAGAGAGTTAGATGGATTAAATAATGACACCGAGATATGCACTCTATCACAACGAGGTGGTGGGAAAATGCGTTTGTGTCATAAATAACTGGAAGTGTCAGGGCGTAAAATTAGTTTGTATAAATGTTCGTGTTGCTTATTGTCTTCTCATTGGTGGACAAAAGCATCTAGTGAGTCGATGACATGGCAAGCCGTACAAAATCTAATCGTTCATAACATAGAAAAATCGCTTTATCCTGTTGTGTGATACAACTTCAGAGCATGAGGGGAAATAAATGAAATATACTGAAGCCCGAGCCAAGTACAGGGGGTCATGTTTTACTACATTCAGCGCATGGAATCATCGAGAAGTCAACTTTAAATTATAGGACAGGCATATAACATTCCCCTCTTGGAACCGCCACCTTAACGTGGTGGAGGGGTTTGAGCGCCCGAATGATCCTGGGGGCTCTGTTGTCGGGGCTTCATGTCCCTGGTAGGGTCTCCCATGGCAAACAACCCGGCAACGGACAAGTGGAAGAAATGGATGGGTGGATGTAGGGATGGATGGATGGATGGATGGATGGATGGATGGATGGATGGATGGGTGGATGGAGGGATGGATGGATGGATGGAGGGATGGAGGGATGGATGGATGGATGGGTGGATGGATGGATGGATGGATGGATGGATGGATGGGTGGATGGATGGATGGATGGATGGGTGGATGGAGGGATGGATGGATGGATGGAGGGATGGAGGGATGGATGGATGGATGGGTGGATGGAGGGATGGAGGGATGGAGGGATGGATGGATGGATGGATGGATGGATGGATGGATGGATGGATGGATGGATGGATGGATGGCATATAACATTTCCATTACAAATGCCTGAATCTGTGTCATGTGACTATCTTTAGCTAACATCCTGTGTTGCAACTGTTGTTTCTAGGCGGGGGACATTTCAAGTTATTGGTGATGTAAAGTTACCATGGTGACCTGCTGTAATATAAAAAAGTCATGACATATGATGAAAACAGAAATATGTTTTGTTTGTACCTTGGTAAACCTTAAATCCCTCACGACGTGCCGGGGATAAGTATTACTTTTCTTCCTGGTAGGCACGAACAGGTAAACAAACAAAACAAATAGCACCGTTGTTTGATAGAATTGATCTGGGATTGTATTCAAAAGAAAGGCTATTCAAGGCTTTCTTCAATTCACAGGCTTGCACATGCAATTCAAATAGTCCCCGGGCTTTGAGCAAGTCACCCACTGATGTCAAGAAGACAATTATGTAAAACAGAAAAGGTAAGAGCGCATCTTCACTGAACAGAAGAAGAAAGCTTTCTTCTCAGCAATTCAAGATTACGGGAAAAACTCTTGAAGGGTAAATTGATCATTAAAAATGCTTTTAAAAATTACACAATACCACTTTAATAATAATAATAATAATAATAATAATAATAATAATAATAATAATAATAATAATAATAATAATAATAATAATAATAATAATAATAATAATAATAATAATAATAAAAATAGTAATACATTTATTTATTTATTTATTCATTTATCAGGGACGATACAATCAACATAGTTACAATTGATGTTTGCAGCTGATGCGATGCATGAAGAGCTTTTAGCTAGTGCTAGTTTGCAGCTCATGCCCCTGGTTGGGCCTTTCTACACAATTTACAATAATAAAATACATTAATACAACATTTGTACAAAACTTTGTCAATCACACACATACATACTGTATGCACTCACGCCCACATTCACACAGACTCAGTGCTATTTACAAATGGGCACAGCTTTGGTTTGCTTTTAGCCAAGACTTAACCCTAGAAGTGAACATTTTAAAATGATACAGATAGGCTGCCAATCTGTGCCACTGGCCCCTCCAACCACCACCACCCACCCGTTCACACACTACATTCACCCAGGCTTCCTGGTGTTACCCAACAGTCCCCCGTCCAATACCGCCCAGACCCTTCTCTGCTTACCTTTTCGAGTTCTGACGGGATTGTGCAGAGCAAAGACGGTATGGCCTGCTAAGCCTCATCTTATTCATAGAAATGAAGATTTCCTCACTGACAATACATTATTAATAACATGTCATTCTATGCCAACGGTCGAGGAACTATATGTACCATTTCCAGAGTGGACGGTGCCGACCCGAAGTGCTATCAGGATTGTACCATTATTCAAGCGCTTATAGGTTGCAGTTTAGCTTTATACAGCAGTACTGGAGTTAGAATTTGCAATATGATGAAATCTGTTTACATACAAGTACAGCATGGCTTGCAATACTGTAAGGTTTAATGTGTGACCTTTTAAAGCAGGAAATCCCTGACTAAACCTTGGACCTAGTATCAACTGGGAGACCAAATTCAATCACGGTAATTCCTCGTCCTAATCAGATGCTTGTGACTCCATCTGTCCGTGAGGGATATTTGAAGAACACAAAGCCTTCCTCTCCCTATTTATCTCTCTCTCTTTGCCTCTCTCTCGCTCTGTGGTGTAAGACCTTGATTAAAGTGAGTTTCTCAGAAGAGTGTGTCTCTAAGCCCTGATGCCTTCAGTGTGCTGCCTCTCACACTTAGCCCGGTTCCTCGTTTTAATTAATGAGTGGATTAGGCCTCATCCCAGTGTTTACTGCAACCACACTCCACAGTGCACTCGCTCTCAGACACAGCAGTGCAGGGACCACGTCTCATGTGTTCACATACAACAAGCGCTCAGACTAAACAGCACATCAAGAGGTCTGTTAGACTAATCACTTACAAACTACTATGTCTCTGATTACAGTAATAAAACTGACCACACTTTTGCATTAAGCTTGAAATACAGTTATAGGGTTCTCACAGATTCATCTCATATCCTGCACTCTGCGTTCAAGTGTCTGCTGTCAGGGCGGGGACTGAGGCTGTGTGGGCTGTGGTACTCAGAGAAGGAAGTCAACTTTTATTCCTACAGTCATTCAGCTCCTGAACTCTGACCCCATCCTCCCCCTGTTCTGCACCATCCAGGCACCTAAAGTTTGATGATGCACTGCACCATGCACCATGTTTGTGTGTGTATCGTTATATAATTTATTATCATATCATATATACTGCCTATATACTGCAGTCACACAAACAGTCTTACACATGTATTATAATATTATTTTGTTTTTATAACTGTTGTTTTTTATTGTTCTTTCCCTATTGCTTTTAACACAATGTGCTTTATAAATAAATGTGCCTTGCCTTGTCTTACATAAGACCAGACAAGGTTTTGCCTTGGGGCACAACAGCAGTTTGTGCTGGTGGGAGCAGGGATCACATTTGTAAACACTACCACAGCAAAACCTATATCTTTAGCTACATGCTCATCATTGGTAGTTTAACCCAGTGTTGTGTCCTTGGGCAAGATACTTCACCCAATGCCTATGTGTGAGTGGTTGGTGGTGGTCAGAGGGACCGCTGGTGTAGATGTGAGCAGCCTCGCTTCTGTCAGTCTACCCCAGGGGAAACTGTGGCTACAAATGTAGCTTACCACCATCATAAGCATGGAGTGCTTGAACCCCCTTTCATGTGAAGCGCTTTGGGTGTGACTAGTGTCATAACGTAGACAGAGTAGACAGTGATGCTTGTACTCATTTAAAAGACACTCACTAACTTACTTTCTTCATCCAAAAAGTCCTTCAAGTAAATGTTTTAAGGACATTGCTTTTTCCCAGCTTCACCTCCTTAATGTTAGGGCAACATAGACAAACCTGAATATCTTAAATCAAAGCTTTACTATTGATTTTTATTTCTGTCCAGCATATTGTACATATTGAGAGAGTGCGTACTTGAAAATGGCCTCTTGCTACTCATTGCCAGAGTGTGGGTGGTTATGAGAGCGATGCCAAGAGTAAAAACAAACACGGTTCAGTGGCCTAGTGGTAAGCCCGTCTCCCGTCGGCTTTAATACGATTTTCTCAAGGTTTGTTTGGAGGTCGAGTAAAGACACTGATCATACAGCAGTTGAACTAAAGAGCTCTTTCGATTTGTCTCAATAAAACATATGGCCTTTTAAAATCTTCAAGACACATATTTTACTTCAAGGATGGATTACATGACTTAAAGCTGTGAAAGGTTGCAGTGATTTTTACAAGCTATATTTGCCACTTCACACAAAATACACCTCATTCAGTAAAACCATAAAGCTCGGAAGGATCGGGCAATTTTGACTGAACAATACTGAAGCTATGAAACCTAAAAAACAAATCAACCAAAGCCTAAAGGCAGTTTACATCATCTTGAAAATGCCTTATAATCAGACATTATCGGTGAAAAGATGCACTGCTGCAAGCCACAGCAGTAACAGTCATTTCTTTATGGGAGAAAAGAGCAATATAAGAAAAGGAATACACAATCACACAATAAGTAATATACAGGCTTTTCTCTCCAATAATGATGTAGTGCAGTCATAAGACACAAACCTATTTTGTCCAACAATTCAGCAAAATAACAACAAACTTTTCATATCGCTAGTTTTGCTTTGCACAAAAATGCAAAGTATTGTATTTGGATGGATTGTTCCCTGCCTTTGCAGTCCAAGATAAGACAAAAACAAACCACAATTCATCATGGTCTCCCTGGCCTCTTTAGATAGCCCACCACTTGCTAATTGCATTTGGGAGATTGTCGCACCATCTACTTGACCCCCGGCTTCAAACTGCTGCAGACACACACACACTCCAGGTTATCTATTCACTAAAGACCGCTGATACCTTGGCCTAACACACCATACGATCTGGTAGAATTCAATATCGGAGACAATAAGCATTCATTCAGCTCAGGGCATTGGTGGCCTGCACAGCAATTAGTATTAATTGCATCCTGTGAAGTTGAAGATTAGGATTCATCAGATGAACTGTGACCATCAGTGTTGGTTGTTAATTGAACCAGGAGCAGCTCGACTTGTGTGACTGAAATTTCAAGAAGGAAAACTTTCCAACTGTTTAGCTCAGGGCTGCTGTATGGCATATTTACACCAAACAAGAAGAGGCTATACTGCTGTCACTAATACAGCAAGAGCACGTTTAAAAAGATCCCATGATGTTTGGTTGTGAAAGTACATTGAAATACAAAAAAAGTAGAAGGTGTGCTATGTTCCTCAATGACAACCAAATATTCCAAACATGGAACGGCTTATGGAAGTTGAAAGCTTGATCTTACACGTGAAAAAGAAAATCTATGTTTCCAGTGAATTCTTACATCACATTCAGCTAAAGCGTACGATTCAAGCTCGGTGGGTGTGAAAGCTCTCCATGTTTACTCTGCCTTGTGGGTGTGTGACAGCAGCTCCAGAATAAAAATCAGAACCATCAGCATGTGCTGCGCGTGGTAGAATATGACTCCATAAACATTTAAAACAAGTGTTGAATTATGCAGGGGTATTCATTTTAAGTTACAATTACACTCATAAAAGTCGCCGGGATTAAATGGAATACTCACACAGCCATATTGTTTTAAGCTGTGTGTTCTGTGGAGAGATGCTTACAACCAATTATAATTCTGCGCTTGAGTTTTGTGACAGCCTCCGATAATTGCCTGTAGCTCATGGCCCCAACGTTTTTTGCTGTAGTCATGTGGAAATAGGTCCAGTTTATCCGGCTGGTGTTCCCACATAGAAATATATCGAGCACGCATCAAAGCGTCCCAAGCTACGACCATGGAAATGATATGAGTTCAACAGCGGGTCTACAGCCTGAGTGGTCGGTGGAGCAGACGGGAGCAGCTGTAGAGGCCGGACCCATACAGAGAGAGTAGGCTGTTAACTTATGCATGTAAAAAAAAAAGAAAGAAATCGCCCCGAATTTCTTAAACATCTCCTTGATTCACCTTCTCCTCCCTGTCATGTGCAGACAGTTTCCCAGCGGTCAACAATTATTCAGACTCTTTTCATCCAACCCAGGGTCAAAACAGCATTGAAAACACCCAACAGCTAATGAATTCAGACTTGCAACATCCATATTACGTCCCAACACAGAATCGTCGTTATATCAGGTTTGATTTGTGTGATTTTTGTTGTTGAAAGACTGACGTTTTCCTGAAGCTTGTCCTCGCCCCTGACACACTCCACTAACTCTTCTTCTTCTCCTGTCGATCTCGCGCATATTTCTTTATCGGGCCGTCATGCGCCTCCCTCCACAGCTGACAGCTCGCAGTCTCAGCGGGTCAGCGGTTCACAGGGAAATGCCTCTTTGAATTTTAGTGTGGGATGCACAGAAAAAGAAAAGCAGGTACGAAATAGCAACAGTACCATAATTTTCCAGCGCTTTTGATTAGTTATGGAGCCCTAATATAGAAGCTGATTGCATGATTGACACTATTAGTATTAATTAAGGATTAACTGACATTTTCAGGGTAAATAACAGATTCTAATTACGATTCAACCCAAGGGAGTGCATCAAATGTTTTAAATGCTAATGCTGTTATGAAGTGAAATTTGATTAAGCATCCTACATCATTGTACATTGATAATAAAAATGGATCCCTTACAATAGGATCAGAAGCTTAACTTATTTCAGAGGCAAAATATACTTCTCTTCAATGCATTATCTAGTGGAATGTGTTCAGTCAGGGCAAACGAAAATATAAACAGTGATATTCCATCAGTAAAATTTAATGTACCGTGTTTTCCGGACTATAAATCACACTTTTTTCATAGTTTGGCTATGGGGGGGTCAACTCATACTCAGGTGCGACTTATATATCAAAACATATCATCTCACTTCTTGTACTGCGAGAGGGCACTCTAGGCTTGTTTACCAGTATCTGCTGCTCCTGTACCACCAAAGATATAAAAAAATATAAAAAAACTGTCGAAACTTGTGAGGGACTGGCGAAAAGTGGAGGTTACTCTTTCTACAATGAAGAAAACAGAAATAACTAATCGTGGGCCAAAAGCTAGATGGCCACGGCTAGAGGAACAGGCTTGCAAACTGGTGCTTGGACAACGTGCTGCCGGGAGAAGCTTGTCAATTATGCAGTTACATCTCCGTGCCCAGGTAGTTGCCAAGGCTGGTGCGACTCATAGTCCAGAAATTACAGTAATTGGATGTCAGTGGTACTCCTGGCCCCACACCTTTGGCAACCATGCGACCATGCAGTGAGACTGTCTCACATTCTATCACAGGAGATAAAAGCAGACCAAACCTTTTAACGTAAACGTAAAATTAATTTGTGCATTATTTCCCTCAATGAATAGCTTCAAATACCTAAAGTCGGGCTTAAAAGCACTTGCTGACTTTCTTTAAAAATACAGTATATATAATGTCTACTTAAAATGACACGGTGATACCTCGGGGTTTTCTTGCAGTTTGGACGCCATTTCTCACTTTTCCCTCAAATCCTTCAGAAAACCCATATAATGCTTCTCTTATTTTGAAGGTGCGGTGCTGTGCCGCAGGTGGGCAAGGTTCAGGGATAATCACCAAGTGTCAGCTCCAGCAGGGAGTCTCCGTAAGCCCTGGAGCGGGAAATGTCATCGCTCCGAGAACAACCTTTTTGAGCTCCGGCACAAAAAAAGGACAGGGCGTGAGCTGCGGAAGAACATCAGCCACTTCAGTCAAATAAATTGCACGAGGCAGTAATGCGTGAATATGAGTAGTGTCCAATAAGTCAGGAGACACATAGTTATTAAAACATCAAACTAACAAGATTATAAAAAGGCATCAAGTAACTGTCAATCACAATGTTCGAAGCACTACATCCAATTAAAGCTGCAGGTGCACACATGTGAAGAGGGCTATCCGCTAATGCAATTCAAAGATTGAACATTAAAAAAGCACTCCTGTCTTCCACAGCTAAAGTAATACACCAGATCGTTCCAACACATAAGATTAGTTACTAATTTACTATTAATTAAAATGTGTTAAGTATTAACAATAGAATAGAATAGAATAGAATAGAATAGAATAGAATAGAATAGAATAGAATAGAATAGAATAGAATAGAAAAACTTTATTGTCTACCATGCATAATGATGGCAGAAATTTCGACACATTTGCCAAGCAGAGTACATAATAAAATCAGTTCATGGCAGACACAGCAGCAGCAGATTCACTACATCAAAAGAAGAGGAAAAGGAACAGACTGACTGAATGACAAATCATATTTGAGTTATGAACATGCTGAACACAATAGTTATATTCGTACAGTGTTGTAAGCATTAAAGCAGTAACTCATGCCCCTAGTTGCCATAAGCGCCACTGCAGGTGTCATAGCATGTTACGGTTTTTTACTCATTAATTGTCCGTAAGAGTAAATACTATGCTGACAGAAAAGATAAAGGGAGAGAGGGATATTGTTGATCCAATTACACAATGGAGATATTTTTTTTCACTCAAACTTGGTTGTAGATACTGTTTAAGTGGCGCTAGCCCACAGTTAGCTTTACCCGTTAGCTTATTAGCTTCTTCTTCGTGATTCCACTAGTGTGTATTGGGGCCTCCGGGTCAGAGCAGGGAAATCTGCAAGTGCGGTTTTCTGGCCAGAGACACCAGGGGGAGATGAAAGACCCCCCAATCATCCCATTAGCACTTGTATTACCCCCAGAAACTATGAAAAGGATTTATTAAGGTAAACAAGTTACTTAGTATTGCTTTAAAGGGGCTAGATACAAGTTAGTCATTTTATGCTCACAGTTGTGGTGAACAGGTCTGAGCTCATTCTACATATTAGGACATGGCTGGAACATGTAGGGGGATGAAAATACTTAGTCTTAACATTTCTAAACTCTGTATAGTCCCTTTGAGGTAGAAACATAATAAATGTTCTTTCTTTGTGTAACATAATTTGGCTACTAATTGTCAAGGTTGAACTCCGCCCTAGTCCCTTTATTCGGGTATCCTCAAAGCGCAAGTAGTTCTCTTCCATTTGTATTTCAAAGACGTTGCTCACCAGGGGGCAAAAAGGTTAGAGACCCTTTATTCGAACATCGCCCTCTTCACTTGTTTTCACTCAGCCACTTCAACACAAAGTTCTGCACAAACGGCAACTTCAAAAGTAAAACCTCACATTATCCACTATAGATGTTAACACTTAGCAGGAGTTCAAACAGCACACGACATCAGTAAAGTCTCACAGGTGGCGTTTCCCAACCCTGGGAGACTTTTGCATGGTAATGTTCCTATTAAATTGACATAACTTAAAGCTTCCGTCAGTTGGGCTAGCAGGTTGAAAGATGTTGGGAAATAATCCCAGAAAACATCTCGGGAAGCAGTAATGAGCGGTGATTTTTGCAAAGACAACCTAATCTGTCATCTCTCATTGATCTTTATGCGCTACTTATGTTTGTCATAACAGGCGTCAGGCAATAGCTCACGCGCGAGTCGCCGTCATGTTTGATCATTTGTAAGCTGACTAAATGTGAAGTTGTTTTTTTCCCCTCGTTTTTTTTATTTTTTTGTCTTTTGAGCGGGCGCCGTTATCCATTCACACAGATTGGCTCGAATAAATCGCTGTGAAAATGGATGAGCGCAGCCAGCTTGTGTGTGTTGCAATGGATTTAGCCTGGCAAACACAAAGCCGTCGTACCTGCTTTTGTTGTGTGTACGCAGAACAACAATATGGCAGGGTAGAACACAAGCGTGCATGAAATCATCTATGAGGAGGCCAGAAATATTAATAACGTGTATTATTCTGTGTAGATTACGTGACATATTAGTGTCAAAAGGGCTTGTTTGCATGGTCCGTAACACTTGGGTCACTAATAAGAACAGACAGGCTTTTAGCAGGATCTATGCCCTTGTTTTTGCCGTCCTCATCAGCACATCTCTATAGTGCAAAAGTGTTAAATGTTACTAAAAGGTCAGTGGAAGGTCTGAGAAGGGCAGCGGGCACAGGAGGGACACAGATAAAGGTGTTATTTCTCGCTTCGGCAATTAATACATTCAAAGAGCCGCCCAGAGGAGAAACGGCTACTGCTGCTGGGGAGAATAACAATGTCACAGAAAAGCTTGCTTGAAAGTGTGTAGAAGGGATGCCCAAAATTTGATTTGACTGAAATGTTCAGCTTTAAGGGTCTGTATTATAATAAACATGTTTTTTTCAGCCTTAAATGTTAAAATGTTGTTTCCTCACTGGAATAAAACAAAACAAAAAAACATGGATGTTGTGTTTCCTTTCATTCATGCAGGTAATCCTGCATTGTTGTTCAAAAAGTCTCCTTTTCAAGAGTCAAAATGCCCCCCTCCACCTGCTCATGTCATGAGATGGTGCTCCTCTTTGTATCAAGCAGGAGCAGGTGCAAACTGAAGAAAAGAATATGCTGTTTTGTTGGCATGTTGCACTTAATTTACCATTAGATGTTGCCTATATCATGCCTATGTAAGTTACCCTGCTGCTGATCCACTTTTAGTATTATTTGTCTATTTAGTCGGGACAGTGCATGTTAATGAACGCACATGGACTCATGCATGTAAACACACATTTCCTTGTGTCATCATGAGCACTCTTCGAACACACTCTCATTCATCCTGGCCTTTTGTCCATATTTTTAGTAGTAGGGGAAACCGGAGTGCCTGGATTAAACCTACACAGACACGGGGAGAACATGCAAACTCCACAAAGAAAGGCTCCGTCCAGGTGGAAATCAAACCTGGGACCTTCTAGCTGTGAGCACGAGCGCTAAAACACTTGGTAAATGACCCCCTTTGTGTTGTCAAGCCTACATCCTTGGTTTGCAACTGGTGTAGGTTCAGGACCCACCTTAAACACATCATGACAAGCCTCCACCCAAATCAAAATAACAATTTCAACTTATAAAGAACCGTGACCCACTAGAAATGCCCCAAAGAGCACCAGTTGAAAAACAACTCGAGACAACTCCAACAAAAACCTCGACGTTCTGGACTGACTGAAATTCAAAGTTGACACTGATTTTACTTGTGTTGCCATGCTGTTACCATGCTGTGACATCACCTGCATACCCTGCAGCTGTTTTGTAGCTTTATGTAAACTCAGATGCTAAGATTATGGAGCTGAGTTGCATTATTTCATTTAATCACCATGCATACACACATTATCAAGTCATAAAACATACAAATACCAATGCTAAGGTGTTCATTAGTTTAAAAAAAGCCAGATTGTATCTAATGTAATGAAAGCACTTGTCAATCCAATGGTCCAACTGATACATCATGTTCACAAGCATGAAGTAAAGCTGTCAATCACATGGTTCACAGCAGCACCACATTTATCATAATGCACCGGTGCACATTTCTCAGAAACAACTGCTTGAAGAAACCACCCACCGGGGTCATTTTAGTGCACTGACCCTTGCTCATGTCTGCTAGATCACCCTACACAGACCAGCTCCACTTACAAGACCTCATTACTCATGGTTCAACACTGTTCCTTGGTCCACCAAAAAGCAGGAACAATGTGTTTCAACTCTGGCTCTGTCTATCCAGGCCCAAACATGTCCTGCTTTTGAACAATATTTCCTCATTTCAAAATATTCCAGCATGCTTGTTGTATTATGCTTTGTGCGGAGGAAAAAGACACATTTCACCATGGAGGAGCAAAGAAGTACATACCTTACTCGCTTTTGTCCAAATGCAATAATGGTTGTTATAGTCAGCGCCATGCAGTCTCTCTTTCTACCTCAGAAATCCTGCTGCCAGTTTGAGCTGACATGATGTTCAAAATATTTAGCTCACATTGAAGAGGTGTGTTTGGGATAAGTCATTTCCTGTAGCTGAGTTGGGCCTGGAGCTCTCATTGAAAGTGCAGCGACACAGTGGAGAACAGCTCTTAAGTACATGGGAGCTCGACGTTCGACTGGGCTCTCTTCAACTCTTGACTGATGGCCTATTCTGTCCCCATCCATTACACTGTCACTCATTCAAAATTGCCTTTCAAATGTTCTGGCACTTTATTTTTTTTTTGTCCTGGATGGCTCGCTGCAGGTGAGATGGAAAGTCACATGTGCAGGAGGCTTCAGTGGTATAATGGGAGAGGAAATCGGGACGGGGCAGGCGAGCAGGCCAGCTTTCACGGGAGCTCACACGAGTGACAGGCGTGATGTTACCGTGTCCACGTTGACAGAGACATGAAAGTGGAAATCTAAATTCATGAGGCTGGCCTATAACATCTTTCATTTATGGATGTTTCCTTCATGGGTCACCACAGCATATCATCTGCTTTTTATCTTACTCTATTTACAGCAGGAGGCTCAACAATCCCGCCCACATCCAGGTTCCAGATATAAATTGATGCTGTAAAAGGGAATGGGTTGGTTTATGATGGTTTGATGAGGACCAGAGTGTGTTTGTCAGACAACTAGACATAAACACCTTCAGAGGTAGGCTAGTCTTTGGTGGAAAGAGCATATACAGAAACTATAAAACTGCTCTCGTGACCAGTTAGTCATAATGTTATGCCTGGTGTAGCCTGTTGCTATAACTAAAAACAGCTTTGACTCATTCCTAAATCCATACAACATTAATAAGGTCTGCAATGCTTTGTTCCCAAACCCTTGTATCCCTCTTATACAGAACTGACCTCTACAGTGTCCCAGCGCAGGTCTGGCCTTATGACAGCTCATTCTTAAAGACTATTAATGACAAAGCTCTTTCCCTTCCCTGGCCATGGACACCATCTATCACCCACAGCCACCAGTCCCATTACTCACTTTCTACTGAATTACAACCTGCTGCATGAGACATGAAATAGGGTAATGGGCTGAAAATTAGCCAGTTACAATCATTACGCCACCATAATTGACCCACGAGACCCGTGTCCAGCTAAACACTCTCTGCCTTAAGGTTGCAAAGAAGTCGGCGAGATCCAGACATCTCATTAGACTGCACAACGAGGATGCAATCTAATTTAGTCAGCAGCGGCACCAAATTCAGACTGCTGGTAAACAGAGAAAGTGGAGCAGAGCACGGGAGTGGGGATTTTTTATTACAGCTTTTTCATATGTTGTTAAGAAGCAGGGTGGGTGTCTGGACAATGTCGACAAAGCATGAAATTCCAAATAAACAGTTTGGTGGGTGGTGGTGGGGGGGGCTTTATCTGTTTCCACAAATATTAAGTGACAGTGTGAACCATTTCGGTGAATGCCAACAGTTTAGTTCAATGAAGGACACTTTAATTGAGCCTTACTTTAGTACTTTGCAGCACAGATGTAACTAAGGATAATAAGGGATAATGTCTTTTGCAACACTATTACTTCAGGTCCAAGTTATCATTATTGCAAATCACCATAAAATATATAAAGTGAAAGGAAATTGCGTTAGTCGCAATCCCTATACAAAAGGGGAGAGACATGTTTATAGTTCTGTGCCCTTAAAGGGATATTTCAGGATTTTTGACATAGGGCCTCATGCCCAGAGTGTTGTTGATTTCTGGAGATGTTTTTTTTGTAATTCATTTAGTTCTTATATTTGAAGAGTTACGTCGCGCTAGGCTAATGCTAGGCTAGTGCATGTCTATGGTATCAGCTAGCGTGCATTAAAAACAGTCTGACCCGCTCCACAGAGCACCTGAGGCAAATCACTTATAACGCCAGACTAACCATATGAATGTCTGGGTCCATAGAATCATTTTAACCATTTTGCATTTAAAATAACTTATATTTGAGCAGCATCAGCTTCGTGGTTGTATAAGCTACGCGGCGGCGGAGTGATCTGCTAGAAAATAGTCCCTCAAAATGTGATTCATGTGATGCAAGTTCAGTTATATTCCAAAAATGATTCTATCGACACAGACATTTATATGGTTAGTCTGGCGTTATAAGTGCCTCAGGTGCTCTGTGGAGCGGGTCAGACTGTTTTTAATGCACGCCAGCTGATACCATAGACATGCACTAGCCTAGCATTAACCTAGCGCCACGAAACTCTTCAAATATAAGAACTGCATGAATTAAAAAAAAAAAAAAAATCTCCAGAAATCAGCAACACTAACCGGGAAATGAGGCCCTATATCAAAAATCCTGAAATATCCTTTTAAGGGACGGGGGAGAGCTCGTGAGCCTGATGAAGATGCAGATGTCCATCAGTCGGCTGGACCTGGCCCATAGACACTACAGTCTCCTCCCTGAAGGCAAGAAACTGAAGAGACTACGAGACGTGTGGAGTAAATGTTCTAAATGGAAGAGACCGATGATACTAACCATGTTTCTAGGTAATTTATAGGCTTAAGGAAGCATTGCTTACTTTATGCTGGGATAAAGTTAGGGTAATGGTTCGGATTCAAGGGAAAATGATGAAATAAACAAGGTGTGTGTCTTGTTTCCATCTAATTTCATAATCATGTTTTTACACTAGGTGCCTCCTTGCAACTTCTATTCAATTACCATGTTATTACTTAGGTGTGAAGTAAAGATTCAATTTGCTGGAAGTCCCTCCACTCTCCACCATGTTACATGCTTTGCTTTTCTGTCCAACTAAGCATGTGGGCCAAAAAGTTTAGAAATACTGATGGTGTGAGTAGCCAAACTAAGAAAAGAAAACGGTTGATTCCATTGAACATGTGTCTATTGTGTTGATCGCAGTAATAACCTCAGTATGACCATAGAACATTTTATATGCAGTACTCCATGTATGGTCTGTTAATGGCCGCCGTCTTTACATGAGCCCGATAGCTCTGGATAGATGATTAGTGAGAGGTCGAGGACGATGGCGGTGAAAAGTTATAGCTCACGTGACGCTGACGTGGTACACAGGTCCAAAAGCTAGATTATCCTATTTTATGCCCACATGCACAAGGCAAATGGAGCAGAGGCAATATGCAAATGAGAGTCTAATTGGCCTGTCAGGATAGTGAAGGGCTGTCAAACTGCAGTCAGGCGCCGAGAGAAAAGCCGGAGAAGACACAGAATTAGTGGGTTACTTTCAGCTGCCATTCACTGCACATTTCATTAAGTGATTTCTGCGCACATCAGGCCCACGGGTCAGCGCACCATCCTTGAAGAGCACCGGTGCCTTCACACAATGGCGTCAGCACTTCTTCACTACCTCCCACTACTTTCAGCAAAACACATCTATTAGCACAGAAGCAAGGGAAATGTCATTAGAATCCCCTCCAGGCTTCCTTGATGTACAGTATTAATGCTCTGGCTTACGGACTAGCTTTAAGTCAGTTAACTAAAATATCAACATGTTTTTTTCCCCAGTAAATTTCAAGAAGTTTCAAAAAGAAAAAAT
This sequence comes from Gobius niger, assembly GCF_951799975.1. Taxonomy (NCBI): domain Eukaryota; kingdom Metazoa; phylum Chordata; class Actinopteri; order Gobiiformes; family Gobiidae; genus Gobius; species Gobius niger. The sequence goes on from NC_136864.1 coordinate 18,455,966, forward strand.
GTGAAAGAAATACTTCTATCAAGCACAGGGAGAGGCTGGTGAAACCTTGCATTAGGTCAGTCACTCAAGGCTGCAGGAGAATTTTTGAATAACAGATAAGATTACCTGGAGCTTATTGGGTTGTATCAGATGTTTTGGCAGAGTGTGTTTTCAAACTTCATTTTGAACAAGAAAATATACACATACATTTATGATTTTTTTAGGCATTTTAAAAGTATTGATCGTAGTTTTACACCTTGGAATTTTATGAACAAGGCTGAAAACAGTTGAGTAATGCTATTAAGGGGTGCTTGTTCAGTATTAATAGTAATTAAAATGCTTGTACATATATTCTTAAGCTACTTAATATACTATTATCTATGACCACACAAGTAGGCCATAAACCTGTTATCTGCCATCCTTGGTTCAGGCTTAGAGTTATATTCTCCAATTCAAAATGTATTGACAGGGGACGTTACAGCCTATGTGCCAGTGTGATGCCTCATTTGAAAGCCAAGACCTTCTAGTCTCTACAAGTACGCGTGAGATCTGTGTGAGTGAAACACAACTGACATAACATTTGTCATTCCTAACCCTAGTCATAACCGTAACCCCTGACCCTAAACCTAGCCCTATCCCAACAACGCAATGAGAGATCAAATGTTTGATCAGTTTTGTAGGTCTTAGCTTTCAAATGAGGCTTTACACTGGCCTATAGGCTGAACACTCCAGTCGAGAAGTTTTCGGATTTGGGTAAAACTGAACTGGAGGCGAAGGTTAAGAGGATAATGATTAGTTTATTCATATTCTACCCTAAACCTGATAACCCTAAACAGATTACTAATGATCACTTAATGAGCAATGAAGGAATTAAGGAAAACCAACAGTTTCAAAGGGTGCGTTGTGAAACTTTAGAGACATCCACAGTCCAAGGACTCTTATGTACAACAACAGTTATGAAATGTTTGCCTCCACTTATGTCACAATCTGTGCCCATTTCCATAGTACAATAAACAACACAAATAAACCTCGCAAAATGTGAATTGACAAAAAGAACATTGATAAAAAAAATAATTAAAAACGACATCTGGCTGATTGAAAAGTGCATCAGAACCACTGAAGTGTATTGTGCATAATCTGGGAAGTACCTATAGGCCCCGAGTGCAATCAATTTGAGCCTAAGAGGTTGTTTGACGATGTATTGATGGTGGACCTGCAGTGGAGCGTTACGGCTCTTATAATTACTCTCACTATCTTATATGGATGTAATTAGCCCCGCGTAGCAGTAAATCAGCCTGGGGATCAGCATCAGAAAACTCTGTCGGCTATACAATGTGAGCCAGGAAATGTATCGGTCCCAAGTGTTGCAGCCTATTTTAGGGCTGATTTGATCATTTCACAAGGCCTTATGCTGCAGTGGCCTGTTATAGGTGAGTGCTTTAAACTTGTTCTGACGATATATGGGCCTTCTTTAGAAGTGCTGCTCAATCACATTCATTAATCATTTATTCATAGCACATTCATAAGGTAACAATTGGGTATTCCACACCTGTGCCGAGAAGTATCTACTGTAAATATACAGACAAAGTACACAAGTATGCTGCCCTTGTGTCCTCATACAGTCTTGAAATGGCAACAGACCAAATCTTAATTCCCAAGTGGAATGTATGGCTCAGGTCTGACTGGAGGTCAGATGAGCCGCGAATCACTAATAAGCGACAAACAAGTTTATGAATTATAATGAGATAAGGCTGTTGTCTTATACAGTGCAGTTCACCTAAGGCCAGGGGAAGTGAGGAGCTGACAGCAGAGGAAAGAGGGAGGAGGATGAAAGAGTGTGCAAGGACGACAGCAGTCCACACACACGCAGACAGCAGCGGAGACTCATGTCCTACGGCAAGCTGCACATATCAATTCACACGCTCCGACAGTTCACAGCCCTGGTCTCTGACAAACGGGCAAAGATACAGTGGGAGGACAGTGTGAGAGGAGACGCTGGAGGGAAAAGGTCCTTCAACTCTTAATGAAACTTTTGCAATTGCCGAGAGGAATTAAACTGTCCCCAAAATGTACTGTTGTAAATGTATTCTTTGTTTAGGCCAATCAGCAGTTAGTTGTTAAGATATAGAACTTAACTTTTACCCACTGGTCTTTCAAACACATCCCTCCAAAAGGGGCTTTGAGTTGCATTGTGTTGCTAATTTTAATATGAGGTACTGTTTTACTATACTATTTACAGATTTATTTACATTTTCTAATCCTACAAAACTAATGACAATGTGTGAAGATTTTACAATTTTTTGGACAATTTTTTTAACTGCAGTTTTTTTACTTGAGCAAGAAACAAAATATTGTTTGGCAAAATAGGGAATCCCAAACAAGCATCCTTTGGAAATGCTTTATTGCAATCCTTTAATGGCTGGAAGCTGCAGTATCGTCTCCACCAAAGTGGTCTTGAATTCTGCCAGGACAGGAGCAGTCAGCCCTCTCAACATCCAAGCACTTTTCAAAATGTTTCAACAAAATTGCTTTATTTGATTTTGCATTAATGAAGCTGACTTTCTTTTCCAACTGATCTAAGGTCAAATGTATCAGCCACTAAAGCCTTTAACAAACATGCACGTTCAGACAGGTCTTTGGAGAAGATCTGCTTATTTGTGCTGTAGCCTCCGCAGTTTTCCCACCCAGAGGAGATACTACCCTGACCCTTGTGCTGAGTGCAGCTCAGGTGGCTATTTGCCCAGAAAAAGCGATGCTTCGCGGCACAGCTGGTGACGCGTGCACTGTGCGTCTCTCTCCTAAGACAAATGGCCTCCTCGTAAAACTCCGCTCACGCCGCTACATCTTCGTGCATAACTTTTCTTTGTGTGACTAAAGTGAGTAGAAGATCGGGGATGTTTGGTGAAAATATTAGAGTCTATATCGCCATAACTGTGAAGAACTTTGCAAATTGTATGGCTGAACTTTGGGTGTGAGTTGGTTAGATAGGTCTTTTTATTGTTGTGTTGCATGATGCTTGTTATTGTTGTTTTCTATCTTTCTATTCTTGTATACCTTGAAAAGCCTAACAATGGACGGGGGCTGCAAATTAGTCTATGGCTAAAAGCCTTATGTACATAACATTGGCCACCTCGTTGATGACAGTGTTTTCTAGGACTGTCCTTGAAATAAACAGACAAACAGATAAATAATGTCATAACTTACTTATGTGAACCAAGTGCTTTCATTATTAGACACATTTTAGTAACAAGCTAGAGAAAGAGTTCACAATGTACACCTGTTTAACTATTTATTTATCATATTATTATATCACCTAATAAGTCACTTCAGAACAAATTCTCATTTACAACAATGACCTGGCCAAGATGCACCTGTTTAATGGACGCTGTGTTAGAAGGGGCCTTTCCAAACCCTCTTGTTAGGCTTTGATCCATCGCATCATGTCTGCTCCCCATCCTCATAATCCCATTTCCGGTATTTGCCTCTTTCTCTCACTTTCATCTTCTCCCTGTTCTGCACGCTTCTGCTCTCCCTCCACAACTTTGAAGTGTGCTTTGCTTTGTTGCCTGATGCAGTTTAATTAGCACCTCTGCTTTTGTCACCTCGGTGCAGGCGTATGCTGAAGTGGTCTCGGCAGATGAATTTGGAAAGTAAAACCCATCACGAGAGGGACCGCAACTGCTACATCGCCACGAGACATCCTTTAAATCTGAATAGAGGTATGGCATTTTTTAAGAGTGGGCAGATGGAAAATCTCCCATGTTATGAGCACTTTAGTCATTATCAGTGTAGAATCGCTGACAACATTTGAGAGACGAGGAATTAGACAAGTTTATTTTTTTAAATGATAATGTATTTTTGTTATTAGTATTGTCTTATCCCCAGACAGATTGTGTTTCATTGTCCTCACTGTCCACAACGTGCAAACAGAGATATTTATTTTTACTTGACTGTCGCTGCAGCAAATGAACAAGGCGGACATAGTGAATAATATATGCACACTAAATTCAGGGACGTGTTTATTAGAGAGAACAGTGCTCCCTTTGAACATGTGATAATAAACTGTCACCACCACTGTGCTGCATTCATCAAGTTATTTGGGGAGGAAAAACATGTTCCCAATTGGAGTTAATCTAAGGCCGAATAATGAACTCATTTGCATTATCAACCTTTTGTGAATATAGGAGGTACCAAAGAACGTTGAAGGAGCTGGACATGATGATGTCTAAGAACAGGGCTAGAATGGCTATATAAATCATGAATGAAACTGAACTTTACAGCTAATTCTTTGGCAGTGACAGCACCTGGTTTGGAGTTTGGACGAGAGCCATGGGGGATTTTTGTGGGTTAAATACATCTGGAGTGAAATGCATAATATTTTGTTTGAGCAAAACTCAATAGTTTATTTTGTCTATATTCATGATTCATAATAAATAAAGCTATATTTGCTTTAAAAATGACTTGAAAATGGAAATTGATTACGTTTTATTTTGTGCAGTACACCATGTGGTTGAAGTAATCCCTAATGCCTCATTTGACAGTGACAAAGACATTTGTCACAGGGTATTATAACATGGTGGCATCTGTGACAAGAAAAAATCTAGATTCTATACAAATGTCAGAATGCCATGTTATGTGTTGTCTTCTGTGTGCATTTGAATTAATGGGAAATATTGATCAATACAAAGAAGGTTGTGGATGTAGCTGTCTACAAAATACACCCCTCTAACCACCACAAACAGACACAAGTATTGTCCGTCTGTCTGTCATCCCTCACCAATACCTTGGGGCCAGCGACTGTTGTTTCCGACGCGACTTCAGTAGAGAAACAGTCCAGCGCATTATGGTGTACCGTGATAAATGGAGAGGATGTGGAGTGTGGCCTTGAGATAAAGAATAAGCAAATGAAAATGTCTCCAGCTTGCCTACCCTCCGCCGCCATCATTCATGCTAATTTGATTGAACGAGGCGGTCGGTCCAACCCCGGCCCGTGCACCTTTGCCTCTAGGCGGAGGATAGAGGATGCCATCACAGCATACAGCAATAACCATTCGTCTGCTGAACGCCTGTCTCAGTGTATAATGCTCAACGTAAGTCCACTGTGGGTAGTTTACTTCAGAGTGAAATGTAGAGCTGCGGCACAGGGTGGGACTGGTGCAGGTGGGAAGGACAATGAGGAAAAACAGAACAAAATCATAGCATTTACATGATCTAGATTTACCCAAAGTATACAGATAAAAACTGTAAAAAGGAGGTATTTCTCCCAAAGCTATATACTTTCATTATTATCATTACCTGTATAGCTTCTACAGCTGACCAGGGATGTCCAGGGTTCGATTCCCAGACAGAGTAGGGTCTTTTTGTGCATAGTTTGGATGTGTCCGGGTGGGCTTCCTCTGAGTACTCTGTGTCCCCCATGAACTCATGGAAAAAGGCTTTTCCTCCAGACAAGTTGTCCTGGTTGTATCACTTTGTAACTTTGGAGGCGTAAAATGCAGTGAACACATTTCTTTAAGGGGACATGAAAGTGTAACTTATCTCACCTTACTTTTCATCAGTGGTGGGCGATTAAATGGGCCACATGAGTAACCTGAATTGAGTCAATGATAACTTGATTCTGCTCAGATTTCTCCCATTGCAAAATAGACAAACTATATCTTGAACTTGTTTGATGGTAGCTGTAAATATTGTAAAAAAAAAAACTGATGTAAAGTGATTGTAAGTTTGACCAAGGGTCAGATATCACAAGATCACTCTTCTCTCTGTTCCTTTTCATTCAAACTGCATTGACTTGGCAGTTTTGTTGTTTTTATTTTTAAATAAATAAATACAATGAAAATTCTGTGGCAGGGGATGGTCAGGGTCCATCTGATTCACCGCTACGCAATTCAGCATGGAAAATGCCCAAAGTATTACACATATATATGTATATATATGTTACGGAAAGAGAGTCGAGGGCCAGACGTACCCACTCCCGGTAAAGTTACAGTCATGACTGAGGAGAGTTGAGCCACTCACAGTAAAGGTACATGTTTGTTTGTACATGTATGAGGTATTTTTCAATGAGGAAAATATCTGTCATAAAATAAATGCTTTTATTTATTGGGTAAAATTCTATGCAGTGTGGCTTTAAGTGGCAAATGTACAACAGTCAGAAATCTCAAACAGCTCTTTTACCAAAAACAAAGAAACATTTTTCATGAAGTACAGATGTAAAAGTGTTGTTTAGCCTGCTGTTTTCTGTACAAAGAACGACAGGCAAACACTCAACAGTCTTTGTGTATTGAATGCAGTAAACACAATGACAACAGCTAATAGAAATACTTCTGCCTGTGTACCTGTTTGATAGGAGTGCGGTGGTGAACAGAGAATACTTGAATGACAAAGACTGTGGAAGAAGGAGCAGAAAACACAAAAACAACCCCATTTGGAAATGCCATTTGGGTGAATTGTCACAATGGTTTGTGCAAACTGCAGTGAAGCTGCTGCTAGACAATTGCAAGGGAAGATAAATTGGAACAGAGCTGGTCTTTTGATGGTCTTCTTGGTAGCCATTCTTTGGGTTTCATTCATTACAGTGCACGCAATGAAATACATTTAAAGGGGAGAAATATCACCAGCGGTCTTTAGTTTCCATGGCCATATTTCAGAGCGTTTGACCTTCTCCAGACAAGAAACCAGCGGTTAATCATGGAAAAACCTGTTTGTCTTGGTACACAAAAGAACCATTAACACGTGACAGTATCTGGTATCTACGATGAGCTATGTGCCCGTATTAAAGTACGTTTTTGTTGCATGAATAAAAGATCAATGGGTTTGCAAACGAAAAATGATGACGTACACAAAGTTAACAAATGTATTTTAAAGAACTATAACTCCAAGTTAAAAAGAACAGTCAATTATAGGCCAGGACAGGAATAATTTTTCCGTGGATTCCCATCACAATTGAGAATATCTGGGACCTGCACATTTAACACTGCAAGATACAACAAATGCGTTAGTTGGCACCACCAGTTTTTATTTTATCTATTTTTCTGCATTGAGGGCAATTCCTGTGTTCATAACATTCGTTCTGTTGAATCAAGGTTAGCTGCTGTTTCTACCCTGGCGGAGACACAAGCCTGCTAATGTACATTCTGGCTGATCCACACTTCCCAAGGTCACTGGTATGTGGTCATTATTTACAAAACAACTCACACGTAGCGCTGAAAAAAGGCAAATTACGGGCGCAGTGCTGGAGTAAATACACACACACACACACAAACAAAAGAAAACCATGGGGAGAGAAATAGCTGAATATCAGTTTTCCATGCTTGTCAGGCCTTGCGATTAATAGCGGCCATTTCGCCATAATGAGCTGGTGAGCATAAAGCTGCCAAAAAAGCCCCTTGGTTTGTTTGGAGTCTCTGAATGCTCTGTCTAATTACGGCAGCGCTCTCTCTTTCTCTCTCTCTCCTTCCCCTTGTCAGTGTCACTTGTGCTTTGATTGCCCATAGTTTGTATTGTTTGAAGACATAATCAGCACCTGACACAATCACGGGAGAGGGAGGTGTGTAAATGATATCATGCTGTCACTGTCGCACCTGTACCTCTCGTATGGTATATGCTCACACAGCACGAAGCCTCAATCTGACCGCAGCAACAGTGAATGTTTAAGATGAGAGGACCATTGTGCCAAAGAGCTGTGATTCATGGCCATGGGACAAGCATTTCTTCATTCATCCAACAAACAAATCTGGGTGTTATGTGTGAGATGAGCAGAGGAACGGAAATTGCAGGGCTAAACTATGCTATATGTGAGAAAAAGGAAAGAAAAGAAAGATTGCTACTGCTGTTGTTGATGCTACAAATAATAGAGATTCGAATCGTGTCAAATTCCCAGTTGGTATTAATGTAAAATCCATACAGATTTTAAGATGCAAGCTTACTCAAATTACCGTTCAAATTCACCAGGGACACATCTGTAAAGAGAGTCTTTCCATGGCTGTTATTCATTTTCAACTTTGGAACAAATTGAATATACAACTCAAGCGATGCCACAATATCCACAGATTTAAACTGTTATATAAACATTGGGTCTGGTCACTGTTAGAGAAAAAACAATGGTGTCTAAGAGGATAGATGAAGAATGGGCAGCAGTCTGGATGTCTTATACAGGAGAAGTTTTTTTTCCAATCGGTGCGGGACCTGGAGACTTGAACTCAAGACATTGCGCTAGTCGTACCATTCAGGTCTGTCTATGCTTCCACAGAAGAGGGATAAATACCTTCGGTAGAGCGTCATACTGATATGCAGGCAAATCATTCAGTGACTGAGAGTGGCGCCTGAGCACCACAGTCAAGGCTATGACAGAGATAGTACATCTTTACAGCCTGACCCAGTGTGATAAATAGTGCTTTAATTTTATTCTCTAACAGTCACAATACATTTTACATTCATATTTTTTGTCTCCTTGCCATTGTTGATATAAAATATGTAACAGGGAAGCTCAGTGTGAATGTTGATGTGAAATGGGGGTGGGATTGAATAAGTAAATAATAACACATCTTCTTCTCACCCCCTTTCAGGCAAACTGGAGCTTGCTTTTTGGGCAAAAATCAGTTCAGAAATCAAATTGTTGGCTATATTCCAACAGTTAGCTACAATTCCTAGTACTGCTATTATTACTGCTGGTACTTGTGGTACCTGCTACTACACCACAATATAATATGTGCCAGTACTTTATGTAGCACTAATTCTTTATGTACTCCTCAGTCCTAACCTCTCACTGCTTTTGCAGGCCAGTCATGTATGGGCACATTCAGTTGTTCAGTTGTTGTTTGCCAAACAATGGATTGGAGTTGATGCGATTTACAGATAAAGCTGAATGTGTCCTCAGGGTAAAATTTGAAGTCAAGACTGAAAATTAACTTTGTCATGAAAGCCTGGTGTCCTGGGAGAAAGTCATATATTTCGCTACTTTTGGGAGCAATTTTTTGTCAGATTAATGGGGCAATTCAGTAGTGAGGAAGAACGGGATGACGCATGGCTTCAATTAGCAGGGGCCGTGAATGGATCCGTGTCAGAGGCAGAGGGGACGATGTATCCCAATTCACAATCTGACAAGATGATAAAAATAAGTGCATTGTCATAAGAGCCAATTATGATGTGTGATTTTACAAAAAGCTGACATTACCACTGTTCATTTTGTTTAGAAATACAGCACTTCCCCCTGCTATTTGCTATGTAACGTTTTAAGTATTATAGGTGCTTTCTAAGTATCAGCCCCCCTTTTGAGCACTTTCCAGGAGAACAACTGGGGGTAGTTGCTTCAGCTCCTACCCTGGAGTTTGTACTTTCGAGTCAGACCAGGAACTCTTTGGTTACGTAGCAAGATACATATGTGTAAGGCAAGTACATGATCCATGCTTTTGTAACGACGCAGCTGAACTACTGTAACGCCCTGTACACCGGCATCAGCCCGTCCTCACTCACAGGCTGCAGCTGCTTAAGAATGCTGCTTTAACTGCCTCACAAAAGCATGATCATATTTCATGTCTCATGTCTTCCCTTCACCGGAACTGCACTGTCTCTGTAACAGTGGATGTGCCCGGCCGCGCCCCACACTCTCGTCCACCTCTCCACTACACAGACATGACTCTTGAGCTGATTTGGTCAGCTGTGTGTGAGGGGTAGGGGACAGCAAACTGGGTTTTATTCATTTAGCAGCACTAAGTTTTCATTTTGGGTAACCCCCTGCTAAGGGTCATACTGGTGTGACCACAGAGAGCGTGTCGCTCACTGTGGTCCAAGGGACGGCTCAGGGATTTTGTGTGTTTGCTCAGACACAGGGAATGGAACATTGACATCCATCATGGACAACACCTCCCACCCACTGCACGGGACTGTAGAGGAGCGCTACCGCAGGTCCTTCATCCCCACCACTGTCAGACTGCAACCCAACTGTAAAGGAACTCATGTGCAATAACTTTTCTGCAAAACCACCTGCAATAATCTCTATGTCAGTGTCACTTCATCAACCACCACTTCATCAACCACCTGCACTATATAAAATCGTATTATTTATATGTATATACATACAGTACTTTTGCCTTTCTATTCATTGTATATATAAGATACCTCTGGTTACTATTACGTGATTCAATCAATAAAGTCTTATCTTATCTTAATATATGGGGAAGATCATGGCACAGCTGTGTTGGAAAAAAGACTCAATGTAATCAGTTGTTCACTGAAATAATAAACAAATGAAACTTAAACACAGTGATCTCTAAATATGACAAAGCTATCCTAGTCCCATTGTCTTGCATACCAGGTATAATACTGCATATTCCATAACAAACAATATTGCATGTTACTTATGTGCCTTTATTTACAAATAAAGGAGCATAAGCTGAATGGTTTTGTCTATGTTGAATTATAAAAACATCTGGAAAAATAAATCTCAAAATGTTGTGCGCCGCTTAGGGTGATAAATGGAGTCCAGTCTCCATGACAAACAGGCTGCACAGAAAACCGCTGCATCATCTGTTTTGTTTGATGTGAGGAAGTTTTGTGCTGTGCGCAGACTACTGAAGCGCGCACATCTCAAGGCCGATAGCAGAGTAAGTTTCTGTTACCTGCGTATGGCACCGGGGCATCCTTGTCCAGAGCCACTAAAGGAGGGTCCAGCAGCACTGTGTCCATGTTCTCTGTAATCACCCCATGGTACGACGTCTCTATCCATGGCTTGTGCTTGTTGACTGTGGAGAAAGATTAAAAAACAAAAAAGAGTTTGAGGGTCTCTGAAGTAGTAAACACAAGAGAGAGTTATGTGGACAATTGCAATGATAAAAAAGGAGTTTTTAATGCACAAGGAGAAAGTGTTTACATAACAATTGGAGGACTAAGTTAAATTGCAAGCTGTGAAAAGTCATTCATCTTTCTTCTTTTGCTTTATCAGAAAGTTCAACAGACTCACTGCATCACAGATTTATTACAAAGCTGCTGTCATCATGTGTATCATCAGAATAACAAATCTAGTGTATCATTTGTAGATTTCTTATTCATAGATAATGGGCTTTTGAGCGGAACAACTTGTGTAACAATCAGCTTCCCTTTAAATTCATTTTCATTTTGTTCAATCAGCATTTTGTTTAACTCAAAAGTGATCGAATGTGTGCGCCCCAGTCCACTGACACAATACTTTTAAATCAAAGACAAGAAGATTATTGGCTTGCCGATGCACTACAGTGGCGAATGTCTTTTGTCAAGCCTCTCTTTCTTAGCGGGGTGATAAGTCGTGGGGATGAGCCGGAGATAATCTCAGACCTCTATAGTGGCTGATTACTGTTGGTGTAAATTAAACTTCTTCTCACACGCGCTCCTGCTGTGAACCCCTAAGGTCAGTAACAGTACAAGATCCAACCCCGTAAATCAGTATTATTAAGGGTATCAGCGAGGCTCTCTGGGAGGATCCGGAGACCAACTTAACCTGCGGGAGAGGCACACTTTCTCTGATCTGCACTGCAGCTGACGTGGGCCAGCTGGAAGTGAAATAAAATCTGCACCACGCCGTTCCGGAAATCTCTGCCGCTCTTCATTGGGGTTTTGGACAACATTTAGAGTCTGTGTCCTACTATTCCATTTTCAAATAAACCGGGTCAAAGCCAAATGAAGAGGAAAAATCATACCCAGTTGTGAATGCCGCATGTAAAGATGTTATTTGTAATTGTAAATTGTGACATGTTTTTTAGAGAAGAAGTTGAAGATGCTTTGTGTAACACTCCTCCGTCACCACTTAGTCCTTGCTCATTGGCAGAATGAAGTCAAATGAACGCCAAGGGACCGCATTATTCACACTATAAGCCTCATCTCTTGCTCACGAGGAGATAGGACACCACTGCACGCTGTTGTCTGAACTCTCCTGAACGCCAGCTTTACATAAGTGTGGACTTTGAGATCAGAGGATACGTGGTCAAGTCGAAATAGCAAGACCAATAAAGGAACCTGTTAAAACAGCATTCTTACACTAAATGTATGTTTGTAAGGATTACCTTGAGTGCTACAACTGAACTTGGGTTGCCTTAAGCTGCATATGAGAGCACAAATACAAGTTACTCTATGTGAATATGCCATTCCTCATTTGAAGTTTTAACTACTGGAGACTACCGTGAGTAGGAGAGAGACCCTTCTTTTCCATGCTGATTTTAGCAGCCTAAGTGAGAAGCTTCTGACTGGATTAATGTCTTGTAACTGTAAATAAATCAATGTGACAATTGACTCAGTAAAACCAATATTTGATTTGAACATGCTGACCTCATATCTTTGTCATGTTTATAAAAAGAAATTGTACACACATTAAAGCAGAACTAAGTAACTCATGCCCCTAGAGGCCATAAGTGCCACTGCAGGTGTCGTAGCATGTTGCGGATTTACTCATTAATTGCAAATACTACGCTGACAGAAAAGACAGAAAAGATATTGTTCATCCAATTACACAATGGAGATTTTATTTTTTCAACTCAAACTTGGCTGTCAATACTGTTTAAGTGGCGCTAGCCCACAGTTAGCTTTTCCCGTTAGCCTGTTAGCTTCTTCTTCGTGATTCCATGAGTGTGTATTGGTGACCCCGACCTGGTGCGGGGAAGTTGCAAGTGTGGTTTTCTGGCCAGAGACACCAGGGGGAGATGAAAGACCCCCCAATCATCCCGTTAACACTTGTATTACCTCCAGAGGAACTACGGAAAAGATTTATTAAGGTAAACAAGTTACTTAGTACTGCTTTAAAGGTCCGACTAATTTCATTTTTTATTTCTAGTAGTGAAACTAAATTTGGTTTGTTCTCCTGTATTTTGCAAAAAAACAAAAAAAATAGATAATTGTGGAAAAAAAAAGATCTAATTACAAACTATCCGTTTCATGAGCCTGGCTAGATTTCTAACATTTCTGTGACAGTGACCCTAAATAGTGCTGCTGCCAACGCGCTTATAAAGTCATACCTGATGAGAATCGTCAGATAATCAGATAATAATGACTTAAGACCATGACTGACAATTTCATTGACTCGTTCTCTCTTTCACTGTTTAGAGCCTTTTAAATTATTATGCAATTAACTTTGCAATGTTTAATTCATGGATCTCCTCAAGAAAGATACAGTTGTGTGTAAGTAATCAAGACAAAACTGTCAGACTAACACATTATCTACTGCTTGAGCACTTTGATCATCTAAAAAAGCAAAAACAAAAAATGCTATCTATCTAATTTACCACCACACACTCTATGACTGTGCTCTGGCTGAATTTTAAAAGCTTAACATCCAATATTGGCTTTAAACCCAGAATATAATGTTGAATTTGATATGGTGTATTGGCAAGTAAATCTTTGCTGACTTCTGTGGATTTAGTCCTGTCAAGACCAAAATTGAACTGAAACAACCATAGGAAGACAATGCTACACTACGAGAGAGGCGAGGTAATAACTGCGGCTATAAAAATGAGTTTGAGCTGAATGATTCTTCATACTAGTCCTTCTGCTCTTGTGAAAATATATGGGATCCGTCATGGGTGCACAGCGTTTCATTTACATTTGAAGAAGTCCTCAGAAAGCGTGATAGCGGTTTGGTGCTGGAGCAGTTTACTCACGGGTGGCAGCTTCAATTTGTGGCTTTAGGTCTTACATTTATCCCAAATAAATTGGGTGGAGGCTGTGGCGGGATGAGGCGTGACTCTTAAAGGCAGTTTAATACGAGAGCTGTTTTATAGCAGAGTGCACACCAGACCATGGAAATGAGCCGTTTCCAAAATGGATTTTATGATGTGTAGTACTACCGAGCCATTAGTGACGCTCTTGAGGTAGTAAAGGCTAAAAAGGAAGAGTCGGTGGGGGCCTAAGGCGAGGAGAGAGAATATGTTTTTTGAGGAAAAGACCAGAAAAGAAAATATTTTTCTGATTCTTTGTATCTTTTCACTGTAATTCTAATCTTATGTAACATGGACAAACAGATTAGAAGATGCATTCCTGTGTTTATAATCCATAGACATATGTTTTTCTTTGGTGTCTTTGAAATAGGGCACAATTAATGCAATCAAAAAGAAAATTCAATTTGAATGTTTGCGATTAAGGACTGAAATAATATGACAATATTCTTAATATTAAACCACAAAATATCCATGGGTTTATTGTGTAAAACCTTCAAACTCTGAAGTTTAGACATTGCAAACATGTTCTGAAATGCATCTGGTTTAAGCAGCAGCAGATACTATTTCAGTCTCTCTAATTTAAAATGTGTCCCAATGTTTAGTTTTTTTTCTTTTCACCAAGACAGCTATGCGGCTCACCACCACCGAGTGTGAACATTCCTAAAAAATAAAAAGTGCGGTACCATATAAAAAAGAGTTCTGTTTTTGAACGTTATATGACAACTCTTACTTCTATTACAGACAGTAGCAGACAACATTTCCAGTCTGAGACATGACTATTGAAATTGGTTGAGACAGTAATGTTGATACAGGACGCCAAACAAAGACAATGTTGTGTCTTTTGTTCTGGGAGTACATTAAAGTGCATTAAAGTGAAGAGTGTTTTCTTGTAAATCCTAATTTAATTTAGGCCTGCGCTCATATCCTGCATTACGGCTCTGTTCACATATAGATCAAATCAAGTCTTGTCGGGCTCATTACATCCAGCATTACCAGGATTTATGCGTCTGTGGTGGAGAGTACTACGACTGCTGCCAAATATAAACTCAATACACAGTAGCCACAATAAATAATACAGAGCAATCTACAACATCAATCGACAATTGAAGTACAGCTTTTCAGTTTTTGTGCAATACCAGCAGGACCGACAGTATTTATAGTTTTTACTTTGTCTAAATATGGCAAATATAGGTGGGCAGGGACTTGACAATTCATCAAGCTGTGATTCCCAACCCCCAACTAACTTCTCAAAAAACCCCAAACATTTCAAAGATCTGTACAGCAACACTGTCAACATTTGTTCTAACATAGAAGAAGATATTGGCGTTGGAAGAAAGGCAGGTTTAATGTGTTGCAAAAAGTTGAAAGAGTGGCAGGGAGGAGAAAAGTAGCTGCTGAATGGTGGACAGAGATAGTGCACAGAAAGTGGGGCAGCTGCAGCAGAAAAGAGGACACATGATACACTCCACATTACAGACCACTCTGTATTTCTCTGTGCAGTTCCACATATGCAGAACAGATCAATTTACTTTACATAACACATTTCTCTGCACCCACCATTCATTATTCGTATGAATCATGTGTAGGTCTGGGTACTGTTAAACAATACCAGTGTGGTATCAGAAAAAAAGGTTTAGGTACCACTGGTAGTGAAAGTAGGTAGCCCCCAAAAAATGACATCTTTAGAGACTAAGTTTTGAAGGAAGTTTTATCTCAAATAAATCATACAAAATGATTGAATCGCTGAAAGATGTAACTGTGTGGGAAAAAAATCATATTATTGTTCTGTTTTCTGGTTCTAGATGACAAATATTTTAGTATTGCTGGGTTGCAGGTGACATCACAGCATTCTAAAGACCAATACTATTGTATGACGGAAAAATTATTTTGTTTTTGAGGAAATTTTTTGTCTTGTACAGAGAGATCACGGACCCAGTGACTGACATTAATGATCATTTTTCTAATTCATACATTTTCTTTTTAGCTACGACTTGTGAAAGTGTAATGCTGTTAATAGGAAAAACTGGCTCCTGCCCCCCCGCTGGGCCCGATGACATCAAATAGGAATAAAAAAAAGGAATGTTCAGGTATCGGAATTGAAAACTAATAATTGTTAAAGTACCGGTATCGAAAGAAAAAAATCCCAGCTTGGGAAATTATATGTAATCAATAGATGGCTGTGAATAGACCACAATGGCAGCAGTGCTAACCACTCGATCCAATCTAAGTCAACCTTTTGCAAAACCCCGCCCCAAAACAGGCATTGTCCAGTCCTAGCGCATAGCAACCGTTGCTACCAGTCATTCCCTGGATCTCCTCTCATAGATACTATTGGGACCCGTTTCTCGCCGTTCAAAGTCGATAAACAAGCTAATAAATCACCACCCGCTAACTAGACCCAGGCAAATACTCGTGTGCAATTTGTGTGTTTGCTAAGAGTTTCCTGAGCTGTCGTTGCTCGACAACGTCACAAAAAATCTGTTTCTGCCACTGGAAAACATTTGCAGACGTTTAAACAACAGGGTTTTACTGTACCATTAAAAAAGCTAATTCCATTTGATTTCATATTTATATGCATTTCTATAAGCATAAGCCGTAATAAGTAACGTGTTTACCTTAATAAATCCTTTTCGTAGTGCCTGTGGGGGTAACACAAGTGTTTATGGGATGATTGGAGGGTCTTTAGTCCCATTTCGACAGCACTAGACCAGTTCAGTTCACTTCAGACCGGTTCATTTAGGGAGGGGGAGCGCCCGCAAGTTTGTGTTTCAAGTGTCTTTAGGGTAAAGTGGTCTGGGTTGTTATGGGAGTGGCCATATTCATGTGACAGACAACAACCACAGCCTGATATCACTTTGCTTAAGTCCTGCATCAAAACACCTTTGTATATGCAAACTTTGGCCATTAGGAGGGGCAGAGGCTCTAGAGTTTGAACAAGCGCCAAAGGAACAGTTATTGAGAAAAAAGAAAAATAACAAAAATGCCCAAAACGAGTAAACCTATTAAGTTTAAGTTTAAGTTAAAACCTATTCTTTTTAGTTTGACGGTGAATTCTAAAATAAAAGAGGGAGATATGAGGCCTCGCTCCTCTAATTGGGCAATAAGAAACAATATATGGGAAAACTGTGCAAAATCAAACTTGAAAACTTGAGAAGTAGATTACTGACATAAATATGAGGGAAAATATATAATTTAATTGAATGATTTCACATCAAAATCAAAATCGTTTATGGCCTCTAGGGGCAAGAGTTACTTAGTACTGCTTTAATACGAATGCTGTTTTTCAGAACATTTTCAGTGCTATGATGTTCACAACACGCTTCCAACTCAATTACCAGCATCTTCTACTATAGCTAGTGTGTCTAAAAATCCATAAAACATATTAACGAAATCCATGCAACTGTAAAGAAAGCTTAATTAACTTTATTGTAATAACTTTTCAATGTGAATCTGTTTGATCTTTTTAGCCTTTAATCTAGTTACTCAATTACTGAACCAGAGAGAAAGTGACACCAAAAATACAGCTGTGCAAATGGGGATTCTGCAGAAAGAAGTAATGTACACGGGTTAGCATGCAGCAAAATCTATGCCTCTTTCCTTTATCATTGCATGTTTTAACACAGACAAGAGAAAGGGCTTCCCCTGAGCACTTTAGTGTTTTGGTTTCATAATGAGGCAAATTACCAAGCGTCCACTCCTCTGTGTTGGCGGTGTCTCTGGTGGGAGGGTGTTTATGATGTTGTTAGTTTAACAGTAAAAGCGGTCAGAGAATTAGAAGTGCAAATCCACAGTCATTGCGATCAGTTAAGTGGTGATAATTGCTTCGACGGAGTCCACTGAATCTCATTATATCTCACGCCCCACTTTAATTGATAGCATCTTAATATCTGGCCTTTGCAGCTGTTAATCACAGAGAAGGTCGTAAAGCTGGATCGAGCATTACGATTGAAAAAAGAAAAAAGAAATAAACATATTGCAAATCTATAATAATATCTGTGTAATAACATCAAATGCATCAAAATTTAAAAGAAGCAATTTTTACTAATCTGAGCCATTCTACAAAACTGCATATACTGTGCCATCAATTTGTTAGCATGCTGCAGTTAAAAAAAGTGTGTATGTTTGTATACGGCAGACAATTTCTACTGCTGCCTAGAGATGGGGGTCAAACCAATCAATCAATCAATCAATCAATCAATCAACCTTTATTTGTATGGCGCTTTACAACACGTATCGTATCGATATCGAGATATGAACATTCAAAATATTAAAATCGAAAAAGCAAGATATAATCGATATAGATTTTCATCAATAAAACTGCACTCTTTTGTATTATGATTTTATTTTTCTGCAAAATGCTGAGTTTTCCCCGAACCCATAGTTATATCGTATCGCATTGATATCGAGATATCGAGATATCTGGCATGAATATCGAGATATGAAATTTTGTCCTTATCATTCAGCCCTATTCTATTCCGTACACAGAAATTGTTTTATGGAACATAAAAATACAATGGTGAGATGCCCATGCAGGTTTATAAGCCACAATTATGTCCATTTTAATGGCCCGACTTAAAGTGCATTAAATGC
Source organism: Gobius niger (assembly GCF_951799975.1). Taxonomy (NCBI): domain Eukaryota; kingdom Metazoa; phylum Chordata; class Actinopteri; order Gobiiformes; family Gobiidae; genus Gobius; species Gobius niger. Next base: position 18,474,214 of record NC_136864.1, read on the forward strand.
TTTTGAAAATATGACTTATTTTGAAGGATAACAAGTTCATCATCATAATCATCATTTTATTTCAGTGAAGCAGGATTTTCTATTCCACTTCCTGTTAGTGTCTAAAAAGGAAGTGAAACTATAAACATCACAAAAATGGCTTAAGCTAAAAAAAATATTTTTAATTTTTTAAAATATTTTTAAATTTTAAAAAATATTTTTTATATAATTGTGTTCACTATGTTTTATCAAAAAATGCGTCTAATGTGTCAAATGCACTTAAAAGACTTGGGTCGCTACGGGTTTGATCCATCCATTCATAGTGACATATATCTAAAAAATACTCTTCAGACTAATGGATGGTTGTTCATATTTTTGTTGAAATTCTGACTGAATACTGAGAATTGCATGACACTTTAAATTATATACTGTTCAGAACATTTCCTTTCCTTTAGAATATGTTGAAGCTTGTTGTCACTTCCTTTCACTGAGCCACAACGGTGCATACATCTGAAAATCACCATAAAACACTGCAGAATAAGCACCAACATTATCATTACCCGCCATTAGAAACCCATTCAGCCCCAGAGAGAGAGAGCGCCCTGTCACATTTGCTCCATAAGTACTTTAGGCATCGACTCAGGCTTTTACAGTCCCAACGCTGAGGTGTAAGATGCAGTTAGCAACAACAGAGTAATTAGCCATATTGACTGGTGCACTTAAAGCAGAGCTGGGCTGGAGCCGGGCCGTGGGTCATTTTCACAACATTAATTCTTCCCACTCACTCCCAACCTCCCAGGACCTCCCTTTATGCACTCAGATCGGTGCTTGTTTTTTTTAGTGTTGTTGATCTCATTAATGTGGCAGTAATCTCCACTGGTCATGAACTTTAAAGGCCTCCAGTTGTGAGCACAATTATGTCCGGGAGAGTTGAAGGTTCCCATTGAGAGCCACAGTGTATGATAGTGGTTGGTTGGTTTGGGGTCCTTGATTAGAATAAGCTTTTAATTCTGTGAAAGGTCAAAGTAAATGATATGTTACATAAGATACGTATGTATATGTCTCTAAGTATAGAAAATAATATATTAAATCACAGAGGAGTGAGAAACAACTGGTGAGGCAATGAAGCTGCTCATCAGAGGTGAGAGATTTGCTCTAAAGTTGGCTCTGAATGATACGAGGTAATTTCAGAGGAGATTTTTGTTTTTCTTCTGACTTAGAGCGATGCGCTGCAAATAAACAACTATTACTGGAGCATCCTAAAATTAGACAGGGGAAAAAGATCATTGGCGAGGAGTGGGATTCCAGACGCTCCTGAAAGTAAGAAGTAGGAGACACTGGCTTGAAAGGCTAATGTGGAATATCACAAAATTACAGGTAATGAATGATCTGCTCCTGCAACGCCTGAAATGAAAGCATGAAGAGGGGTTGTTTCTAATTCTATGGACGTGTTCTTGGTGGCAGTGGCTTTGCAGTGGAGGCAGAAAAAGTAGCAGAAGCTGTTAAGTTGTAAGCAGTGGCTGTAAGTAACTTGCCATTTAAGGCTAAAATAAATTGCAAATGGCATTAACAATGAAAACCAAAAGCCTGTAATAAAAAAACAAGTGATTACAACACAAAATCACTGGTTGTACGGCAGATGAGGGAGGAAGTGTAATCACAGGGCAGAGGAAGAGGGAGATGAGTAGGAAATTAATGATCTGTGTGGTGTGCTGCTCCTTGTGAGCCCAAAACGAGACTCAACATGTATCATTCTGCTGGAGTGAAGAAATCAGCACAATTATGCATGCTCTGAGTGGGAAGGGACGCCCACGAAAACATAAGGAACATTTCAGCACGTTACAAACTTTTCAAATCTTAAATATCAAAAAATGCCCATTCCACACCATTGTTGCTTTGCACAACAGCACAAATCCATGACACGAATCTTATTATCCTGCAGAGCAGCAGAAAAAAGCTGCTCCGCACAGGGGGCTGAGGATGAGCTTGTTGGTAAACGCCCTCATGTTGCCAGCCAACAGTGTCTTTGATGGACATTTTGTTGTTTAAACATCTGTAATGATTGAAAATGATTCAATGTTAAAGACATGGTTGGTCTTATTTCAGGCAAAAAATAAGATTTTCAAAGCCACAATAGAAATAGAAGAAAAAACATTGAAGGCTGTTTGTAGCAACATAGTAGTTCTATTTCTAACTCATCCCCCCCCCCCCCCCTTGAGCTATTAATAATCATAAAAAAATAAATCATTGGGGTCCATGCTGAAACAAACAAACAAAAAAGGGCAACACGTAACTGTCTTGTTCGACAACAAGAGAATATTTTGACCTAATTTGTTCTGTCTACGTAACAGGTGTTGACTGCAATCTCTCGATCAAGTAACAAAACCACTATTGACCAGTAACAATAATAATGGAAGAATGAGAGAGCATTCAACGGCTGTTCTAAACCTGCCCCTCCTCACTCACTTACACTCTCTCTCGCTCCCTCCTTCTTTGTCTTTCTCTCACCCTCTCTTTTGCTGTCTCTCTATCTCCCGTTTTCAGTCTGCCTGTCTGTCTGTCATTCTCTCTCTCTCTTTGTCTGTCTCTCATCCTCTTTCTCGCTCTCTCTATCTCCCATTTTCTCTCCCTCTCTCTGTCTTTCTCTCCCTCTCCCTCTCTCTCTCTCTGTCTTTTTCTCTCCTTCTCTCCCACTGTCTCTCTCTCACACTCTCGCTCTTTCTCTTGTCAATGAGACCGCACTGTGGCAAAGAAATAATGAGCTAAAAAGAGCAGAAAGTCTGTGATATCTGTTCAAGCTGAAAGACGTCTAATTCATTTACTGCTCAGGACTTGTAGCAATAGCCATCTAACAAGAGTGAAACAGGATATGACTACCTCTCTGGTCTCCTATGTGCAGTCACTATATTTTCAAGCATTCCTATCTAACAAAAAAAAAGTTTTGCGTGTACAGAGAAAATGAAGAAAAGAGATAGTCCTCGTTCTTCAAAATAAGTCATTGATGAGTCATTTAGAGCAGGGTGCAGTTGCAGATGACCCTGACAGTTCGCCACCTTGTGAGCGTGGTGAGTTTAAAAAGGTCGTGAAGTCATTTAAGCCCTCTGTGCTCCCATGGCAACAGATTCTGTTACAATTAACAAGTTCACAGACAAAATGAAACCCGCTTCACAGTTTTAATTAGCTGTTGTTAAGCTCTGGCTTATACAACCTGTTAAAGTGCGGCGGACATGCTGAAAGGTCGCTGACTTCTTTTGAGTTTTGGACAGATTTATTCATTCAGACTTGAATTTAAAAACAAAGCAATATACCGAAGCTCTATATTTATGTATCTGTCGAACGATCTTGCTGGATCGAGACTAGGGGCTAAGAGAAAAGACACTGTTATATTTGTGCAGGCGCTCAGACGTTGATTGAGTTGAGGATGTTCAGCTTCAATATACAGAAGCTTCTAATTCGTGCTTGTGATAAGAAAGCACGAATGAGAAGTAAACAAACACCAATTTAATAAGATCTTGTGCGTACTTGTCTTACTTACTTACAGTTGTGCCATAAATTATGAGAAACAAAACATGGAATAAGAAAATATCAATTATTATTATGAAGAGTTAAGTTAACAAAATTACATCTATTTTACAGGTCAAAATGAAGATTTTTCCCTTAAGGATTTACTCACATTTTTAAGCATTTTTAAGGAAGGGAAGAGCTAAACCCCCTAAAAATGTCAGCTTTTGTCTTAAAAGACTATCCAGACAGAAATACTCACATTTTATTTGGTGACAACATCAAATAAACGCGTTTCGGCAAAAGCCTTTGTCAGAGTAAGCTGAGCCAAACAAAACAGCTACGTGAGTATTTCTGTCAGGACAGTCATCATTGCAATGCACCTTTTATACTTTTTAGCTCAGTTCCAACATCAACACCTATCACCACCACAAAGGTCAAAGTGGGAAAGGAGGGTGATACAGAATGACCGAGCCAAGACTCTGTGGGACTTCCAGATAGAAAGAATGTAATGGCAAACCAACCAGATGCTGTAGAGGTGGTGGACAAACAGCAGAACGATGCCATTGTGTGTGACGCAAGCATACTCTCTCTGGTGTACTTCAAAACCATTGCATCGCCCGTAATGAGGGTTTAGGCATTAAGGCTTTAAGCACAAATGAAGACCCATCTTTAAGTAGTTTACTGGTCCCATTAGTGAAAGTTAGAATGCAGCACTAACAGCTTAGGTCATAACAGTCCAAACTGAATTAGCAGCAGAGTGAAAACAATCAAAAGATCATTAAAGATCTCCACTATGTAATACGTAAGCATTTTTAGTTAATCTACGTGTAATTCATTCTATAGCATACATGAACCTAGTAACCCCTTGTTTCCCTAAGAGACTCATTAAAATTACACTTCTAATTAACATATTTCTAGTATTTGACCACAAGGATCTTTCTAAAGCAGTTCAGGTCATGTCTTACACACAGACTGTTCAAGAGGTTCACCTTTGACAGAAGAGCTTGAGTGCATACGTTTTCAGTAGGATGCTGTGTTTTCTTCTTCATCCTGTCTCCATTGAACCAGGTTGGGCGACGGGCATTATTTTACTCATTTTCTGTGTAAATAAACAAGCTAGACACAGTACAGCTGCAAGACCTGCTCATACATAGAGCAAAGGCCAAGAAAATATGGTAGTCCTTCTCCTCAGAGTAGACCAACGTGTTTCCTTCCAGATCAAATTTACTTTTGACCAAATAACCCGCCTGCAGGCTCCTCGTCACTGCCCATTACACTCAGAATCTTTCACTCTTAGCATCTAATGCATTTTAAAAGACTGTGCATATAAACTCACACTGGGCGGCACAAAAAGCATTCTGAAAGACTTACTGGAGAAAAACACTTGAACTTTCTGTGGATACGGTGCTTAGTGAAGATGCTAGGGTTAAGACTTGAATCAACAACGGCTGGATTAGTGTGTTGGCAAAGTGGGGAAGTCCTGCAAATATTTGTTGAGCATAATCGGCTATACAATTGTGCAGCAGCGTGTGGCTTTATATCGCACAGACTTCAGCTTTTCTTTTTCTTTTTGTGGTGCAGAATTCAATAAATTGCAAAAGACTCATTATGATGACAGTAACATGAAAATTGCTCTTATACATTGCGGCGAATGGAACAGCTTGTCTGTAATTCTAAGTACCAGCATGTACATACTCTAGTCGTGTCCTTGGGCAAGATGCTTAACCTGCCTCACCCCCATTGTCTGTATAAACAGGTGTTAATATAAGTGTAAAAGTGAAGTCAAGTTTGCGCATCCTGTTGTGCTCAGATAAACTAGCGTGATGCATCTTTGAGGATCTGAAACAAGTTGAACATGGCTCCATTAGGAAACTATTGTACTAATAAATATTTCAGAGCCTCCATCAGCGCATATGTCCAGTGCCCTCCTTGTTTACTGTGCGCCTTCAGAATCCCGAATGCGTGGAGCAAGCACACACAGCCTAAGGCCATATCAGAACCGCCGAGCTGGACTAGACCAGGGGTGATGGAGTATTGACTGGAGCTGCTCAGGCAGTGGTGTAACTCTGGCTGGGGAGCCAGTCATTTCAGCAGCAGCCTTGAGCAACCTTGCTGCCGATGCTAGCAGTCTGTGTGTGAGGCTTTTGTAGTGGGCTGATGGCATTCCCAGAAGCCCCAGAGAGTGACTGGAAGGATGTCTGACGGGCGGGGGACGTATAAATAGGACCGGAAGGCAACAGTTCGGACAAGACTCAGGGAGATCACATTGTGTATTGAATAATACAACGGGGCAAGGCGATTGGCAAAAACACACGCTAAAAGCATTTCTAAGTTGAAATTGTGCTTGGTTGAAAAAGTGGGCGTGGGTGTAAATGCTGAACAAAGAGGAATTTGATTTGGTCTTGGTTGATATAATTTAATACAAATTTGTTTGGAGAAAAAAGAAAAATAAGTAAAAATGAGAGCTTTTTTATTGGGGCACCTCAATTCCCCAGTAAAGGGTAATTTGGACACTTTTTACACAGGGCTCCATTCTGAACAACCTGCTTTAATATTTGAGGAAAAACTGTCTGTGTCTTTGTGTGTGTAGGGCTGTCACGATAATTACTATATCGACTTATCGTTCAATAAATAACAGATAAACGATATATTTTTGGGCTCGATATTTATCGTCTGTACATTTATGAGCATTTCCCCCCTATTTTTCTTTGTAAAACTTTGATTTTTAACTGAAGCAAATTGAGTTACATTATATTTCATGTTTATTGCAGCTTGTGTGGTATTTTAGGACATGATGATGCACTTTTAGGACAAAGGTTTACTGTCATTTTTATGCCTGAGAGTTGACAGTATCTAGTATAGGTTAGAGTCAATAATATCGTTTATCGTTTCCTCAATATATCGAACTTTACATTTGTTGTTATGACAGGTCTATGCGTGTGTGTTATGATTTGAAAAACAAGTTTGGATCTTCATGGCCATTTTCTTGTTTCTTTGCTGAGGTTGAGAGTTTTACCCTTGAGGAGCAGCATAATTATACATCATTCTCTTGACAAAGCCTGTCACTGTCTTTCAGTTCAAGTGCGGTCCATGGGCCTTTTGGAGAACATTAGGCCACACTTAAAATCACAGCCACAGTTAAATAAGAAATCTAGGACAAAGGACATAACAGGAATCTAGATAACACTAATACCGTGGCTCTCTGCTGTGAAGACAGCTGTCAAGTGGCTGCTATAGTGCTTATACAAGACAGAGTGACCTAGTCTTGAGCTCCAAGGATTATGGTACTCAGAGATATTCATGTTTCTGCTCTATCTAAAGCACTGATACTTTTAATCCACAGTAAGACAGGCTCCATTCTTACTGACAGAGATAAGAGCAGAATCCATTAGACTGCCTCCTGTAACCGTCACCCTCATGAGACCAGGATGGTATAAAACATATACGATAGAGAATAATATTTTTCCTTAAATTAAAGGAATAGGCCACCGTTTTTACATACTAAAATATGTTCTTACCTCACTTTAGTCGAGTTAATATATCCCCGTCTGGTCTTTGTCCGTGCGCTCTGTCACGCAAACGGAGCACATACGCAGCCTCTCCCACATGTCACATAGCTCCGAAAAAGCTCACGATAGAAGCTACCAAGCTCTTCCACGTGTTCCCTATTTAAATTAAGTTACGTGAAGTGTTTTCATGCGAAGTATATTTACACAGAAATGTAACATGTCGATTTTATAAGCAAATAAAAAGGGGGACTATATTGTGAGGCGTAATGATACGAGGAGCACAGCGTCCGCGTAGTAACTCCTAAAGACTTCCCCCGCTCACTTCCGTCAATAACCTTTAGGAGTTACTGCGCGGATGTTTTACTCCTCGTATCATTACGCCTCACAATATAGTCCCCTTTTTTATTTGCTTATAAAATCGACATGTTACATTTCTGTGTAAATATACTTCGCATGAAAACACTTCACATAACTTTATTTAAATAGGGAACACGTGGAAGAGCTTGGTAGCTTCTATCGTGAGCTTTTTCGGAGCTATGTGACATGTGGGAGAGGCTGCGTATGTGCTCCGTTTGCGTGACAGAGCGCACGGACAAAGACCAGACGGGGATATATTAACTCGACTAAAGTGAGGTAAGAACATATTTTAGTATGTAAAAACGGTGGCCTATTCCTTTAAGTTAAGTTTGTTGCTTGGTGGGACAGCACTAAGAAAGTTACATGGTTGTTCCAGCTGAATTAAATGATAAAACTAGTGGTTTTGCTCAAATAAATCTTTCTGTTTAATGGGTCTTTGTTCTTTTTTCATTAATTTCATCTATTCATTTACTTCAGGCAATGGAACCGAAAGTACAAGGTAGACAAAATATGGTCATACGGTGCAAAAAAGGAATTTACAGTGTGCAAACATGATGATCCAATTCTACCTGAAAGGCAGTGGGAAGAAGATAACTTGTTTAACCCCACCCCCAGTTCCCCATTCACTGATTGATGCATTGAGCGTCACTGTTACTTTGTTCAAGGATTATTATACAAATGTTATATCATGGTGGTGTTGCCACAATATAGTTATTACATTGTAACAACAACATATACCAACAATGCAAGGAGAATGAACAATACCAACCTTGATAATGAAATGAACTTATATTAAAAGTATAAGTAGTATAAGTAAGTATCATTAATCTACTGGTGTATAAAAAGCACCATTCCATCTTATGTGACTCTCATATGACAATGTCAAGGTTGCCTCCGTTTGAAAGAATGTGTCATTGTTACTACGACCTGGGGGTGCAAAGTAATCACAAGAGCCGAAATGCGTGAAAGTACCATTGCTCATAACGCCATATACACATAGCAAAGACAAATGACTGCAATCCAAAGGCAGCTCTCTAATACGCAGCCGGTTAGGCGGAAAGAGGAAAAATCTCTTCCATTGTTTGTAATAATTGTCACACACTGGTGCATCTTATGAAAAACTATACCACCACCATGTTCCTCTAACTTTTCCATTGTTGCAACGTTGTTGGTTACCATTAGTCAGTGCTACTAACTCAAACAAAGATGTGTGGACTCCTGGATAATAAAAAGAACTGAAGACCATGGTCACGGCGCATATTCAAATAAAAAATATATGCATCATTACATTTTTTTATTGCCATCGTTGTTTTGACCGCTCTGGACTGTTATGAATCATTCTCAGTACAGCACTGATTTAAGTCCAAACGATCCACTTGAATGAAGTTTACAAAAAGTGTAAACATAAAATAATACTGTAATGGCAAAATGAGGGTTGTATCCTGCCAGTTTAGCTCCCGGGGCTTAGCTTGACATACAGTAAGATTCATGAAAAGAATATCCAGACTTACAAATATGGTTTATTTTGTTTTACTTTGGGGTGTTGGAGATTGTTTCAATTGCACAGAATCCACAATAATCCACAATTCCACAGGTTTCCACACTAACACAAGGCACAAAACACAGTCATAAAGTGTTAGGCCTTAAGCCCAGGTAGCTTCCACTTCCATAGATCCACAGGTGTATTACACACCTGGCTCCACCCTCAGGGCACACCCAAACTCATCCACACCCACATCTAAAATAAGACTTTCCACCAATCAAAACCAATAATACATTCACTTAGTAAAAGGGATTAACATACGAGAAAAACTTAAGGCAAAGGCCAAAATAGCCTCTACATATTGCATGTGGAAAAGAGCAGAAAGATGTTACAATATGCCAATGAAGAAGCAAAGATAGAACCACACAGTTCAAATAAGCTTCGAGAGGCAGTAGGGTACTGCACATGTAATAATCCAGACAGTGTGAGCTAATTTTAAGACACTGTTGGGCCAGGTTGCATCATGTTTGCTCTGAGATCGAACACACACTATTGTACCAACAGCAGCTGGTCACTGTCCACACACAAACAACACCATGACCAAGGGCTTTGAAATGTTTCAATATGAAATTTATCAAAATTGGCTGGTGAGATTAATAGGATTTTTTGAATGAAGGAAAGTTCTAACAGGCAGGATTTGTGTGCCCTTGAGGCAAAATAGTATTCCCTGTGAACTATGAACAGTCAGTTACTGTACTGAAAATCATGTGAGAAATTATTTAGCACTCCACACACTCTACACACAACAGGGCACATAGTCTTTTACCTGTCCAAAGCTTGGATAAAACGGCGGACAGCCGCAGGAATTCAGTCAATATCACTATTTTGAAAGCTGTGCCAAGCTGGAGTGGAAAACACAGTGTGCAGAGGCCCCAAAGGAAAAACCTGATGGAGAAAAGACATTCAAATGTAAAACGAATAATTCACACATGGATTGGGGTCGGCCAATTGTATGAGCGTGGAGTAACCACACCTTCAGAACAAAGTGAGCTGTGTTGCTACGGCAGCGCTGTCTGTTTAAATCTTTTTTGTTAAGTAAGACAAGTTGGAGCAATAATGTTTACAATTTCGCATCTGCTTGAGCAAAGCATAAACTTTGGAAGGAGGCAAACAGAATATGGCTGTTTAATGTTTACATGAAAGTTTTACAGAGGAGCTCTTTCCAGCTGACCCCCTGTGGCAAACACACTCACAACTCTGTATTCTCAGTGGTAACTAATACTTTTCTGAAAAGGACAGACATTTTTTTTATCTCAGAATACAAAGCTTACTGCCCGTTAAGTGCACTTCTGGCAGTCAGTGAGCTCACGCACAAAGCTTGTTTGGTGGATCGTCAGGGGAAGGTAGCCTATAGACCATAACCTTGCCATTTACTGTAGCTAAAAAGATAGTTGCTTTGGAGAAACTTAGCCCTTACAGCTTTAATTCATAATAGCTTCTCCAGTGTTTGCAATGACCTTGGTCCTGGTCAAGCTGATTACAATGGGCTTTCATCGTGTTTTAGTGCTGGACAAATCAGAGAATGAAAATTGAAAATCAATGCTGCACAAAGATGAACGAACATGAATCAATAGATTTAATTGCAGAGGTAAGACGTCATGCACCCAGCGACCGTTTAGCGATAATGTAGGCCATTAGGTCGAACTCTTTTATTCATATGTTTTCAAATTTGAGTCTCTCAATACCAATCAGGCCCATCATCCCTCCGAGATCTGACCACATCGGGCATTCACAAGGTGGAAAAAGTCACTGTTAGTTCGAATATAATCCCACATTTTGGAACATATTCATACTTCATTTTTAGGAGGGATGAATTGTTTCACAACTTTCAGCCTCAAGTGGAGGAGTTCAAGTATCTCGGGGTCTTGTTCCCGAATGAGGGACGGATGGAGCGTGAGATCGACAGATGGATCGATGCGGGATCAGCAGTGATGTGGTCACAGTATCGGTCTGCCGTGGTGAAGAGGGAGCTGAGTCGGGCAAAGCTCTCGGTTTTCCGATCGATCTACGTTCTCACTCTCACCTATGGTCATAAGATTTGCGTAATGCCTGAAAGTACAAGATCACGGATACAAGATGCCGAAATGAGTTTCCTTCGCAGGGTGGCTGGGCGCACCCTTCGAGATCGGGTGAGGAGCTCAGTTACCCGGGAGGAGCTCGGAGTAGAGTCGCTGCTCCTTCACGTCAAAAGGAGCCAGCTTTAGGGCATCTGTTTCGGATGCCTCCTGGTCGCCTCCCGCGGGTGTCGCCTCTGAGTCACCCCAGAACAGCTGGAGGAGATGCATGGATTGGGAAGTTTGAGCATCTCTGCTGAGACTGCTGACACTGCTGCCCCCGCGACCCGGCCCCGGATAAGGCAGAAGAAAATGGATGGATGGAACTTTCAGCGAGCAAAGTGGCACCATCACATAATGCTGATAACAATGTGAACAATTATGAAGAATAAAACTGAATCAAATTCGATTGTGATTAATCATCCAGCCCATAATAATCATGTAATTCTCAATGACAGATTGATGTGTGTAATGAAGTTAGTATAGAACTACAAATCCCTAATGTTACTTAAAAGAGAGTTGGGAATCTCTCAGTTGATGTGAACTGAAGTGGAGAAATGAAGTGAACTATGGAGGTATGACCTTGCTGTACTCAGGGTGTTATAATCTGTGATACAATAAAGCAGTGTGAAAAAGTGCCTCAGCCCAGTGTGAAGACAGTCAATAATCTGATAAGCAGAAGGACAAACACCACAAAGCCAGTGTGCACATGGACACTGTCCATCACTCAAGAAAACAGACTTTACTCAGCGTGGTATCGACTAGTCCCTACTGGATGATAAGCGAAGCATGTTCTTGGATGTGGGGGAAAAAAATCTATTTCCAAATAATAAGAAAATCATGTCTGTGCATTTCTAAAGCCGCACTCTCGTATCATGTCAGTGTCTACATTTTGTCACAGATCTCTCTGTAGGTGCCAAGTTAGATTGAAAGATAAATAGATGTACTTTATTGATCCTAAAAGAAATGCAGTTTTTCAGCTGCTTATATTAGTCACTCATAAAAAACAACAAATTAAGTTGCTATTAGCCGTGCCGCTCATAAAACAGGGTGATAGGCACTAGGGCGGAACGATATTGAAGTAAGTTGCGATATGCGAAACGGCTGTGGAATATCGCGATAACGTTATTTTGGATATATTTCGTGGGACCATTTCAACACAATATGTTCCATTCTAAACCCAAACTGTAAGTAACTAGTTTTTCAGCAAATTTTGTCAAAAGAAGACCTAAAGAAGACGACATCAGGACCAAAACAAGACTAAAATTGAGCTAAGTTAGTACATGTTTAACTAAAACTCAGTCAATCTCAGTCAGATCAAGGCTTTGGTGCGATATATTGTGGCTTCTTGCGATACAGATATTGGTTCGCCTAATGTCGCGATACAATATTTTTTGAGATATATTGTGCAGCCCTAATAGGCACCGAACACAACAAGCATCCAGTCTTGAATGGGACTAAAACAATAAAGGACAAAGGACAGTATTTCATGATTATAGAATAGATATTTTAAAAAAGGATGATAATTAACCTACAGTTTTCATCACAGTCACTTTGTTACCAGCCTTGTTTATACATAGCAAACTTGTAAAATGTAGACTTTGTTTGGCGAAAACATGAAATGAAAATGCAATTAAACCTTTTTAGTCCTGTAGCTCTTTGACTATAGCTATATTTTGAGCTCCTGACACAGCAACGCTGGTGGTGCGGCACTCATTAGGCTTAGTGTTGGTGGGAACTACAGAGCGGCGCATGGCAAGAGCTTTACAGCCAAAAGGCACAAGGGCCAGAATGCAAAGCAGCTTCAAAGAGGAATAGAGAATGAGATGTATTTATGGAGGAAGAAAATGTGAAACTAAAATGTGGATCGTGCAGGACAGCTGTGTATGGTTTGTACTGAAATAATCCCTGGGTCAAGTTGGGTCTGTTTTGTCGGACACAGTCTGACTGAATCCTTAAAACTGCCAAGGCATTACCTTCATATATAGCACAGTAAAGAAAAGCAAAATATTAACAATGTAATAAGGACGCTATTTGTAAAACTGCAAAAGTGGGATATGTACATTGTAAAACTAATACACAGCCACAAGTATAATATGAAGTACTTCACTGATTCTACTTAAAGAACAGCTAAAAGCTTCAGACATAGACTTCAGACTTTAGAAAAGCCTCAAGTGTCTAACATTGTCCATTTCGCAAATAGAAAATCCCCCTCATTGAAAAAGTCATGAAGACTGAATTAGTAAGGCAAGGTCAAATAAATATGATTTGACATTGAGTTTTGACAATGTGACCACAAAACCCTGAATGTATGCATGAAAGGTATGGCATAAAACAGACGCGCCTCTGAGGACGGGTTATTCACTCAGGCAAGGTCGAACAACAGAAGCTCACGCTGAATCAACAACCCATACGGTGAAAGACCCGCAACTCAAAAGCTACAGATTTAATGTATTCCGAGTACCATGGTCTTTTTTTCACACCTACGTTCCAGCACAATGATAAGGGCAGGCAGCGGATTTGAATACAGTCAGAGCGAGGTGATAGCGAGAGCGTGTTTTCATGTAAAAAGAAAATTTCAAAACAAATTCACTTTTGTCACACTGGTTTTGGACGGTACCGCATGTGCTTTCTCCAGCGCAAACTGATAATTATCATCTAGAAATAACCAGCAAAGGTCCAGGCAATTAAGCTCCACCGACTTGAAGTGAAGCATGTTGTTACAGATGTTGTTGGTCGTTGTGTTTGTGAGATAATTCAGGTCACAACCTTTAGCTCCAGCAAGCGTGCACTGCTGTCCACTGAGGTGTGCTTTGGCGTGTGTGTACTGTGTTAGTATATTTTAGGCCTGCACATATAAATATTAATGAACACAGAAGAAATGGGCAAGCAACAACCACTGCAGGAAATCTATAACTGAGTCTCAGCTCCACATGTTGGGCAGCTGGGTTTTTACATTATACACACGCAAGAAACAATATAGAATCAGATTTTTGCTGGCAAGGCTCCACCCCCACCGTGTATCACCAAAACGATCACATGATTTTCTTCCTAGTAATGCCCACAATGTCCAATATTTGAGATCAGAATTTGAAGCAGAGCTAAGTAACTCATGCCCCTAGAGGCCATAAGCACCACTGCAGGTGTCCTTGCATGTTGCGTTCTTTTACTTATTAATTGTCCGTGAGAGTAAATACGTTGACAGAAAAGACAAAGGGAGATAGGGATATTGTACATTGTGCCACAACCCAATTACACAATTCTTTGTGATTCCATTAGTGGGTATTGGGGCCTCCGGGTCAGAGCAGGGAAAGCTGCAAGTGTGGTTTTCTGACAAGAGACACCAGGGGGAGACAAGAGACACCCCAATTACCCTCAGAGGGACTCCAGAAAGGATTTATTATGGTAAACAAGTTACTTAGTACTGCTTTAACAAGACTAATTCACAGAGAGGCTCAATCTTTTCTGTAACCATCATAATATATGCTTTGATAGACATTTTAAAATGTCTGTAACATATGACTGCTGTACAGTAGGTTGTATTTTGGGACTGGAAGCTCATGATAAAATGCTAGAATCACTGGAGTAAATAAAGAAGGGAAAGTAGTTATGGTTAATTAAGTTTTTATGTTTTTTTGTTTTTTTCCGTAATTGCTTAAAGGGGCTAGATGCAAGTTGGCCATTGTATATTTACTGCCACCTCAGGTCATACGTGTAACTGCAGGTTCTATATTAAGCTCGTGCATGACTGCAATTACCCAAAGTAACAACTTTTTGAGTGACAGTGCAGGATTTTAGAGGCAGTTGTGGTGAACAGGTCTGGGCTCATTCTACACCTTAGGACATTGCTGGAACATGTTGGGGAAAAATACATAATTTTTAAATTTTTAAACTCCGTATAGTCCCTTTAAAGGTCCTATAACTTGATTTTTTTTATCACTAATATTGAAAGAGGAAGCCACTAAATTAAAATATCAGTTGCGATAAGAACTCATTCCCAACATATTTGTAGAATCCCAATTCATTACAGAGATGAGTTTAAGGGCACATTTCACAACTTGCAGGATCACTTTTCTGGATTACTGTCACAGAAATGCTAGAAAACAAGTTCATGACATTGATACAAATCATGCTTCATAATTAGATGCTCAGCGTTTTTATAAAAAATGGTCTGAGTTCACAGTATACTAAAGGAGGACAAAACAAATGTCGTTCCACGACTTGCAAAAATCAGGTATAGACCCTTTAAATACAAGTTGAAACTAGGTTTTTTGTTTTTGGGATATCCTAGATGATACATTTACATTAGAGAGCTGGAACATGCTGGAAAAATAATATTAAACATGGGTTTGTTTACATCAGGCTAAAACAAAGACTCTTCACTGGGTGTAATGGTTTTGGCAAGAAATAACTAAAGTCTGTTGTCTGTTTGACCGATCACCATCTCCCCACTGGTCCCTCGAAGACTCTTCTATCACAGTGGTCATAGATCTTTGCAGATACATCTCCTGCTCTAATACTGTAAAGGGGCAATGGGGACAGAAAACAAATCAGAAATCTAATTTCACTCACAAACAGTAGCGTGTGTACATCAGATTACAATCAAATTGAATTTCCTTCATCCTATCTCCCAAGTTGCTTTTGTCTTTTACATTCGCTTGTACAAGGGTCCCTGTTTCAGAGCTGGCCTTGATTTTACAAGACATTAGAAAGGCCCGCATGACACCGGATCATCCCAAGCAGAAACAAATAAAGTTTTTTTTTTGCCTTTGTCTTCTTGTTCTTTAACCCAATGGACATAATAATCTTGTAATTTCCCAAGACAGCACACTAAACTCGGGTATTTCCCTGGGGCTAACTTCTATAAATGCCTCTTGCTCCACACTTTCTTTGTTTCTCGTGTTTTCATCATTCTTTCCATGTAGTTTTCTCCAAATATGGAGCAGCACTCGTTCTGTATTCAGGACAAGCCTTGGGTGCATGTTACGACCTTTTTATTTCTGCCCTCTTCCTCATAGGTGTTTGCTAGTTGAGGAGCTGCTGCTCATTTAAATGATGTGGGAAGGTAATTGAATTATTTTAACCTGTAAACCCTGTTGCGTTACATTATATATGAATGATTTATGTATAAAGTTTGTTTGATTAATGGATATAACTTGATTTTACCAGACATTATACATAACACAAAAACAATAACTTTTACAGTTCTATAGCAGTGACACACAAAGATTTTTGGACCACTTGAATAAACCGACAAAAATAAATGCTAAATAGCAATTTTTGCTCTTTTGCCTTCATGACAGAAAGCCTAAGGTAACAGCCTGTTGTAACAAACATTGTTGGGCATCATTCACATGATTCGGGTCATGAACTTTGGCCTCAAGGCCCCTGCACAAGAGCACTGCTGTGCACTAACTGTTAATGTGCTCATAAAAAATGTGTGCCAGACTTGGTAGTCTTGGTCCATAACATGCTGCAGATCAATCTGAAAGTTGGTCAGTGCGTATAATGTGCATTCAGTGTCTATTATTGTAACACTGTTTTTTATACCCATATATTTTTTGTCTTTAAGCTAATCAATAACTTGAAAACATGTGAGAATATGGAAACACATCATCAAGCATGTGACATGAATGTAACACTGAATCTGATCCCTGCACAAATAATGAATTAGTTATAATTTTACCACATTAAGATGGAAGAAGTTTGATAATTTGCCTAACCAGACATAGGCTTAATGAGGCTTGTTCTATCTTGCAGGTGAATAATTGCAGCAGCATCAACAACAGTGCCCCGTGCGCCTGGAGTCATCTTACTCTGTTGACGGGAAGGGGAAATAATAATGCAATAGCAAGCCAGGGCAAATTTTATTACCAATGATAAAGAATGGATTCATAAGTCGTGATGGAAATAGCAGGAACCAGAGGCACTCATTCTTCAGAGAAAAAAAAAAAAAGAAAGAAATGTCTACCATCTCCTGACCTTTTAGAGAGAGGGGAGAGAGAGTTCCCTCGTGATAAATTACAGCTCTGTTCTTGCTCACACATAGACTATTGTATTCCTCGCTGCAAAGGTCTCCTATTGAACACCCAACAGGCCAAAAACCTCTTCCATTGTTTAGTTTATAAGAACGCTTTCGGATGCACTCACAAGGTTAATGAGTAGTTATTTTTCTAAATACCTCTGTCAGCCTGAAAATAGTGGGTTATTTTTATATATAATGAGGGCAATTGCTCAATTACAAAGCCCTAACTACAGCGTCCTTATAGATGTTTTGGGGTTGAGAATGACTCCATTATAGTGACTGCAATTGACAAGCACAAAAGAGAAACAGTACCTCACTCCACTTCCAGGCTTTAAATTGCACTTAAACCTTGGCAAAAAGCCCCGGCTCTTTATTGAGATAAAACACTTAAAAAGAGCTCACAAGAGTTTCTAAGCAAAGATTATCCTGCCCATTATTTTCTATCCCAGCACTAAGAGTGTGACAGCCTTTTTTTTTTTCAATATACAACAAATTCCACAAAAGCATTGGCAATTTTACTAAAAACTAAAATGAATCCATTAGTCATTTATTCGTAGCTTCCTGTTGACTTCATAGCCACGGGCACAGTTTGTGTTGTGCATTATCTCCCTTCGCCAAACTCAGTAATCATTTGTCCACTTTTTCATGCAGACCCCCTGTAGATTTGGGAGCGTTGTCCCCTGCAGCAATTTTTTGGCATGACTATAAGCACTCTAAAATGGTGAACCAAAATAATATTCATCGTCTATTCACAATGTTGAAGAACCAACAAATTTCACTTCACAAAACCATTGGACAACATTATCTTTGCCCTTTTACAAAACACAAACCGCTTCAATGACAGCAGCGAATAGCGTTCAGATAGTGTACAAATACTTCGTCTGGCTCATGAAAAGAAACCAACAATTTCTACAATGAAAAAGGTCATGATGTTTTATTCTTGTGTTGCTCATATAAAGAAAAAAACATTCCTCGAATTTGAGCAGACCAGAGAAGAATAGGATTAATCTATCTACGTGACGACGGATTTCATTGAAACGAGACGAAGGTGGCGCTAATGTCTCTGTGTAAACCTGGTTAAAATAATGAAAGTATATATAGCGGGTTTTGTTGCGGACGTGCAGCAAAGTTATGATTTAATGCCTAATCTAGTTTTTATGCAGCAGCAAATGACTTTCAGTGGGATGAAAGAGGAAAATGCCTATGAATACCCGGAGGCGCCGTTTTTATGGATGTCTTTATGAAGATCATTTTAGAGCTCTATCTCTCTGTATCTGACTTTGTAGCTCCTCTTTTATCCACCAATGTTACTTATAAAGGCTAATGTTCCAAGACGTAATCTTAAAAGCTGCCACATCAGATTCCGGTCCGTGACAACCGGAGGGCACTGAGCTGCGGTGGGACTCAAAATTAATTAATGCATTTCCTAACTTCACAAAATGTTCACATAAGAGTAGATTTTCTCCGTTCAATGTTCTACTCTTCAGTCACAGGAGGTTGTATGTTCTCCCCGTGTACAGCCTCATGTAATCCTGCAGCTATTGACCAATCTAAGGATGCACCGATCCAATACTGGTATCAGATATCGCCAATACTGGAGAAAACACGATATCAGGAATCGGCTACAAATATCCGATACTGAATCGATACCAACGCCTTAAAAACTTTTACCACCTAAATCTAAGTGAATATGGACATGCTGTATGTCATTGTAAAGCTAGGAGCATTTGGAGAATTTAGTCGCTGAGTTAGTTTAACATTCGCAAATGTGTTTTTGATCGGCATGCAAAGTTCTGCAGTTAGCAATAGCATGCTAAGGCTAGCGGGTGCATGCTAATGCTAATGAAAACTAATCAAGGCTGGGTCAGAAACTATAATAGAAATACCTAAATTAGCCAAATAAAATAAAAATGGCCACAGCTGAATCCAAGTGTTTGTATTTTAGTTCAACGGTGCATTATGCAACTTTTTATGCAAAAAAAAAGAAGTTCACATTTGTGTGTATTTGACCTTGTAGTGACCCAGTGGTTGTATGAGTGGTCAGCATGGCGCCTTTACTTTTGATCATGGTGGTCTCTACCGCGCTCCAGCATCAATTGTTTTGTAGGTTTTCTGGTGAGAGGGTCCGTCCGCAGTGAAAACCTTGCAAACAATTGATCCTGGAGCGTCCTAGAGACCAGTGTGATGGAAAGCAAAGGTGCCATGTTTAGCGCTCATACAGCCGCTGGGTCACTACAAGGTCAAATACACACAAATATCAACTTTTATTTCCACATAATAAGTTGCATAATGCACCTTTAAGAAATAACTGATCTCACATATTTGTAGTGATCAGATCACTTATAGTGAGTTAAAGGGACTATACAGAGTTTAAACATTTTAAAACTATGTATTTTCCTCCCCCTACATGTTCCAAAAATGTCCTAATGTGTAGAATGAGCCCAGACCTGTTCACCACAA
Source organism: Gobius niger (assembly GCF_951799975.1). Taxonomy (NCBI): domain Eukaryota; kingdom Metazoa; phylum Chordata; class Actinopteri; order Gobiiformes; family Gobiidae; genus Gobius; species Gobius niger. Next base: position 18,493,645 of record NC_136864.1, read on the forward strand.
CTGCCTCTAATCCTGCACTGTCAATCAAAAAGTTTTTCCTTCAGGTCCGAATTGCCGTGATGCACAAGCTTAATATATAGGGTGCAGTTACACGTATGACCTGTGGTGGCAGTAGTGAGTATAAAATGGAAAAATTGCATCTAGCCCCTTTAATGTAACCTAACGCCTGTCCTATACCCAAGGATATTGAGTATAGAAAAGTCATAAATGTTTAGCCAAGAGTTTATCAATAGATAGAATTGATAATTGATCTGCAACATGACAATAAAATATGACTTTATTGATCTTACAATGGAGAAGAATCACTTACATTTTTCACTCAGAGAAAGCCACTTTTAAGAAAGTCAGTAAATATCAGATATCGGCCAATATTCAAATCCCAGTATCGGTAGCAAAAACGCTGGATCGGCGCATCTCCAGACCAATCCAAGCACAAGATCTGGGTAGAATGAACCACAATTGCCTATTTGAAATGTGGAGTTAAACAAGTGACAGATGGTGAGGCTGAAAGAGAAAAGGAACGGAAAGGAAATGCCCAAAAGCACAAAGAGTAGAATTTCAATGCACAGATAACATTCACACATTTCTTACGTCATGTCAGAGGTCCTAGGTTTGCATCACAGCACATGTGTCCTTACCATCCAATATAAAGCTTTGGTGCCTGTGGTAACTGATGGTAAGGCAATGGGCCACTCAGAGTAATGGTCCCAGTGATAAAAGATCAGCCGGTAATCTATTCCTGGAGAGGGGCACACTGCATCTCTTCAGGGACAACGCATTCACAAGCACCTCCACATCCACTCTGCTATTCCTGGCCACGGCAGCAGACGGAGAGATGGCTGTGTCTGCCTTGGCACTGGCAGGAAGTGTGTTTATGATTTGTTCATCTCTGTGAGGACATCTGGGAGAGGTCAAAGTCTTTCTTATGGAGTCCATGATCACAGTGTGTAAGCAGGCAGCGGAGCGCGGTTTTCGGTAGCGGGATGGTGCAGACAGTAGCAAAGTGGCCAGGGGGTGCTTTGGCCTAGATAGTGAAGGTGTGTGCAGTCAAAGATGCAGAGCTCAGTGAAAAGTAAAAATGGAGCAGTGGTTTCTGGGGGGAAATAATTTAAATTTTAATGAAGATAGAAACTTTACACTCTGACGAACAGTGTCAACACACTCATCTCGCTCATCCATATGCAGCGTTGGATGCTCTGCAGTCTATTAAAATCGGACTGCAAGTTACTACTTCAGCTCTTTAAACATGCTCCATTATTTATCAGATATCAGTTAATGTTCAGCTGTTTTCCTGGGCTGAGAGAAGGGACAGGCTTGGATTTTTACTTTGTATGTCTTTTTTCCCCCATCCCTAACACACTGTATCCGCCGGTCAAGGTTTCTACTATTTCTGAAAATGTTCTCTATTACACACTAACAATATAAAAAGACATATAAAAACAATATAAAAAAGAAAAAGTGCTTTTAAATTAGAACACCGCTGTTGTAATACACTAAAGAATATATGTAATTATCAGGCGAGAGAAATCCCCGTGAGGATGGATGACCACAGCACATGGATATTTATCACAGCCAAAGTCTAAACAGCAGCAGATGCCGAGGCGTGGACTGGACACTGCCCTTGTCCAAGTGCATGACCCGGTGAACCATATTCAGATTCAAGGTGCAAGCAAAGTCGGCAGATAAAAAGTGAATCCAGGTTAGACAAATGCGACGACGATGGCTGTAGATAAGATGTATTAAAGAGATAGAGCAGAGGGGGAGGGAGACGGAGCAAGGAAAGGTAGTGTTGACAGATTGCAAGATAGTCCCACAGGACGTTCAGGGACGGCCCGGCTTAAGTCTCTAATACCACTTAAACCCAGCCAAGGTGTGACATCGTCATTATCCAGCCCACGTGAGCACAGAATGCTTTTTGCATTCCGGGTTCACTGTATACGAGAAGTTAATTGGATGACTATCGTATGAGCATCGAACAATACATTATATTTGTATTTCAGTATAAATTACATGTTTGACATAAAAGGAGCTAAAAAAAAGAAGCTAATCTATCTTGTGATCACTTGTAAAACCTGATTAGCCGTTATAGATTGGTGAATTCTTATACTATATTGATCAAAAAATGCAGGGGTGGTTACAAACAGTGTATATATTCTATGTCCATTCTAGTATCTTTTTTAAAATGTACTTTTGTTGTCCAAAAGTAAAGATCATTTGGCATTCGACAAATCGTTCCGCTATTAAGCCACCTTAAATTCAAGATGTCTCCGCTGTTATTCATTAAAAGCTAATAGTTTGCCGCTTTGTGAATAATTTGATTATAGTTTGTGTGCATTTCTTTTAAAAAGACAGAAGTACAATTCATTATGGAAACAGTTAAGGAAACCAGTGTGCAATAAATCCATAATTTCAAAACTTGAAAGTGAGTAAACTATGGCAATTTTGTCTGGGATCTGGATTGTAATATGCACAGTTCTTATTACCTGCTCTTTCTTTCTTGCTTTTGAAATGATAAACCGTCGCTAAACATTTTCTTTCTAGCGTTTCCAAATTGTTGAATTGAGGCAATAAAATTATGACCGTAACTAGAATTCCTTTAGAATTTCTCACATTTCTGTGTAGATTGGTCATAAAATGTGGTCTGATCTTTATTTAAATCACAAGAATTAATAAACAGTGTCCACTTAATCTAATACCACCTAAACAATTACATTTTATCATATTTTAATGGCTATAACATCTAAATATTCACAGGACAGGGAGGAAAAAGTGATTGAACCTCCTGGCTAAGGATCGTCCAAGAGCTAAATAGACAATTGGCAACGCCGCCCAAGAACTGACTTCCTGTTTTGATCCAGCACACCAAATTAAAGGCACCATCTTAGTCATTAGTTCAACTTTCTTTCTGCCCATTACCAAACAAAACACTTGAAATGTGTGTAGTTAAATTATATTCTTGTAATGTTGCAAGTGCCTACTGAACTAATCAATGAGACGAGCTGTGTGCTTTTATTTTGGCGTGCTGGATCGAAACAGAAAGTCACTTCTTGGGCGGCGTTGTTATGATTTCAAGTTATGCACAGAGTCAATTTATGCAGACATTTAGAGTCAGGTGTGAGCCAACCTGAAGTCCAATCACTGAGGTGTGGCTTAAAGCTGCCCTTGCCACTGAAAAACACATACTAGTTAAGAATTGCTCAAAAAAGAGCTCTTCGATAAAGAATTGTTGATTTGTATAAAGCTGGAAAATGCTACAAAACCATCTCTAAAAGTCTTGATGTTCATAAATTCACGGTTAGAAAAATGTCTATAAATGGATACAGTTTGAACTGGCACTGTTGCTTTACTTCCAAGGAGTGACCGCCCTGAAAAGATGACTCCAAGGGCACAGTGCTGAATACCCAATGAGGTGAAGAAGAACCCTAGAGCGTCAGCTAAAGACTTACAGAAATCCCTGGCACATGCCAACATCTCTGTTGAAGAAGAAGAAGAAGAAGAAGAAGAAGATCTTTATTTATATAGCGCCTTTCACAGACATGGTCACAAAGCAACATGAGACAATTGTACATTCACTCCATACTCGGTGGTGGAAAGCTACGTTTGTAGCTTCAGTTTCCCCTGGGGGAGACTGTCAGAAGCGCTTTCGCGACTACACACATCTGCGCCAACGGACCCTCTGACCACCACCATACATTCACTCACACACATCATTCATCCTGGCCTATTGTGCATGTTTTTAGTGGTAGGGGAAACCGGAGTACCCGGAGGAAACCTACGCAGACACGGGGAGAACATGCAAACTCCACACAGAAAGGCCCGTCCAGGTGGGAATCGAACCCGGACCTTCTAGCTGTGAAGCGAGAGCACTAACCGCTGCGCTACCGTGCCGACACATCTACAAGACGTAAAACATTGAACAAGAATGGGGTTCATTGCTGTCTAAAAAAAAAACTTAATTTCTGCACGTTTGAAGTTTGCAAATGAGCGTTTGCTCCACAGCACGACTGACAAAATATTCTGTCGACTGATGAACCCAAAGTTGAACTGTTTGGGAGGAAACAACAACGTCATGTGTGGAGGGAAAATGCACCAACATCTAAACCCAATCCCCACTGTGAAGCATCGTGGTGTGGCTTTGCTGCCTCAGGGCCTGGACAACCTGCTATCATCAATGGAAAAATTAATTCACAAGTTTATCAAGATATTTTGTAGAAAAGCTTGAGGCCAAAAGCAAATCCACTTCAGAATGGTTTCAGAAGAATAAAATATGCGAATGGCCCAGTCAAAGTCCTGACCTAAACCCGATTGAGTTGCAGTGGCAAGACCTCAAGAAAGTTATTCACACCAGACATACCTGGAATCTCGCTGAACTGCAACAGTTTTGTAAAGAGAAATGGTCCAAGATTCATCCTGATTGTTGTGCACGTCTAATCTGCAACTACAGGAAACGTCTGGGTGAGGTTATTCCTGCCAATAGAGGATCAACCAGTTATTAACTCCAACTGTTCACTTACTTTTTCCTTCCTGTTCTGTGAATGTTTACGTGTTATGGCCAATAAAAATTTGATAACATGTAATTTGGGTGGCATTAGTTTAAGCAGGCACCATTTACCTATTCTTGTGATTTTAATAAAGATCAAACCACATTTTATGACCAATTTAGGCAGAATTGTAAGAAATTCCAAAGGGTTCATATACGTCTTCGTCCCACTGACGTATGTGGAATATGTAACATGGCTGCCAACGAAGGGAAGAATCCAACTGACTGAACAAAAGCATCGATCACAGAGCGTCTCTATCTGAGGAGACACAAATCCAGCGCTCTTCTTCAGCCCGTAAAGCTGCTCTGAGCCAAGCGCAGCGTTATTTCACTTTTGTGCCTTCAAATCTCTGTTGTGACAAAGTTATTCTTCCAGCAAGCCAAATCACATCAGTAGCTCCTCGGCTGTCCAATAACATTTTCTCTTATCTTTTGCTGCAGAAAGGAAATGGTAGGCAAAAAGGCAAAGATCAAAACCCCCAATAAACACACCAGCTCTTCATTATACACTCAATCCGGCACTCACTCGGCGTACAGTAAATACAGTATGGCATTTAATATTACACACCACATTTGTTTCCTATGATGGCCCTCGGATCTTCTGTTAGCGCTGTCATATGCAATCTCTGCTAACGTCAGTTTCAATGTGGAGCTGTTTCCTCTCTCAACGTAAAACATAATCCAACAGGGCAGCTCTGTAATCTCAGGGTTACAAGAAGAGTCAAACAAAACAGTGATAAGGTCATCAAATAGAGAATATTAGAAACAGCCCTGCTCGCACAGACATTGAAGAAGCACTCCTGCCTGTTGCCACGATACAAAAATTTGTATGTGAAGAAATAAGTCTACACTCAAAAATGAAATAGTTAGGTGCATTGAAATAGAGGTACACGGTGAACTCCTGTCTCTTTCTTTACCGTGCCTGTAATCATGAAAGGTCTCATTGAGAAAAGAAGCCAAAATGTCTTATCTTTTAAAAAATAATGACTAATATAGATATTAGATCCGTATATTTCAATAGTTAAAAGTAATAGCAGATGATGAAGCCAGTACCAGTATCAGGCAGAAAGTATTAAGCCGGCCAGTGCACTTGAATCAGTGGCCTTTGTGGACGGACGAGGCTGAGAAATAACCAGCGAACACCATTAGGCTTTAATACAACCCATACAAAGCCCGGAACACGTCAAAGCGAGAAGTGTGAGGCAGCAACAATGGTGATTAGGAGCTGTTTATCTCAGACCGGCGCTTTCCACCAGGACCACTTCCATTGGCCGTCCCCGCAGAGTCGCCTCAGACCCCGCGCTGAGCAAAATCACTGTGATCAAGACACAAGCTGCTGGTGTCCTTTAAATGCGTGACTTACAGACATGTCCAAATGGCACATTACGCTTTTAAGGGGGTTTTAATGCTGTAATTTTGACTGTGTATATTTTTATTTCAATGAGAACGTGCCACAATATTTACTTTATCGGGGTTTATATAAGCAGAAGCAAGTTGAATTTAATGCTTTTTAACCCTTTCTAGGGATGTCATTGAAATACTTTGAAGTAAATAATGTAAATTTAAAGGGGCTAGATGCAAGTTAGCCATTTTATACTCACTACTGGCACCTCAGGCTATACGTGTAACTGCACCTTCTATATTAAGCTCATGCATGACAGCAGTTCGGACCCGAAGTAACACCTTTTTTAGTGACAGGGCAGGATTTTAGAGGCAGTGGTGAACAGGTCTGGGCTCATTCTACACATTAGGACATTTTTGGAACATGCAGGGGGAGGAAAATACATAACTTTGACATTTTTAAACTCCGCTTAGTCTCTTTAACAGTGTTATTGGGGGACATAACACAAGTTTATTTCTGTTGCAACAGAATTTTTCATCATCATGCACAAAATGTGAGTGAAGTTACCAAATTTGGTTCCTTTCCCCTTTAAGGAGTAAAAAAAATACGGGTTTAAATATAAAATATACATACTTTCAGGTCTCAGGGGAGCTTCAGGAGACATTGTTTTGTGATATTGATGTTTGAATGATCACACCTGTCACAGGCAAGAGTTTTCATAATGTGATTGTGCTTTACGTGCAGTGGGAGGGGTCAGTCATCTCCAATATTGTTGCCTAAAAATTTTACAAAAAATAACCTTTGGCAACATAAAAACATAGCCCTGAGGTTTAATGGTTCTTTTGTCTAAAAAATAATAATACTGTAAGTAATATTATTAATAGGTGCAACAGGCATGTCCAAATATGGACAAAACTAATAAAATGTAGGTTTAAGTGAATCAAATATGGTGCCTGCCTTTTTCATGCTGTAATTTCACAAATTTCACTATGTCCTCCAAAAGTAACACATATATCCTCATTTGGCACAATTATTCACCAATAAAATGAGTGAGTTTCATCAACTTATCACGGTCAGTTTTCAAGTTATGTAATGAAATGTTCCATGACATTGGCCAGACTTGCTCTTTTTCAGACTTCAGAGAAAACAGGAGGATGAGAGCACGACCGGTCTCTGCGGATTGGTCAAATGTCACATTGGTGGGATCTGTGATGTAGGGTGATCTCTTCTGATTGGCTGAGGGAGGACTACATGCTTCTTAACCTGACTGATGTGCAGCAGGGAAACCATGTGTAAAGTGTGCAGACATTACCACAAATAGTCACTTGCCCTATAAAGGGTTAATACCATTTTAATGCCTAAACACTTTATTTTAATGCCACAAATGCAGAACAAAGCATATGAAGAAGAAGAAGAAGAAGAAGAAGAAGAAGAAGAAGAAGAAGAAGAAGAAGAAGAAGAAGAAGAAGAAGAAGAAGAAGAAGTATAGCGCCTTTCACAAACATAGTCACAAAGTATGTTTAATTTCTTAAGATTTGCAAACATTTCTTTAAAGAGAGGAAAGAGAATTGGACAAAACGGGCAGCAGTTTGCAAAAAACTGTGGTCAATTTCAGCCAAAACTGCAACCAAATACGTTTTAGACCATCATTTTGGTATCTTCAATGAACTTGTACGGTAAAAATAAATCTAGCTTTGATGCAAGTTTGAATCCAATTTAATGCTTTTTAATGACATTTAAGGCCTTGATTCTGACACAATTCATTTAATGATTTTTAATGCTTTTTAATCCCTCGCGGAAACCCTGTTTATGTATGAAAACTTAAACGGCTTTGGTATTGAGCTTCTGACTGGTATTTTTTGATGGAATTCTTTCGCAAATAACATGTTTAGAATATACTGTCAATGGTTTAGACATGTCCAAGGTCTTTGCTTGAATTCAATGAACAAAAACTCTAAAAGAGTATGGTTTATTATTGGACACAATTTCTTGACCCAAAGAATTTGTGAGAGGTTTGGAATTGGGAAATTTCTTTGCACAAGAGTATATATGTGTTGCCTGATCAGTCATTTTTAAGACACCAGAACCAATGGGGCTGCTTTGTTTTGAGAGAGATTTTTTCTGACGGTTCTAGCAATCACACTTAAATTTGCTAGCTTATTGGAGCAACTTTTGAGATGAGACTTAAATATGAAATGATATAAAATCATGTGCATTTTAGAGCATGTTAATAGAGTCTAAACTAGCCGGCTGCGAACATAATAATACTCCACAGAGATAGGAAATGTTGTTTCCCTACATAGGTAAGACACACATTTTCCCAGAGGGCAGTCAAATTACCTCACATGTAGGAGGAGAGCCTAAATTGTCCTGTTTCCCGGGATAGTGCTGACGACGCAGTGCAGCAGACAGGTAATCATATTCCTCTGCACCGTGGCACTTAGTAACACGCTAATACCTGTCCGGATGAACTGTCAGCTACGTGATTACACTCTGATGAAGGCTGTAATGATGTGGCCTGTTTGTTGCTAACGATCGCTTGTCTGCTAGCGGGGGAAAAATCAGTAAGAAGATGCCATTTCTTTGGTTTTCATCATAAAAGCAATATTGAGGAAATAAATGTAAACAACTGTCGTCTGGAACAGTGTTTCCCAACGAGGGGTATAGCATTTTTTTTAATTCACTCCATACTCAGTGACCGTATTCCAATACTAACCAGATTTTGTAAGAAGGCTGGTGGAATTGGTATTTACAATATGTGTGTTTCTATTCATAAACAGGCTGGTTGATCCCTTTCCAAATAATCAGCTGCACAAGGTTAGTATGCTTGAGGATACCAAGGGGAACATAGGTCAAAAAAGGTTCGGAAGCACTTGTGACCGGTCTGGCATAAAAAGACAGATGGACAGACATTACCTCAATTTCGAGACGGTGCTTCAAAGGCCCATGCAAAATTCATGGACAGACAGTAAGGCAGAATGACACTTAGCTGCATCCTTGGCACAGTCGCTGCATGGCCATCATTAATCATTTAGACTTGCCTCCAACCACACTGTGCATCAACACACTGAGTGTAAGTTGTGCGTGTGGCTTTAAACTTTGCATAAAGCAGTAGATTTCATAACTACAAGGCTGTATGTAACGGGGAAAAAGCTACAAGCGACAAGCAATTCTCTACCAGAGGGAATCTGACACTTGTACAAATGAGGTTCATTGAAGCAAAGTCTAGACTTGTTTTTCGCTAAAACAACAAATGGTGTGGTGGTTAAACGGGAAAAATAACTGGCAGAAACATTAGCCATGCCATCTCAGAAATGGTCATCATGGGCCCGACAAATGAATGAATAATTTGCATTTATGATAAATTTCCCAAAAAGTATGTTGAGATGCAGAAGTCTTCCAGAGGACGAAGGGGACGGCGGACCAAATCAGAGCTGGCAAAGACAGCGGAACAAAAATAGCGTGTGTGTTGCCCCGGCTGTGCCCATACTGTGCCCGCTCTGCCTGCTGTGACATTACCTGCCCACTTCACATAATCATGATAAATCGCTCCGGGCTTCACCACTGACCACCAGACCACCAACAGCAGCACACCTCCTTTCATCTGAGCCTCTTTGTCGTTAGAGTCTTTTCTCATCCTGTTGCTGTCTGTTCCCTGAAACCGTGTTTCTTGCCTGTCCTTGCCGCCTGTTCCTCTGTGCATCGTCTCTTTGTTGGCCTCACTCAAGCTGCATGCCTTTCTTCTTTTTCATTCTTTCTTTTGCTTTTTTCTCAGATGCTTCTATCCTCCATCTTCCCTTTCAACTTCAGAGTCAGCTGCCAAAGAAATGAACGCAGCGGTTCAACAAACAGGACAGGCTGAAGGTGACTTGTCCGAGAGAAGACGGCCATTTATCAACATCAAAGCAGTATTGTATATATAATGCTATCAGTAAGTCTGATTATTAAACACTTCAAGAGGTTAGGGGCCCAGTGAGGATTGAGCCATGACAAAAGCTGAAAAGGTAATTTATCTGCCATTTAATATAGGTTATGTGTATTTTTTCAGACATGGTTTATACCTAGTCAAGACTTAACTTAGTCCCATTTAGATATTGAGACTCATATGACTCCTTGTTTAATCTTGATCTAGGCCGGGGTTAGGGTACCTGGAAGGTCATTTTATCGTACTTGGTATAAGAAGTTTGGGAATCACAGGAATCACTAATTGAATTTCACTGAAAAAACGGTAAAAACATTATAAGGTGCCTTTAATCTCTCAGACCAATCAAAGCCGGTGGCACAATGGGAAAACAGAAGCCACAAATTAACGCTAATTCTGTTTGTGTAAAATGATCAGTTTAACCCTCAATGTGTCTGATCAAAGGAAAGTGGCCAAAGAGGCTGAAAAACACTCAAAATACACTGTGGACTAGACAATGACTCGGAGTAGTGAGATCCCTCAGACCATGCCACATGACATTTGGGCTGTACAGCGGAGTCCAGCGGCAGTCATTAGAGTGTGGAAATTGAAGCGACAGCAGTGAAGGCCACAGGGTGAAGAGCGCTGAGCTGGAGTCCCCTCTCAGACTTGTCTCTATGATTTTCACACATCACTCTTATTGTTTACAGAGCTGACATCTCTGGTCACTTCCCACAGCTGATCCTCGCAAACTGCTCGAGAAAGCATCATTACACTGAGAGTCGAGGCTACAGACACAGTGAAAATACTGCCACGTGTACTTCACTCGGGTGGCATTCAAAAAGTCCTCAAATCAGAGACATCCTCCACCCAAGCAGCCCAGTCCAGTTCACAAATATATATTAAAAAAAAAGTCTTAACTATAATGGGAATCCTCTGGACATTTTCTACTTTATACTTAGGAAGCAAAGTGTGCCGCCATGACACACAGGCGAATCTTGTGTTTTAATCTCGGATACATCATGGTGTTTGTGGTGTCTTTTTAAATCCAATACAATAGCCTTTGTAGTCTCTGTGAAGAGAACAAATTGTCTGTAATTACAGAGCAAAGTGGCACAGTGATATTGGGGTGAGCAATCTACACATAAAGCGATGGCATTTGAATAGAAATGCGAGGGCTTGGTGGTGGGTTCATTGTGACACTTTGAACAAAGCCGTAGATTCTGTGCACCTACATCTTTTTGATTGTTCTTTGAGGCGCTTTTATCTCTTGGAATGACAATAACAGACAAAGAAGTTCAATTTTATTTTGAGCACACAAAGACTATTCACATAACAAATCAAATGGTGCACGACTCTCTGCGATTCCATAATCTTTTAGAGAAAAGACGGTGAGTTGTAACCAAACATATTTTTAAAACGATGATTCTCGTCGACAAAATAACAGTTAATTTCGTCCTTGCTTTAACCATTAATAATCTTTCTTAACCCTTGATAGGGCAAGTGACTATTTATGGTAATGTCTGCACACTTTACACATGGCCTCCCTGCTGCACATCAGTAAGGTAAAGAAGCATGTAGTCCTCCCTCAGCCAATCAGAAGAGATCACCCTACATCACAGATCCCACTACTGTGGTATTTGATCAATCAGCAGAGACCGGTCGTGCTCTCAACTTCCTGTTTTCTATGAAGTCTGAAAAAGAGCAAGTCTGGCTAAATTCATGGTACATTTCTTTACATAAATTGAAAACTAACCATGGTAAGTTGATGAAACTCACACAGTTTATTGGTGAATAATTGTGCTAAGTGATGATATATGTGTTGGTTTTGGAGGATGTAGTGAAATTACAGCATGAAAAAAGACAGGAACCATATTTGATCATACACTTAAGTTCACTTAAACCTAAAGTGAATTTGTTTTGTCCATATTTGGATATGCCCGTTGCACCTATTATTCCTACAGTAACAATGGAACCAATAAACCCTAGGACTATGTTTTTATGTTGCCAAAAGTTATTTTTCAAACATCCATATTACAAAACACAATGCCATTGTATTTTTTTATCACTTAAAGGGCAATGGACTAAATATGGTAACTTCGCTCACATTGATTTTCTGCATGATATTGAAAAATATAGAAAATAACACCCCCCAAAAACACTCTTAATTTGAAATTATTTATGTCAAAGTATTTCAATGAGTGTCCTATTCTTGATCAGAGTCCATTACTTTTGCAGACTGTTTTATTTATATCTTGGTTTGTAGATCACAAAATATGGCTCAAATAATTTCATTTATTTTAGCCATATTTTGGGATCCACTAAACATCACAATCTTTCTCCTTGGTGAATGATGAATGAAACAAATATACAATCAAACAATGCGGCCCGATGACAAAATGACTTGTGTTTTTGATGACAAATGTCGATTACTAATAGTGGCTTTGAAAACCCTTGGTAAGCAGCATTATCAGACGCTAAAACAATGCTGAACCTGCAGAAAGATTAATGGCACTTCTTGCTGACAGGGAACAGAGATGTAATAGCCAAGGCGCTGGAGCGTGGGTAAAATAAACACAAAATGTCATTAGATATAAGTAAGTCAAAATTAAGGCTCCTCTGCTGTGACAGGGCCTCGAAGGGAAATGTTGCAGCGCCAACAGAAACGGCAAGTGGGGGAAAGTCAACTCATTACGAGGCATGGACAGAATCTACGGTAACAATGAAAAAAAAACTTTACTAAGCCATAAGCACAGAATTCTTCGATTCAGTGCATCAGGTAAGCAGCATTTCATACAAAAATAATGTTTCTTTAGAAGAGTGTGTAGCACCGATGATGCAAACACAACATCATGGGACGTGTTCGGCACTAGATAGGAGCAACAAGCAAAGTAGAAAAAAGATAATGGTGTAAACAGAGGAGAGTTCATGCAGAGCGATAAAGAATGACATACAGTAGAGCGGAGAGTGAAAACAGGACCTGCTTTTAGTGCTCTGACAAGATTAGCTGAAAGCATCTATAGGAGTCTTGTGATGTCGGATGTGGAGGACAGGCCTTTGTTCTTTTCGATTCCTCCAAACGCCACCACAGCTTAAGTTTGTCTACTGCCATTGCCTCGTACTTGCCTTGTACTTCAGAATTTCTTATTTCTTTGGCACAGTGTACACCTGAGCTCCTCCAGTTTGACTTTGTTTCTACAAAGCTGGGGTTGTCGAACGTCAGCAGCAAAGAAATCGAGAACAAAGCCATTCGGGGCCGACAGCATGCCTTGCTGGACTGAAAATACAGCAGCCCCACACAGGACAACTTGAAACGCAGATCAAGGAGATGACTCAATTGAGCGCCAGATGAAAAGAGCCGTGCACGTGTGTGTCTTCTTTATGTTCCAACGGGTTTGAAGCATCAAGCACACACTATACTAATCTTTAGAAATACATAATAAGTTTGTGTTGAGTTATAATTAAACTGGTGTTCACTGGAGCATTGCTTCATAACTTCAGCTTCATGATGAGCCTCAACAGGCCACACTATATTCTTTAATAAAAGGCTATTGGGGCAGTGTGCTGGAGACAATGTTTAACACTTCAATTGCACAGTTCAGAGAACAGTCTACAGAGAATATAAAAGCTACTGTCTATGTATACTTAGAATATTGTGCCCAACCCCCCTGAGAAGACCACAAGATTTAAGAATAAAGGGCTAAAAACAAAACAAAAAAAGTGCCTTGAAAATTGCTCTTTTTTAGGCAAGAGTTTGAACTTCAGCTTTCATCCGTCCAAACCCCAAAGACGTCATGTGGTTAAATAACAAAACATCAGAAATCTAGTTCATCTGAGCAAACTCCTACAAAAGCAGTTAAAAAAACACACACAGAAAAGCACAAACATATTTAGCATAATTGCCGTCTCTAACGCCCTACATTCATTAATATTGTACAGCAACAACAATGTATTTTGCATCAAACGTTTTTCTGTAGCTTCTTCATTCTTACCTAATTAAACACCAGCCTCACAACAATGCTTTATGGCCTTCACTGACTTTGGACCTGCCTCTTTTCTTTTGTAGCATCACCAAGTCATTTCCCGGGCAGCGCATGTTGACACTAAGGCGGCAGCATCAGCAGCCCGTGTGGACCAGTGAAATGCTCTGCTGGGGCCCCGACCAGCTGCTGCGCCCAAAACCACAACACACACAAACAAAACAACGCATACATCATCAATGGCACGCTCTCCATTTCCTGCCCTCCGCCTTATGCCTCATCACACTTATTATCATTAGCCCAGATAAGTAATTAACATCCAAATTAGGCGTGCATTCGCATACCTTCTCTCATTAGGCAAGTAGCGCCATAAGAATTGTCGTCCCAAAGCTCTCTGATAAATTGAAGAATCAATAAGCCACACAATGCACCAAATCTCGCGAAATGGACACTTTTTGTTTGCTCCACCACTGTGTCCGTTAACAGCTTACGTTCCAGTGCCTTGTGTGATTTCCCCATATTATATAAAGTGTTAAAGTTGTTCAATAGTTGTTGATAAAACACAGAAACTCGTTTACATATCAGTTTTGTGCCACGAATAATACAAAAAATGTTTCTATTTATAAAGGAGGTGTCACACGCTACAAAAAAGTTGCTAATGTCAGAGTCGGGAGACATATAGAGAATGACAGCCCTCGTTGTGTGTGTATTGTGAGTGGTGCCAGTCAGGAGTAGTCTTGTTTCATTTTCTTCAGTCTGTGGATGAATGTCAAATACTGGACCATTTAAAACACACGACTGTATTCATTTACATGTTCATCCTTTCACACACATTTAAAGGAGCAGGCCACCGTTTTTGCACACCGAGATATGTTCGTACCTGAGCTTAGACGATTTGATGTGTCAGTCACACAAAAACACTGAACACAACCCAAATGGGGGTGAAGTTAGAAGCGACCAAGCTCTTCCACGTTTCCCTGTTTAAATACGGGTAAGTATTTACACAATGCAAGTATAGTCACACATGTTGATTTTCTAAGCAGATAAAAAGGGGTACAATATTGTAAGGAGTAATAATATCTTAGGAGCACTGCGACGTCCCCGCAGTAAAGTCAGAGAGGAGGAGAGGCTAAATGCTAACAACATCGTCGGTCTTTTTGCGTGACTGAGCACACGCGTAAAGACCAGACAGGTACGCATCAACTCGTCTAAGCTTAGGTAAGAACATATTTCAGTATGGAAAAACGGTGGCCTGTTCCTTTAAAGCCCCAGCAGCTCCACTGAGGCACGTAAACTTCATAGTAAATCCTTGGGGGAAAAGGCTGTATAACAAGAATAAATGACAATAGATTTGAAGAAATAATGCAAACCTCAACTAGGACCAGCAGAACAAGGTTCATTAGCCTAGTCTCGCACAGGTCCATTGACTGGAGCTCCTGACACAACTCTCATATCCATAAAATGCATAATCTGGTCTTTTACTGACCTTTTATGGTGACTGGAGTAAGAACGTTTATTTTTCTGTCATTTCACCGTACTGTCACTTGCGGTGACTGTCGCATAAAAACACAATAAAATATCACAAATTCTATCTATCCACATTTTAGAAGGAGTTACACTGAAAAATGGCCTTGAATTTCAATGAACTCTTTAGCAAACTTTACTCTACTCTGGGTTTTTTGTAATATCCAAATAAAAGGACAGCTGCTGTTTTTCTACATCTCTTACACTAAAAGGTGTGTGAAGAGAGGTGTGGAAAGCAGAACCGTGGTGGAATAAAGACAGTAAATTGGATGACGAAAACGCGGTCTGCCTGTGTGACATTTGCCCTCAGAATAACATCAGCTCAGTGGAGCAGAGCACACATGAGGAACCAGGGAGAAACACAGAAAATAGAAAGGCCACAACTGACAGTAAAGAGGGAAAGATGGACAGGTCCAGTCTCTGCTGTGGAGAGTGGAGCCTGAGTTATGCCTCTGCCTTCTCCATGGCTTCCACAATTTATGTTGCAGTGTGGATAATGCAGCTCGATGGCTCTGTTGAAAAGACCACCATAAATCTGATCTGATTTTCCATTCCCACTTTCTGTCTTTGCACTCGCTCTCAGTTTGTTGGCATTCATGGAGCGGCTTTATTTCCTGTTTTCTCATGTAAAGCCTGCTGTATTCAGCACATTCAGCTGATGTGGTAGAGCTTGTAAATACAAAATGACACGCGCACATCCAGCCCAGAAAGACCTTGATCTATTTTTTCTACCCACTGGATTGACAATGATTTTTTTTTTAAGGCAGCATAAAACGCATACAAACAAGTCTGTGTCCATTTTTTTCAACAACATCCTTTCTGTGCTTGTCCATGAGCTCCAAGATGCACCTGCACATACAGTCTGTATGGCTTATGCGTATTAAATCAGAAACGGTTTTAGTTTTCACCTTAATCTATACAACTAGTTAGCGTTGCAGGCTGGCTCCGAGTCATATGGAGGTCCTTCATAAACAGAAAAAATAATGATAATGTTTGGTTGGGTGCAGACAGCAGTCAGCTCTGTGCTCTCACTCCAGAGACCCAATTAATACCAGTGTAAGCTGCCACTGCATTTCACAGGCAACACCAGTCGGCGCACTAGCTCTGTGATGTCCAAGAGAGTGAGAAATATGGAAGTACGAGGCGGATAAAAACAACGGGCCTTGACCACTAACCGCCCCTTGCTAAGCAAGAATCAATAAGAGAAGTCAGGAATCATCTTCAGATCACTGGCCAACAAGCTAATCAGCACCAACATGGATGTCAACATCTGTAACATGTGCACAACAAATGTTGCTGGATATTTTCCTCATTATGTTCTGTAGAAGATAAATAGTTTGGATGAGTTTTCCAATCCAAACAAACATACGCATTGAACTTTATTGAAAACCAATGCAAGAATCACATGGATTTTAGAAGCACTAATTGCAGTACATTCAGTTTTAAGTGCATTTTCTTTACAATTATTCCATACCATTGTAATAATGAATCCAATACATGCAATGAGAGCTGATATTCAGACAGCTGACCAGATTAGTAGAGATTTGTCTAGTAGTGTCTACATTTAATTATTATCCTCTATACTGTTTTTTGTAATAACACAAAATGATGAAAAGATTTCACAATTAAGGCTTTGCCTACATTGATTAATATATTACAGATTAGTCTGTGGGTAAATCATGTCTATTACAAACCAAATCCCACTAGAAACAATGTATTGCCATAAAAATGGCAATGAATGACAAACAAACAGCCATGACATGCACTAGGCTGAAATCATTGTTCAAAACTAGAGGGCGAACTTTTAGTTAACTGTACGCTCTGCCACGCTTGATAATTGGAATTATATGAAAAGAAGTCAAATTCATACCATTCTGTTTTCCAAAAGCTAGATTCAGCCCGCTACAACACACTGAGAAAGAGCAGCAAAGTTGGCCACTTTCCTCCCGGATGAAACTGGCACATGCACTAAATCCTCAAGGAACAATTTGATGTATATTGTTTTTCTTACCTTTTCCTGCCGTCGCACACGAGTGTCCCCAGACGAGCCAAAGAAGCAGGAACGATATCCCGCGGTGCTGCATGTTTTCGGATCAGTGTGGGTGAAGATGTCTTCCCCGTCCTATCCTCTTCTCAAATCCAGGTGCTCGCCTTTACAGCGCAGCCCACTGTCCTCGCTCTGACGACGCTCCACGGAGAGAGAGGGGAGCGCACGTGCAGGGAGTGAGAGTAGCGTCGATTACAAAGGATTTCCTGTACGGACGTTTCAAATTAAGACATTTCTAGGCTGATTGGTTCATAGAAGCACCAAATATCAAATTTTCGCCTCATAAAAGAAAAGATAAGCATCAACTGTTTGAATCTAGGCATATAAACTGATCGCGTTTAGCGCAAGGGCTTATGTTCAGGGACCCTTCTAGAAAATGGTAAAACTAATTTCCGCCCTTTGTGTGGTGTCAATGCTGAGTTTTACACTGTATGTTTAGGTGAGAAAGGCAGAAATATGCAGAATTAGGCCTGCCAAAGTTAGTCAGCGTCACGCGTAACCCCACCTTAATGGGAGAACAATGTTTTGGAAATATGCCTAAAGTATATGCAGTAGACACTGACTTTGTGGTCGCGTTTTATAGTTTAGCTTTGAGTAAAATTAGCATATGTAATCTACATTATCATTATTTATTCAGTCAGTGAGTGCTTTGCTTGACTGTACTTGTTTTGAAAATATCACGGCAATCGTGACTCAAGTAAATTGCTTTCATCATGAGTGCATAAACATCTGCTATAACATGCTGTTTTTGCTGCTCTTTCTAACGAGAGCCCAAAAGGCAGAGCGGAGCTACTCCCCCTCACTGATTTGAGTGGTTCAGTTTTTGCCCTGTAGCAGAATCTCGGGTTGTCTCAGCAGCAGTGTGTTCCTCAATTATTCCCACTGCTCTCTGTGTGTGGGTGTGTGGGACTGCGTTCTGGGGATTATGAAGAGGGACAGACCCCAAGTGAGTTAAGAGGATAACAAAGAGAGTCAGCATTCAGGGACAAATACATGCAATACAACATTTACATGCACTCAAATCTCTGGCATACAGCTGCACACAGTCCCAAGGCAGAGTTTCCTGAGTCAACTGCGTGAGTTACAGCAACCGCGGTAACAGCACGGAGAAAAGGAGTCCTAATGATCATAGTGTTCTTACTGCTATCCACATAGTCTCACTGCATCATCAGTGTAACACTCATGTGCGGTGTGATGACAGGTGGCTGGTTAAACATATGTGCCAGCAAAAAAAATACAAAATAAAATCTTTAGAAAAGCAGTATTGAGATTTGAATAAGGTTTTTAAGATACCTTTTTCATACCTTGAATACATTTTACCTTCATATTAGATTTTGTTGTTGTTGAAGTTGTTGATGATGATGTTGAAAATATATATATATATATATAATAAACCTAATTAAGCTGGAGATCAAAGATTTTAATGAAAAAAAATCGTTGACGCACTACATCAAATACATGTGTTGATAACCACCTGTTACTTGTGTCCACCATGACCCTGCAGTAAATAAGTGTTTTCTTTTCTGCTTTGAGCAACAAGGCAGTGAAATGTCTCTGGGCGTCGACGTGGCTCAGCCGTAAAGGTCATTTAATTGCAGTCATTTTCTTTTTGTAGCGTTGCTGTCATGCTGTGATGAAGCCATCACTTCTCCTCCGAGTTCTATATTTTTGTACAATCGTTACTGGGCAGCAAGTTGTTTCAGCACCAAGGACAGCTCCGCCACTCTGCGCAATAATATTATCCGCCACCAGAGGGAGCCCTACTGTGTTTGTCTGCGCTAGGAACCAAATACATGAAGCTTTGCGTTTAGGGGAACTAAAAGGACGACGCACTTTCACATTATGCAACAATAACAATGTAATAAAGGTAATGTCTAAGTTATTTTATGGATACAGTTTGTATTGGTTTGATTATTTAAGCAGAGCGACTTAACAGACCGACTCCTTGCTTCGTAAAAAATAAAGAACACTCGCTATTGTAGGCAATCTGTAATTGCACGAGTGGTTCCGTTGGATTTCAGCAACTTCAATGTCATACAGGTGATTTGGGCACTTAGAAAACCTACGATTTTCACTGTGGTAGTCTTTTGTTCATATGATTATATGTATCAAAATTCGACCAACACACAGCAGCCTTCGTAATAGCACAAATTCCTCTATATTTTATCAAACCCTATCTATACATTATGTTTTGCATCATCTAACATCATATTGCATATATCACACGCGTGTTTATATTACCTTTGATATATAGGCTATATGTAAGTGTTTTGTTTTTAAAAGGATTACAAAGCATTGCAAACTTAATAGTACTACAACTGCTACTACTCATACTAATGATGATAATAATATTAATAATATCAACAATAAATGTCTATCTATGTCAGTCACATCTGTTTGGTTGTGGGTCTGTATGTTTCTGCTGACCTGCCCCTCGGGTGTCTAATGTAAGTATTGAATTGAATACAGAAAGTCTTTCTCCTGCTTCTGTTCAGAGTGAAGGAGATGGCTGGCTGCCGTATCCCTCTTGTGTTGCTGGCCTGTGGGTCCTTTAATCCCATCACGAACCAGCACATGAGACTGTTCGAGGTGGCCCGGGACCACATGCACAGCACTGGTCAGTCCGTTAGAAATCATTTGAAATCATTTATAATGTTGCCCTCCTGATGAAAGTGATGAAAACCTCTACACAGTTATCAAGTCTGGATTATCTGACCTTTAACCTCTAAGCTCAGGTGACTTGAGGTGACATAGCCCTTGGAATTGCTGTTCTTATATTCGGTTTATTTCGGTTTGGTCATTTACAAATGATTCAAAACATTCAAAACATACAAGTCAAACAATGAACACAACAAATGACCAGGCGCAGGCAGAAGCTAAAGCTTATTGTGCCTGCCCTTCACTTTTAAATCATGAATGCAGCACGTTAATGGTAATAACCATACGTTCACTGAACTATATAGTGTTGATATCTCATGAAAAGCATGCCCACAAAGTTAGATTTTGTTTTATTCAGTCTGGCACTAATGTTGATATAATACCTCAGTTATTTGAAAGGTTTTGTGATTGTGTTTTTTTGTTTTGTTTTTTTTCCAAAAGGCCAGCAACATGAACATTTGAGAGAAGGCTGAAATGGGAAATAAGTACAAGAATTAGATAGATTTCAGAACACTGTGTTATTGCAAATGACATTGTGTAGCCTAACGTAATTGTGCAGCTCTATTCTCCAGGGTTCAAAACATATTGTCTATCCTCCAGTGATGTTGAAGTCCATAAAGACATATTCTCATCATTTCAGAAATCCTCCAGACTGCCGAAAGCGTTCATTGCTAGTAGTTTTTGGTCTTATTTAAACTGCTTCACTCCCCTCTGTGCTAGCACCGTAGGATGAGCACAGGATTTGTTTGCACTGAAAGTAGATCTTAATTCCATTCATTTAAATCAAGTCATTTAAAAAGCCTGAATAATGAGTTATGTAGGACCAGGGTTGCCCGGTTAATCCCGTGGAATTGGATGGATTTTTAAGTTTTTCCATGGGTTTTGGCTGTGCTGTTTTCCATGTGAAACAGGATATATTTAACCTTTACCTTTAAAAAGATCACTACTTTAAATGACAAAACCTCAAATCCAAGACGCTCAGAGCTCTCTTTCTGTGAGAGAGGTTAAATTTGCCATCAGAGGAGTGAAATGGCACTTTTGCTGCTGATACTCGGTGACCCTGTGTAGGACCTACACTAATCAATTACTATCCTTTACTAGTAATAATGGCTTTTGGGGGAAATTGTGTCCTTGGCTGTCATTGCTTGTAATGTGTAACATGCACTTTGCACATGTTCTTGTGTTATTAGGGAAGTACAATGTGCTGGGTGGCATTATATCTCCAGTGAGTGACTCCTATGGAAAACAAGGCCTGGCTCCGGCTAAACACAGAATCGCCATGGCAAAGCTAGCCCTGCAGACTTCTGACTGGATCAGGGTTGATGAATGGGAGAGCCAACAGCCAGACTGGACGGAGACTGTGGTCACTATGAGGTTAATAGCATCACGTATTATTACTGTACAGATCCTTTAGAGCAGTGATTCACAACTGGTGCAGCTTTAGGGCCCACCTTCAGCGTGTCATCAAATAAAACTATAAACTACATTTCAACTTCATTTAAAAACTATGTGCAGTTCTGTCCTGTTTTAGGATTTACAGGACAGAACTGTATATCTGACCCGCATAACCTCTACTGGAGTGCATGTAGAGGTTATGCAGGTCACATTCCAGCATGGCAAACACACAGCTTCAGAAGCCAAATGAGTGGCAAGTTTTTATTGTTATTATTTGGCAGTACATAGTATTGAGGGTTCTGTTTGAAATTAAAGGAAATTGTATACCTTCTTTATTGACAGTTCCTTGATTCTGCTGACGATAACTACTATTACAATAAGTTATCAACAGAGGGAAAAAACAAAGACGACAAGGTCTTAAGTGAAACAAAACATAAACGCCAAAAAACAATAGCTAAACCTAGGAGTAATACATCTACTACCATGAACTATTTAAATAATGAATGCATATTTTTATGATGGTGGTTAAAAAATAGTTAAGTTAATAGTTCTGTGAACTGCAGCCCATATGTTACTCCCCTCAATGATGTGCGTTAGACTGCCGGCTCCAACAGTTGCCATTGTTTCTCCTATTTCCTGATAATCAGAGAAGTATTCAGGTACATTTACTCAAGTATAAGTACTTTGTAGTAATTGTACTTCTCAGAGTAGGCCACATGGTACTTCTTCTTCTACTTACGAGTAATATTATAATGTGTCTGCACTCTTCCTTGAGTAAAAAAAATGGTTATTTGTTTCACGGTGAGTAAATCGTTGGCAAAAGCTTCATGTTGACACATAATAAGTTTTATGTACTTAGTTCTTCAGAAAGATTCTTTTTTGTATATTTTCGTAAAGAGACAAAAGTATCTCTCAAAACAATGACAAAGCAAATCCTTTAAGTGCATGTGGAAATTCAGAATTTACTTACCAACTGTACCATTCATTTTGTTCATCGTTATTGCCTTTTATCAATATCTGGCACAGAGTAATATTAAATCCCCCATCCTTCATGTCATCTTTACTTTGTGCAGTTCAAGCCCTTTTGTAACCGATCTGGCTGAGGAGAGACTGAGGTGCATTCTCAAGGGCCTTGTGAGGGGGAATTGGTGTCTGGTCTCGACTAAGTATGAAATCAGAATCGCACGTTATAAAATAAATCTGTCCTTTGGGGATAATTGGCTCTAAAGGGTTGCCAGGGACATAAATGTATTTAAAGAAAGAAAGAGAGGATTTTGTATTTAGAAGTTTTAAAGGGGAAAAAATATGGTCCTTTTTTTAGTATTCATCATCTGTGCTTTTTGAAATAGTACCTTTTTGTTAAATGACTAGCACTAGACCAGCGCTTGAAATAAAACAACATATAAATCATCCAACAAAATCATATCTGTTATTCTTTGTATAAATTGTGAATTTATGTGTAACTTTGTGTTTTTCTCATATTCTTAAAGAAAGGCCGGTTTTAATCATATACAGGGCATAGTTTGACTATTCCCCATTAGTTTTCTTAAGTCCTGTCCAATGTACCTCTCCTGTGCTCCCTCAAATCTCCTTCTGAGTGACCTCTCTTGGTTGAACAGCCCTAAGCACTGATTGTGCAACCACAGCTGATCCACACAACGGCCCGTTGTCCACTGCCCGAGTGAGGCCTGAACACGTCACTGTGTCACTCGCAGCACATTAACACATAAAGCTACTCGTGTAAGAGGCTTTGCTTCAAAACACAGCTGTTTGTACATCTTTTATTTAAAAAAAAAAATCGAATATATGTACTATTATATTCCCAACTTGAATCATTTCATTAAATAAAATTTACTTTTAGAAATCCAACTAGATAGTTAGTACATGTGCAAAGTTTGTTATGTTTGAGCAGTGATTCCAAACATTATTTTGTATTTAACTTCTTAACCCCCGCCTGAATTGGACACATTTTCTCCAACCCAAATTTAAAACTGTCAAAACAATAACAAAAATGAAACAAAAACAAGGGTAAAAATGCAAGAAAAGGGCGATAAAAAAGTGACAAAAATGTGTGATGAAAATGCAACAACAGAGTGACAGAAATGTGACAGAAATGTGACCGAAAAGTGACCAAAAAAAGCCACAAAAGAGCAACAGAAAAGCAACAAAAATGTGATGGATAGCTTTCAACTGAGCCGTTACACTGGCTTACAGGCTGCACCCTGTTGGATTTGGGTCAAGCTGAACTGGAGAAAATGCACTCGGTTAAGGCGTTAAGAGGTTAAAGCAGCCCTATCTTGAGGATGCTGCCAATGAGTTAGAAAGTAAGAAACCAAAACGTCTATTAGTGAAAAGATTTGTTGTGCGAAAACAACAATAAAGCTAAAACTCTCAAACTTTCACATTTTAATCCAAACTATAATCGAAATGGCCTTTTAACCCTCCTTCTTTAATTCCAAGCACCACTTTTTAAGTTACTGTATCAGTCCTCAAACCTCAGGCTGGGAAACCCTCTTTTGCATTGACAGAGTGTTAATATTCTTCCCTCTGTTGTGACTGCATTTGTGCAGGCATCATCACAACCACATTCTTCAGAAATATCGGGAAAGCACAACGACGCACAATGGAAACATCACTGCCACCTCAAGTAAGGGCCTCTTAGCATCTTGTTGTATACAATTTCACTGCTTTCATTATGAGGCCAGAATATTTGCTAAGATTACCTTGCAGCCGAGTGGGAGTAGCTGAACATAAAAAGGAGAATAGAGTCAATTACGTTATTATTATTGTGCACAGATTTGTTTAGGTACAATTTGCAGAAGGGCTTTTCTCGTATGCGTGTTGTTGGAGAGTAGTAATGTTCTTGGCTGCTTTCAAACACCATTAGACATTTCACGCTTATGTCTGTGTTTGTCCGTAGATCCATCTGTACAGCTGAAGCTTCTTTGCGGGGCGGATTTCCTTGACAGTTTCAAAACCCCCGGGCTGTGGTTGGACGAACACATTGAGGAAGTGTCCGGTCGTTTCGGGCTCGTCTGCGTGAGCCGAGGGGAGCTGCTGCCTGAAAGGACAGTGCATGAGTCGGACATTTTGTCACGTCACAGACAGAACGTATTCCTAGTAACAGAGTGGGTTCGGAACGAGACCAGCGCCACAGAGGTCCGGCGGGCTTTGAGACGCGGGGCCAGCGTGAAATACCTCATCCCGGACCCTGTTCTGCAATACATCCAACAGCACAGTCTCTACACGCGGGACAGCGAGAAGAGGAACGAGGGCACCCTGCTGAGGCCGCTCACCAAACAGGCCACAAATCCAGAGAGCAGCATGGATGACTGAGAGGTGATGGACCAGGAGCAGTTCAACGGGGACGGCTTCAGGCATCAGCGCCTCTTTCTTCAGGGACGCCAGCTCTAAATTTATTCTCTCTGGACTGCCCCGTGGAATTGGTTTGCACAAGCTCAAGTGTAATGTGTTCATCAGCCAACACCTATGTTCAGCAATAAGCAGTCACTCACACGGTCGAGACGTTTACATTAATCTGATCGTGCCATGGTCCAGTTCCTCATTGTTTGGATAAAAGGATAAACAAAAAAAAGGTCAAACTAAAATAAACATAGTGCTCAAACTATATTATTAATTCAGCAATTAGAAACAGTGTCTATTTTAGCTGTTCAAGGAGTTGTTTCACAAATAAAACATGTGAGTGCCATGTTTAGTAACTTAAATTATCTGTGTGTATGGCTCAGCAGTTAGAGTTTGTCAAGCTCACCATACTTGTATTTGGCTTTGATCTGAAATACAGAAATTAAATGACATTTCCTCAGTATTATCCCTCCCTTATACATATTCCTCTTGCATTTTCTCATTTTCTTAGCAGCCTCCCAGCTACTCGTTCTTCAGTAAAACACTGTTGTAATTCTGTGTTGGTGCGGGCCTCGCTTATTTGTTTTCTCTTAAGGATTAGTTGCCCGGATACAGTCGCTGTTTTTCACTCAGTTGACTGACTCTGAGCTCTCCGCAGTGTCACCGATGTGTGTTCACTCAGCTCTGCCCAAAAGGAATATTATCAAATTAATTGAGTTATTTGAGTGCGACGGTCGCCCTAATGGGGTCATCTCAATTGTTTCACCGGGACGTTTTAAGATTAGGTTGTTTCATCTTTTGTTCAAGATTTCACATTGTCTAACGCTGACAGATTACGCGCTCCCTTGCGGCTGCACAAAATTGGAAAAATAATATATCCAGGAAAAGTGGGATGATTTCACACAGAAACCTTTCGTGATATTAGTTTGATAAAAAAAAAAAAAAATAGGACTGAGCCAAACATTGTACTGTTAAAGGTGCATTGTGCAACTTTTTGTGCTGGAAAAAAAAGATTTGTGTGTGTCTGACCATATAGTGACCCAGCGGCTGTATGAGTGGTCAGCATGGCGCCTTTGCTTTTGATCACGGTGGTCTCTACAAGGCTCCAGGATCACTTGTTTTGTAGGTTTTCTGGAGAGAGGGCCCGTCAGCCGTGAAAACCTTCCAAACAATTGATCCTGGAGCGTCCTAGAGACCACTGTGATGGAAAGTAAAGGTGCCATTCTGACCACTCATACAGCCGCAAGGTCAAATATGCACAAATATCAACTTTTTTTTTCTACATAAAAAGTTGCATAATGCACCTTTAATGTGAATGAACCAACAATAGATCTGAGCTAAACGAGGATTTTCACCAAGGAATAGCAAGTCAAGACCGCTAAATAATCAGCATGTGATCCTGAATATGCCTTCATTTTGAATATTGCTGTAGTCACTTTATCTGCAAGACCTACATTGTGCTGCTGTAATCAAGATAATGTATGTGCTCGCAGACTCCTTTGTCCGTTATGCATTGAGGAAACGTCTTTCAAAGCCACTTTCACAGCAAATCCTCACAAGTCCAAATCTGTCACATGTGGAATTCCGTATGTTATTCCCATTACAAAGGAGGCGCATTCAAACTAATCCCGTTTAGGCCGGGTAAGCTGCATACATCCATGTTTCACACTATGCCACGTGTCTCTCTAAAACATATTATATGTAAAAGGCTGGATTGGTTATGTGAACTGTGTGGTGGGAGGAGAGTGGGAGGCGCAAGTGTTAATTTCAATGCAACAAATGAGCCGGCGTTGATAATCGGATTAGAGAGAGTGGGATTCAAATTGGGATTTTTGACAGCGGGCCGTGCACTTCAGCGCCAGCAGCCCCCGGTCTCCTTGTTCGGTGAAAGTAACACCAGAAAACCCGCCAAGATGCCTGTTGATCTGAACGGATACTGGAAAATGATCTCCAGTGACAATTTTGAAGAGTACTTGAAGGCCCTTGGTATGTTCAAAATATTTGTTTATAATATCTTGCTTGTTTGATGACATTATATAATCACAATCACTAAAAGCTGCACCTTGTAGTCATAAGTTGTTTCAGCCGCTGAACTCTTGCAAATTTAACATGTGATTTTCTTGTGTTGCCGTCGCAGATGTTAACGTTGCCATCAGGAAAATTGCCACCCTGCTAAAGCCAGACAAGGACATCACCCACGACGGAGACCACATCGTCATCAAAACCCTGAGCACTTTCAAGAACTACAACATGGACTTCTACGTGGGCAAAGAGTTTGAGGAGGACCTGTCCGGGGTGGACGACAGGAAGTGTATGGTAAGTGTGGTTCATGAATTTTTAAAGTGGATCAAAGATTTTCCCCCCCAACCCTCTGGACAAACCCAAAAGTGGACTCCAAGGTTGATTAGGGGATGATCTGCTGGGAATGTGGAAAAGGGTGAGATAGTGGCATACATATACTGTAGGTGACTGGGAATATTTTTTGCGAACATGGCCTAAGCTGTCATGGCATGGCAGTCACACATTTAGATATTCAAATATATTGAACATTAACAAGTTCAAATCAAACATCAGTATGCAGAATGAGATGATTTTGAGTTTCCATATAAAATCCTAAAAGTTGAAACAAATGCATCCAAAGAGAGGCAGCCCCTTAGAGTAAATATAGTCCCTTTTGTTCCATCCAATCAATATATATTTAAAAACAGAAGGAAGACTGGCCTGTGAATGTGTTATTTTCCCTCTATATTAACTAGTGTGTAATTATAAGTTTATTATTGTGACTCTTAGACCACGATCTCTTGGGATGGAGATAAGCTGGTCTGTGTCCAGAAAGGAGAGATTGAAGGCAGAGGCTGGACCCACTGGGTGGATGGAGATGAACTTCATCTGGTAAGAAAACTTTACTGTGAATATTTATAGGCTAAATGCAATTTGGACACCCAAAAGTCAGAGTGCCTTTCAGCGTGATGGCAATATATTCCGCAGGACTTTGCTAAGTTCATAAGATCACCTACATCACACGAAAAAAGTAGAATTGGTTACAATGCAATATCATTTTAGATAATAAAAGTCTAGCATATAATTATTCCGCTGTCATTGGCGTATAGAGAAATGTGACACATGTTGGCAGCTGGAAATGTAATGAGCCATGTTCTTATCACTGCTTGGCAAACCTAATTTATTTAACAATGATTTTCACTAACCTTTTCTTACAAATCGAGAGAATGGCTAATGAAAACATTTGCATCTGAATGGGCTAAGTTATAAATTATACACCGCCCCATTTCCAGCGCCACAAACGTTTACTCTATAAAGTCACCAAGGGAGAGAGAAAAGAAAACCCTGAAAACCGTAGTTATTACAAGTCAAAGGGCATCGTTTGATTGAAGATGAACAGTGGCCTCTAGTGGCGAAAAATGCTATAATTTAATTGTAGGAACATCTACAAAAAATTACAATTTGATTCATATCCACACTATATCATCTTTACTTCAATTTATCGAACTTGGATAACCATAATAGCTACATGCAAAATCAATGTTTCCATAACCTGATTTTCCAACTCGTTTCCAGGAACTCAGAGCTGCCGGGTCTGTTTGCCAGCAAGTTTTCAAGAAGTCCTAGAAACAACCTTAACAAACCTTCTTTGAGGACACATTCTTTGGTTCTCCTCCTGTTGTGCCGAGCAACAGATGCAATTTGAAAAGCTACCCTTAGCACTCTTTTGTGTCAACAAATCTAAAACATTGTATGCGACGTACAACAACATCTAGTACACAACTAATATAACTGATATGGTGCTGCTCAGATTAAGATCTAGAGTTGTTTAAAGCTTAATGCTATATGCGATATCAAAATTGTTTATTTGGAGATATGTGTAAATATGTGTTTTACTGCCCAATCCTTAATGAATTAATGTCTTTACCTAAGTAATAAAGCAACCGTGAAACCATCATTGTGCCTGTATGTCTTGCATACTTAGCAGTATCTCCTATGCAGTTTCTCTCTTTCCTTCTGCAATCACTGTAAGCCACTGTCTGTCCTGTATCTTCCTGCAGGCACTGTTTACTTATGCCTTTCCTGGGGATTTGCAATTGATCCTGCCTGCTCTGGCTGCTTCAGAAATTATGCTTCCATGTAAAGCCCCAACGAGCGTTTAATGCATGAGTCAAGGCTCTATGCACTTTCAATAAAATATCCTACAGTAGCCTCGCCTATTTTCCTTGCCAATCAATGAAGCCTGTCTGTCTCAGATTTACCTTCTAATTTGGCACAACAATGTAATACTTGTTAAACAAATTCTTTATGCACACTTAAGGCATTTGTCTGAGGCTCTGTCCACACGTGCTTAGATATTTTTTACCCTTCTGGCACACGCATCCAGATAAATTACATCATTACTTTGGATTCTTTTGTGTTTTCTTAGAGCATTTTTCCTACATTTTTTTAATAATCCATTAAAAATCACCTATATACCTGTAGCCTACTTACATTTACTTAGGTAAGGGGTGTCCATTTTTACATAGAACATTTCCGGGCCTCTACATGTCCATGGCAACGCTATTAGTTTGACCAATAAATGAGCCCATGGCGATGGAACGTTATATCATGTGCAAAAAATCTGTGGTGTGGACAGAGATAGTTTTGTATAAGGTTGTAGAAAAGTCTGCGTTGGTGGAGATATCAGGATACGTGTGGACATGGCCTGAGTTCTTAAGATAAGATAAGCCTTTATTGATCTCACAATAAAGGCTTATCATGATTTTGTCGAGCATTAATGTCAATAAAAGACATGCTAAGCAGGTGCATTCTCTGACATCTGAAAAATATTACTGATGTTGTGGTTTACATGTCCATGAGAGCTCCATGCAGAAATATGAAAAAGTGACTAATGTTCAACAGTTCAAGGCTATTACTACTATAGTAGTTTTGTAATAGTTGTAGTTTATAATAGTAGAATTTTGTTGTAAAAGTTATATTGAAAGTGCATTCGGTTTCTTATAAAATAATTTAGTTTGGCTACTATTGGAATGAAACATGCATCAGAAAACTTTCAACAAATCTGCAGAATAACCTTTTTTAACCCCAATGCTCTGTAATTCGCCCACAGACAAGGCAAATACAGATGAAGCTATTACACAATTTCTATCAGTGCCTGTACATTTGCGTTGTTGAGTTCATAAGAGAACATTTGAGCTGTGTTTGTCTGTGTAGGCACCATAATTTGACTTGACTATCTGTCTAACCTACTACCAACCCTGTCGATTCTGCAAAGGCAAAAAAGAAATGAGTTTTCCCCACCTTCCCACACAACTGACCCCACCAATCCCCTTCGAGCTGTAAAGCAGTCTGTATCAATAGTTTTTGACCCGCATGCCCCTTGACTTAAATAAAAGCAGGAGGACACCGTGCTCTTTTTCTCTCATTACGGTTTAAAGTCTATAGTAGTGTCACCGGCTGCAACCATGCCTGCAGACTTCAGTGGCAAATGGATACTGGAAACCAGCGACAAATTTGAGGAGTATTTAAAAGTACTAAGTAAGATATTTGTCCTTTTGGTTGTCATGACTTTTTTCTGTACGTGCATGCCAAAACTATTACACTGTAATAACATTTAATTTATTGTGCACTTTCCAGATATCGACTTTGCCACAAGAAAAATTGCAATTTCTCTATCTCAGACCAAAGTTGTATCTCAAGAAGGAGCTAATTTTGAATTCAAAACCTTGAGCACACTCAGGAATTATGAACTGACTTTTACAGTCGGAGTGGAATTTGAGGAGTACACCAAAGGACTAGACAACAGAAACGTCAAGGTGGGTAGAGATTTTGCATAAAAGTCTGCCATGAAGGTATTGATAATATGTATCTATGCAGAGTTTAGTGGTGTGGGAGGGGGATAAGCTGGTGTGTACTCAGAAAGGAGAGAAGGCAAACCGTGGCTGGAAACACTGGATAGAGGATGGTAAACTTTACTTGGTGAGTTTTTGAGCGAGAATTCAATAAATTATTGAAAACAAGCATAGCCATTCTGTTTTGTTGATTCCTATTCTTTTTTTGTATTCAACAGGAGCTGACATGTGAAGATGTAGTTTGCGTTCAAGCATTCAAGAAAAAAGAATAAAATCTATTTAACATGTACTTGCTTTGTTGTTTGATTTCGAGTAGACTACACAGCATCTGGGACTAATTTTTAGTTGCAATAACCAGTAGCCTAATATTAATTAAATCTCATCTGTTAACATTCATAGACATAATACTCAAACAATAATAGTTACATCACCAACAAACAAACTTTGACCATTTCGCAGAATAGTATAGAAATGTCAAGTCGTCACTGTCGCCATCTAGTGGATAGATTAATATATAACCATGGAAGATTACCTGAGCTTCATGTCACACTGACTTCACAAACACTCCTTTTGAACTGGGCCTTTACTGGCTATGACACAGTTCTAAACTTCAGGGGCCAATATTTATTGCCGACCATGGTCGTCCAGCAGTTGCAGCTCCAGCATACAGCTTATCTCCAAAGCTCCAACGCTTTCGTGGCACGTCACGCTTCAGACTCAATTCCCGCGATATTATGTATCAGGAAGTTCCACGTCAGTCCACAGCGTCATAGAAATCAGCATCATTCAGTAAAACCGAAGCCGATTCTCTACAACTTGTCTTTTGGGGTTAAAGCAACGGCAAGGGGTGCAAAATGGTAAGGGTTTTTTCTAAATACCACCGCACTCATCAATCCTATTCGTGATATGTTGAAATATGGACAAGAAGCGGGTATATAACGAATGCCTACTCGAACATAGCGCAATGGCTAGGTAGCTTGCTGTGATCTTGAGTCTATAGTTTAAGTTTCACATTATCCGTAATATCATGACATGCAATCGTGTTTGGATTGTTACATTGCTGTTAGTTAAAAGATGTTATTGCACAGTCTGCGATTTATTTGGAATAAGTGTTCAAGTTATTCAAGGCTAAATGTTAGCATGTTAGCCAAAGCTGCTGTGTTGGCAGTTCTTCTATTGTGGTTGTATATTCGCCCACGTCTCCATTTGCAACTTGTACGTTTACATTAGGTGACATTGTTATTTTGTAAAACACCTTGTTTGTCACAATATAGCCTCTGAGACTGGACATCAAACGGAGGCTGACTGCCAGGTCAGACCGGGTGAAGAGTGTGGACCTCCATCCGACTGAGCCGTGGATGTTGGCCAGTCTGTACAACGGCAGTGTCTGTGTGTGGAACCATGAAACACAGGTAGATTATCTACACTCTACTGTAAAGCTGTTAAAGAAGAGAAAAGTTATCCGATGCGTAAAATATCTTACTATAGCCTTAGCATTGAGTGTCAATACTTTTCATTTACAGACGCTTGTGAAGACCTTTGAAGTTTGTGATCTACCAGTGAGAGCATCTAAATTTGTTGCAAGAAAAAACTGGGTCATCACTGGGGCGGTAAGTTTTGCTTTACCAAATATGCATTGCGAGCCTGTCTGTTTATCATACCACCAGATAGAAATGAAAGATGAATGTTTTTTTTTGGTTCAGGACGACATGCAAATCCGTGTGTTTAACTATAACACCTTGGAGCGTGTCCATATGTTTGAGGCTCATTCTGACTACATCCGCTGCATTGCTGTTCATCCAACTCAGCCCTATATCCTGACCAGCAGCGGTATGACCTTTTAAACTCTGATAATATATATTTTGTACTCAGGAACCATGTGTTAAAATATGATTTGGTCATTTGTTGTGTATTTTCGCAGATGACATGCTGATAAAATTGTGGGACTGGGAGAAGAAGTGGTCTTGCAGCCAAGTGTTTGAGGGTCACACTCACTACGTCATGCAGATTGTCATCAATCCCAAGGACAATAATCAGTTTGCCAGTGCATCTCTGGACAGAACCATTAAAGTGAATAGATAAACCTTTTATTTACTCAATACAGCTTTACTTATTTTATAATTTAATCATTTTTTTGATCATCTTTTGTTTAGGTGTGGCAACTGGGTTCATCGTCCCCAAATTTTACATTGGAGGGTCATGAGAAAGGGGTTAACTGCATAGACTACTACAGTGGAGGAGACAAGCCCTATCTCATCTCTGGGGCTGATGATCGACAAGTAAAGATCTGGGACTATCAGGTATGTTTTGTGTTTTTTACTTAATTAAATGCATAATAACACCGACAACTATTTTTATTAGAAGCTTCTTTGGAGTCCTAATGTTTTTCTTTCTCTTGTGCAGAACAAAACGTGCGTTCAGACACTTGAGGGCCATGCGCAAAATGTGTCATGTGTCAGCTTTCACCCAGAGCTGCCCATCATTATCACCGGGTCAGAAGATGGTGAGCAGGAATCTCTGTGCAATATCTCTTAAATGTTTTCATACTGGCTCTAATCGGTGTATCACCATCATTAGGTACTGTGCGTATCTGGCACTCGAGCACTTACCGTCTAGAGAGCACACTGAATTACGGCATGGAGAGAGTTTGGTGTGTCTGTGGTCTCAGGGGCTCAAACAATGTGGCACTGGGCTATGATGAAGGCAGCATTATCATCAAGGTAAGGAAATGAGTCACAGTATTCTGTTTGTCCAAGTGAATATTTAAAACTTTAATTTGGCATGATGTGTAGGTTGGTCGCGAGGAGCCCGCTATGTCCATGGACACCAACGGAAAAATTATTTGGGCTAAACACAGTGAAATTCAACAAGCTAATCTGAAAGCTATGGGAGATGCAGAGATAAAAGATGGAGAGAGGCTTCCTTTGGCTGTTAAAGACATGGGCAGCTGTGAAATTTACCCACAAACCATCCAGCATAACCCCAATGGAAGGTACAGTGTGTTAGATATTGCTTTCTCACAGTTAATAATTCATTATAATCTTCTACTTCTTATATCTCATTTTGTCGTGCATTAGATTTGTTGTAGTGTGTGGAGATGGGGAGTACATCATATACACTGCTATGGCTTTGAGGAACAAGAGCTTTGGCTCAGCGCAGGAGTTTGTCTGGGCACACGATTCATCTGAGTAAGTACCTTTTATCTATTTGATTATACACTGTTTATACACTGTGTTATTATTGTGCTCCGTCTTGTGGTCATATCAGATATGCCATCAGAGAAAGCAACAGCATTGTGAAGATTTTTAAGAATTTCAAAGAGAAGAAATCCTTCAAGCCTGACTTTGGGGCAGAGGGTAACTTGTTTTTCTTATTTGTGCTATTCTAAAGTTTTTTGTTGTTGTTGTTGTTATGATAGGCCTCATTTGCTATCATTTTTTAAATCTGCAGGAATCTATGGTGGCTTCTTGCTTGGTGTGCGGTCAGTAAATGGATTAGCATTTTATGACTGGGAAAACACAGAACTAATCCGCCGCATTGAGATTCAGCCCAAACATGTACGTCCCTGAAATGGCTGAAATTGTAGAATATACACCGACAAGGACTCAAGGAATGTGGTCTCACTTCAATCTACCTTGAACTTTTTTCAGATCTTTTGGTCAGATTCTGGTGAGCTGGTCTGCATTGCTACTGAGGAATCCTTCTTTATTCTGCGTTATCTGGCAGAGAAAGTAGCTGCTTCTCAAGAAAACAATGAAGGGGTCACTGAGGATGGGATTGAGGATGCATTTGAGGTCAGTGTTTAGCTGAAAATGTGTTTGGCACTGGCAGCTATAATTTTTGTTGTTTCTGTTTATTTATAACTGCATCAAACTTGGTGTTTCTGCAGGTTCAAGGAGAGATCCATGAGATTGTCAAAACTGGTTTATGGGTGGGAGACTGTTTTATATACACAAGCTCTGTAAACAGACTCAACTACTTTGTTGGAGGGGAGATTGTGACCATAGCTCATCTGGACAGGTACCACTGACATATTTTTAAAACCTATATTAAAATATATTTAATTTAATATTAAAAGTCTTTAATATTAACATCACATTTCCTCTTGTAGGACCATGTACTTGCTGGGGTACATACCCAAAGATGACCGTCTGTATTTGGGTGACAAGGAGCTCAACATCGTCAGCTACTCCCTGCTGGTGTCTGTTCTTGAATATCAGACTGCTGTTATGAGGCGAGACTTTGGAATGGCTGACAAAGTTCTTCCAACTATCCCCAAAGAGCAGCGCACCAGAGTTGCACATTTCCTCGAAAAACAAGTATGGAGATGCTCGTCCTAAACACAACATTGGCAGTCCTGTGCATTGGTTATGAGTTAGTGTAACTAACTATGTTTCCTCATCAGGGTTTCAAGCAACAGGCTCTGGCGGTGTCAACAGACCCAGAGCACAGGTTTGAGTTGGCTTTGCAACTCGGTGAACTAAAGATTGCCTACCAATTGGCTGTGGAAGCAGAGGTGACACTAAATGTCTTTTTGGTTATATTTTCATCAGTAATTGTTGTTGAAACAAGTCGACTCATAACAGTTTTCTAACCCCAGTCGGAGCAGAAATGGAAGCAGTTGGCAGAACTTGCAATCAGTAAATGTCAGTTCGGCTTAGCCCAGGAGTGCCTGCACCACGCTCAGGACTATGGTGGGCTTCTTTTACTTGCTACTGCGTCTGGAAATGCCACAATGGTGGGCAAGCTCGCTGAAGGAGCTGAAAGGGATGGAAAGAACAATGTAGCCTTCATGACCTACTTCCTGCAGGGAAAGTAAGTGCAGGGAATGGTTGTAATGTGTCCTCACTATGGATACAACTTGCCTCGATTAGATGTAAAACAAAGCAAAATGTGATAATCAACATCTGTAATTGTTCCAGACTGGATCAGTGCCTGGAACTTTTAATCAGAACTAACAGGCTACCTGAAGCTGCATTCTTAGCCCGCACTTACCTGCCTAGCCAAGTGTCACGTGTGGTCAAACTGTGGCGAGAAAACCTTGCAAAAGTGAATCAGAAGGTCTGATATAATAAAACGTATTTGTTTTATAGTGTTTTTCTAAGTAGACCTTCATTTATTTATTTTTTTACCCCTTGCAGGCAGCTGAATCTTTGGCAGACCCGACAGAATATGAGAATTTGTTTCCTGGACTTAAAGAAGCCTTTTCTGCAGAGTATTATCTCAGAGAAACATGTTTGGGTACATCGAGACCAGCTACTGATTACCCTCTAGTTACAGTAAGATCAAAATGCACTTTTGAAAGAAAAATTACATTGTATAAATATTTAAAATATAAATTTTTCCTTGTAGCCAAACGAAGACAGAAATATTCTGGAAGAGGCTCAAGGATATGAACCAAAAGGATCATTTTCTTTACCTCTGTCCAAGGTATAACTGCAGAAATGTCACATCCAGTCAAGAATATTTGTCTATATTCTTTTCTCATCATTGTCCAACCATTATGTTTGTCATTATACATAGGACACAGAAGAATCTTCTTCAGAAGTTGAAGATGTGGTCCAGGCTAAGTCTGAACCTGCACCATTCATGGAAAAAAGGGAAGAGGAAGTTCCTACATTTTCAGATTCACCAAAAGAAAAGGTATGCGTGTTGCTTTGCCTGTTTGCCTGTGTGTGTCTTTGTGTCCGTGTGTCTGTGTGTCTGTGTGTACACTGGTAAATGAAAGAGAGTGTGAATGGATGTGTGGGTTTCTTTATGTAAAACTGAGTGCTTAATGTAGGAGGAAAAACACTTGACACAATTGCTATTCGACTACAAGTTCATGTTGTATTTAACCACAGAATTTACCTGTGTAAATTGTGTGTGTGCATTTTTTCCATCCTAGAATCTGGATGACCTGGATGTGGACCTGGACAATTTGGAGCTGGATGACATTGACACCACTGATGTTAATTTGGATGACGACTTTCTGGATGATTAAGACATTATTTATGGAACGAGAACGTGACCAAACGTCCCATTTTTATATTTGTACTTAAAATATTATATTGCTGTTGTTTTAGCTTCACATTTTCAGTCTAAGATCATTGGTAGATGTTGTGCGTCGTGCTCTTCGTTTTGTATATTACAGCCTGAAAATTATTAACAGCCCATTGCAAATGTTTCAACCTTTTTGATTCCCCAAATGCAAACGTTATTAAATACATTTTCTGTGACTGAACCTTTCAACTGTCAGTTCTGCTTGCGCTTCACTACAAGTACAGAGCTTAATTTGTTAATTAGTAGTTTCAGGAACACTTTTGGAATGGTATAATGTATTCGGAGAACAGGCCAAAACGGAGAACACTAATTAAACACATATATCCTCTCAAATTGCCGGATCCTCAAACAGTTCCCGGATCTCTTACCCTGAAAAACAGAAAGATGGGGGAATGCATTTTGCCAAATGGGATATCAGTTTAAAGGAGCTATACCTGATTGTACAAAGAAACGGGGTCACTCAAATTTCAAATTGCTATTTTCTGGTCCAAACTCATCTCAAACTTTCGAATGCATTTACAACATCAAAATTCGCCACTGGGACTAAGTTTACACCAGGTTTCACAACTTTCAGGGGGGAAAACTCACTTCACTGTAAAAAAAAATGCCTACTACCCTGACATTTTAAGACTGTAAAAGGCTTTGAAACCAGTGTTTTTTGGATAAATGTCTGCTTTTACCATATACTAGAGGACAAAACAAATTTTATTCCAATACAGAAAATTGAGGATAGCTCCTTTAAGCACCTGGGATTGTACTTTCTTACCACATTTAAAAGCACCCGTTATTGGGATGAGAGGTCAATGTTTGTGAATTTTACATTATCTACATTGGCCAAAAAGAAAAAAGATGAACAGAAAATGCACCTCCTCTACGACAGAGGGCGCCACACTTAGGCATCGCTCAACGAGTCTGCGCAGTTTGTCCCACGAAATCTTTGGTGCAGGAGAAAGCCAGACCTCGGAGATTGTTTATCTTTCTACATTTCTAAAGCGACTTTAAATCATCTACGGCACTTTGTTTTTTTCGTATGTAGAACAAGCGTGAGTGGGCTTTCGGGCTGGATGTTTGTGAGAAGGGAAAGGCGGCTTTTAATTCAAAGGCTGGAGTAACCACAGCGAGCTGGTGCGAAAGGAGGAAAGCTACGTAGCGAGTCGGTCAGACAGCCAGAGCCGCAGGACCACGGCGCACACATTTGGGGAGTCAGGGCCCGAGAGGGAGCCTGCCAGGCCCTCGGCTTCATGCACCCTGTCTGCCCAACTGCCTTAGTCGCAGTCCGCCATGGGAGAGACCAAGATTATCTACCACCTCGACGATCAGGAGACGCCGTATTTGGTGAAAGTGTCGGTTCCAGCAGACAGAGTCACTCTCGCAGACTTCAAAAATGTGCTGAAGAAACCAAATTACAAGTTTTACTTCAAATCTATGGACGATGACTTTGGGTAACTCTTTTGTTTTTTTCTGCAACGTTGATCATGACGTGCTTTGACTGTCATCGCTGTATCTGCATCTGATACATGATCCTGACTTGACACCCGCGTCTGCTTTACCTGTCCCGTTTATTGACTTCTTCCATTTCATTTCCTTTGTTAGCCGCTAGCAGTGTGCTCGCAGCTTTAGCAGCTGTGTAGCGTCTTTACCCCGTTTGTTTACATTGCCTGTGTGGCTGGCTGGGCTTCTCCTGTGTGTCTGTGCTGCCCATGTTTGGTACAACTGCTTCACGACCACTGGTTTTAGTCGTTTTATTGTAAAAATGAGCCCACGGACGGTTTGCAAATACTAAAATGTCTCCATAAACTTTGAGCTGGTCGTGTGAAAAACGGGACCGCTTTAGCTGACAGGCTAATGTCAGAATGTTAAGGCCCTGCAGTTGTTGTGTATCTGCTCAGAGGAATGCAGCTTTAGACACAGGAATGCCCTGTTCATCACTGTGGCAGTTTTATGAGCATGTCCTTCAGGGTACGAAAGTGTCTGGAAACTTCGATTCTTTTGCATGCTGTTACACAGTTTATTCAACTGTGAGTAAGTGCAACTAAATATGATCTCCAAAGTTAGTTTGGCTAAGCCTTCATTGGGTGGGGCAAGTACAAATATTTGGAACGTGCTTGAAAACAGTCATAAATTTATAAGAAAGACATCTGTAAATAAAGAATTGGATGCAGGTGTTGGCAAAGATTCTCAAACCAAGCTGCAACAGAGACTGCAAAATCCCAAATAGCTTTGTGAGATTTTTGAAATTACTTCACAATATGTATCAAATTGTTTTATACAAACGTCAGCCAATCCCAACATAGATACATTTTAACCTTTTGGTATACGAGAAAAGAGGAGTAACAAAACCTGTATCTGAGGTGCAGATGTTGAGGAAAAGAAACAGCATTGCTCACTCAAGTAACCGTTGTCCAATGGTGTATTTTATTTATTACTCAAAGATTAGTTTCTGCATTGCCACAATGCATGAGTTGCACTGTGCCATGACACTAGTCTTTTTGCTCCAGATGTCACCCACTTTTGTCCATCTCCATAGCTTTAAATGTAGCCCTGTGTTTTATTGCTGCCTGAGTGCTTTGTGTTGTTAAAGGTTTACTGAAACAAAGCTTGGCTCTATTAACAGGGTGGTTAAGGAGGAAATTTCCGACGACAATGCTAAGCTGCCCTGTTTTAACGGCCGTGTTGTGTCATGGGTAAGTTTAAATACATTCTTTACTTTTTATTATTTGTATTACCAGGAGGGGTTTGTTGTTTTTTGCTAGTCTGAGTTTATTCTGTGGTTTCCATGACAAGAGTGTAGTAATCTGTTTAAAAGTGACCACAAGGAACTCTGCCTGACGTGTAACAATTGCATTTGCACATACTTTTTGTGTTATCAACCAGCTCTCACAAACATACCTGTGATATTTTAACACTTTTTACTTCCATAAAGATGCGGCATACGTTGTTCTTTCTGTTTATTTTATTGAGAGTCCCATAAACTCCTGACTTAATCCAGGAGCTATTCTGCCTGGGGTTTCTTATAACTTTGTGAACTCATACAAAGTAACAAAGCTGATACTAGCGTCACCATCGTGTGTGAAAATTTGATTAAAACAAGTGAAATCACAGGACTGGACGGAAACACCCCTTATCAAAGAGTCACATTCCATGTCGCTTAACAAGAAGATTAAATCAAAATGGGTGGGGAAAGTAAAGAGAGAAGAAAGAGAGTTTTGTGCACGGATGTGATACACAGATGTTTTTGGATAATTCAGTATAGTCTGTTTATGGATATGTAAGTCATCAAGTGGGTCATAGTATATCTGTGTAATAATCAACCTAAGTGTCTCTAAGTTGTGCTCACCTCAATTATTTGGATGTGATTCAAACCCAAAGCTCTTATGAGAGCAGACTTTATGGCACATGTTTGTTATGACATGGTCTCTGCCGAAATGTTCCATATCCTATGAAATGTTATTTTTGTCCACTTGTTTGTCTTGTTCTTCATCTGCTATTTCAGTGACTGAACAGATGATGCACTGGGGTCTTGTTGTAGTTAGCTTTTATCATACATCACACAGGTTCACTGAGCAACACGTTTGATGTCAAA
Organism: Gobius niger; assembly: GCF_951799975.1. Classification (NCBI taxonomy): domain Eukaryota; kingdom Metazoa; phylum Chordata; class Actinopteri; order Gobiiformes; family Gobiidae; genus Gobius; species Gobius niger. Next base: position 18,533,875 of record NC_136864.1, read on the forward strand.
AGCCAACATATTGTTCTCTTTAAGGATTTACATTTGTATTCCTTGTGGTCATTTTTCCATGTTAATTAGATGTTTTGTTATAAACCAAATTATTGGATTGTCAGAAGATATTGTCACGCTTACTTTAACTTTGCATGCTTTCAGTAGTCTGTTCTCTAAATAGTTGCACTTTGCTCATTTGTCTGATTGCTCTGTTGACAGTTGGTCTCTGGAGATGGTGCCCACACAGACACTGGGTCAGTGGCTGACAGCTCAGAGGGAGCACCTCCTTTGGAGAGGACAGGGGGCATCGGTGACTCCAGACCACCTTCATACCAGTGAGTGCAGCTTGTTTATTGTTTATTGTATTATACACAAGTTTGTTAATTGTCATTGTAAGTAAATTCATTACTGTTACTGAGTAAATTATGATAAATACAGTATAATATATTTCACAGGATGCCAAATGCAGATAACAATGTTGTCTGTCCCAAACTGTAATACTTGCCTTTACTTTTTGTAGTGGGAAAGCTGTGAGTGGTCGGGACAGTCTGGACAATGACACTGAGGTGGCATCTGTGGTGTCACAAAGAAGGGAGAAGGAAAGGCAGAGGCGAAAACATACCAGTGAACATGGTCCAAAAACTTACTTCTATTCTTATTTTAGTATAGCACCTTTATAGCACACAAGGCACCTACTTTCTGCATGCTAATGTTATTTCCTTTCCCTCAGGCGGCAAACAGAATGGGTATTCATCACGGGTAATGGCACGCGGAGGACCCGAATATGACAGCTGCTCATCTTTTATGAGCAGTGAGCTGGAGTCCACTTCCTGCTTTGATTCAGAGGACGATGATGCTACTAGCAGGTCAGTTTCTCTGTATAACACTCACATAGTCAAAAGTGTAAACACAGAAGAAATGAATCAGGAATTAATACCGCTGCACTCATTCCTGTGGTCACCTTTATTGGCAAAGCTCTGGTATTTTGGGTTAATAACAATACAGTCTTTGTCAGTTTAGGTGCATTCTGCCTCTTCCACGATCCAAGGTCAAAGTCCAAAGACACAAATCATAAATCAGCGACAATATTTCTTTATTTTCCCCTCAAATAAGCTTTTGCAAAAAAGAGAACACATCTTGCCTTATTCAGAGAATGATGAGTTTGAGCTCTGTATCTGACACTAAGCTCTTTCTTCACTTTTCTCTTTTCCTTTTTCATTTTCTGTACAGATCCTTTTTCATATCGTAGTTATGTATAAGCTATGTTTCTCATAAACAGGTTCAGCAGTTCCACCGAGCAGAGTTCCTCGCGGTTAATGAGACGTCACCGGCGCCGCAGAAGGAAACCAAAGGCCTCTAATATGGACCGGGTAAGATCTCACTCATGAGAAAATCACATTAATAAATCAGATAAGCTTTAAATTCATGGTGCTTTTTCCTCGACAGTCATCTTCATTCAGCAGCATCACAGACTCCACCATGTCTCTGAACATCATCACAGTCACACTCAACATGGGTATGTAATACTAATAATAAAGTAATATTGCATGAAAGACTGTATGAAATGAATTTTACAAAAAGAACATTGCCTTATTTTAAAATGTTAAAAATCCATTGGCCTTGGAATTGATATGTAATTTGTCCTTGGCGCAGGTTACACCCTTCACATCTCTGCACATATTTGGTTATAACTTTTCATTGGACAACACTAAAGGAATTAAAATTAACAACAAAGTGGTCTAGTCAGTGTGTACATCTTGCATAAATGTCAAAACTACTGGCAGCTAAAGCGAGTAAGCCCTAAATGAAAATGTTTGTGTGGCCAGCATTATTATCCAGCACTGGAGTCCTACTCTACTCCTCCATGATGACATCACAAAGCTGGTGGATGTCAAAGACCTTGTACTCTTCCATTTTCTGTTTGAGGATGCCCTACCAATGTTCAATAGGGTTTTACAACATGTTAATGACCAAAGTTTGCGAAGGGAGGTGACATACTCTGCTTCACTCTGTCACAGTACATGGTGGCAGTCATAGTTCCCGCGATTCTTTGCCCTGAGGGGCCATGTTGAATTTCCAGTGACCAGTATAAGTGTGGGAGAGTGCTCGAGCTCATTCACACCTGAGACCGTGTTACACCAATGAGTCACATGATACCGGGGAGGACAAATCACTCTCTGGGCCCAATTTGGACATTTTCACTTGGGGTGTACTCACTTTTGTTGCTAGCAGGTTTGATATAAAGGGATGTATCTCATTTTTGGGAGGGACAGTGACATTTATACAAGATGTACACAGACTAGGCTACTTTGTTGTTTATTTTCATTCCTTCTGTGTTGTACAATGAAACATTATAATAAAATATGTGCAGAGATGTGAGGGGTGTACTCACTTTTCTGAGATACTGTAAATGAAGAACCATATAAATATTGACATTTAACTCAAACAACTTAATGAGTCGTTTTTAAATATTCGTTGTTATGCAAGAGTTTATTATTATTTCTATCACTTTTGTTTCTACAGAGAAATACAACTTCTTGGGGATCAGTATTGTGGGCCAGAGTAACGAGCGAGGAGATGGCGGTATCTACATCGGCTCTATCATGAAGGGAGGGGCTGTGGCTGCAGACGGACGTATTGAGCCTGGAGACATGTTGTTGCAGGTGTGTGAGCTGTGACAATGAATGTAAACTTGTGTTGATGCATGAAGGAAAGATAGCATTATTTGTAGAGCAAAATTCATACACAAGTGCTTCACAGTTACATAAAATCACAAGAAGGCCGGTAAAATCAATCCTAAAACATCACTATAAAATGAATTTAAATTAATTACTCAATTACAGTAAAAGCAAAGAGTGCAGATAAAATTGTTTCAGTTGTCAGAGTTGAAGCCTGTCTTACATCTTCATGAAGATCCAGATTTTAACTGCGTAAAACTGAAATGCAGCCATATTGTTTTTATTATTGACTCTGGGAACCACAAGGAGACCCCTCCCTGAAGTTCTCAGGGTTGATGGTTCACATGGCTCTAACATTTCAGAGATGTACTTTGGTGCTAAACCATAAAGAGACTTGTACACAAGCAGAGCTGTTTTAAAGTCTATTCGCTGAGCGACAGGAAGAGAAAAGAGAGACCGGAGCACTGGACCAATATGGTCGTATTTCCTGGTTCAAGTCAGGACTCTGACATCTGCAGTACATCCGGAACGCTGCTACTCAACAGCTCAGTGAGCGGGCCGTTACAGTAGTCTAACCTGCTGGAGAAAAATGCATGGATAATACTCAAGTCTAAGAAGAGAACATTTTATTGTGACTACTATGCCCTCATTGTACATTGTAGTGACTGACCATAATTAAAAAGAACAACAGAACTATCTTTACATATCGGCCCTCAGAATTAATGTGCAGTAACATAATCCATTGATCAAAATGAAAAGAATAACTGATCCTACACATGAGACCTTTTATGCTCTGTTGGTTGCACACTGTGGTTGCAAAACATTTGTTATGAAATATTAGTATTTTCTGTCCGTATAGTTGTTTGTAAATAAATGTTTCCATTGCTATGTTTAAATGTGTTTTTGCCACTTTGCCTCGTGAGAACATTGTTTGTTCAAAACTTTGTTCTACATTGCAAACCAGCTTGGCAAGCCCTGGTGTGCCCTTTATTGACTGCGAGCTTGTAAAATGGCATGTACAAAACTGTCTGGCGTCATAGTTACTCTTAGCAGTCATAAAACTGAGTGTGTAAATGCACAATGCAATGGCAACAATGCAATGGCAACCACAGAGAGAAAAAAAAAAAAAATCTGTATTTTTGTCCTTGAAGGTGAATGACATCAACTTTGAGAACATGAGCAATGATGATGCAGTGCGTGTCCTCAGAGACATAGTGCACAAACCAGGGTAAGTGGCACCCTGTTAAAATGGTTCTCCATTATTACAGCTGATATATGGTTCTATAAAACAAATGTACAAATTAAGAATTGTTGTAAATGAAGCCAGAACTCCCAAGTGTTTCATTATAACAGTCTGTATATAAACATTTCTCTTTTATTACCAGTCCCATTACGCTGACTGTAGCCAAGTGCTGGGACCCAAACCCCCGCAGCTGCTTTGCTCTCCCCAGGAGTAAGTGCTAATGATCCACTTTTACCTGAAAATATTTCTTATGTGTGCGTCTAGTGTGCGTCTATGTTTTTAACCTCGACCCTACTATGTGTTTCCAGGTGAGCCAATCCGGCCCATAGACCCAGCTGCCTGGGTGTCTCATACTGCAGCCATGACCGGGGTGTATCCTCCATATGGGATGAGCCCTTCCATGAGCACTGTCACATCCACCAGCTCCTCCATCAGCAGCTCCATCCCTGAGACTGAACGTAAGGCCAACAAAAAGCGAATGGGCTAAACATGCTTTTTATTTATTAACCCTAATGCTTCATAATGGATTTGAAAATCTAGACATTTCATATGCACAGATGTGTTTTAATCATTCACAGTAAAGTAATGTTCTACTTTGGTATCGTCATGTTTATCTTTTGGAGCCTGAATCTGACCTTGCAAATTGTAGCCATATCATTACAGCTCCAAGTCTGGGTCAGTAAATCTCACTGTTAAGTATGGCTCTGCATTCCATTGAAGATTCTGCTCCACGGCTTCCATCTGGTCAATAACTCTTGTCAAAACTAAACATAACTCACTGCTTCGTTCTTCCCTATAATCGCGGACGGCTGGTTGTTTTACTTTTATTGTTGAGTTCACTGTTCCAATGTGAAGTTTTGCAGACAGCAATGTTTTTGACAATGAATCGAAGTCACATCATTTGATTATTGTTTTGTATTGTGTATTATTTATGCCTCAGAAAGATGCATAAAAAATTACTAAAAAATGTTGCATCTGTATTTTCTTTACCAGGATTTGATGACTTCCACCTCTCCATTCATAGCGATATGGCCACTGTTGCCAAGGCCATGGCGTGCCCAGAGTCAGGTCTGGAGGTGCGGGACAGGATGTGGCTTAAGATTACCATCGCAAATGCTTTTATTGGTATGTGTATCAAAACATGGTCAAATATGATTATTTTAAACACGTACATAAATGCTGAATTAAAGTCTCTGTTTCTGTTTGAAAAGTACAGTTGTGCTGCTTTGAGCACTTACTATATCCAAAACAATGTCAGATAGATTGCTCTGTTTATCTTTCTCCTTTAGGCTCTGATGTGGTGGACTGGCTCTTCCATCATGTAGAGGGTTTCTCAGACCGTCGTGAAGCTCGAAAATATGCCAGCAACCTTCTGAAGGCTGGTTATATTAGGCACACAGTCAACAAGATCACGTTCTCTGAGCAATGCTACTACATTTTTGGAGACCTTTGTGGCAGTAAGTGAATGAATCTAGTGTAGGCCAAGATTGAGATAAGAGTTTGTCACATGTAGTTATACATGGAACAATGTTCAATGTGTTTTTGTACCAATCTCCAGACTGTATGTTTAGACTTTTAAGCTTAAAACTATTTTATTTGATTCTAGACATGGCCCACCTGTCTCTTCATGACCATGATGGTTCCAGTGGTGCGTCTGATCAGGACACCCTTCCACCTTTGCCCCATCCTGGAGCAGCTCCTTGGCCAATGCCCATGCCCTACCAATTTCCTATTCCCCATCCCTACGACATGCAACAGCCCTTCCCTACTGGGCCTGGCGCCGGCAGTGCGGGAAGTCAACACAGTGGTGAGTAACATTTTGGTCTTAATTACATTTTAGAACTATTCACTGTAAATTTTGATTGTGAAAGGTGAACACCACATCCGAGGTGCTGTACTTGTAGACATAGCGATGTGGGGTTTTAAATGTGCGTTACAGTCACATTTTGTATCGTAATGTAGAATTATTTTTTTTGCACACATATTCACACTCTGAGATGACCTGAGATGAGTTGAACAGAATGTGGAATTTGCCTCAGGAAATAGCACTGTGGAAACAAAATAAAAATCTTGGAGAGCATTGGTGTTTAGTTCATGTATACTTTATTCAAACAGCTCTCATTGAAATGTTTGCAGATGTAGGTCAGCAGTATAATTTCAATGTTGGTGGATGGCTGATACACTGATAATAGGAATACTAAAAGGTGGACTTGGATTAATATGTTTATGATGGCCTTTTTTCTACAGGGAGCAGCGGTTCCAACTGCAGCAAGAATGAGGGTCGCAAATCGGGTGGCAGTGGCAGCGAGAATGATATCAGGAGCAGGGCTCCATCTGAGCGCTCAGTGGCGCCACCTAGTGAGCGCAGTGTCCGTAGTTCTACGAGCCACCGCAGCGCTAACTCCCACTCAATAGCATTTGGGCCTGGCCTTGTCTATGGACCTCCTGGCCTTCCTCCTCAGCCCCAACAGCTATCGATGTCTGCCCCAGGAGCGCCACAAGGCAGAGAGCTGCCCTCGGTGCCACCTGAGCTCACGGCTTCACGACAGTCCCTCCGAATGGCAGTTGGAAACGCTGGAGAATTTTTTGTTGATGTGATGTGATGCAGAAGATCAAAAGCACAAAAGCAAGAGATTGGGATTTTTTATATCACATGGAAGAGCAGGAGGGAGGGAAGGATGCATGCTGTAACAATATGATTCCTATGAAGTGGAGTCAGAGCTGTTTTGTACTACTTTTCCCTTGTACGCTGTAGCCACACTTTCTTCAGTGAAGAAGTTCCCTCAAGATGGAACCAAAGCACCTTCTTCAATTCCGCTCCCTGGTGGGAAGAGTTTATTTAAGGACATAGTAGCACAGGGGGGACGCCAGTGGAGTCGGACGGCTGTGGGAGATGACCGAGTGTTTGATGTTTTAGTCTCTCTCCCTCCTCTCTGCTATCCTTCTCCACTCTTTCTGAACAGAGATAAGAGAAACCTTGTCCTCCTGTTCAATAACAAAGCATAAACACTAACTCTCTAACCCTATTCAGACTGATCAACTATTTGCTTGGTCTAAGTGAGAAAAATGGAAATGTGTAAGTTGTACAAGAGAATTTCAAACCTTTTTACTGTACCAATTACTTTTTTATTTTCTAATAGTAGGTGGTCAAAATAGTTTAATTGCTCTACATTTTATATGAACATCAAGCTTCAAGAGTCATACATTACAAATTGTCATCTGAAACCTAGAGCATTTTCAGCCTCTATCTTGTGATAATGTATAGTGAACAAGTTTCTTACCATTTCACACTAAAAGAAGAAAATGTCTTTTTATTTATAAATATAGTTTTATGACTTAAGCTATTGTCTGTGTCTGCTTTGTGGTGAGTGTGAGTTTGAGTGGTACCGAGTAGTACTTACTTGGAAAAACAAATGTTCTGTTTTCTGCAGGTACCTGGGGTCATGTTTGTATTTAAAAGACAAATTCCAGACTGGCCAAAAAAGGAATGCAAAGGTTGGGGCAATGTGGTGTACAGATGTGTACGTGGGAGTTGTGGGTTTGCTGTGAGGAAAAAAAGGGGGAAGTTGTTTGTTAGTGAATTAAGTGTGCTTTCACACCTAGATTGTTGTTTAGTTTATTGCACACAGCAGGGACTCTTGGACTATAAGCACAGACCAGGCTGTATATAACATGTTTTACATGTTATAGAATCCTTTTTTTAGGGGGGTAATTATTTATAAAAAATAATAATATGCATGACCTTGTGTCAGCCTAATCTGGTTTATCTATGGACCTTTAAAAAAAAAAAAAAAAAACCTAAATGACATGATACAGTGGCCCGTTGCAAGTGTAGCTTATCGTAGTGCGGCCTGGGCGCGGTGCACGTCTCCTCTGCGGCCGCGCCTTTTCCTGTAGTGGAGAACTGTGCGTAAGGACGGCGCGTCAGCTGACTGCGATCAGCGGAGAAAAGCCGAGGGAAAGATCGGAATTTGCGGCTGAGAGTAACAGGATTCACTGGATCTTGACGTTTCTCAGACCATAGGAGGACAGAGGCTGGAGGTGTTGGAGAGTGCAGTCGGGTGAGTTCATCCTTTAAGGGACTTCATTCAGAATCTCCACCCGATGTCTGTGTTTCAAAACCGGGACCTTCAGTTCAGTTCATTTCAGTTCGTGCGAGCGTTAGCCATAGCCACATTAGCTTCCGTTAGAGACCGTCAAGCTCATGAGGGTATCATGGTAGGATATGGGCCACCGGAAAAGACAGGATTTTGAAATCTCACTGTGCACACAAATTTGTAGGCTTGGAAAGATGTGGACCTGAACTGATGCAAAATGTAAATGCCCTAGTGCGCTGGTGTACAGTATGTCTAACACCACTCTAAAAATAAATTTCTATTAATGTCGGTGCTTTTAATTGTAAGGGGTGTGTGTTTGGGAATTCGTACTACTCCTGCTAGCTTTCTGACACTTCACTGCTCGCTCTGCTAAAGCTAAATTAGCCTGCTAACGTTACCTCCACCTCGGTATATCTGTCACTTTGATATTTGCTGAAGGTCAAGTGTTCATACATCCTTGCTCATTGTGAGTAAAGACGAGCACACTTTACAAGGGGGTTAGTTTATTCACCTAGCGTCAGATATGAACATGAAGAGGTGTTAATTCGGAAACGGCCCTAGCGAGCAGACATCTTGACTTCGGCCAGTAAAAAGGTGGTAATACACATCCTCAGCGCATTTTCTACGGTAAGCTTTAACATTATGACATTGTATTCATTGAGTGCGACATAGTGGCACAGCCTTGTATTTTCTATCGCAATGGGAGTATATTATGCCCTCTCTCGAGGAACCAAACATCCATTTTCCAGAATCTTCACCCAAGGATGGAGAGGCTTAGTCAATCCTCAAATACATGCACGAGCCTAATCTGGGTTCAAATGCATTCATCACATAGATTTGGTTTATTAGTTAGATTTACCCAGTATAAGTAACTATCCAGTATAAATATAATGAACACTTAACAAGGCCAAAGTTTCATTGATAAACTGCAATGTTGCTTTTCTGTTGGCATCAGACGTCTTTACTACCAACTAGTGACATGTGTATTCTGCCCTCCTGTTTCCTGGATAGTGAGCTGTCTTTAATCTTTAAAAGAGAGCGCATGGGAACAGGGATTGTGGGAATTATTGCATGCACCGTTGATGGGAGCTGGGATAATCTTTGTGTATGCACTAAACAGCACTGAGTTACTATTGAGCAGGGCAGCTGCAGGCACATTCAGGAGACATCACTAAGATGGCTGTGTATGTTGTTCATAGGCAGAGGATATTAAAAGAGGATGTAGGTGACAAAGGTTTCCCTGTCTCCTCAGTCTCTCTCTCTCTCCGCAGCTTTCACTTCACTTGACGCTATCACACTTTCCTTCCTGCCATGATCTCTCATCCATGTTTTTTCTGTTCCTAGGCAGGGATTGGTTTAACCATGGCCACTTTGGACTGAGAAACTGCCACAATGATTGGAGGACTGTTTATCTACAACCACAAGGGGGAGGTCCTCATCTCTCGGGTCTACAGAGATGATATTGGGTATGTAGGACAGCGCTGCAAATATGTGGTGGTGGCGGCTCGACCATCTTCTTCATTGTGCCAAATAGGTACAAATTGATATGGTTCACACTGCACTTGTTTGCATGTCTATCTTGTATCATGATAGTTCTTCCTGCTGCAGTAATTTGTAGTTGTGGAGCCCTAAAAGCAGATGTTTCATTTAAGTTCACTATACATTTCACTCTTTTTGACTTTTTACATAAATAACGGTCATCAATGCCTGTTATGTATTTTTGTTGTTTTAACCATGAAGACACAATCTCCTAGCATTTAAACACATTTCTTATGTATTTGAAAATCTCCTGTGAACATAAACTAATGTACAGTAATTGTACATTTCTGGCTCTCATCCAAATCTAGACACTGGCTGTTAAGGTTAATCCCTGATAGCCTCTTTAGATGCTGTAAAGTGCTGATGTCAAATGTCTTTCCTCATTTATCATTTTAGCCTTGCGTTATGTTGCCAACTAACTTAAATACTCCTCATTTTAAACACATCATGAAATGAACAACCAACGTGGTTTAGTTGTGAGATTAAACTTTTAAGATGTAGACTAAGAGGGGATCCAAGGTTAATTGTATTCTGAAAACAAACAAAAAATAACTCCTAGCAAATAAATAATTTAAAAAAAGCAGCAGTTCTCTGTAGTGCAGTAAGAGGAAATCAATGTTCATGTTCAGCGAAATTTTGTCACAACTGACTCATGAGTTCTCTTTTCCTTTTCATTCACACACCAAGTTCACACAAATTGACACAAAGTTCCTACACTGATTTATGTTCACTGAGCTGTCGTTTGCTTTTCAGATTTCTTGCATCTTTGTGACGTAATCCATGTCTTGCATTGTTTAGCTGTGAGACCTTTTACAACATTCATTGTTCCCAACATGTTTGAAATGAAGGCGTCATCTGCAGCAGCAGTGTTCCTTCGACTTTCTACTCAAAGCATTACATGCCATGGTACTCACTCTGTGTACATGATGCACGAAAATGTGTTGTGCATTTTTGTCTTTCCTTTTACTTCATCCTCTTTTCCTCTCTGTACCACCATTTTACATCATTCGTCCATCTATGGCCCTTGTAGGAATAGGTAAGAGATGATCCAACCTGTGTAGCATGAGCCTTCCCTCTCATAGCAACTGAACGGTCAGCCCACCCCGCCCTAAAGTGCATGTTGTTGACCTCCACAGTGAACCTCCTGTGAGCATGAATCACCTGTCGTGACAACGTTCAGGAACATAAACTCAACATAAAACACCTCAGGTTAACTAATGATCAAATAAATTAATCTCTCACGGTCAGCAGCCTGTTAAGAGTACTGCTGCTCACAGCCCTGCCTAAGCATGTAGTCTAAGCATGGGGTCCTCCTGCCTTTAGGGTCAACCCTAAAAGTGGCTTTTTTACAGAATAGTCACAGACATGACAGATACATGACTTGTTATTTGATAAGTTCTCAGGAAGATTTGCCTATTCAAATGGTGTAGGTTTGTTTTCGTTAGTTGCTGCCACAACACTTAAACATTGTCATTTCCTAATCCACTTTAATCTAGGCTCGTTTTCTCATCTTTACACTATGGTACCTCTTAGGGCTAGAGCAGTCCCATAAGATTCAGAAAGTTTGCCTCTGTCTCACAGTTTATTCTTTTGGAGTCAAATGGTTTGGATGCAACTGCCTGGGTATGACCTCGGTTGTCTGTCTCTCCTGGTAATTATCACCAGTTACGCAGATCTTTCGCTTCGTTTTTTTTTTTTTTGTCCACCCTGCCGGTTAAGTTTTTCATGATAAACTAATCGAAAGGTTGAACTGAATGTGATCGTACAATCAATGACTATTGGTTTCAAAAAGTTAGTTTTGAGGAGAACATCATGCATAAAACCTGCCACACTTTTTAATGTAAACCTATTTGTTTGCAGGCGTAATGCTGTGGATGCTTTCCGCGTGAATGTCATCCATGCTAGGCAGCAGGTCCGATCCCCAGTGACTAATATTGCTCGCACAAGCTTCTTCCATGTCAAACGATCCAACATCTGGTTGGCGGCTGTTACCAAGCAGAATGTCAACGCTGCCATGGTGTTCGAGTTCCTCTACAAGATGTGTGACGTGATGACAGCCTACTTTGGCAAGATCAGTGAGGAGAACATCAAGAACAACTTTGTGCTCATCTACGAGCTGCTGGACGGTAATAACCTCACTCCAACTTTTTATGATATAACCGTTATGATATTAGAGGAGAGACCTTTTCCTCCTGATGCAATGAAATATGAAAGCCCAAAATGTTGAAATTGTTTTGCCAACAAAACAATTGTTTCAGTAATATACACTATGTAATGCTGGTCAGTCTGTGGTAAATCTTTCAGTTATGTTTACTGTATCTGTTATTTCTTCTTGCAGAGATCTTGGACTTTGGTTATCCTCAGAACTCTGAAACTGGGGCCCTGAAGACTTTTATTACTCAGCAGGGCATTAAGGGACAAGTAAGTCACAAGATGTAAAATACCGTCTTTTTTTAAACAATAAAATATTTATTTTATTAAATGCAAACAAAGAACAATATACTGTAAATGTTAAAATACAAATTAAAATTCCATACTCATAAGACTGTGTTTTTAGTTTTGTTTATTCATAAACACATTCACATGCACAAAGATAGTATACACACAAACCATATAACATGCAGTGAAATTTTCTTTTTTACTGTCAGCTATTTGAAAGAATTAACCGACTCAAAGTATTTTTTGCTTTTAAGATTTCAGTTTGTTTTTTTCAACTACAGCATTAATGGTTTCACTCTTGTTCTCTCCTGTCTCCTTTTCACCTGTGCCTCGGGCCGTGTCCAACCACAGCATCAGGTAATGTTTGGTCATCCTACTGTTTGCATTTCACCTGTCCCATAGGCTGAATGATCCCCTGACATGGCCAGTGGCCTTTGTCAGTGTTGCCTTTGTATTTGAATCTAAGGTTTCTCTGCTCCCTTCAGACAAAAGAGGAGCAGTCTCAGATCACCAGCCAGGTGACGGGGCAGATTGGCTGGCGTCGCGAAGGCATCAAGTATCGCCGCAATGAGCTTTTCCTGGATGTGCTGGAAAGTGTTAACCTGCTCATGTCCCCACAAGGTCTGATGGAAACAAACTACACACACTGTTAAATTTCTATGATTTATCTTTGTATTTTTCATGAGCTGTTCCTATAAAACTGTAATGTAATTTGGTTTTAGGTCAAGTCCTTAGTGCTCACGTGTCGGGCCGAGTAGTGATGAAGAGCTACCTGAGCGGGATGCCAGAGTGCAAATTTGGGATGAATGATAAGATCGTTATTGACAAGCAGGGCAAGGGTGGTGGTACTGACGACGCAGGAAAGAGGTAGGTTTAATACAATGTGCGAACATTTTAGCCCCTTGTCTTTGTGTTTCTTTGTTGCTTTCAACAACTTGGACTATTTTACTTTTGTTTAATTTTTGTTTTCTGTTTGGATGCATCTCTTCTTTCTTTCTTCCCTTCTCTCTCTTTTCTATGTGCTGTACCTCAGTGATTTAGGGGGAGGGGGAGGAAGGTACTGTATTCAAGTGTCCTCACCCTTTGCCAAGCACAAACACACTCCTGTCTGTGTGCCACACCAGACCCCGTCCTGAACTATTACCTGCTCTGTAACTCCCCGTGCAACAACACACTAGCCTGGCCAGCCAGACTACTCTTCGCTATTTATTCTAAACTGAAGAGTAAGAAGTGGCTCTGGCAGGTCAGGCTAACACACACCGATTTGGCCTGGTTCACTCGACTCATTTTACCCAAATTGGTTTTAGTCTGATTGTTTATGACCCTATGCATACCTACCTGCCTGACATTTAACCCATCACCTGAACACTTAACAGCGATTGTGACTTATTACAGAATTAGCCATTAAAATGCAGCAGAGATCGCGGTGTCTTGGTGCTTGTGTGTGTGTGTGTGTGTGTGTGTGATCTTGGTTTTGTAAAGTAGAATACACGATGAAAGAAAAGGTCCTATTCCAGATTTGTATGCGTTCTGTTGCAGTGGGAAGCAGTCCATAGCCATCGATGACTGCACCTTTCACCAGTGTGTGCGCCTCAGTAAGTTTGACTCTGAGCGGAGCATCAGCTTCATCCCTCCTGATGGAGAATATGAGCTCATGAGGTCTGTCGCAAAGCCTTGAACATCTTTTAACCATCTAAATGTATACTTTGCTCATAGTTCTGCATATGTAACTGCAGGTATCGCACCACAAAAGACATCATTCTGCCTTTCCGTGTCATCCCATTGGTTCGCGAGGTGGGCCGCACCAAGCTGGAGGTTAAGGTGGTCATCAAATCTAACTTTAAACCCTCGTTGCTGGCTCAAAAGATTGAGGTAAGCTTTTGTTAAAGATGTGAAAATGTATATTGGTGCTAAAAAAGAACGATTAGTTGATTGAATGATTTCCCCTTTATTGCAGGTGCGCATTCCAACACCCCTCAACACCAGCGGCGTGCAGGTGATCTGTATGAAGGGAAAAGCCAAGTACAAGGCCAGTGAAAATGCCATCGTATGGAAGTAAGCCACTCGTAATATCTCCAACACTGTGTTTATAAGCAGTAGCCTCACCAATGTGTAACTGTATGTTTGTGTAACGCATGTGATTTAGGATCAAACGCATGGCTGGAATGAAGGAGTCGCAGATCAGTGCTGAGATTGAGCTGCTGCCAACCAACGATAAGAAGAAGTGGGCCAGGCCTCCCATCTCTATGAACTTTGAGGTCAGTAATGCCTACACAGCAGAATGTGGATTTTATTTTGATGACGTTAAAAGACTTGTATATCCTAATCATAAATATACCTGGAGGCCTCCTTTTCCACTCAAATACGAGCTACACTACAATATACGCTCCTTTGTGTTTAGCGTCCAAGACCCCTTCAGGAAACTTGTTCTGATTATGTCCGTGGTCAAACTATTTTCTTGCGCAGTTTAGCATGTCTGTATTGGACTTTTAAGCCTAACTGGCACATCATTGTCTATACTAATAGCAAGCCATCTTTCTTCTGTAAAACACCCGTCCTTTTAAGCCTTATTATTCCCTTGTTGTGTAATGACAAGAAACCTGTGTGGCCTACTGTTGTAAACGTGCTCTGACTTGTAAGTCCTCTGTCTGGCTCTGCAGGTTCCTTTCGCTCCGTCTGGGCTGAAGGTGCGCTACTTGAAGGTGTTTGAGTCCAAGCTCAACTACAGTGACCACGACGTCATCAAATGGGTGCGGTACATCGGCCGCTCGGGCATTTACGAAACGCGCTGCTAAGATTCTCGTCGCCCGGCAGCAAACTGACCACTTTGTCTCATCTCTATTATTTTCTTTCTCCCCACTTTGTGTATGGCCCTCTACAATCTTTAGCGCCCCTCATTCACCCACCTCCCCCCATCTTAACTAGTTGTTGGAAATTAAATTTACATTGTTAAAAAAAAATGGTATAATGCACAGATATATGCAAAATGTGAACCATTGTATTGTATACCTTGTAGTGGTGAGTAAACCTGTAAATGGTGTGAAAGAATTGTGTGATGCAGGAAACCAGGGGGAGCGGGACCGTAGGCATACTATGAGCGGGTGCTCAAATGTGTTAACTTAGTGTTAATGTATCCACTATTTCTCTCCTGCTACCTTTAGATAAATTAGCTGATCACTTTATGAAGATTTGTAGCTATTGTGATTACGAATATTCCTTTTGTCCAAATAGCAAACCCTTTATATCAGATTGCTTTGTCTGTTGCTGTATCGTGAACAGGTTTGATATTTGTGTTCGGGGAAATGGTCATCAAGAACTCAAATCTTGTCTCTCTGTCACCTAGCAGGATGAGAGAAAATTATTATCATCAATGTTTTATTTGTGCGCTTACAATGACTGATGTTTTGTACTGGCCAGAGATAGTATTTTACTGTTGGATTGGCCAGTTTGGGTCAAAGATAAAAGGTCGAACATTCCAGGCAGATATGAGGTCTGACCATTTTGCTGTTTAGATGTAAGCTTTAACTTTGCAATGCCTCCATCTGTGTCTCCGCTTTGTCACCGACTCTGAGTTTCATGTGTCAGAAAGAGGCACAAAGGGAAGATTGGCGCTGGGGGGGAAGGTGTCAACAGTGAGGAGATGTCTCCCCCTGGTGTTTGCCTCATCACTGTCTGCTCTTTTGTTTGTAGCCCTGGTGACCGTTCTGTCCAATAAAATCTGACAATGTAACCAAACCCATTTACTATGTCTGTGTGTATATTTAGTTTCATTTTGAAAATGGTCATACAATTGGCCAGGGATTTGGTTCACCAAACACGTTCAGGAAATGTTTTCATATCTCCTTTAGTGTGTGTGCAACGATATTTCTCAATCATCCTGCAAGCCGGTTGACAGGCGGGTAGTACTTTTTTACATTTATTTAAGTACGTGTACTTGAGAAACTTTTTGTAGAAATTGTACTAGAGTAGTTTTATCATACGGCACTTTCTACTTAGGTAAAATTAGAATTAAGTATCTGTTCTTGAGTAAAAAGTTACTTTTTCCACTGAGTAAATAAGTGGCAAATGCTTCAATACATACAGTGCCTCTCGAAAGTATTCATACACTTTGAACTTTTGCAAATTTTGTCATGTTTACAACCCTAGATTGTATTTTGATTGTTTTCCTGAACGTTCACACACAAGTAACAGACAACTGTGAAGTGAAAGCAAAATGATACATGATTCTGTTATTTTAAAAAAAATAGAAAACCGAAAAGTGGGGCTTGCATAAGTATTCATACAGCATGAATGAATACTTTCTGGAACCCCCTTTTGCTGCAATATCAGCAAGTCTTTTGGGATATGACTGTACAAGATTTGCACATCTAGAAAATGAAATTTTAGCCCATTCTTCTTCACAAAACAACTCAAGCTCTGTCAGATTAGAAGGAGAGCGTTTGTGAACAGCAGTTTTCAATTCTTTCCACAGATTTTCAATAGGATTTAGGTCAGGACTTTGACTGGGCCATTCTAACACATTAATATGTTTTTTTAAAACCATTCCATTGTAGATTTATCTTTGTGTTTAGGATCATTGTCCTGCTGAAGGTGAATCTCCGCCCCAGCCTCAGCTCTCTTGCTGACTCCAGCAGGTTTTCCTCCAAAATGTCCCTGTATTTGGCTCCATCCATCTTCCCCAACTATTCTTACAATCTCCCAGTCCCTGCTGAGGAAAAGCAGCCCCACAGCATGTCATTATAAAGGCAATTTAATGCACTCAGAAAATGCTGTATGAATACTTATGCACGCCCCACTTTTCACTTTTCTATTTTTTGAAAAAATAACAGAATCATGTATCATTTAGCTTTCACTTCACAGTTGTCTGTTACTTGTGTGTTAACATTCAGTAAAACAATCAAAATAATATCTTTTTAGGGTTGTAAACATGACAAAATGTGTAAAAGTTCAAGGTGTATGAATACTTTCGAGAGGCACTATAAATGCAGATAGTACTGTTACAGTACATGGAAAATCTTAATTTTGACATGTAAAATAGATACATTTTGTGTTTTACTTCATACTTTATGGTAGCCTATTTCCTTCACATTTAATGTTTTGTTTCTCATGGTTTGTCACTGAAACATGAACAAACTTTTACTCACAAAATACTCAGTTCAAGAATTTTTTTCTCGAAGTATTTTTTTACTCTTGAGTAATTATTTAGGCCGCTATTTTTTTTACTTCTTGAGTAAAATCATTTTAAAGTAATGTTACTCTTAAATAAATATTTTGGTTACCCTACCTCTGGTCCCGGGGCCTAACGTTGCTTTATTCACAAATAATAGTTTTATTGCAAATTGGTTAACCGTGATAGACATTAAACAGTGCTCACCTAGAAGTTGATAGTCATGACATTAATAGCAGTATTGCATCCATTTGAAATTGTTGTCAAAGATGCCATGAATTCCTAAAGTTCTCAACCAGGATACCGATTGTGGCTACAGATGTCTCCTGCGTTGAATGAAACAATATTATGGTTTTGGGTAACAGTGGGAGTTTATGTTTTTCTAATGTGTTGTATTACTGATACACAGCACCCACATAAAACAAAAAAAGCCTTTGGCCAACATGTTTATTACACCTTCACATTGTCCAATTAACAAGACGATTGAAACAACTAAAAATGACATGATTAAAACATCATTGGATAACTGTTGTGCCACCTGCAAACCCCTTGACAGCAACACTGTCCAAGCTAATTCTGACCATTCATAGAATTAAGTAGGTTGGCCAGGCTACAAGCTTCCCAAAAGCAAATTTTTATGCAACATATAGCCCACCATTTTATTCACTATAAAGAAAGTGTTTTAGTCCTTTTGCCACTTGAAAATAGGATTAAATCCTCCACTACAGAGGGAATGATTGTTGCCGCATTTACTTAGTATCCTCTAAATGTTACGTCCCTTTGGAAAACCAGCCTTGAGCAGGTTGACAAAGTTTTGCATTATTTCGTTAAATAAGTAGGATAACTACAGTTACTGTTTAAGAGGAGATGATAAAATCGGAAAATGCAGATTTGTGTTGTGCTCCTTTTAAAACTAATAGTTCATTCCAAGTCTCAGAAATGAGTAGCTTTATTAGTATGAGTGGCATGGTTTGTTTCAAAATGTACTGTATAATACATACTTCTACCCAATTGGAATCATGGCTGTGATTAACCAAGTGTTTCCACAGACAGTATAAGACCTGAACCTGCGTCACAAAAATAAACTGTTCAGTGCTGATGATCATAATCTTACAGAAAATGCTGTGGAAAATGAACTCTACAAAAATATTTCTACTGTATAATAACATTTACATGGATCACAGTTGTGAGATGCCACTGAAAGGCCTCTATCCTTTTAAAATGTCTCATTTCTTCAGCAGGAATATATATAATCAAGTTACTAAATTTGCAAAGGTTGACCTGTCAATAAATAAAACTGTCAGGAGACACGTGAAACATGCTGACAACGTTTTGCACAAACATTGCATACACAGAAAAAGCTGTAAAGCAGACATTTTAACACTGAACTCTCAAGATTTAACTCCGAATACTGCATGTCATCTGGAGCTTTTTGCCATAAAATCAACTGAATTTCAGTTGTGAACAAAGATGAGGTTAATGCTTAGTGAAAAGACCTAGCCCAACACGATCAGGCTAAAACCTCATAAAACATAAGGATGCTGAGCAGCAGGGCTGCTCTCCCCCACAAACCTCACCATATGTGCTGTTTCACCGAGTGCTAAAGTCCTGCTAAAGAAATCCATGACACAAAGTGTGTGCCCCAACCAATCATAACAATAGTGACTGACTAAAAACAGATCAACTAAAAAGAGATTTAATCTAATGTAAAGAACTTTCAAAACTCAATTGCTAAGGCTTTCAGAAAACTGGAGGTGAAAGTGGTTGTTTACAACTTAACAGTCATTAATGTTTAAACAAAAGTGAACAATATGTTAAAACACGCAGGAGCTTCATGAAGCACTTTAACAGCACACTGAACTAAACCTACCCCGACTATGACTGACAGGTCTTCATCTGCCACTCTAGCTTTCATCATCATCATCATCATCATCATTATCATCATCATCCTCGTCATCATCTTCACTGATGAGGTATCCCCGCGCCCCGCTGTGGTGGGGCGGGGGAGAAGGAGGAGGGGAGGTCTTACTAAAGAAGGGCAGGCGGAAAGTGGGAGAGGGGGAGCGCTCATCACGGGTCGGGCTGCTGCTGGGACTTTGCCTGGGACTAATGGCCTGGAGCATCCGCCCTTTGCCCTCCTTCAGCATGTGTTTCTACAAGTGCCAAAACAAGCACATCGTTATAATAACACAGGTTTTAAGTGCAGCATTTTGTCAGTTATAGCGACGGTAGCTGTAATTAGAATAGAAACATATCTTACCAGGGCTCCTTCAGGGCCAAACATCTGTAGGAAGTTCCCAATGAACTCCCTAGACTTCTCCTCCCATTTCTGGATGAGGTCAATGCTTTTCTCCTCTACTTTTTGCACAAACTCTTTGCTCTTCTCTTCCACATCACGCACTTTCCTCTTTACCTTGTCCACACGCTCCTGCAAGTGGTACTTCTTTTCCTAAACCAGGAACACCAAGATTGAGTATTCAGTTCAATAAAAAAGCTTTACAAATTCAATCTTAGATTTTTACCCACATTGATAAAGCTAACGTTGAGTTCTTTTGCTGTGTAACCTCTCTGCAAATTACGTCTCACATAGACATCATAATCTCGTACAATGCGAGTGATGATGTCTGAAGTAGAAATGCCTTCGGTGCGCTGGGTGGGGGCAAACATGCCTGGTGCAACAACAGTGTGTCAGTTGCAAGATATTGCAGCCAGTGACATTCAAAGTACATGCTGTGTCACTCACCAGCCTCTTTGATGTGCTTATAAACATCATCACTGCCGGCAGAGGAGTATGGGATATCATCATGGGCTACAAAGTCAATCTGAAAGAGACATTAACTTAACTCAGTTCTATGTATAACATTGGAGAAGATGTAATACTGTGATCCTTAGGCTTACTCTGTGTTTTGCAAGAAACTCTGGCGTTAACGTCCATGGAGCGTTCCTGACCACCTCATCCACATACCGACAGTGTCTGACTGCATCATAGCGCTCATCCTCATTCATTACTGTGAATCCCTTGTATTTGTGTGTGAGATCATCACTGCAAACTTCAAACAGAAAAAACATAAGCAAAGTTCCTCCAGATGTGTTAAATACAAACAGTACTGATTTAACACATACTCCCAACAATAAGGTGTGTGTTTGGGAAAAGGCATTTGGCCTGCATCAGTGCTCTGGCATGACCTGAGTGAAACACGTCAAAGATGCCATCTGCATAGACCCGCACTGGTCTTTCAGCTGCCAACACACGAGAAAGCATATATTAGCGAAAAATGTAATCGGTGAAAGAAGCTCCAGTAATGTTTTAGTATTGTGTCACACTCACGAGGTGTCCCTCTCTTGGCTTCCTCCATAGTGACTCGCACGTATGGTTTCTTGCCAGCTGGTACAAGCTCATCAGCAAAAGGAGCAGGATGCTTTAATCCCTAAGAGCAACAGCATAAACTGATAAATAGTTAAGTAAAACAGACTGTTTACTATGATTCTTAAATGAGATACATTGTCACAATATTGTTGCATACATATGGATTACAGCTAACTCACCACAGTGCATCTAGGTATCTTCCCAAGCCTTTCACCCTCCTCAGCCTCTCCATTGGATCCTTCTCTTCTTCTCTTTCTCGACAGCAACAGCCCACTGGAGCTTTGAGCCTCCATCTAAATAACAAGTCATTTTATTTATTTATTTTTACGAAGAAATGTTCGCCATAGACGCATGTTAAAGGTATACACATAACATCACATGGAATTCAGAATGCCTTCTGACAGAACACAATATATAAGACATTACTATTTCACCACACATTTAGAAATGAGAGGGGGGGGGAAAGCAAGAATATATGAATGCATTCTCTAAATTTGTGAATTTAAAGCTCAAAGACACATGTTTGTTCTTTCTTTCTTTCACATCCCGTGTCACTACTCCATTCCATGCATACCATCTATCCAAAAGGAAAAATGCCACAGGTCTCCAGAAATGGTTAAATACTATTAAATGTAGGCTATGTCATGTCTGCTGCGGATTTAAGATGTAATTGCCTTTGACGGGCCTTGCCCTTTTGTTCGGTGCCTGTGTATTGGTACAATGAGTGCCAAGTTATGGCCGTGGACGTTCCAGCTGGGTCAGCTACCTGATCCAACAGTGGATCCTTATGCAAGGCCTTCCTCCCCCCTGACTGTCCTACTGCAGCTGTGCTCTGAGCCCAGAGGGGACTGCACTGACACACAAGATTTACACCCACAGCTCGTCATCAGAAATTAAACCGACTGCTAAAACAGGAAACTAATACATGTATTCTGTTGTCTTTTGGAAAACAAGCAACTCAATGTCACAAACTTTAGTTTTGATTAACAGCAAATTAGAACAATGTCTGAATGACGAACAAAAGAGAAATAACCAAATTCAAACGTTCTTTAAACTTTTGAGCAGACTTTACTTAAGTTTCTAACGACTCCCTAAGCAGAACCAAACATTTTAAATCAACTGTACGAGTTATTATGCATAAAGTTTACAGCTGGTGTATTAAAGGGCAAAGACGTCGGGATTCGTGCGTAGTTTCGTAGCTTATTTTAGCAGCATATCTGGTCCAAAGACAGAAGAGACAAGTGATTAAAACAGTTGACGGGGGAGTTGCGGTAGTGACAGATAATACCGCCTTATACCAGGTTTATAAGCAAGAGTAAACCCTTATAGAACTGTCTCTGTAAAGCACAGAATAAAGAACACTGATTGGAGATTGTTCTTTCTTACCGTTCACCCTTCCCCGGAATGCTGCTTTGCAGAAAGTGGGCGGTTTCCTAAAACTGTAGCCTGTCAGCAGCTGCAAGAAGAGGCTAAAGCTGCTAGCTATGAGCTAACAGCTAGCAGACTGTTGTCAAGTTGGCTTTCCACTGTGTGCTAACCCCGCCTTTACCGCCCTCAGCGCTCTGCGATTGAAATAAGTTATCCTCCACTGTGGTAACACGACTCTTCTGTGGACACATTCACTGACCTTGTAACTAAATTAACAACAAAGAGATTTCAAATCATCTATATATGACAGTTTGTACTACAACCCCATGATTACAACGCTGACAGATCAAGAGCGCAGGAACTACAAATGTCTTTGTAGGAAGAGGAACTGAACAAGAAATATATGTTTCCGGTTTCTCTGTACTGCCATCTTTTGGACACATTTGGGAACAGACCCTATTTATTAACTCAGGAAATGGATTTTCACGTGCAAATTTACAAGAAAAAATGGCAAATTTGCATCTTTACTACATCTCGCAAATTTGCCACTTTTTCATGTAAATTTGCCAATTTTTTTGGTACGTTTTCAGAAACAAAGTAGCCTATGATGTTCCTCAGTCTAACTTTAACCCTGTTCTCGCAGTGTGGCTTTAACTGTGTTGTTATGTTTTGTCATAAATTTGCACCTTTTTTCTCACAATGTTGTCACTTCTCTCTCCAATATTGGCATGTATAAACTCAAAAGTCTTTTTTGTCCCTGTTTCTAAATGGCACTAATACTCCATTGCATTATAACTGATAGTTCTTTTGAAATCAGTTAACCTGTCTCTTGGGTGCTGCGCTGATTGAAGGCTGAGCTGCCCAAGATACAAAAGAAGATAAAAAGGGTTAGGAATAAACAAGAAAGAAAGAAAGAAAGAAAGAAAGAAAGAAAGTTGGTGAATCATTGACACACTATAATGTGTAAAGCAGTAGATATATTGGACTTGTTTGCAATGTAAATTCTTTTATCACTTTAGAAATATGTGGGGTTTTGCCTTCTGTGTGTGTAGGTAGCAACTCAAAGTAAAAGATATCCCGTTGCCTTACCCATGCATTTGTGTCCTGTTGAAAGAGCAGTAGGACATGATTCTGATCATTAGCCCTCTGGCTGAAGCCTGCAGACTCTTTGTCTCCTTGTACTCTTTGATCGATGGTTTACCTGCTGCTTTTTAAAAGCATAGGCTTTGACTTTCTGTTGACATGGCTTCAACACCCTAAAATAAAACAAGAACTACAAAACCTGAGAACTGTCGTGCCCTATAGTTTATATCATGTGTCCATATGTATCTTTATTATATTTATGCAAAACTCTACTCAGCATTTATCTACAGCAGAGGTGACTTTATACAAATGCTTTATAATTGGATGCACAGAGAAGGTCCACAGATGTCTGAGTTTGCAATATACTGAAGGAGAACAAAACAAATTCTGTTCCACCAGTAGAAAAAAGCAGGTACAGTGCCTGTAATGCTCTTGAATAGCACGTGGCTCTAAAAAGGTTTGACCCCTGATCCACAGTGTATGGCTATGTTACATGAGACAAAACCCTTTGATTATTACACATAATTTAAGTTTAGGCCCTGAGTTCCCAAGCCTTGTCACACTGACACGGCACACATTGTTTGAACAAGCTGGTCCATAATTCCTGCATATTTCTTGGAACTTCTAACAGCAGTTGACAGAGTCTTCCCCTCAATTTTTGCCCATCCAGGAGTTAGTTACAGGACATTTCCAGCTGTTTTGGGACAAAGGGCTAATTTTTAACCTCCAGACGTGGTTAGTCAAGAATGTCTACTGTCAACACTCTTGTGTTGCAAAAACCAACATTTTACATCTTGAGGTTATCAGTGCATGTCGTTTATAAAGCATGTAAATAATAAAGCATAATCAACACAGGCAAACTGGAAAACCGAGTGGTCGCACAAACAAACGGTGGCCTGCTGTCACAGAAGTCTCTCCTGTTGCTTTACAAGGAGTGACATTTTGTTTGAAGTGCTCCTTTACTGCAGCCTTATGTTCACTGGACTAATGAGCTTGTCCACGTCAGTCCAGAACATGTTTGGGGAGGGTCAGCCTTACTTTCAGTTCAGGGACCAATAGGAAGCAACCTGTGATAATTACACTATTTATGAACTGTTCAGGGCAACATCACTTTAGACCAAGTCAAAGGATGCTGGAGCAGGTGAGAAAGATAGGTTGATATCCTATTTAATACATTAGCTATTAATGTAGTTTTATTTAAATGTTGACATTTTCAATTGCTACGCTTTTCTTTTTGTTTTGTTTTGTTTTGTTTTGTTTTCATCTGAGAGACTTACAATATAATGGCTTAATGTTGAATGCAGGTGGTCATGATGAGATCTCAGGAGACTTTGATGAAAGCAGTAGGGTGTCTTCTTTTCATCCCAGGTTAGTTATAAAATAATTTCTTGACAAAAGCATCTGTTTGTGCATTTTGACATATCCTTTTACATTTTTTGTCCAGCTTTGCTAAGTGCAACACCTGTGGAGAAAATGAAGAGATTGACCGGTAAGTGTTTTTATTTCCCTCTTTTTTTAAGCGATAGTTGTGTCTACTTTTACTATGTCAGATCAGTTGTATATTGTTTTTAGATTTTGTAATTATTGTATTGATCTTTTTTAGGTACTCCCTTTAGTATCGGCTCTGCCCAAGCACATGGTTTCTTAACCGATTCCCGACCAAAGAGGATGGTTGACCCCAGGTGGTACCGTGCAGATCCAAACTTTCAGTCCTACTACCGTTTCTACAGCAGCATTGGTCACATTGAAGGGGTGAGATTTTTATTTTGATCAACCTATGCAGTGGAAGGTTTTCATAGGCCTATCCCTCTATTTAGTGTTCTGATCACTAACCACACACCATTCATACACAACACAGCAGAGGTGGGTAAAGTCTCTTGTCCAACAACAGCCAGCATCTGTGAGCTGGGGATTCGAACTGTGAATCTTTTGGTTATAAGACAATATGCTCCATATGAGAATGGAGATGATGAATTAAGGGTCTGAATTATGAAACTTTAGTTCTACCTATCTATCTACAAGAATGAAATAATAAAATAGACCACTGTAAAAGGGATAGTTATATTTCATTTTCTTTCTCTTTGTGTTGTTATATCGTCAGATCTATGAGATAGACAAACTCAGGATGCTATACCAACAAATGCGCTCCTTGGAGGACACTTATGGTCCTGATGCGTCCAGTTACCAGAATGCCATGGGTGTGCTCACCACCACTGCAGCCCCCACCTCATCCACACAGCCTCCTCTCCCTCCCACCACCCAGGCCCCCACACCAGACCCCCTGGCCAGTGCTCAGAGGATCTACCTGTGTAACCCCAAAGATCCCTTGTGTAAGCCCCAGGTAGTGTACCTTCCAACAGGCGCAGTCCCTGTTCTCTGTGACCCCCGCTCCAACCCTGCCTGCCGTCCCAGGACTGAGGAGGAGATTAAAGCTGCTGCTCCAGCAGAGCCACCTGCTCCGCCCCCTGCTCCCAAAAAGTCTGCACCACCACCGCCTCCACCTCCGCCCCCTGCCGTTACCATCAAAGGCATGGAGTACGACTGTGATCCTTACTGGGACCCTGACTGCCTCGTCGACCATCCTCCACAGCCTGTAGTAGAGGCAGAAGCAGAGGCAACAGCAGCTCCAGAGACACCTGCTGAAGGGAAAGTGGCTCATGAGGAAGAGGTGAAAGCAGAGGAGAGCGCCCCACCTGCACCAGAAACTGAGAAAACAGGCTACCCCTTCTTTGACCCATATGATTTCAAACGTGATCTTTATGACACCTTTGCCTATGCCATGCCAGCAGCTGAGCCAGAGGAGTAGCTTGAACAAATCTTAACAACCATCACCAGACTTTAAAAAATATATTTGATGTAGTTGGCCAATGTGAACAATTTGGAAATCAATCATTTACTATCACCACATGAAATAAAATATAATCAAAGTGTGTTTGTTTTCTTATTTCTAATTTTAGTTTCTAAAATGTATTTGTTGTATAATGCGAGCTCTGTTATATATGTTTAGAATGTAAGCCAAATAGTAATTTAAACACTCAAATACACAAAATAAAAAAAAATAAAAAAAACTTGAACAGATGTGGGCAGACATCCGGCCCCCATGCGTTTTTGTCCGGCCCTAGACTCTTACTACAATTTACATATACAGTGGGGGAAAAAAGTAGGTATTTGGAAATTTCCCCAGAGACTTTCTATTGGATTTTGGCCAAATTCTTCTTTTCCCCATTCCCCAGTGCAACATTGCCATCCCATGTCAGAGTGGGCTCAAATGACTATATTTTCGGTTTATTTTATTTTTTGATTTGCTTATTTCATTCTGTTACATTAAAATATATACAACAAAACCTCTAAGTTAATGCAGTGTGAGTGGAAAGGAGGCGAGACAAGAGTCATGATATCTGCCCCTTTGTTAACTTAAAAGTGGCCTTACATCAGTTTGTTTTGTTTTCTTCGGACCAGACGTTGACTGATGTTAGGACCGTACACTTTGTGTGGACCATGGGACCACCTCTACTAGACTAGGGAGACCTATAGGGGGCGCAAAAACTCCACTAATGGTGACCAGCCAAAAGCAGAGGAAGAAGGGCTGTCCTGTCTCTCTCTTCCAACATCATCAGTTTCCAGTACATCTCTCCTCTGCTGACTCCAAACTGGATTAAGGACATATTTTCTCTCTTGTACCGACATCTAACGGCAGGTATTTACCGTATGACTGTGTGACTTTTGGCCGTGATGTTAAAACCGTAATGCTGGGGATGCTGGGCGTTGTGCGGTGACGCTCCCGTTAGTCCTTTATTGTACCGGGATCTTCGGGCCTGAGCGCGTCCATACGGATTAGCTGCTAACCAGGCTAGCTGTGCCCTCTGACAGCGACAGACAAGATAAACAAGACACATTACGATGTTGTTTGCAAACAATCAATTCATATTAAACTGTAATATTTAAACAGACTCGATAAGTGCAGAGAAGTGGAAATGAGTTGGCTGATTTTTGTTAGAGTGGTTATGGGTGTCAACACCCATCATTACAAACTCGTCATAACATGGTAATAATTGTTATTCGTAAGTATTTACGCGTAATCTTATCTTATTTGTGGAGTCCCAAGGTGCCTTCAAGGCTCGTTATTTTGACATTCCTCTTGAACCATGGGCCAAAATACCAGTAAATAGTATTTTAATAACAGCTAATGAATCGGACAGATTGTTGTTGTTTTTTTTTAATATATAAAGTATGTATAAATGTTGCTTTACAGGTTTTTTCTGTCTCTTATTATTATTATAATTATTATTATGATATATTTGCGTTATATGAGCATATAAAGCAGGCATTGTTACAAGAAGCTGGCTGGTGTTCACATGGTTTGAATGTGACATGCTCAGGGCAATTGTGTATTTCTGCACAAAATGCATCAGAGAGAAAAGTAAGAAGTGTAAAATCTTTCAAATTGGCTTTAATAGCCCCTTTTCATTTGGCAGAATGTCTGACAAGAGTGAACTGAAGGCTGAACTTGAGAGAAAGAAGCAACGGATTGCACAGATTCGAGAGGAGAAAAAGAGAAAAGAAGAAGAGAAGAAAAAGAAGGATGTGCGTTATCATCTATTACTAAACTATGTTACCAGCAATTACAATCGCTTAGTTATTTCCTCTTATAATAAATCGAAACACAGGTGGATTCAAAGCGTAGCGCTGAGGGATCTGGCCATGAAGACTCAGACCTTGAGAGGAAGAGGAGAGAAGCAGAGGCTTTGCTGCAGAGTGTTGGCATCACTCCTGATATACCACATGGTAAAACACTGACACACAGCTTTGCATGGTGTTAACTCATTTACTTATCCCCCTTCATTACCTGTTGTTGGCTTCATTAATTGCCAGTGTTTTCCCCTTAACTATTTCACTTTATCACCTTTGTGTACATTTTTACATAACAGTTTGATTGCATGATTCCTAAACCTGCCTGCCATTTATTTTCATTTTCTCTTCTCTCCCCCTTTGTCTCCCTCTGTGTGTCCTGTCCTGTCCCACTTACGGCATGCTCACTCACGCGCACTCCAACACGCACAAATGTCTTCCTTTCTTCTCCATTCACTGGATTTTTCATGAAAACACACCACTGACAGCTCAGCCCCTGCAGGTAGTAACAGAGGATACATGTCTGTTTCACTACCTAGTCCCTGCCCCCATGTCTCCCTCCAACAAATCAGTGGGCAGCGATGCAGGAAGCCAAGACTCTGCAGATGGCAATGCGGGACCAAGGTCTGTAAAGTTTGTTTGTATTTACAGAATGTGCATGCTAAGTAATAACAAGTGAAACAACATAAGTACCGTATGCCATACCTAAAGAGATCTGACCTGTCTTTTTGACCTGTTTCAATAATGTCAATTAACACAGACTCCGCTGTTTCTTTCTCTCTGTCTTTTATCTTTTTTATTTGCACATTGTCTTTTGTTCAACTATCCCGTCTTCCATTCCCATTTCTTGCGCTCTATTGCTTGTTCTGTTTTTGTTGACAATATCTTACTAACACCAACTGATGGCTTGGCTGTATAAGGACTTTGCACTGGGATCCCGACCCCTCTACTCTGCAACTACACTCCGACTCTGAGCTGATTGGGTACTGCTCCTTCTCTCTCCTTTGACGTGTCCTCTAGCTTTATTCAGTTTGTGTGGTTTCATCTTTATATTGTCTGAGTGTCCTCAGTTGTTAATTCTGTACCCGTGTTTTATCTGTACATTTCTGTCTACAATAGTTGTAATGCAAATGGCACTTTTAGAGGCATAAGTTTTATTTAATGTTTAGACGTGGAGCAGTGAGACTGGGTATGTCCAAAGTGACCCAAGTGGACTTTGCTCCTAAAGAAATGGTGTCCTACTCTAAAGAAACTCAGACTCCAACTGAATCACATACTGATCAAAAAGCAGGTAAAACCAGTTGCAAGCGCTAAAATGTTAACTCAGAAACATTTAAAAAGCTTAATGTATGTAAATATTCATTGCAGAAGATGATGAAGAAGAGGAGATAACAGCTCCTCTGACGACAGAGGACACTCAAGAGGAGAAAGGTGACCTGGGAGATCTCCAAGAAGAAGGTACAATATAATAAATCTTACAATATACATTATTCAGGCTGCTTTGTAGAGTGACCAGTTTAGGATCACAATCTATCTGATCCATTACTTAATAGTATGCCCTAAATCCTCTATTTTGCTTAAAGATATTCCTAAAGAACTGACTGAGGAGGAGAAGCTGCAGGTCATGCACTCAGAGGAGTTTTTGTCGTTTTTTGAGCGAGGCAGCAGAATTGTAGAGAGAGCTTTAGCTGAGCAGGTCGATGTCTGCTTTGACTACAGTGGGAGGGACTTGGATGACAAGGAGGGGTGAGAAGACACCTTTTTAAATGACTAAATTAATTTGAGGCATTACCCTAATTGGTGTGTTTTGTACAGTGAGTTGCAGGCCGGGGCAAAGCTGGTTGTGAACAGAGAGTTTGCAGAGGAGCGCTGGACAAAGAACAGAGTGGTCACATGTCTTGACTGGTCCCCTCAGGTAGAGAACATCGATTGTCAAGTAATTGTTCGAGTTATGTTCAAAGGTATAATAAAACAAAATCTTGATTAGTATCCTGAGCTGCTTGTGGCCTCATACAACAACAACGAGGATGCCCCTCATGAGCCTGACGGTGTAGCTCTGGTCTGGAATATGAAGTACAAAAAGGGGACACCGGAGTACATCTTCCACTGTCAGGTGTGGTGTTGACTGAGTTTGCATATTTGTTTTATGCTTTGATGATTTGCTCTCTTAACCTTTGTATTTGCCTAAAGTCGGAAGTTATGTCTGCTGGGTTTGCCAAGTTTCATCCCAACCTGGTGGTGGGTGGGACATACTCAGGACAGATTGTTCTGTGGGACAACCGGAGCAACAAGCGTACACCAGTCCAAAGGACACCTCTGTCTGCAGCTGCTCACACCGTATGCCCTCTTCTTTTACTTCATATATACCTATGTCATGTATGTTTCTGCACATTCATTTCTCAACTCTGTTGTGTGCAGCACCCAGTTTACTGTGTGAATGTAGTGGGCACACAAAATGCTAACAATCTAATCAGTATTTCCACGGATGGCAAAATGTGCTCATGGAGCCTGGACATGCTGTCTCAGCCCCAGGTACTGTGTGCTTAGTCACAGACCAGCTGCATGATCATAGTGCCGCCTACTCATTTTGTTGTTGGTGGGGTTGCATTCCACAGGACAGCTTGGAGCTGGTGTTTAAACAGAGCAAAGCCGTGGCTGTCACCTCCATGGCTTTTCCATTGGGAGATGTCAATAATTTTGTGGTGGGAAGTGAAGATGGCTCTGTCTATACTGCCTGTCGTCATGGGAGGTCAGATAATATCTCTCCCCTCCATTGAAAGCTTCATCATTCATTATTTCAACATTTTTATGATGATTTTGATTTACAGTAAGGCGGGCATCACTGAGGTGTTTGAGGGCCACCACGGCCCAGTGACAGGCCTGAGCTGTCACAGTGCTGCTGGACCTGTAGATTTCTCTCATCTCTTCATATCCTCATCGTTTGACTGGACAGTCAAGCTGTGGAGTACCAAGGTGCCTTACACACCTCCATATTGACTGCTCTTTTCACTGCATTTAGTTATTAACACAATAACCGTTTACCCTTATGTCTGTTGTAGAGCACTCGGCCTCTGTACTCGTTTGAGGACAGTTGTGATTACGTCTATGATGCAATGTGGTCACCTACTCATCCAGCACTGTTTGCTTGTGTGGACTTGTCTGGACGCCTAGATCTTTGGAACTTGAACAATGATACTGAAGTATGGAGAAATATTTTCCTTGTTATCTGAGCTAGACAGTGTAAATGTCTTCCCTTTTCAGGTCCCAACTGCAAGTGTGTCTGTAGAGGGAGCTCCTGCCCTCAATCGTGTGAGATGGTCTTATTCAGGCAAAGAAATAGCTACTGGTGATTCTGACGGGAGGGTGCAGGTTTATGATGTTGGAGAGGTAAGCAAGAGATTTGGTTGGTAAAACTATTGAGCAAAAATACAACTAAAACTGATATTTCTTGCTTTTGCAGCAAATTTGTGTGCCGAAAGCCGACGAATGGACACGGTTTGTGAGAACACTGGCTGAGATCAATGAGAATCGAGATGAAGCAGAAGAGCTGGCCAACGCCTAGTTTTGATCTACAATAGTAGCCATGTACAATAAACAAACACTAAGCACACTACATGCTAACATTGCAGCAGGAGTGCCTCACTATCTGACCTTATGCTTTACTTTGAACTGGCCTGAGGAGTTCCAGAGCTTTGATGGTAAAAACTCTTAAATGTGTCTTTTGACTATACTTGGGTGCACCTTGCTAAGAAAAACACAGTTTGGCAGAGTAATGAATCACACATTAAAAAGTGTAATTTTAATGAAGTGCAAAAGAGTCAGCCTGAGACCCTCAGGACCTTACATGCTACTCCTTTCCTACGGCTTGAACTAAACCGCTTTTTTAACTTGTGCAAACCATTTTGTTTCATTTTAATGGTTTTACACTTCTCGCAAGAGTGAACAAGTATTGAAGACCTATACACCAATGTGTGTAACGGTGTGTCCCTTTTAACAAGATAGTATTTATTTCAGTTTTTGCACTTATTTATAAATGTTTTATTTGACTTTCATTGTAGAATTTCACTTATTAAAAGTACAAACATAAATTTATCAGCTTTCCTTTGTTTTAACTTCTTTGTTTTACCATCTGGAGAGAGTCCTTTTTCCTGACAAATTAAAAAGCAAGAGTTAAACTCTAAAAACGCCGGCAGCATTCCTAAGGTGATCTTTGGGCCACATAAATGTTTTTCCTCCATAATTTTCAGAAGAATACTGTTCATACGATTGGATTTTAATTTGAGCAAGATTAATTGGGTGCACCACACCGTCCAGTGTATAATGTATAAATGTTATTGACTGAAAAATATTCAGCATTGTTTGACTGTACAACATTCCTTTTCTAGAGAAGTCATTGGTTGCAATTTAAAAAAAAAAAATTCGATGCATTTGTAAAATTAAAACCATGATTTATTCAATAAAATACAATGACATAATTGGGATACTGTCAATTTATTATTAGCTAATTGTCTTAATTCTTTAAATCTTCTGTACATCAGTAAAAGTGATTCTTGAAGGACAGGTCAGTGTCTATAATACCACTGCAGTTAGTTACTTTGGAGTGTTCATCGATAACTTTCTTTTTAGCTGCATCAGTAGTTAAATAGAATGAACAGTGCACTGTTACCTCTTTCAATACAAGAGTCAAGCTTCACTCACCATGATAACCTTTCTAAAATAGCATACAATTAAATATTTGTCCATTGAAGGAAGTCCTACTCACAGAGTATCAGAAAACAATAGAGAAAAAAAAACATTGCTATTGAGAGCGAGCTTGAGGTTTTTAGTTTTTGCAAATGCAGTAGAAAAACCCAAAGAATGAAAATGTCAGAGTGTTCTGAGACCCAGTACTGTCGG
Organism: Gobius niger; assembly: GCF_951799975.1. NCBI lineage: Eukaryota > Metazoa > Chordata > Actinopteri > Gobiiformes > Gobiidae > Gobius > Gobius niger. The sequence goes on from NC_136864.1 coordinate 18,566,363, forward strand.
TCCAGTGTTGCCCACTCTCCATCTCTGTGGCTGGAACCACTGCCCCAGAGGATCCCCAGCAGATGGTACACTCATTTTTACTGTGCGTTTTCTTTGTGTTTTACCTATACGTCTTGCTCTTTGTATAGAATAAAAATAGAATGTCATGATAAAACAAGCTATGGTCCCTGAGCTGGAGAGGCGGCAGCCGGCTCTGGGTGATGTATGGAGACCACCCCAGAGGACTTAAATTTGGGAAGATGAAGTCCAAATTTGTTCTCCACTCCTGCAAATGTGGCTGCAGCCAGGCGGTATCCTCCAGCGTGATCTGCATTAATGGGAGGGAGCTCTGAAATCCGAGATTTGGGAGTAGGTTCTGATCCTGTTGGACGACTTCAGAGAGAGAGAGAGAGAGAGAGAGTCAGAAAATCTTTAAATCTCAAAAAGTGACACAGGTTTCTTTACTTACTGTCCACCAAAGTCGACGTAGAACCATCTCTGTAGGAGCTCATACGTAAGCAGCGTCACACCGAATTGGGGAGAGGATCGACACATACGAGCTGTGGAGAGAAAATGGATTTTAAAATATTAACCTTATTATTTACACACAAACAGAGGACATTTCAAACTGACCCCCAGCTCCCTTCCACAAAGCCCTGAAGCCTTCCTCTCTCAGAATCTTCCAGAAGCAGTCGATCACACCAGTGTAAGAGGTCTGTCCAGCCCGCGCTGCCACCTGCAGGCGGGTCTTTATTACATCGGCAGGCGTTACCAGTGAGGCAGCAGGAATACCTGAAAAACACATTAAACTAAATGAAAAATGCTGCGCACCTCTTTTTAACGGTGTATTTGTAGGGGAAATGGAATGAGTGTAGACTTGACATGCTGCTGTCATTTTCACCTGCAATAGCTCCTGCTGACAACAGCTGAAGTGGGCTCACCCTGCCCTGCTCATCAGCCATCTGGGCCTTGAGGTGTGCGTACGCAGGGAAATAAATGGCTGAAAAGGGAATATCTCTCAAGAAACATGCTTTAGCCCCCTGTGAAAACATTAAGACTATTATTAAAAAAAAGAAACAGTCAAAGATAAACTTAACCTGCCCAAATAATTTACAAACCTTGTATAGCCCAAAGAAACCCAGGTCTCGCACCACACTCAGAGCACTGACTCGAGGACCAGTGGTGATCTCTCCTGCCACCTGCAGGCGGATCTTCACAATCTCCAAAGGATTGGTGAAGATAACTTGAGAGCCACCAGCCTAATAAAGAAAACAGGAATGCGACCGTTCAAATGTCTGACTCATGAGATATCAATCAAGTGTCACAACATAAAACACTTACACAGGCCCCAGCTAGTATCTCAGCATATAGAGGGATGGAGTCACCCTTTTCTGTGAACTTGTCTCTCACAAAATCATTTACCTGAAACACAAAGACAAGCATGCATTAAGGCTGCACAAAACATGTTCACTACAGTATTGCAATATTCATTATAGAGCAAACTCACAGAAGTCGCATGCATTTTTTGATAACACAACCAAAAACCAAATAATGCATGGTAAGAATGTGCAAAAGTTCTGCTTGTCATAATGTTACCATTTTTGGTCCCAAATTGGTATTTATTTATGTTTTGTTTTTAACACTATTGACTACAAATAAACAAACTGCTTACAAACTGAAATGGTTTAGTAAAATCTCACAATAATACTGTCTTTGCAATATTCAAGACAGTATATCCAAATTTTTTCTCATATCACGCAGCCCCCTGCCAATGCTAAACAAGAGTAAATGGTTCGAATAGATCCTTCTGCATTCAATGTGCACATTGTGTATTTAAAAAAACTCACAGTGAGTTTGATGGCTTTCTCTGGGGCCACTCCTATAAGCTGTGGAACAAGGCCTGTGGAAATTAGAAATATTAATGCAAGAGCGCTAAGAAAACATACCCACAAAGATTTGACTGAAATCTCACCTCTGTAGAAACCAAAGAATCCTTCATAACGCAGCACCTTCTTTGCACAGTCAAAGCTGTTTTTGTACATCAGTTCACCAACAAATGACCCTGTAGACCGCTGATTCTGCATGCGAGTCTTGACCAAGTCAATGGGATATACAGCCGTCGCTCCCGTAGCTAATAAAGATATAAACATACATTTTTTGTACCTCATGAAGAAAACAAGCTCTCATTGAATGTTGAGTAACTTACCGCCCGCAATGGAGCCAAGGGTAAACCGGTATGCTGACTCTGCAGCCTGGAGCCATATAGGCCTTGAACCGTCCCCGTGAGCCTAGAAACAGACAAATCAAAATAAGTACACAGAATCAGATATAATTATAAACTTCAGGTATAAATCTAGCTATTTACAGCTTTTTGTGATTCAACAAGATTGTAGGGCAGACTTCCTTCTTCTAATGGAGCTATCCTTTCGATGTCAGCGAGGTTCAGTCGCCTAACACAACAACAAATGTGTCAGCGATAATGTAAATGTTGACACTTGCACAATAAATATCAAATCAGAAACATGTCAATAGTTTTACCCAGATGGAGTATGCAGGCCTGATAACTGGTACAGTATGTCTATTTCCATTGGAGTAATTTGACCAAACTTATTGGCAGAATTAACAAATTCCTCTAAAAAAAAATAAAAAATAAAAAAATCATTGAAGTCATTATTCTAGTCAAAATGTTTTTAGCAATAATACAATATAAATGCACCTTTTGTTACTAGAGTATCTTTCCGTGACCCTGCCATTGTGCTGTAAATCTTTCTGATCAACTCCATGTTGTTCAGGAGCGAGTTAAAAGCGTTGAAATAGGAGAAGCTGACCATGTGGGATGTCCCACCACCTGCAGCCTAGATGGAGAGAAGAGTTTATGTCAATATTTACTGCTACACATGTCCACACACATTTATATCAAATACTGTTAATGATGTAAATGAAGAAAATGTAACAGACAGTTCAGTAAGGGGCCGTTTACGCGGTAATAATCTCCAGGAATACGCAGATCTGAGATAAACTACCTCCTCCACAGTTATCAGTGGAGCAGGTTAATAGAGGACATGATGTGCATTGTAGTGCAAGAGATACATGTGTCTGAATGTAAAGCTCCAGATGAAAATGTTTATAGCTTGTAGCCATCTCTGGTCTGCGCATTGTCCCTGTCAAATGAATAACATTAGTTAAGGGGGTAGGCGCTCATAAGCTCGGCCTACTCCCTTTGAGCAAAATGTATGCTCAAATAAATAAATAAATAAAATAAAATAAATTGCAAGGAAATATGGAGCTATTGGCGTAATTTACCACAGGCTCATTATCACCTACAACCAGCCTCAGCTGTTTTTTAAAGAAAATTAAGAAAAATACAAACCCCCTGTCAAATTAAGGGGGTTTGATTTATCTCAAACATTTGATGTTTGAAATGTTTGAGATAAATCATGGTATATTATAGATAAAGACCTATATGATAGATATATACAGTATATATAATACACAATACATTTTAAATTGTGTAAACTGGCTACAGATCTGTACTACATGTTTGACAGTTGTTTGAATTTACAGACTTACTGAAACAAGATTCTCTTCCACAAAAGGTGTGAGCATGTGGTGTCGAATAGTGGCCATAATGTCACTGAAGTCCATCGCTGAGATGGCACCATTCTTGCCCTTGTCCTTTTGGGCAAATGCTTGCCGTGCATGCTCCAACTGCAATTCCTAAGAACAAATACCAACTTAATATAGTATGAACTAAACAGTGTCAAGTTGCGAACAGCAATATCTAAAGGTTAAAACACAGAGTATAACACAGGGGGTGTACCTGAAGAAATTGGGTGAACTCAAGGTAGTTGAGACATTTCTGGCGGTCATGGCCAAAGTGAAGCCGGATAAATTCACAGTCCCAGTTAAAGGGGATGTGGTGGTGCACTGTTGTCTGACTGAAAATGTCTCGCACATTTTCTGCACAAGAAATTGTATTCATAGAATTTTTTATAATGGCAGTAAAATTAGTTACACATCAATATATATGTGGCACAGTACTGGCTAAAAGAAAATGTTATCCCTGAATCTTTAAAGGTGACCCTTTAATGTTAAGATATTAACCTATCTTAACATTAATTCAGATAGAAAATAGAATACGTAATAATGAAGTTAAATACACAAAAGTGCGAAAAGGAATAAATCCACAAGAACAATTATGTAAAGCCTTTGCATGTGCAGCGAATTACCCTGTTGACTAATCGGGTTAGCAACATTGAAATTCCTCCTGCATGTGGACACACTACTATATTTTTACAGTGAAGAAGAAAACACAGAGAGTGACTTACCAAAGGAAATGTTGCCGGTGCCAGTTTTGTCAAACAACTGAAAGGCTACTATGAAAAGGGCGTCCGGAGCACACAATACCGATTCAAAAGCAAGAAACTCCTGGAAAGAGATTAACCTGCCATTGTGTTGAGAAGGGAAAAAATGAAATAAAATTAACAGAACAACTTTACTGATTGTATTTTTTCAGAGCACACATCAAGGTCAAACTTAATATTATATAACAGTCAAGTCATTAGAGGTGTAATCTAATCTTAAGCAACGCTAACAGTAGTACAAATCTGATATAGTTCAATAAACAATAGACAGAGTGACAATTAAATAACATACCCGTCCTTTGTAGTGTCAGCGACAGCAGAAATAAGTTGAACCGTCTTGGGGTTGTGATGGATCTGTGTGTGTAATCCGAGATACTTCTGGACAAAATCTCCAGGGGTCATAAACTTCTCTCCATCTTTTTCCACCACACTGGCATACTAAACAAAGAAACAACAGGGTTAAAAATGCACATTGATTGACTATTCTCAAGTACTTCAACAGCACGGAGCCCATTCAAAATGATGAAAATCAGGAATTGCTTTCACTGTGAGACAAAATAGGACCCTCTGAATTACATTAGCATTGGAATGAATGCTTAACCAATGTCACCTTTCCTTTCACCAGCATTGAAAATTGCCAGTGGAGCATGAGGTAGCAAAACTCTTCAGTTTGTCAGCATTTGATCTCATCTAACTATAAACTACAGTGAAATGATTAACAGTCATTATACTAGTCACACACACTCAGCAGCACAGAGCAGTGCACAGGAAACAAAAGCAATATTACGGCTGATCCCAAAACAGCAAAAAAGAGACAACAACCTGGACACTACAGTCGATTTAAGATTATATTGATTTAAATATCACTATCTACTTAAAAGTAACATAACTGTGTCCATTAACCCTTGAGCACCATTTAAAGAATAAGCTACTTAGGCGCTTTGTACAAAATGTGTTTCTTGATGCTTTACACATTTTTCAAATATTAACTACTTCATTTTGTGTGAAGGGGTTTTCTCTAATGAAATCACTTCATAAATCACAGAGGCTACAATAACAGTGTGACTGGCCCATCAGTGTGGATGATCAATGGGAAAATTGACTTTGGTAATTTTTTGTTTTCATGTTTTATATAGGGATAGCCTTGTACAAATTGTGTATATCGGTTCATGTATAAACACAAACCTGTACCAATTTTCATGGGATTTGAACATACAAAAGCCCTCGTCTACCCTCAGATACACAAGTTTCCCTTAAATAATATGCAAAGAGAAAACCATCTCTAGTTTATACATTTGTAAACTACAAACTCATAACATATTACTATATTTGTTTGTACAGCAATCTTTAATGCAATCTGGCCCTGAATGCAGTCTTCAAAACCCCTGGCCCTGGTCAACCCAAGGCTGTGGCTAATGGTAATTTAAACCCTATGATGCAACATAAGAGACTGACAAATCTAGCATAATCCCAATACTACCTGAACCTGTTCTGTCGGCTGCGCTTCTTCATCTACAAATCCATGACAGCAACACTTTACAATGCACATGCGAAATGATACGTTTAGTAAGAAATAAACCTGGTTTTGGTGAGCAGAAGAACAAGGGGTACCTTTTGGAAGATTCCTTTCAGCTCATTGGGATCCCCTCGTTTAGTGGATTGCACCTACAACAAAATACAACATTTATTTGATGCAATTTATATGGAAAATGAATCGCGGTTTAAAGTGATACGTGTGTAGGGTAATAGTATCCTGGAGCCAAACTAGCCAGAAGAGACAAAGCACTCACTCATTCTTTCATCCACTGCATTTCACCATTAATTATAGTTAAACAAATCGCTCATTTATTGCAGCTATGACAGTAACATCAACTCCTGAAACGCACACGTAAAAACGAGGACGTGGAACAAACAGGACAGAGATGGTTTAACATTAAGGCTACCGATTGTTTTGGCTAGAAAGATGTTTAGGGCAAGCAAGGTCCATGCAACCAACTTTAGCATGTAAGGTTATCAGAAAGGCATTAGCTGCCGGTTAGCAGACACAAGCTAACTTTCATTGTACAGCTTCCTCCACCAAGGCCATGGATTACACCTAGTGATGCGAGGCACTCAGAATATGTCGTATCCTCAAAAAAACCTCACGATCCATGAGAAAACATCTAACTGAGACATTCCCCACTCAAAATTGGGACAGAACATGTGCAAGAATGGTAGAAATATTAGATGAAACGCGTAAGGAAAGAGATGCCGAAGTCACCTTGACCGCCATGCTGGTTTGACGTCACGTACACGCCAGAGCGTCCTCAAAAACGACAGAACTCAGGGTCGGCCAAGGAGGCTGCTGAGACAAAAACACACACTTGCTAATCCAATGACATGATCATGTGTGTAGGCATATGTTGTTGTGAAATTGGACGCCCTTGCAGCAGCACTCGCTCCTCCACAGCCACAGGGCGTGTAGTATTTTCCCTTATAGACTTTTCCTTAGTCACGTGGTATATGTTAGCCTGTCCTACTTTAGTCCTCACGGCTTTTGTACAACAGACACGCCCATCGCACATTTTTTGGGAGTGCCACGCTGTCCCCTGCCTCAAAATCATGTTTTAGGGATAGCCCGTCTATTTAGAGATGGTTCATCTCTTGTGGCCTTGGGGATGTGTCGCTGTGAGATAACAATGTTTGCTGTCATTGATAAGGCTTTGACCTTACTGTTGTTACATGTTCTGTTGCTGTATTGTTACATAACTTTGTGCATAACGTTGTTTTTATGATCAAATGGGTTAATGTTTGTTAACCTAAATTTAATAAGAACAATGGTTATTGTCTTTCCTGTAGTTGTACACCACAAAACTAAAATATAGCGTTTTAATGATAAGGTTCATATAATGATACTACTTTCCATTAAAAATAAATATATATTTTCAGCACATATATATTCATATATATATATTTTCTTCTCAGCATTCTCTATTACTGTAAATTTCCTTCTGTTGGAATTCCAATTTGCACCACGTGACAGGGGTATCACGTGATCTGTAGTGTCATGGCGGCCCACTGCTCTGCAGGACTTGCATCAAGAGGTAGTGTGCTGTTTTGTAAACAGAACTTTTCATAGTTTGTATCTGTAGGAATATTGATGAATATGTAGATTGATACATTACTGCAAAACGACAGTTTTTGATATGTCTGTGAAGAAAGAATCGTTGTGTCGACAGCTGAGGTTAGATGACAGGTGCAGAGCACTTTCAACATTACAACAACATGCTTTGTGTAGTGCCTGAAAGCAGCAAACAAAAACAAACTACACCTTTTATTAAATAGTGTTTAACCCGCACTGCATTATTTGAATCATTTTTATATAAGATCAACTATAAAGATCAACTATATATACTTTATATTCTGTCCTAATTGTTATTCTTTGTACCTTTTGCCCCTTAAAGCTTTTTATTCATTGTATAGAAGATTCTGTCTATTATCGCCCCCCTGAGTGTTCTTGAAATAACAAGTGAATTTCTCTGTTGTTTTAATATCAGTAAAGGCTTATCTTATATGCGATGCTCGGTAATGTCTGGGATTCTTTTACACAGGGCTTGGTGGTTTTCTGAAGAGTATGTGTGCTCTTAAAGTCTATGGTCCCCACACAACCTACCTCTCTCAGCAAAGCCGCCGTTTCTTCTGGAGAAAGGGGAAGAATCAGTCTCACAGTATAGTGCGCCCAGAGACCGTTAGACCTGCCTATGCGGTTCCAAAGGTACTTATGTACACCTAGGACTATGCCTTATCCAGACATTTTTATTTATTTACAAGCCTTCAGATATCACCTGACTAAAAATAACCTGTACTTCTGAGTAGTTAGAAATTTAACTTGCAGGGTTTTTTTCACTCCCACACTTTCTTCGTCTTTTTTTTCTTCTTTTATGTAGCATATTGTGCGTCCTGGCTATGTGGGTACCGGAGTAGTCCCAGAATGGCCAGACTACATAGAGATAAAAAACCAGGAGCAAATTGAGGGGCTGACCAGGGCCTGTCAGCTAGCCAGACATGTGCTTTTACTAGCTGGGCAGAGCCTAAAGGTATGTATCCTGAAAATCAAGATGTGGTTTTAAGAACCCCCAAACATGTATGGCCTGATTCTCAGGTTGGTATGACAACAGATGAAATAGACTTCATCGTGCACCAGGAGACCATCAAGCACAACGCCTACCCATCTCCTCTACGATACGGAGGGTTTCCAAAGTCGGTTTGCACCTCTGTAAATAACGTGGTGTGTCATGGTATACCTGACAGGTAAAATAGATTTCATTCGACATTAAATGTTCCTCTTATAGAATTCATCAAATTGTGTTATTGTTGTTTTTCAGTCGAAGACTTCAAAATGGAGACATTATTAACATTGATGTCACTGTTAGTAAGAAAATATACTATTATGTTTATTACAGCAACGTAAATATGACTTTGTTTTTGCACATTTGCAGGTATATTTAGATGGTTACCATGGCGACACATCTGAGACTTTTTTGATAGGACAAGTGGATGAGGTTGGACAAAAGTTAGTGGAAACCGCCAGACGCTGCAGAGATGAGGCCATTGCTGCTTGCCAACCTGGAGCTTCCATCTGTATTATCGGAAACACTATTAGGTATTTTATACACGCCTGTGTCACAAGTATTCATTAAACCCTTGTCTTGGAAACGTCTCTATTTTGGTTGCAGTAAAATAGCTCATGCAAGTGGCTTCCAAGTGTGCCCATATTTTATAGGACATGGAATTGGCTCCATTTTTCATTGCCATCCTGAGATCTGGCACCATGGTGAGTTTGTGCTTTGTATTTTTAATTGCAGAATATATTTACTAATTTTATCGCTTTGTTATTTTAAGCAAATGACAATGACATGACCATGGATGAAGGAATGGCTTTCACTATAGGTATGTGGCTCCATTGGCCAGATGCCTGCTTCACTTTCTTTATTTGATTAAGCTTTTTTACACCCATTTTATGTATTATAATTGTCAGTCACATCTAACAATTACTATGAATGCTTGTTTTATAGAGCCCATACTAATGGAAGGGTCACCAGAGTTTAGGATTCTTAAAGACAAATGGACTGCGGTTTCTGCAGATGATAAAAGGTACTTTTTAGTCCTCTATTATCTTCCAAATATAATATAGAATCGACATATGCATGAGACTACAACAATATTTACCATTTTTTCTTCTGTACAGGTCAGCTCAGTTTGAACACACAGTTGTCATGACAGCTGATGGAGTGGAGATTCTCACCAAACTGCCTGAGGAGGACATCTTGTCATGACTGAAATATCACAATTGATTTACTCCTGGTAAAATGCTGCATTAATGGTTTAAAGTTTTTTGGTAATTAAATTATGCAACCAGTACAGCCCACTGCATTTGATGTTCTTGTTATTATGTATATTTATTATTCAGTAAATGTAAAGAAGATACTTTTTTTAGTCAAGGCATCATTTTTATTTACGAAAAGTTAAATGGCTCGAAATTGCCTTGCAATGACATTAATGGCCAGTAGATGTCAGCTTTCACGAGGAAACTTTCTCGATTGTGTTAAAGAAGACACAAACGGGTTCTAGCCTGCTGTGTATAAAATTATTATGTATATCATTATTCATTATTTTCTTATTGTTAACTTACTGTATATCAATACTATTTTCTACTATATTACATTTTTTCCCTCAAATTGTTACAAAATCTAAGACTCCGTAAAGAAATGTGCCAGCCAGGTATAAATTCCAAGCATAGCATAATATTCTGGGCACATCTTTTTTCAATTGATCTTTTTTTATCTGCAGATGGAGTGAATACAGTTACATGTGTCTGAGAGATCATGGACATCTGGGTTATTATCTTCATTTTTAGTGTGTCTTCTTAATAATAATAAGATACTTTTGAATATTTGTGAGTTACACTGCCTTCTAGATGGTGGGTATGGCAAAGTGACGATGTGTCAGACAAAAAACATTTATGAAGATGATTTGGCTTTAATCCAGTGTACAGGGCGGGATTTAACTTCCTGCCAATGCACTCCACTGTGAGTGCCAGTTTATGGGTGGGATGCAGAGAACTGCACAAACAAAGGTGGGTCAGCTGCTCTGAGGGGACACAACATACCAGTAAATGATTCTCTTTTAAATGTGTCAGTCTTAATGTTTGAGCATGTACGATCATTCACCTGTGACTAGTAAGGTGAGGAGATTGTTGTGGGAGGAGCAGGGAGTGGCTGGGAGAGGCGCTGGATCTTTGTCATGAATTCTCTCATTTGTTTCATTCTTTGACACGTCCAGACTTGCTCCTCCTCGCCCTTCACTCTGCTGTTTTTCTAACTCTTGTCTGTTACTTCTGGAGTTTTAGCATTTAGATTTTTTGTACCCAATTTGGAATTTTTTGTACCCCTTTCAGTGTGTTATAAAAGGCAGACATTTGTGGAAAAAGACCACTGTGCTGTGTGCTTCTATTTACACAACATTTTTAATGATTGTCTAGTTGTTGTTTAGCATTACGATTATGATAGATGAACGTGCTTCTAATAAAAACTTCTAATAAAAACTCTGCCGTCCCTAATAAATTGGGACGGCAGAAATGCAGTGTGACAGGAAAGTTAACAATAAGTTTGCTCTTTCAATAAAAAAATAGAATTAAAAAAAAATCAGGTACAGGGCTTTAAAAAAAAAATCTACATACAGAGAAAGCAAATGATGTGAACTCTATTTTCCATTGACACTTTTTAAATTTCACTTTTTAAAAACCTATCCACAAGTAAAATCTACTTTTGTCAGGTCTATGGGCATATATGGCATATTTGGATGTTGTGTAATTTGTACTATAATAAACCCACTGAAAGAATATATTGTTGTTTGCAGAACACATCTGTAACATAATCGAACATGTCCAGGTGACTGTCTGTGTGTTGCCCACCTGCCTCTGTGCGAGAGTGTGATATATCGCACCTACATGAGATGTCACTGCGGTCTACCTCAAATTCTTGGTTTCTATGGAGACCTGTAAAATCGGTAAAGTAGTAGGTCACACAATATTTTCAGACCTGTGGAGGCAAATCCTTCATTCATCAGGAAACAGTAAGTGTCCCAGAAGGAGGCAGGCTTACAACTGCATTTATGAAATAAAAAATAGGAAAATGCAGCCTTCTTGAGGGAGAAGGGGTTTTTAACACACAAATATATTGTAAATAGACAGGCACATTATTTTATTTTATTTTGTTTTTGTTTTGCAATGCTATTTTTTTTTTTTCTCTGTAGTGTACAGATGTGTAGCATACCACAAGTGAGCCATACAGGTTTTGATAAAGGGGAAGAAGGAAATGTTAATATTGCTGTAAAGGCTTTAAGTTACATTTAGTGTACTAGGCTACTTGTAGGTAATTCTGGCCGTTAAGCCAAGAACATTTTCAAAGTCTAATAAGGCCAAAGAGAATGCTATCATGTCACAAGTTACATGAAGTTAAGTTAATCTGAAAGAATGCATGTGAGAGAGCCAGGAGTCGACCCAAGTACAATTTGAGTCACCAGATCGACAAAGGGAGGGTCTCCTTTTAAATGGCACTTAACAAGCTGGAAAACTTTCTTTTTTGACCTCCTGACACTTTCACTAGTGGAAAGCTTTCTTTTTTACACTTGGAAATATTCACAGTTGAAGGCATTGTCTGATCTTAAACTATTGAGGTGTTTAAGTGTTATATTTCTTAGTTTTGTATTTACCTGCAAGTTTAGCCCACTGTAATCCCTTGTTTTCTTATGGGCAAGGGAAAACCAGTTTTTCAGGTCAGCATACATTTGGACATATGAGATAAGACTGTGAAAAGAACTAGTTTCGTTGTATTTTTCACTTAGGATATCATGCTCTATGTTAGGTCACCTCTTGATGTTAGAAACACAAAAAGGCTTCTTCACTATGATACAATGAAATGCTGTAATTGTTCTAAACATGAACATATTCACGCTCATATGTTCACGCAAACTTCAATTGTTTTCTGTGAACTGCATTTGTATTTTCTGTGTTCCATCTCGTTTTGCCGGATACTTTTGTAAATCTTTACTGTGCTTTTGTGAGGTTCAGTGGGATTTTTACTGCAGAGTCCGTACAAGCCATGAAAGACCCAGGTTTTTTAAAAGTAAAAACAGCTAGCGTATGAGCTAGAAGACATGTGAGACTTACACATTTCTTCTTCTGAAACAATGAGGAGGAACCAAGAGCCCCCCACACCTGCAGCACAGTGGAGGCATTATGGGAAACAAAAAAGGGACAAGGCTTTGAAGATGGTGAAACACTGTTGTGGAGTGGAGGGAGCTGCGCAGGAGGAAGAGGAAGGAGGAGGTGGAGGAGCTGACCAGTGCGGGATGCTCTGAGGTAGAAACAAACCCAGGAAGCGGTGCACTGTTTCAGAGGAGCACTGAAGGCAACCAGCTGAATTTCTTCCGGGGCCTCTGGTTTCCCCAACCTCCAAAAACATGCTGGTCAGGTTGGCCCACAGTGGCGGCGTGCAGAGTGGCAGCGGCTCCGGACTAACTGAATGCTATTTTGTTGTGCAATTGTACATTGACAAATAAAGCACTAACTTACTTACTTTAGCATTTGAACCAGAGGCTAAAACATGTACAATATGTGGATCCTCCAGCCAGGTTACACTGACCATCAGCTTAGCTCCACGTCTGAACTGCCGTCGCCCACTGCTCCTTATGGGTAGCCCCATTGGCAGGATGGGTCAAATAGGACAAATTTCCCTACCGGGACAATAAAGTACACCTTAACCTTAGTAACTTGGCATATTTTTGTCACAAGGTCATTGTGTGATTGTGCCAGCAATAAGCAAAGAAAAATGGAGGCACAATCTGTAGGCTATACAGTAACTGCAGACTTGATTTTGTGCATGCATGTAGCGTTTTAAGGCACACCTGACTGTTGAGAGGACCCATCCCTCAGATTCTTCCAGATCATGTTTCAACCTCTGGGGTGGGCTGACTCTAAACGGCTCATTCAGGTGAAGAATGGACAAAAGCACTGGCCGTTCCCAGAGTAAAAAAAAAAGACACCAATTACATGTTATTGACTGTAATCAATATTCTCATCAGTTGCATTTATTTATTCTGTTGGGCGTAGTCAGACATTAGTCCCTTGTGGCATAGGCAAAGAAGCTATACTTTTGCATTTTATAAACAACTTGTTCAAAGATAGCATCTGTTCTGGAATGAAATCTTAAATGAATCGCTATGGACACTGGCCACCAGTCATGTGAGGCCATATAAGCATGAAATGTAACTCAACAGACTCTCGACATTTGAAGATAAGTTATGATTGCTAAGAGTAAATAAGTTTTTTCCACAGGACAAGGTACATATTTACTGAATTATTTGCAGGCACTGTACGCTTAAAAAGTATTAACGATGCAGATTTTTATTTCTATTTATTTAATAATTTGTGTGTCATTTAACACAGAAAAGAATATTAAGACATGCTTTCCTCTTTAGATCTGACTTGCTGTCTGCTGTAGCTTCAAAATGAGCAACATACGTCAACAAAAGCCACAGAGCTCAACAGCAGTGGCTGAGATTATGAAATGTTTTGGGGCTGGAGCTGAGTCTTGTGAAATGTGCATGTGCGTGTTTGTCGGGCCCAGAGGCTATGTGTTTCTACAGGCTGTAAAGACACGCCTCGCTCTGAGTACTGTGCACCACGCCCTCGGGCCTCAGGTGAAGGCTTTTTCTGAGTGGAGCTGCAGCTTTGAGAACAATCACGGGCTGGGACTGCGTGGGCAGGTCCAGGCACTTTCACTGTGCACCTCAGGCCACATCACTGAGCCTACGATCATGACTGACGCACTAGAACGAGCTCCAAGTCATTTGATATGAATGATAGCAGCACTTTATTTGCAGGGTGATTCAAGTTGAATCACAAATCTCTTATGAACACTTAGTCAAGAGTTTTAAAACTTCGTTTGGTCTAGAGCCCACTTGTAGTTTAGCCAAATAGAATTTAAGGTTCTCTTTGTCCTGGATAAATTACATTTATGTTCCTCATACACCTTCAGTCTGTGTACTTGCTTTTTTACTGTTTTTCTCAAATCTAGCATTATTGTCATCAAACTAATGTTTAACTTAAGCCGCATGACTCCGCATGTATTCACTGAGAGTGACCTTTAAAAGCCATGATTTTGTAGACTGATAAATGTCACTGATCATTGATAAATCTCATCCGACCTCTAAATCTTAATGCATCTTTAGTGTATCTTCTGGTTATTTGAACATCTAGATAGAATACACTTGTGAATTCTTAAAAGAATATGTAATTTTCCCTCTGAATGACTCATTAAAGCCAAACTACACTTGTAGAGTCTATTTATACGGCCTAAATGAGATAAGAGACCTGCACAGAGAGCACATTCTTGTATTGGCCTTTTCCTTGTGCGACCATTAATTGTGCCTTTTATACAGTAGTGGGACGTTCTCTTTCTCCCTCCCTGTGTGCAACAAAGCCAGTGTTGTGATGTGAGGACTGGCTCTGGGTCAGTCTCTGTTGGAATGTCTTAAGAGCCACTGGGTCCCTCTGAGTCTGTCATTCATCTTATAGGCCTAACTTCCAACTATATATGCTCAAGATAAAACACAAATGACCTTTTAGCTACATCTACTTCATGCACACCACACAGCTGTCTCAAATCCAAGCATTCATTCGATTAATCAATAAATACTTTTAAGTTTACACTGTAAACCTGACACCAAGTAGAGCAACGGGCTTCATCGGAAATGATGAAGTGATGATGCAATACAAAGATTTTATCTGCTGGCATTAACAGTGACATTCACCCACCCGTGGAGCCTATTGAGATAAAGCTTAACTGTATAACAGTGTAATAAGTAGCAGGAGCTGGTGGGAGGAGCAGCGACAACACACAGAGCAACACTCAGGCCCTCACCGTCAGTAACGCTTTGCTCTCCAGACCCAGGACACGCAGGGGCAGGGACAGTGCACATTCTCATGGAGGTCCGGATCACCTGCGCAGTGGGGCTCTGCTTTCTGCTGGCCTGCGACAGACTGTGGGCCTTTAACCTGGATACCGAAAATGTGCTGCGGAAAAGCGGGGAGCCGGATAGTCTTTTCGGCTTCGCCCTCGCCATGCATCGGCAACTGCAGCCGGTGGATCAAAGAATGTAAGTGCGCGCGTAATGCGTCAAGAACGTTTAATGTTTTGCCAGGGCGATATTGTATCTACATGTTGGTTGTTTTAAACCAAGTAGCCAATTTCTCAAGTATTTTTCTCTGTTTCAAGTCCTTGAGTAAAGTTGCCTATTTACAGCCTTTGAACCACTGCTGAAGGCGCAGGTAGTTAATTATTTTCCGGTAAAGTTTTGAGCATCCAGGTACAGGGCAGTTTGAACTTGAAGCGTCTTACAAAGTCACTGTTATTGGCTCTTGTTGCTTGTCCAATGTCTTACGGGTTAACTTGTCGGGTGAATTTAAAAGCTCTGCCTCTAGTCTCAAAACAATTCGATAACTTAGGCTACATGGACGTCTTAATGGGCACTCAATCTGACGCATTTGTCAGTGAATGAAACGCAAAGTGCTATCAAGTCAACAACTATTCTATATGTGGAAATTTATTAAACTAAATTGAAATAGTGGTATGTATATAGTTAAGCACAACAAGTAGGCTACGTTCTGTTTTTTATTTTTTAAAGACTTGGAGTAGTGGAGGAGTTTTGTAGTGTGTAGATCTAGCTACTTTAACAGATTTGGGATAAAGTGTTGAATCATTGAAATGGACCATGGACCAAATTCAATAGTATTATACATTTTTCCTAATGTACTGTCAGATACACTGTACATGTTAGGACAAGAAGCCATGGTGATGGTTTTACACCTTATGATGCACAAGCAGAAGCAAAGTAGCCCTGCTTTAAGTTTGTGCGCCGTCTGAACCATGCTGTTACTATATAGTTGATTGCATGGCTTCAGTCATTTGGAGTGTCAGCTTATGCATAACCCGAGGCTTCAGTAAATTTCTTTGACTTCCACAGAGACTCATCATCACACTATGTTCCTGACATGTGTATTCTTGTGTATGGATCCTAGCTGTTGGGTGTGCACAGAGTGAGTCACCGAGGTTTGCCAGTGGTGCCTGCCAACTTTGATTCTGACTCTGAGCTGCCTCTGCTTTTAGCCTGCGGCACTGTTTGCTACAAGAGGTGATAGTGGGAGCTTGTTTTTTGTGGTCCTGAGGGCAGTGGAATTCAATTTGTTTTTATGTATCACATAAATACATAAAAAATAACGTTAGGTTTTAATCCATAATATGAAGATGAAAAAGGCATGTGTGACATCAATATAGAAATAGTGTAAATACTATAAACTTGAAAGAACTTCTATCTGATATTTCAACACACATTTTAATCGGTTTTATGTCTGGTATAATTCCAGTCAGACTCTGAGGGTTCAAGACATAACTGCAGATGGAGCTCATGATGACAGTTTTGGAAAGCTTTGGAGAACCCTCTTACAATGCTCTGCCTTTGGTGGTGGATAAGTACTACATTTATGATCATTGTCATTTGAGTAAGCACACAACTGACACAATTTGCCCAACCTTTATTTATAGTGCACTTTAAAAACAACCGTTGACCAAAGTGTAGAACACAACAGCAAAAGGTATCAATGAAAATAGTTGTACAAAGGTAAGAAAAAAAGAAAAAAAAAGACACACAGGCAAAAAAAAATTCCTGACGAATTTTAAAACTACAGTAAAAACAAAACATTTTAAGGAACGGACTGAAAATGTGTGCACATTCTAGTATTTGTTCACTTCTGATGTCTCAAACATGATAAATAACATGCTTTCATTAGACCAGTCAAACCTTTCACATCAAGTACAATCTCATAAAATATTTTACCTTTCAAGTACCACCACAACGGGGGAAAAAAGCATACCAGTAAGTCAATTGATCTCCATAAGGACTAATGAATTCTAAAATTGCAGATTTGATCTCTTAACTCCCACTGGAACGAGCACATTTTCTCCAGTTTGACATAATCCAAATCTAAAAGCTTCTTGAAAAACGCATCAAAATAGAGAAGAAAACACGGCGGATAAGCAAGAATGACATTATAAAAAAGCAACAAAAAACAGACTCAAAACAAAAAAGAGACAAAAACGCTTCAAAAAAGCGATGAAAAAGTTTAGATCAGTTTCGTAGGTCTTAGCTTTCAAATGAGGAGGTACACTGCCCTATAGGCTGTAAGCTTCAGTCGAGAAAGTTTTCGTTTTGAGTAAAGCCGAACTGGAGAAAATATGCTCGGTTAAGACGGGGGTAGCAGAATCAGAATCAGAATCAGAATAGTTTTTATTGCCATTGTTTGTAAACAGATTCACAAACTAGGAATTAAGAAGTCCAAGAACCACCAATGGTACATGTACTACAGTCTGAGAACCATTGCATTCCAGACTCAGACAAGTGACACAGTGACACCGTATCTACAGTGCTGTAAGTCCACATGCACACAGTAGTGCTGCCGCTTCCTGCAGACTAAGTCCTGCCTAGCCTGGTGGCACATGATAAAACAAACAGCTGGCTCACTGTCCCTGTGCCAAAGGAGAGAGTTGCTGACGGTGCACCAGCCGCCGAGTAATGTTACTTCAACAAGTACGTTTATCGATGGGTTACAGTTCAAAACTCTTATTGCAAATGACACACCACAACTGTTAAATGGATGCATGTGTGATATTTTGTTGTTTTGGATCAAACTGTTTTGGGGTTTAAATTTCAAAGCACTGAGAAGCCAAAGCCATCTGTGGTTTTTTCACAAAGCAGTTTTCTCTATTGCACAAAGCTACAGATGCGTTCATCTCCGCGGCTTGACTAATCGCAGTACAATGACATTTTGAAGATTCATAACTCAAAATGCATTTCAATGACACTCCCACAGGCGTACCATCAGCTGTACAGAACGCTTCATTTGTCTCATTTGGCTTTGCTTAATGTAATTTCATTCAGACTTGTGTGTCACCACATGCGCTGAAGAAAATATTTTGTGTTGACATCAGTTTTACAGTGTGAGAACGATGACATTCCTGATTTATGGCGTAGTAAACCCTGGGAACTGGATGCCTATGGAGATATGAAGATGGGTGTGGCCTTTAACCTTGTAGTCGTCCACAAAGGCCGTCTGTGTGTGGACAAAGATAGAAATCCTGGTCCAGTGAAGCAGAGCATTCAGTTGAAAGAGGGGCCTTTTGACTTTAATGCTCAGTGTGGACATGGAACATGGGTTTTGGAGGCATCTGTCCATGTGTGAATAGTAATGCTCTGTGGAAACTGTAGCTCACGTTGCGTCTTTCACAATGTGTTGTGGAAGCAAGTCATTTTACAATTAAACAAACAAAGATGATGTTATTTTTCATTTTCTTACATAGCCAGTTGAGATGTACAGCTGGTCTGTCAGAGAGGCCTATTAAAGAACGTAGGTAACGCTTTTAACATAATATAGACATTGAGGTTGATGGGGCATGGTTTGAGCTGAGGCATTCTTCACATGTCGTCAATGTTTGGATTTGTTTGTTGTGGTCATTGTTGTCTACTACTATTTTCTACTACTACTATTTTTATTGTAATACAGAAATATTCAAATGCAGCCCCGAAGCCTACAATCAAAACATTAAGATAGAGAGAGTTGATATATGATATATGGTATATATATATAATTGTGTGTTTCATTCTTGAAGTCATGAAGATCAGACAAATAGGGCACAGAATTGATTTTTATGTATACCAAGTAATAATTCCGCAATATCATATTGACATAATCAAGCAGTCCAAAAATACACAGTAAAATCAAGAAATGTTGGTTCTTGCATTGTTTTTAGCTTTTCAAAAGTATTTTTTCCCCCCCGTGGCACACTTGTCTAACCTTGCTGCTGTGGTTCTCCTGCAGGCTCTTGGTTGGGGCCCCCAGAGCAAAGGCCCTGAGCGGTCAGAAGTCTAAGGTGACTGGAGGACTGTACAGCTGTGACATGACCTCCACATCGTCCTCCTGCAACAGGGTCATATTTGATAATGAAGGTCAGATGCCGCATTAGACTTATTCATTTGAGCGGGAATTGTTTGCATAATACTCATACTTTTATGGACCAATTTTACAACAGAGGATTTGAGTAGTGAAAGCAAAGAAAACCAATGGATGGGAGTGTCGGTTAGCAGTCAGGGACCAGGAGGAAAGATTGTGGTATGTATATATGTGTTGGATAGCTAATATACGTCAATCATAATAATTATATAACCAGATTGAAGAATCATTTGATATCAACCCACTGCTGCCTTCCTGATCCTTTGTTGGTTATCTTGGCAGACATGTGCACACCGATATCAGTTTAGAGCTGCAGTGAACAGGCCAGGAGAGTCTCGTGACATCACGGGCCGCTGCTACATGCTCAATCAGGACCTGAGCATCAACGAGGAGGACGACCCTGGGAGCTGGCACTTCTGTAAGAGCCGCCTCAGAGGACACGAGATGTTCGGCACCTGTCAGCAGGGCATGGCTGCCATCTTTGATAATAACTTTCGCTATGTTATTTTCGGGGCTCCTGGAGCATATAACTGGAAAGGTGTGTATGCATTGTGTGGCCTCTTAAACTGCTGTTAAGAAACAGTCCTCAAACCATTTCATTTTCCATTCTAGGCATAGTTCGATTAGAACAAAGAAATGAAAGCTTAATTGAGATGGGTATTTTTGAAGATGGTCCTTATGAGCTTGGAGATGAAAATGAGAAAAAATCAGACCTCATTCCTGCTCCTGCCAACAGCTACTTGGGTAAAATACAGCATTTACTTCTTGTGTTTCATGTGCAACTTTATATTTATTTAGTGATCTTCTTTCCCCTTTCAGGCTTCTCTCTGGATTCAGGAATGAATCTGATAGACAAGAACCAGCTGATTGTAGTGACCGGAGCTCCCAGAGCCTACCATAGCGGAGCGGTGATGCTGCTAAAGACAGGGGGCATGACCACCAGGCTCGTTGAGATAGTGTACACCCTGAGGGGGGAGGGCTTGGCCTCATCATTTGGCTATGATGTCACTGTCCTTGATCTCAATGGAGATGGGTTTGTGATAAAGAGATCTTACAACATGTGCTGTGTTTCAAATGCTAGTTCTAATAAAGCATTACTTTCTTAGTTGGGAGGATATTGTAGTTGGAGCCCCTCAATATTTTGAGAAGGATGGGGAAATTGGAGGAGCTGTCTATGTATACATTAACAAGGCTGGAAAATGGAACAAAGCCAAACCCACAAGAATCGATGGACCTCAGGATTCAATGTTTGGCCTTGCTGTTGCAAACCTTGGTGACATTAATCAAGATGGTTTTCAAGGTGAGATATCAAAACCTGGTAACCAACCAATTCCTTGATACTCTTAACTTCATCTCTTTAATAATAGATTTTGCTGTTGGAGCTCCCAATCATAACGATGGTAGTGGAAGTGTTTACATATACCATGGATCTACCACAGGCCTAAAGTCCGTAAAAGCAGCTCAGGTAGATCTTTATTCTGGTAGAATGTAATAACTTATGAATTATTAACTATAATTTCTAATGATTACCCACATGAGTACACATACTGTAGCACTGATAGTGTTTCTCGTCACTAGATTCTGTCAGGGGAGCCTCTGGGGATGAAAATGTTTGGGTATTCTTTGGCTGGAAACATGGATCTAGACAAGAATTCGTACCCTGACCTTGCTGTGGGCTCCCTGTCTGATGCTGTATTCGTGTACAGGTGAGTAAAATACTCAATTATTACACTGCTTTTTTAAATGTCTGTTAACATTCATATTGTATGTTGTATCAGGGCAAGACCAGTTATCAGCATTGACAAGAAAATTACATTTTCACCTAAAGAAATTGATCTGACCAAGAAGAATTGTGGTGACAAATTTTGGTGAGTCTTCAATTTAAGAACATGACATTACAAATTAAAAGCTCTTTCTTTCAACCATTTCTTTGGGTTTTGATCATTTGTACTTGAAAAATAAGGACAGCAAGTTTTGGATCTGAACCACTAAAAGTTCATTGATTCATTCAATTGTAATTTTTTATTCACAAATTACATGTTTATTTTCAGCCTTAATGTTGAGGCTTGCTTCACATTTACGGCCAACCCTCCCAGTTACTCTCCCAGCCTGAGTAAGCATTTCCACACTACTCTTATGCAAACTGTTATGTGGAACCATAAATGCTTAAAGAATCTTTATTGTACTGTTCAATGGTTTGTGTCTTTAGCGGTCAGTTACTCCATGGAGGCTGATGCTGACCACCGGAATAACCGCCTGGCCCCGAGGGTCACTTTCCCTGATAACAGCTTTGAATCCAAAGGCACCATGACCTTGGACGGTAAAGGGAAGAAAAAGTGTCTAAAACGTCAGCTTGTCATGCAGGTAGTCCCTTCCTTTCCATCTGGTGCATGTGCAACATTAATGTTCTTATTTGTACAAAAGCTAATGTTTTAGTTTTGTATCTTGTAGGACAATATTCGAGACAAGCTGAACGGTATCCCTTTTGATGTTTCTGTTGAAATCGAAGATGCTAAACGTAAACGCAGACAGAGCACAGGACCACCAGCACCTGTCCTTAATGCGGATGAACTAAGTACAACTCGCTCTACGGTAACATAAAAACTGTAGTCTATAGACTTAATCATTTCTTTAGAAGCAACAATACAATGCAAGCGTATTGTTTTTCTGTTATGATATAGGTGCATTTTCTGAAAGAAGGATGTGGCAAAGACAATGTGTGTGAGAGCAACTTAGATGTCAAATATAGATTTGGTAGCAGAACAATTGATCAAGAAACCTTTACTCCATTCAACAGGTAAGCAATAACACAACATGGCCACAGATAGATGATGGTTAATAGCACCAATCATTGCATATTTGGGATATTCTGCGTTAGGGTTACAATTTGTATAAAAAATACTAACTCAAATTCAAATTTAACAATTTGAGAAGGGATATGCCTGGCCTATAACTTAATGATTTCCACACTTCAGTCATGATATATCATGTTTGTTAAAGTGAGGGTGATGTGCAAGTGATCCCAATGAGTGACCAGAAGGAGATTGCTTTAGAAGTGACCGTCTCCAATAAGGATGGAGATGATGCTTATGAAGCCACTTTGAATGCCACTTTACCACCAACTCTTGTTTACTCAACCTACCGCCCTTCACTTGATGTAAGGCTCATATGCTGTAAATGTTTACATTTGCATTGAAATGTGGCCGTCTAACAGTTTTTCAAATTACTTGTTAGCAACCTGTGACATGCACAGCCAATAAAGAAGGAACTGAAGCTAGGTGCGATCTTGGAAATCCTTTAAAAGGAAACACAGAGGTAAAAAAAGAAAAGAAAAACAAAACATTGACATTGCATTTTTATTTTTATGTTATTTATGTTCTGATATCTAACTGATCAAACAGACAACTTTCTACATCATCCTGGGAACAGCAGGAATCTCTCTTAACACAACTGAAGTGGAAATAACACTTCTTCCTCAAACGTAAGAAAAAAACAAAATAAAATAAAAACGCTCATGTTCATGATCCAAGTTATAATTTTTGAATACTGTTTTTTTTTTTCTAAAAGAACAAGTGGTCAGGCAATTGTCCCTGTAAAAGCCAAGGCAAAGGTGGCCCTCCTACTGCAGCTGTCTGTATCAGGGTAAGAGGCATGCAATTATAAAATACTCACAAACTCTGTTGTCACACAAAACCTCTTCTATTCTAGTCTGGCCAAACCATCCCAGGTCTACTTCACCGGAAAGGTCAAAGGTGAAAGTGCTATGAAGTCAGAAAGTGACATTGGCAGCCCGATTGCTCATCAGTTCAGAGTAAGCCCTACAGTAATGTCCAGCGTATCCTTTTTTTACAGCTGGGATCTGATTGGTTCTGTTGTACATTTCAGATTATAAATCTTGGGAAGCAACTGACAGACTTTGGCACTGCGCATCTGGAAATTGACTGGCCGAAGGAAACAGACGATCAAAAATGGCTTCTATATTTGGTGAAAATAGGCGCCACAGGATTGGACAACCTCGAGTGCTCTCCAAAGCATTTGATCAACCACCTGCACGTGGTCAGTGGAAACCTCTTTGGAAAATGACTTTATTTTTCAACTGTACAATATATAAAACAAAGTGTTTTTTTCACATCAGGAACCAAGTAAGAGCAGAAGCAGAAGAGCAGTGACTAATGAAAAGGAGGCCACACTTGCTCGATTGAGTGATAAGAAATACAAAACTCTGGTAAATGAATCTTGATCATTTGTGTGTTTTTGTCCATGTGCTGGAAATGGACTAAATTGTGTGTGTTTCCAGTCCTGTGGCAATGGGGCAAAATGTGTGAAGATCAAGTGCCCCCTGCGGGGCCTTGACAGTAATGCAGTCATCACCCTGAGCTCTCGCCTCTGGAACAGCACTTTCATAGAGGTAAAGTTGTGAGATTTAGACGTCATATTTGACAAAAATGTTTGTGGGGGTTAAGTTTTATTTTTCTACTCAGGATTATTCTGACCTACATCATGTGGAAGTGAAAGTGAAGGCCTCTCTGAGCATTTCCAGCACATTAAAGAACACTAAGCTCCAGAAGGCGGATACAGAGGTGAATGAACCAACAAACAATTTTCTTTAAAAATAAAAAGACACTAACTGTGCCTGTCCCCAGGTGAGTGTGACGGTGTTCCCAGAGCGGCGGTCGGCCCGGTATGGAGGAGTGCCCTGGTGGATCATTTTGCTGTCTGTACTATTCGGGCTGCTTTTGTTGGCCCTGTTGGCTTTTCTTCTTTGGAAGGTAGGGCCAGAAAACAGTCTAGAACATACATACAGCTAAAGTCGGTGAAATTACAGCATATAAACATAACAATATTCCTCTCCTCAGTGTGGAGTCTTTGACAAAAAGAATAAGGAGGATCCTTCAGAAAAAGAGAGACTGACAAATGCGTAAAAGAAAAGGGTAAAATTACCCAGCTTGCAATGAATAAAAATTAAAAACACCGTAACTCTTTCTTGCCATTTGGCTGAAAAAGCCATTGCTTTTTGGGGATAAAGAGCCAATGTTTCATTACTCATTTATTTTCTCTAATGAATGCTGAATGTTTTTCACACATAGATTAAAACGTGTGAATGACTAGAGCTTATTGCATGGCTAAGGGGGTGATGGCTGATAAACATGGTGTATTGTTTTCTGCTGCAAACTTCTGGTTTTGCTGCCATTATGTTTAATTCCATGCACGGGTCTGATGGTTCTTCTTTCTGTATTGGATTGATCCGCTGACATTTTGACTCCAGCCTTTCATAACACCTCTAAACATAAAGCCACTATATAACATTAATATTGTATCGCTTTTCTTTTCCAGTGTGGCTTTTTCGAGCGGGCCAAACATGAAGACAAAATTCCCAGTTACAGTGCAGTCCGGATCAGACGGGAGGAAAGGGACATAAACAGTCAACAGGGAACGTGGGAAACCGTGGAAAAGAAGCCCTGGATGACAACTTGGAATGACAGTATTCCTAAAAACCAATGAGTTGCACATGGATCAAATTGAATACATTTTTACATCTCTGCTTTTGCACATATTTGTAAACACATGAACTGTATTTTCCAACATTGTAGGACTGAACCACACGATCAAGCATTAAGTCTGTAATTCAGTGGAAGGGACCTGTGTTGTAAGATAAGATTAACCAGCACAAGATTTTTTTGTATTATTGGTACCTTCAGTGTTGACCGGGAGGGTGGGTTTTGTACCTTGTATTTATTTTTAGGGGCACTTTGTTACTTCTCAACAGGGCAATCGGTGGCAAAGCAAGTACATACACCTTATACATTTAAAATAGTCTATCAAACTTCCAAAAACATGTCATAACTGCAATATGTCCTTCATTTCAAGAGAACAAAATGTGTCACCAAATATTGCAGCTGTAAATAATGTAATGTTTTGGAATAAAAAAAGTATGTGTTGACTTGACAGTTTTTGTTTTGGGAAAATATTTATTGGCATTAAGAAAAACAAAACAAAAAATAAATAAGCATACTTTATTATTAAAATCATAATTTAAAATCACATTGTAAAACATTTAAACATTTCTATAAATAGTTAGGTTCTGCTGGTGCAGCTGGTTCAGTGTACAATTATGCTATTATTGCAGATTATCTAAGCGGACTTAAGATTCAGAGTCTAGTTTCAGGTCAGTGTTCTGCATTATTTGACCCTCATGCTGGTGAAAAAGACATTTCATTTACAATAGTGACTCAGTCCTGCTGGTGCTCCTCCGGGACTCTTTCTGGGATCTGTTCTCCACTGTCCTTGCTGCGTCCTGCACCTCCTTCAGCCTCTTGTCTCTCTCGCGCTGCTCCTTCTCCTCATGTTTTCTCATGTCCTTGAGCTTCTTCTTTAAGCATGAGCGGTCATTTTGATTGCACACACCCAGAGCCTGCCACGAGGAAGACAAAACTATGACATTTACAAATACAGAGGCTGGAAAAGTACTGATACCAACATTACTAAAATACAGATTCTTCTTTATCATAAGTAATACAAAAATACATGATACAGTGATTCAGCGCTTCTAGCAATTTATCCAAAGAAAATTAATCCTGTGCTCTGACTCCAGTCTCTTAACACCCTTCAGAAGCAGAATGCTCTGTTAAAGGGGGGTATTATGCAAAATCGACTTTTTCAAGCTTTACATCACGTTATCATGTCATTCCCTCATTAAAAACATGCCTGAAGTGTTGGCACATTCACGTATTTTTGAGTAATCTGTAAAAACTCTGATGGCAGCCATTTTAGGGATAGGTTTGCCTGAGTCCTCCTAGGAACGCCCCCACCTCATGGAGACGCCTCCGAGCTTTCATCACCAGCCGAGTAACCAACCACTGCTCCTCAGCAGAACCCCCTCCCCACTGATGCCACAGACAGCGTGTGGAGGGGGCGTGTCCGAAAGGGTCAGAGGTTCTTAAAGAGACAGAGGCCTATTTCAAGACATTCGCTACAGCCATTTTGAGAGAGCAATTTTATACAAGGCAGTTATTCTAATTTACTGCATTTACAGACCAACAGAAGGTTTAGTCATCATTGTAGTGTGCTATAGACTGGTGCTATGTGACTGAAAAAAGCATAATACCCCCTCTTTAAGGACCATGTTAGTCTTTAATAGTGCTTGATAAAAAAAAAAATGTTGCAAATCAATATGTTGACTTATGAAAACTTTGGATATTTCTGCAAATGTGTCTGAGGCCATCAACAACTGCAGTTTTTGTGTGGAGCCAGCCATACGTATTCAATGTGTTCCTATAGTAAAGTCACCTTCAGTTTGTCAGTATCCAGGTTGAGAAGCTGCGCGCCGTCTACGCCTCTGGCAGTAAACTCTGCTGCGTACTGATCCATGCCCATCGCCACCAGCCACAGACAAACCTGCTGGCTGCTCCACTCACTCACTGGCCGACTTTGCCATTGGTTGTTGTTATTGGTAGGTATTACGTCGTCATCCAAGGTCTGACAAGGGGAAAAAAAGGCAACAGTGACTATTAGAATGACAAACAGCAAGCCAAGATGCTCCATGTGATGGAAAGGAAGAAGAAAACAGCCTCACCTCAGTGGATGAAAAGGTAAAAGTGTAAGAGTGCCCACACAGAGAGTGATCAGAGACGTGACGCTTTATGCTGTAGCTTCCCAAGGGATAGCCCATACTCTGCAACCAACAAAAAAGTCCTCTGCTGTTGCCTATAGTTGACATAATTGCATGCACACCAATGTCTGTCTACTCAACAGAGCAATTCTAGAGCCATGCGTCATGCATGAGAAGAGACTTACAGTTCAAAGTATCAAACTGATTTTTTTCTAACCTGGTTGATTCTTCCGGTGGTGGTCAGATAGGGCAAGCTGCTGCTGGACACAGACCGAAGTCTCTCTCTGTTCGTCTCCGCTTCCTCCTCCTTCTCTGGCCCTCGATCCCCAAACCAGGAAAACGGCAAACAAGAAGGCATGGAGGTGACTGACGCAGTTGGAGAGTCTCCAGCAGGCTCGTCTGCCAAGTTGTCACAAGAACTCCTGCAGGAAAATAGTCCAAGAACTTCAACTCCAGAGCAAAGGTTTGGTGGGCTCTATGGCTGGAGTTATACCTGTTTGTCACAGACTTTCTACTCTTCTTTTCACTCCGCCTTTTGTTGAGAGACTTTCGAAGCCCACTATGAGACACAATAGTTAGACAATATAAATGATTAAAAAGGGACAGAGGTGGGTGCTCCCCTTACATTTACAGAAGGACTTACGCAAAGTACTGTTACTCTTTAAGTAACAGAAATATTATCCACATTATTTTGTTTTGTTAGTACTAATGTGTCGACACTTGAGCAATCAGATTTTTATGAACGCAGCAATGATATGATAAAGCTGCTGTAATTAATTTCTCCAATGTGAGTCTTATTTTAGCGACTCTACTCTCTAAAAATGGATGGCAGCACTATTAACCTTACCTGAAATTAGGAAACTTCCTCTTAGACTTTCGAGATGACGAGGAGGAGGATTTGTTTGGGGAAGGGCTGGAATTGTCATTGATGTAAATGGGAGGAGTGGATACTGAGATGGAGGGAGGTTGATGGCTGAGTGTGGGGAACGACGAGGTACTGGATAGGTCACTTCTGCTGGCCTGCTGTAGTGCAGTTGAAGCAGGCAGTGACTGCGTATCCACTGAGTTTTGTTGCACTCCGTCTTCCTAAAACATGTAGTGTGGTCATCCAAGTTAGAAACGAACAAATCACAGAAGGATCCAATTAAAAGTGTTTAAGATCCGTTTGACCTGTCGTCGGAAGCTCTCCCTCAGCTTGTCCCGGGAGGGAGGGTGGCGCTTGGATTTCTGGGCCAGTTGAGCCTTGGCGATATGAGCGCTACAGTCCAGACGCCCTGTATCTGGGACTGTGCTATACCATTCACCATCTGAGACAAACGGCAACTGATGTTTAATCCTCAAACATACAACCAATAAAAATCATACAAACCTGTTTCAGTGGTGTTCTTACTCCTTCCTGATAAAGATCCTCTTCTCTGTAACTGTAGTAAATAAGGCATTAAAATGTGCAGATTCTGTTACATTTTCACCAAGTTTTTTTTCCTCACATGGATAGTCAGTCTTTCATTCAGCTCATTGTGCTGCTTCTCTTTCTGCTCCAGCTCTCTTTTCAGTTCTGCTAGACTTTCCTCAGCCTCCTCCACTCTGCCACAATCAAACTTCGTCAACACATACAACAAACTGCAGTTGTCTTGGGCTAATAATACTGATAAATCCCTCAATACCTGCTCTGGTATTCCCGGAGAAGTCTTTTGGCCTTGCTGTATTTGATCTCTAGGCTTTCGGATTGGCTCTGGGAATCAGCCAATCTCTGGCTGATAACTCTGCAAAGTGTCTGGGCCTCCTGCCAATACCTAGAAAATAGAAGAGAGATAATTACCCACTTTTCAAGCCGTTAGATCTAAAAATATACACATTTGGGGAAAACTGAACATATCGTCTCTATTCATACCATGTCAACACATAAGAGATAAATGTACTGTTCAATCAAAGCATATTCACAAAAATGTATACTTCTCCAGTTTATCAGCTTTCTCCTCTCCATCTTCAAGTTTTTGTTCTAGATCAGCTTTCTCATTTTGCCAACATGCCTGCTGCTCCTCCCGTGAGCGCAGCTACCAAACACAACAAAGCACAATATTATGCATGGCTCCAATTTTAAACAGGGGCAGTCCTAAAATCTGCTCCACATTTATTTTATTTCATGTGGGTTTTTTTTAATTCTTGTTTATATAAGTTTTGCAATGACACATTTTGTATTCACCGCAAAACAAAGTGGAATAAAGGCTGAACACGGTGCCAAAGCCATCACCAACCCAGTTATGTCACAGATTACTTCATGCACAGACATAAAGCTAGGTTGATGTGAGAAGTGCTGGAACAAAAAGCTGTGTCCCCATAAACTGAGCCTTTTCATACACCATTAACTGGGTCAGACGTCTCCAAATGTGGATCCAAAGGTAGTGAATTTAGTGAAAGCTGCTGGTGAGATTTCAATCTAGTGGAGTGACCTACCTTTTCCCGAGTGCTCTGTAGCTGGTCTGTTCTGATTCGGAGTTTAACCTGGAGCTACAAAGAGTTAAAAATAAAATGGATCACCACAGTTTGTTCTTCAGAGTTAAAATATCCGCGCTTGCCTATGTAAAGTACCTGCTGGTATTTGAGGCAAAGTTGGTGGTTGTCTAGGCCTGAAAGCAGCGACAAATCTTCCTCCTCTTCATCTTCAAACGAGTTATATTCAATATCATTTGTGTCGGCTTCACCTTCACTGCATGTATGGCCCTGCAATATCTGCACAAATATATTTAGCTTAACATGCGGAGAAAAAACAACAACTTTTAAAATGCAAACAGCTTACGGTTTGGGAACACTTCTCCATTTCTAAACTTTCGTTAATCAGCCGTGCTACCTCGCTCTCCACGCCCTCCTTCTCACGGCCAATCAAAAACCTGCATCAATTACAAAAAAATATGCAATGTCCCAAGAAAGAAAGATCATGTGGTGCTACTATATACAACATAAAAAAAACTCACTTGACCAGGCCTGACGTATTCTTCAACACAGTGGCAGCAAACAATTGGGAGACTCCAACCAAACTGATACCATCCACCTCCACTATCTGGTCGTTTACTTCAATCCTACCACAACAGTTATGTTCTTTTTTTTAGCAAATTTACCGCACAGTAATTGCAATTAAAGCACATACCGTCCGTCTTTCTTCGTCGCACCACCGTCTGTGACAGATTTGACAAAGATTCCCAACTTTTCCAGCCCTTGGTCAGCACCTACACCCATCCCAATGATGCTGATGCCCAAACCTTCTTCTCCTAAAACAAAGGGGGATTGTGGTAGTAACAAATTAAACGAGTAACCAACTAAAATGTTTAAATACCCTTTTCAATCTCCACAGGAAAAACGTCCATCTTTTCCACACGCTTCTCCAGTTCGTACTCCGCAGAGGCAGACACGGGGTCAATGTCATCATTGTGTCGGTCATAATTGGCATTTGAGTAAGTTTTGAAGACCTAGAAGAAGGACAATAAACATATTTTTAATTACACAAAACACACCTCAAAAGTTCACATTCACATTTCACACCACGTAAAGACTTGTATCTACATCAAAGCAAGCAGCATTACTCACTTCTTACTGTAAATACTGCCATCTGTCTACAGCAATCAACACACAAAAAAGTTTTGCTTCCAAATCTGAATTGGCGCGTGTGAGAAAGGCAGAATAAACACATTAATAGAGTTTACAGAAACTGATCCGAGTCCTAGTTTTTTTTTTTTTTTTTCATTCCATACATTCTGTGAGTAACAATTTGAAATTGCAACATAATATTGCAAGGAATGTTTTCATTGCCTTTGAATAGACAGCTCTGACACTGAAACATGTGGGGTCCTGTCTTTCCTCGTTCCATGTGGCTTTTAAACATTGCTCTCGGCAACAGTTTTTACTTCAGAAACCAAAGAAGCTCTAAGCTGTTAAATTTGCAATGCACACACTATGCATGTTTGCACTAGGAATGTAACGCAAAAGACTCAAAAGATGTAAGCTTATTTTATCCTTAAATATCCTTACTTTTATTGGTGCTGTAGAGAATTTGACTTTCCGTTTTCCATCTTCAGCCTCGTCTTCACCGCTCAACTCAGGGATTCCAGGGACTTCCTCATACTCTCGTGCAGGCTCGATTGTAGACCTGTCCAATTCCTGGCTTGTGGTCTGAAAATCTTCTTCATTCACAAAATCCTTATTCTCAATCCCCCCACTGTTTGCAGGTCTGCCCTCTTCCTCCTCCTCTGTGCCATCCCCGTCTCTGCACCTCTCCTCTAACTCTTCTACCCCACGCTCACTTTTGTCTTCATACATTGAACCTTCTTGATCCTTGGTTTCTTCCCCTTCACCGTCATCCTTTTCTTGCACCAAACGGTTTGAATATTGCTCAATAATTTCAGCTTGCATGCCCACTTTCTCCTTTGCTGTAGCGTGGTCCACTACTGCCGACATCTGCGCTGGTTTAATGCACTCTTCCCTTGTCTGCCCCTCCCACTGCTCAGTCACCTGCTGATACACGCCTGCACTGCAATTTTGATCAAGCGTGTTACATGGCATGCTTTCTGGTAATGCATTTAGCTTCTGTAAGTTAAGTTCTTCAAATACATCATCAACCAAGTCCAGCACTATACACGGAGCAAAGTAATTTACTGACGTGTCTTGCCATTCCGCCTCCGCTTTCTTCTCAGTTTCCCCCTCACTCTCAGAGGACTCATTCTTTAGGTCAACCAGCTCAGCCCTAACCGGATCCTCACTGCTCAACTCGGGGTTTAGATGTAGTTTTTCAGTTTCTAAATGCTTCCCTTCTGTTATGTCATTACTTTGCGACGCTAGACTGTGATCGGGTGGGTCATGGTGGATAAAGGGGGTGATGGATTCTTCATCAGGATCACTGGCCACAGATTTATGGTGCCCTGACAGAGTGTCCCGGGCATGAGGCTTAGCCAAGGGAATATTTACGATGGGTAGGTTTATGAATTTGTCTTTATCCGAGCCATCCATCTCCGGGTGCTTCATGTCTCTATCATCGTCACCTCCTCTGGGGTAAACAGCGTCCTCCTTCATTCTGTTTCTACTGATGCCGTTGGAACCACCGCTGGGCACTGCTATTAGTTTAGTTTCGAACAACTTGCGGGTTACGCTGAACTTCTGAGCAAGAGCTGCCCTGTCAATGTCCTTTATCTCTTCTGGTTTGCTCTTGTCCTGTGTAAAGGAATCAGGAGTGGCAAGGCTTGTGGCAGTGCCCAGAACAGATGAAGTACTCGCATATGAACGCCGGGTTGCAGGAAAAGGTGAGGTTTGATTTGGTTGCCGTTGAGGAGAAAGCAGTGGTGTGCCTCCAGTGTTTTGCCCATCCGGTTTAAGCTGCTGACTATCCATTTGCAGAAAGATGTTTTGACTAATTTTGGCCCCTCTGGTGCTGCCAACCCTACCTCTGCTCAGGGGGGTGTTGCTGGTTTGAGACATGATTGAGTTGGACAGGCTGGGGGGCACCGCAGACGTTTGGGCACCTGCTTTCAATGTGATACCAGAGTCAAATGAGCATTTTATGGTGTGGAAGTCAGAATTGTAGGTTATCCGGTGAGGGGAGGAACTCCGGCCTTTGCTGTCAGTTCGCATCATTTGGGAAATCTCTAAAAAAAACAACTATAAACTGAAAAAGCTTGAAAATGAGGAAACTTCTCAATGTTTTAAATGCTTAACTGCGGTAAAATGGTAAAATACACTTCATAAGACAACTGGCGATAAAATGTCACTCCCTGTTATAGATGGCAGCAGGACATGAAATGAAGTGGTTCCTGTAGCTTCTCTTTTAACACTGACATGAGGTTACCTGTAAAACAAAGAAGAGTACAATCAAAGCAGGCAAGCTTAACAACATTTTGTTAACACACACTAACTATTTTAAGACACCTTTTGCTTTTCAAATCATACTTACTTAAAATAAAGGAGTGAGTAAATTCCCAAATTCAAAGACTGCAGCATACTAAGTTAGCAGACAATGAAGCACCTAATGCCACAGGTGTGTCAATGACACAGTGGCTTTCAAGTAACCTCGGAAATTTGACTTCCAGCTGTCATTACTGCGAGTTACTGAGAAGTATGAAAATTCAATTCACTACGTCACTAAGTAACATCAGGCAAATCTTTAATTCACGTCGCTCTGTACCCAGTCTAATTTAGTTGAGCCTTGGGGCCAAGTTCTATTTGGAGAACTTTCCAATGAACGAAGCCTACAATCGCAAAATGGAAAATGGCTACGACCGCTCACGACTCTTTTTAATTGACTAAACAACTGATCATAAATCGACTAAAGCAGTTTATTACGACTAGTTTCTTACCTAAAGCGTTGTCTGCGCCGACGGCTCCCTTGCTGTGATAAATAAACTACAGGCAGATGGCGACTCATGTCCCTAAATACTGTAAATGGATTACGGCGGCGTAATCCTATGTAAACTACTCCACTAAGCATCGCCGACGAGCGGGTACAAGTTAACGCCGGGCAAATAAATTAAGGTCAAATAATTATTGATGATATCTGTAGCATAACTTGTCCAAAACCTCTTATGATCTGCTTTATCTTGCCACAGGTTAGATTAGTCTAATTTAC
Organism: Gobius niger; assembly: GCF_951799975.1. Classification (NCBI taxonomy): domain Eukaryota; kingdom Metazoa; phylum Chordata; class Actinopteri; order Gobiiformes; family Gobiidae; genus Gobius; species Gobius niger. Next base: position 18,600,028 of record NC_136864.1, read on the forward strand.
ATTGAGCAACTAATTTAGACAAATAATATACTAAACTAACAATTATTTAGACAGTATATGCACGAGCGAATTATCATAGGCTACAAGGCAACCGTTTACATTTTAGACACATGATCGATTAACAATCCAATGTAGACTTACTCATTGTGCCAGTTCCATGCCTGGAAAAACTGGATTGCACTAGGAAGGGCATCTGACATAAAGTAAGCTATAGGCCTATCCTAACCATTGAGTGGCTTTGATTTTTTTCAGAATTTAGCTTTTCAGAATAGCTACATTTGAAATGGCTTATTAAGAATAGGCTACATTTGTTTTACTATTTACAATAATCAAACATTCATTCATAATGCATCATGCTCTTACCTTTACTTGTCTTTCAGGATCACTGCTGCTGGTGATATCAGCCATGAAAAACTCCTGCAGCATAAGTCAAATGGCAAGCTTATGTATGATGCCAACACGAGCATGCTGCATCACCTGCAGGAACCTGTGCCTACCTGTGCATGTGCAGTGCCTGGTGACCACAGAGCTGCTGGTGTGGTATGTGGACCGGACCGTACTGGACCAAACCGAGCGGTACAAAGTGGTACTGCTCAGTGTGACCTGGTTCTGATTGGAGACTGTTGTCCCAGGTGGCACAGGGACCTAGTTGATATAAATACTGGCCAATCGCATTCATGTGTTCTTTTGAATGAGGGTAAGTGAGGGAGGGGATGACGGAAAGTGAATCGAAATTATAAGGATGGAGGGAGTTATTGGGGTGGGTGGTGAAGTTTAGAGAGGCTGAATAATGGAGAGCAAGACAGAGATGAGGAGATATAGAGGGCATTTAACAAGGTGAAAGATCGTAAGATGTAAGTTATTATTTTCATCATAAAGTCTAAAAATGTATCAAGTACTAGTGCCTAAAAGTCTTTGCATATTGTGAAAACACGTAGTAGATTTGGAAGCAAATACAAGTTATATTCATTGATATCTTTGTGTAGTTATGGGGAGGGTCTCTCTTTCAGTTTCTTTTTAGGGTGAAATACTGGCTGAATCCAGAACTGGGCATTCTTAACTTGGGAACACAAAGTCTAACTTGTCTAACATTCAGAACTAGCACCAACATTAGAAAGTTTCCAAAAGTGTGAGTCACCAGTACAGGGTTTGTCCACAAGAGTGCAGAGTTGGTATGCAAATGATACTGCTGTGTAATAGGTACAACTATACTCAAGTAAAATATAGACTATAATGCATATAAGCATTTGCTTGACAGAAGTTACAATTACAATCATAATTTTCCTAAACAGAAATATAAAATATCAACTATTACAGCTTGCATTTACAAGTTTATTCAGTATGCAATGACATGATGTATTAGTTAATTGCAGCACCTAAGCACTATTAGTCAAGCACTTCTATTGGAAAGTGGGTTTGCGTAGGCTGCATTTGGCACATACACAAGCCCCATATGGTTTTCTGTTCAGTCGGCCGTGTTTAGAGTTTCTCCTCTTCACGGGGGAATAGCTCTGAGTCCTCTGAATACAGAAATGTAGGCTCCGAACTCCTTCCCTCACATCACACGCAGTCAGTGGCAAGACAGTGATGTGGCACTAATACATACAAAAATACATCTGCATGAGGATCCTTTTTGATATTATTGTCACTTTAGTAATTAAGGGGAGCCAAGCAGTGTTTCCCAAAAGAAACTCAAATAGGCTTTATTGATCAAGACTAAAACATGAGAAGAAGTTTGGGGAATTAGTCCGTTTTAAGCAGTTTTTTCAGAAGTGTTGTGGCGAACAGACACATCTGCACCAACAGTCCCTCTGACTACCATCATTCGCTCATGCACATAATTCATCCTGGCCTATTGTACATGTTTCTAGTGGTAGGGGAATCCTAAGTACCTGGAGGAAACATACGCAGACACGGGAGAACATGCAAACTCCACACAGACAGGCCTGGCCCAGGTGGGAATCGTACCTGGGACCTTCTTGCTGTGAAGCACGAGCATTAACCACTTCACCACCGTGCGGCTTAAATGATACAGTATTTTATAGAATAAATGTATATTATTGTTCTTTTTTATGGTTTGAGACAACAAACATTTTAGTATAGGTGTCGAAATAAGTATCGTTCAGGTGTCGGTATCTAAAATCAAGCATCGTTAAAGCACCAGTATCAAAAAAATATATAACAGTACCCAGCCCTAACCTTACTACTATACTTCCTTTTTTTCAATCAGAGTAGACATGATTGGTGCAAATTGTAATGAAGAGGTGATGTTTGAGCCTGGTAGTGGCCAATCTGTAAATGAATGATTCGCTTCTGTTGTGGAAAAATGTTGTTCCCCTTACAAATCTTAACCACAAACTCAGTGAAATCCTTTAACATTTAAAATGCCAAAGACTTCTCTTGACATCTGGTGTTGACATTACAAAAATAGACTTCAGTTTTATTCAAAGTGAAGAAGTACTCCTCTGCCCTCGGGCCTTACATCCATGCGTGCTAAAGTCACATCTGAGCAGCTGAATTGAAGTCGTGTAAGAGTAAGTGTAAGAGGAGGACCTTCACTATCTCAACAAGTGTCCATGCTCTCTCTATCTGTACCAAAAATCATAAACATATTGTGTGACTTTATATTAGCTGTATATATCTAAATAGTATGAGCGCAAAAACCTTTCTTCTATTTGTATGTACACTGTACAGTATGGTGATATGTTGCACAGACACAGCTGCACTGTCACTGATCTGTATTTAGTCCCATCATTCGGATGATGTGTTCACACTACTATTATCTCCCATTACACACCCTCTGTGAAGCTGCAGTTCCTTTTTCAAACATGAGAGTTTTTCCATTCAGAATATATTATAACATGACCTGAGTGAAATACTATTCAGGAGCTCTTAGAATCTTTAGGGAAAAGGATCAGATCATTGATTAAACTCCTTGTTAATTAAGTTCTTAACCAAACACAGTGTCCATTATATAGTATATACTATATAGTACCTTTTGTGAAGCACTTTGGTCAACAACAGTTGTTTTAAATGTGCTATATAAATAAATTTGATTTGATAGTATAGCCTATGACTTTATTGTCATTGCTGAATGTGTAATCTCAGCTAACATATAGATCCTATTATTTATAGCACAAGCTACACAAGAAATAAATCCTATGGCAGGGTCTTGAAAAGCTTCAATTGACTTGTTCACAAATCAATGAACAGAGAATTGATTTAATTGCATATTCTACAATGATGAGACTGAATTTTGATGTGTTGCAGAGCTTATGCAAATGTGTATTTCTCACGGCACAGTGATGTTGTGCTGCTGTTGCCCTCTAAAAGCCCATTAGGGAAGGCTCAGGCTGACATGCTGCATGCCACAGAGAAGGCAGCGGCTCAGCATCATCTGGAGCTGGAGTAGAGTCACGGCGGCGGAGGGGCGGGGACGAGGCACAGCCAAAGCTCACATTCATTAACAAACGCCGTCCACCGGGAGCCCGCTCCGGTAGCACCGCTGTAGCAACGACATGGTTGCGGTTCAGACGTCCCCAAATCTGTCTCCATCTGCGGAGTGGATCTGCTGTCTGGATAAAAGGTGCGTAAACGCATCCCCAGTGCACCGTGCTGTCCACGCGATGCCCGTGTCTGCTTTGCCCTCTTTCATTCATCCGCGTCAACGTGACTAATTAGAACCGGCTAACGCTGCATGTGCACTGTGTCTGCGTGTCACCCTGTTCACGCATTGCTTGCTTAAAAATATAAGTCTATAGTTCATCTGGCATTTCTTTATCTGATAACGGCAACGCCAGCGGTGCATCACATCCTCCTTCCTGAACCAGCGGTTATTGTATCCTCAGAAAGGCGTTGGTGGCTTCGAGGTTCACTGGGATGTCTCTGCAGCACATGGGATGTGATGGACGCCCTATTATAGCCTATTCCTCTTGTTATTCTGCTTAGACTACAATCATTCATACATCATGTATTATGTTGTTGCCTTGAGGTTTAGTTGATTGAGATTGAGGTTTATTATGAGGTGATACAGAAATGATGTACCTGAGATGGCAGATTATATCACTACCTCTGTAGAGTTTTACTATGTTGCTCTCTTATATCCACTCTTAATATGTTGAAGGCTTTTGGCATTAATAAATTAAGAACGTTTAAAGGGCACATATAGTAATTAGAGCATTACATTCTGTGACTGCACCCCCTTTACACCTACACATTTGATGACACATCTTTACTGTATGTTACCAATGGCAACCTGAAGCTGGAACCTTGTCAATTTATGATTATACAGAAAAGATGCATTTCCATTCTTGTCTACACTGCACCTATGTGGACACTGGACAGATAATTTAATTTGTCATTATGCATGCAAACATTGTAATTTTAAAGTGATTGAAAATGCAATTACCTTCTGTTTGGTCAGACATCCTATCCTGTATCCTGTAGATCGCTATATTGACGCTCAACAAATTATCATGTTTCTCGATCAATGATGGGAGGATACTTGGGCGGCATTTGTCTCTTCACACAGGATTTGTAATACAGATTCATCAGACAGTAATTTAGAAATAAAAAGATATAGTAATTTGCCACAAAAGTCGCAAATGATCAGTGGAATTTGGTTATAATGGCTGTCTACTGTAACTTGGGCCTGGAATTGTAGATTAGATCGGACAGGGGAATGACGAGGGCACTCCCTGCTCTTAGGGCATACACCTTTTATTAGATCAATATTTTGCACTAAGTGTCTAAGAGCTTTTTCCAATCTTTCTGTTGATGTGGGGAAAAGGAAGATACAGGTTGGGGTCTATTGTGTTTATCGTTGCACTATTAACAGTGTTAAGTGGTGAGAACACATCTTATTGCTTTTGTTAATTCTTTACGCTGACAGGCTATTGTCAGGTTAACACATTTAGCCTATTAGATGCTAATCAAGTTAGTAAATTAGTTTAGCCTGCTAGCAAGACAATGCAATTCTCTGGTTTTCATACAAGGAAAGGCTGACAAGAAGTCAACACATTAGTGGCATTAAACTGTTGGTTTGATTTAAGTGACAGCAAAATGTCAAGATTTTCTCATGTTGGATTGCTTCTTACTTTTTAGTTCGAAACTTGAAGCTCTTTGATTAAAGTCTCAGCAAAGTTTCTTTGCAAACTAAAATATTGTCACTTTCAGCACTTGTAACGCACATACACAGAGACAAAACTGCATTGCTCGCAAACCCTTGGAGCAAAGTAAACATTAGTTAACACTATATGGAGCAAAATCAAAAGTACATACCCAGGGAAGGGGGGCGTTTAGTTTTAGACAGTTGAACCTGGCATGGATCGAGACTTGACACATCGCATGTGAATTCCACATCCTCGTACTGTGTGCGGAATAAGAGAGTAAATACTACTTGTATAGAGAAAATGTAAGCTTTGATATGAGGACAAAGAATACCAGGCAGAATTGCCAGTAGAAGGCCCGCCAGAAGGTCATGCAAAATGGATGATGGCCTTTTAGCATAAAGGCTATCTCTTACAAATGATATAAGCAACAATTGTCAAATTAACTATTCCTTTATCAATTTGATAGTGTTCTATGTTTCCCTCTACCTACCTCTTCAGCCTAAAGTAAAGCAAGAGTTGAGACAAAAAAGGATCTCCAGACCATGCTGTCATTAAAAGTAGCTGGCAAGCTCAAAAAGGTTGGGCACTGCTGGCTTATACATAGAGAGAGGAAAAGGCTCTGAAATGTTATGTTATCTGACCAGCACACAGACCGATAGCCTCTAGCATGACCTTTTTAGCCATTGCTCAGTTATTAATGACCTTACTATGTTGTTTATGCTCATTATTCAGCGCTTTTGCAAGTCGGGGGGGTTGTTGGCAGTACAGCGAAGGGGTGTTGAGAGAACTGTGCACACACAATGTCAAGAATATCTCCCCAACAGTTACATATTCATCTCGCCGCTCGGGAAAAATCTGTTTGTGTGTTGACGCTGTCTGACATGTTGGTCCTCTGCCATAAATCAACCTATGACATATTTGTGTGGAAATAGAGATGCTTTTCCAGATGGAGATTTCCTAAAACAGTCTGTCGGACCTTCTGCAGCCTCATCATTTGCCTCGAGGCGTTCACTGTGGTGGTGCCCCTGTGTCTGTGTAAGACTGCAAGATAAATCCCAATCAAATTCAAATTGCAATTATTACTGTCGTAATATACATATAGCTCAGGCTGAAACATAAAAATGATTGCATCCATTTTTATGCATAAGATCTGCATGTAATATATTCTGAATTGCGTTTGATTCTAGGATGGGGAGATTTGGCAAAAAAGATCAATCTCTATTTTCAATCAAAGTTTATTCTTTCATATTCAAGACACATAAATATAGCTTATTTGTTTTTTGAAGCAGCATACTTTCCCCTTCAGTGCCATTTAAAAAGAAAACTCTCAATGCTACCCATCCAAACTCCAACCCAGGTGCTGTTACTGCCATAGACTTGGCTGTAGCCCCATGACGATAGATGAGATTGACTGCTTTACATTTCATTTTAGCATTTCATATTTCAGTTTTTCTTTCAAACTTTAATGCTGCAGCGTGTCTTTAAATGTGCACATCCTGCATCATCACTTCATGCTCTAACCAAAAAGTAGACATTTCAAATCTAATTGCAGGCTCAATACTAAATGCAAGCGTTCACTAGCCGGCCTTTTTTGTGTGAGTGAGTGTTTGAAATCAGAGATGGCTGTTGACTTGATCCATGGGGGCAAAAAGGGCTGAGAAAGGGGGAATCAGGAGCTGCAGGAGTGGAAGGAGCAGGAGATAAGGTAACAACGTTCAGGTCAAATCCATAGCACTGAGAAAGGAGGAAGCTGATCTCTGTGGACAGGCCAGGGCCGAGCAATGGAGATGTGTAAAAGGAGCATGGACAGCTCGGTTAGAAAATACATTGTTATCGCAGGACCAAATATTGTATGTAGGCTGTGTCCAATATATTTGAAAACAGTTGGATGCTCTTGTGAATGAAACCCCAGGCACTCCAATATGGTGAGATGCACAAGGAAGTTGTTCAAAAGACCTCAATTTAGATGGCCAAGCCGCACCAAACGTATTGATTTTATCTTTACTCAACATATATTATTCTGTATCTACGCATATCAAAGATTAAATATGAACTATAAAGAGAATGTATCAAATTAAATGAATCTTTTTTTTTATCTTGCAGGGGGGAGGAAGTTCACTGATCTTTTAAGAAGAGCACTCTTTAGTTTAATATCATGTTGTCATGTCATATTAGTAAGATTAGACTGAATTGAAAAAATAAGGAATGTTGTCTGAAATTGTTAAAACAATTCAATGCCAATGCGGTAATATTTTGTTTTTACAGCATGAAATAACCTTTTTTTTAAACTAAGAAACCTACTCATTTGAAAACACATTTGCGCAAAATGAACACAGTGAGCCGTGTTAGAGAACTTTGTCACATTACACATTTTATACGTTTATCGGATTGTAGTGCTGTGGAGGAAAATTCTTTTTGTCTAACAGACTATTTAAACCTGAACAAGTTAACCTCTGTGCAGCATGTGGGAGTCTACCTGGCTACTGTATTAACCCAACCCACTCTGGGATATGGGGCTGCTGTCAGTGCACCACAGGCCAAACTGTAGGTGGCTGGTGGAGGATGAGTCACACACACGAACCAGGGAGGGCTCCAGCTCGTCTGTAAATCAGAGCCGATAGCAGCTGTTGTGGATTTGGAAGATGTCTGTCTGAAGGCAAAGGGTTTATTTAGGAGAAACATCCATGGTTGCAAGACAATTTATTCCTCGCAGGTGTAAATGTGTGTGTTAACTACAAATACAGCTTTGTATTGGAGAGGTCTTGCCTGGGAGTTAGCAAAGCAGTGCTGAAGGGGGTGGTAATCATTGTATATGAAGAGGTCATCTAAATGGTAGTCGGAAAAATGTGCAGTTAATGGAGCGCAGCAATGTATAGTTCAACGGGGGGAAAAAAGGATAAATGTAGTCTTTCATCTCCCTTTTAAGAAAAATACAGACATTTCTGGAGATGATGGGAAAAAGTGGATGCAGATTAGAGAAACGTTTTGTAGGGAAGCAAACAAAATCTGAAGAAAAGAGAGACAGGCTGCCTTGAGCGAAGAAAGTAAGTATGAGTCACGATGTAGACATAAAGATGCACAGTAATGATTGTGTGTTCCTTATTAACTATATCACAAAACCCAACATTTTCAGGCTTTCTGTTGTCACCTCGGCACAGGCTTACAACTGTGCATATATGTGTAAGTGTGTGCACATGTGCCTTGATGTAAATGTATTAGATGCAGCAGCAGTACAAATGAGCTCGAACACACACCCCGCGGGAGGTCTGCGATGAGAGAAGTAACGCCTGCAGCTCTGCTCTTGTCACAAAGATGCAAGCCAGAAACTCCGAAGCAAGGCGCACACAAAAACATTGAAATTGTACTAAGACAGTAGATGCAACAACAGCGTAATGGGCCACAAAAACACCCAGCTCCGGTTCATGACCTGCCTAAAGAACGATAATATGGGTATGTTTTTTAAGCAACTAATGGCTTTTAATGTGTGTGCACAGGCCGTCTGAGCGCTCTGGAGAGGACGTGGACATCATTCTCACCAGACTGAGGGAGGTCAAGGCCTTCCAGAGGTTCCCGCCTCCGCTGCTCGTGCAGATCTGCAGCTGTGCCTTTTATGAGTGCCTGGAGAAAGGCATCACATGTATGTATCTACACACAACATGACAGGCTCATTGTATACCATATCACACGCAACATGTAGTCACACTTGCACGACTCTTACAGCTGTCCTGCGGGGCTGTATGCTGTAACGTCTCTAACGTCTAATTTTTCTCTTTTTATCAGTATTTCGTCAAGGAGACATTGGAACAAGTTGGTACGCTGTTCTCTCGGGCTCGCTTGACGTCAAAGTGTCAGAAACTGCCAACCACCAGGTACGTTTTTCCTGGTGATTCTAGTGTTTTGACGGGTTCCTATGAAAAGCTAAGAACAAAGATGTGTACTTACTATAGTAGACATGGGAAAATGAAGAAATGGTGCATGTCTTAAAATTCTCTTTCATTAATCCCATGTCCTGTTTTTTTTTCTTTCTTTTTTTTTGAGTCTCTGAGTTATTTTTCTTCTTCAGCTCTGACATTGTTCTGGTGCATTAGTTCATGCCTCAGTGTGCCAGAGTAAAGCTGCTGCTCCACAGAACGCTCCTCCTTTGAGATGTGCGCCACAGTTTCCCATGATGCCTTTTGTGCCTTCATGTAGCTCAGAAAGAGAGAGGATTTGCTATGGTGAATGATAGTGATAAAAAGCCCCTTTATTATGAAATGTCCCTACCATGGCTGCGGCCCTAAGGAGCTGTTGGTGGCCTAGTTTCTGTATTTGAAATGTCACTTTGACCAGAGTGTAGCGTATGAATGTGTGGGTGATGTTGCATGTGTCTGATTTGGACGTGGAGTGCCCAGCTGCATCATGCTTCAGGAGACATAATCCTTCAAGAAATGCCATTCAGCGGTTTCCTCGTATATGAATTTATTAGCATTAATAAGAATGCTAATCCGTCTCCTGGCTGCAACTGTCTGTGCTCATTTGTAGAATATAAAAATACCGATTCCTAAGTGCTGAAGAATCATTTTAGTTTCATAATGTCTAGCAAATGGTTGTTTCAAAAATGGAATAAAGGGGCAACTCTAAACAGGCGCATTGAGTTTCCTTGTGTACGAAATGCGCGGTATAAATAAACATGCCTTGCCTTGCCTTGCCTTGCCTAATTGACCATATAATGTCTGTGGTCAGGATGCAGTGACTATTTGTACTCTTGGCATTGGGACTGCGTTTGGAGAGTCTATCCTGGACAACACGCCACGCCATGCCACCATTGTCAGCAGAGAGACCAGTGAGCTGCTCCGTATCGAACAGAGGGAGTTTAAAAGCCTCTGGGAAGTAAGTGACCCGATGAAACTTTTCGGTTCTACCAACATGTGTATTTGCACGCTTAGTAGTTGTTTCAATGGCAACCACCAGAGGGCACTCTGCCACAGCAGTGACCTGACACCTAGTTCAGGTGCATAAAGCAGAAACACACAGTATAAAAATACACAGTAATTTACAATGACAGTTTGATGAAAAAAGATTTGAATTCTGTACATGATTTAATAGCTTTTCAGTTTTATTTGTTAAAATGATCATACATACATGATCGAATTGGGCTCTCCAATAACAATTATTCACTCACTCCAAAAGAGCTTGTGATATGTTACACAAATTACAATTGCTTATACAATTACAAAAAGCCCAGACTGTGAGCTTCATACATATTTAAAGCAGTTCATTTAGAAATACTTTTAAACTTCCTTTCAACCTTGATTTTTTTCTTGTACTTGTATAGTAGAAAAGCTGGTGCATTTTTCCCCTCAGAAAGACGATGAACATTCAGCCAATAACAGGGTTTTGCTGGTCATTCACCTTCTGATTGAGTGCTGGTATAGTACGAGCCGCCTGCTGTGGACCTCCTTGTTAAGGTTACTCACTCCATTCAATAGGTCTCTCTGAAGGAGTAAGAACTGGCAGAGCAGAGGGAAATGTAGACTTAAGTTTACTACGGCGTATTGATTTGATTAAAACTGAAAATGAGGGAATGATGAACAGCATTTATTTATTTAGTTTTTTTTTTTTTTAAATGATGTATAATATAATAGTGCAGGTGCAGGAAGAGGCAGTAATGTATCTTTATTCATCAATATGTCTTTGAAGTGGATGTGTTGAAAAGGTCTACTTGAAAACCAGCCAGTCATTAGCCATCCATCCATTTCCTCTTCTCCCCTTTAAACGTCTGCTCATCCCTTTAAATATGCAGTATTTATTCACTACATGTGCATTTTCAATCTTCTGTAACTCGTTCCTCTGATGTCCCCGGTCCTGCCCCTTATATCCTCTGCTCCCGCCTTCTCCTTCTCATTTTGTATTTAGTTTACAGTAATATGTTGTGTTTGATTTATATATAATTAAGACTTTCTAAATAATGAAACTAATTACATCCTCATCGCGTCGTTCTGCACACTTCCTTTCTCGCTCAGAGCTTGGCATGTTGTTCTTCCTCTCTCTCTTTTATCCCCCCGTTTCTAACCACTTTCCGCTGGAGTAGCCTCTCATCTCCGTGGTAACCTGTGTGAAGGAGAGCGGTTTGGTGTCTTGGCTCTCCATCGTTGCAGCGAGAGAGGGCCATTGAGAGGAGGAAGGGGCACAGAGCGGCCGTGTCAGAGGCAGGAGGGAGGGAAGGACGTGGCTTGTTTTGAGTGGGATGCTGCCCGGTAGCGCGTGTTAGAGGGGCAGAGGAGCATAGGGCACTTCTCAAGGGGCTTTGGTTGTGGACTGTAAGTGTGCTTCTTAAGGTGAGTGGGGACTTTGGGGCAAGATTACACTGTACTGTTGTGGGCACTAGGGATGATTGGAGACGACTATCTTGCCTATCTATATCTTTGCATAAAGGAACTGTGATTGGGCTATTTCCAGCTGTAGTTGATCTGATGAAGAATTCCATGAGTGACAAAGGCCTTTCTATATTTTTGTTATTAGCAACTACAGTATCTGAAAATGGTGCTAGATGCAGGGGTGCACAATCAATTGCAATCTAATAAAAAATCTCAATTTGACTGGTTGCAATTTGCAGATCTCAAAAACTGCTCTAAACTTCTGCTTTCAACAGAAAACATTCAAGTGCCTCATTATGTTATACATAAGAATGAACAGATACATTGCAAAAGTATTCAAGAAATAAGTAACATTTTCTTGAATATAAGTATATTTGCGTGTGGTTCGAGTCTGTTATATATAGCAATTCTGCCAGTTGAACAGACACTAACATGAGTAACTTATCCAGATATCTGTTTTTGTTGCATTATAGCTGTTTTCAGTGCGATAGTGTAATAATATTCTATAGTATTTGTTTCTAATATTTCTGTTTTGTTTTAATCTCAATTATGATCTGTTGTTTTGCGTTAACCAGTTGCTTCCTAAGCACATTTATGGATCTGGGCCAATTATGTTTTCCTGGGTAGATCGATAAAAACATCACCCGTGCTGGTTTGTCTCGTAAATAGTATTTACAGCTTCAGTCTCCTGCAGAAGATGCAGTTGTTTCGGTTGATTGGAGCTGCCTTGTGGCTCTCTCTCCCCACACTTGAGCAGACAACGTGTTCTTGATGATGACTCTGTAAACCAAAAAACATCTCACTGTAATTTAGCTTTAAGTTCAACATCTGCACAAATCCCATCTGTCCTCATTAACCCAGTGTTTAAAGCCTCACTGTGTCTGTTACATAATGTTAGTTGTTATGCATGTAAACGATCCGAGTGCTACAAAGGGCTCTGGTGCAGAAGCAGGATGCACAGAACAGCTGCTCGTGGAACAATATGCTTGTAAGTGTATATTGCTATGTCTTGCAATGGGTGTTTGCTTTGTGTTGTGCAGAAGTATCGCCAGAGCCTCGCTGGACTTTTGGCTCCTCCTTATGGGGCCATGGAGAGCGGATCCAACAATGACAGTGAGTGGCATTCAGTGATTAATAGTTGTCTGAATACTTGATAACTTATAAAGTAGGGAGTCATGATAGATTGTTACGTAACAGAGGTCTCATACATATCACAGTTGAGTTATAGGGCAGTGCACTATACTGTATGTAAGGATAAGGATAAACTTTATTGTCCCATAGGGAAATTTGTCTTGGACTTGACATGCCGTGGTTCATACAATAACAATATATGACAGTGGATTGAAATTCATACAAAAGGACAACAATCAGCTCATTCGGCATAATTTCAACAGTGGAATATGTGCCATAACAATCACAGTACAACAGAATGTGTTATACATTAAGGCCACAATGTTGCCCAAAGTTTCATCAAGGCAATAAATTGAACATAAAAAAACACAAAGTGCTATCTGCGCTTGTTAAGAAGAGCAACCGATACTGGAATAAAGGACTATTTGCATCGGTTGCTTGTAGCTCTTATAGAACGATATTGTTTCCCGTATGGCACGGCAAAAGATACAGTACTTCTGTGTAAGGATTCTGGATGTTTAAACCTACAAGTACATGCTTCTTTATAAAGACTCCGGCTTTTAAACAGAAAGCTGGCTGGCTGCCCAGGTGACCTACAAGTGATGATGTAGTCAGTTTATTATATTTCATAACACGAAAGAGGCCCCTTAACACTGTGGTTCTCAACTGGTGGGTCAGGAGCAGTCATATGGGCCTTTTCAAATGATGACTGTTGATTAGTTGTTTAGGTACTTGAATTAATGCCATGGTCAATGCTTGTACTCAAAAAACACCTGGACAAAATGTGTGCAAATTTTATGACATTTCACAAACAGAGTGTTGCATTTTTACCGTCTTTAAATAAAACTCAGTCAGTCCTCTTTAAGATAAGATAAGATAGAACAATGGAGGAAAATTGAATAGAGGTTCGACTATAGATCCACTTTTTGATAAAATGCTTTTGTTTCACAGGACTCACAGACAAAGATAACATGAACTCAGACTCTGCAAATAAAGGGCACAAGGTAAATACAAGCATGCTTATTTATTAGTTTTTTGGACAGGGACAGTACCAATAAATAAACATTCCTTTAAGTCTGCCAGTTTTAGCAAGTTTTCAACTGTGTTTTTAATATAGCTGGCTTAATGATTCTGTGTGAAAACAACATCACACTTTTCGACTTACTTCACGCCATGCGGTAATAATAAACAGACTGTGGTTGTAACTGGAGTTTTGTGAATGGACTGAAGCACAATGCGCAGCCTTCATAGGTGTGTGTGATTTCTGAGTGGATTTGAGGATGACTCACACATGTGGTCCTCTGTAGTTATGCAAATCACAGATAATATATTCACCAGGAAGAATGATCCCAGCTGGCCAATTAGCCTGCTTTTCTTGTGTTGTTTTTTTGCACACTGCCCTTTCACTGTCTGCAGGTGTGAGCTGTAAAGGATATAGGAGCTTTTGTGGAGTGTTTGTGGCTTCATTTACTAATACACACATTAGCATTAATGTCGAGCACTGCTAGTGCTGCTGCCATTTAAAGAAGCATACAGTGTATGGGTGGTTTGTGATTGTTTTGGCCCACTATTTTGGTAGATTCCCTCAGAAAAGCTACAAAGAGCTGGGAAGGTTCTGCGCAACGCTATTCTATCCAGAGCTCCACACATGATCCGAGACAGGAAGTACCACTTGAAGACTTACAGGTACATGTTTTATTTACACCCGAGCTTTCAGAATGGCTTTAGCTGAAATACTCACAACCTGCATTTTTATGGCAGACAGTGCTGTGTGGGCACAGAGCTAGTGGATTGGCTGGTGATGCAGAGTGCCTGTGTCCTGACTCGCTCCCATGCTGTTGGGATGTGGCAAGCTCTGCTGGAGGAAGGGGTGCTGAACCATGGTAAGAAAAACACTCTGTTTATACCAATAGTGTTATTACATACTTACTTCAATAGATTAAAAAAAATAAGGATGCATATTTAGTTCTATTCATAAATAAGATGTATTCATTTGTTTTGCTTGATTGCACTGGATGTCTCTGTCTTGAATGAAGCGTATATTAATTTCTTTGGATATTGTTTACGTAATGAAGCACTTTGGTTAAAATACATGTCTTATATTTAGATATAACTTGTAATCTAAAGTATTCTAATTCTTTTATGGTATATAATTAGATTTTATGAACTTTAAAGTTGATAAATGTGGATCAGGCAGCACAAGTGGAAAACATGACGATTTTTACAGTGTACTCACTAAATACGCTGTAAACTTGAATAGTATTCAGTCTTGTTTTTATATTTCTTCTCAGTGGATCAAGAACTGGGCTTCCAGGACAAATACCTTTTCTACCGTTTCCTTGATGACGAGGATGAAGAGACGCCGCTGCCCAGTGAAGAGGAGAAGAGAGAGAGTGAGGAAGAGCTGCCCGAGACCATCCTCTTCCTCGCTCAGATCGGCCCCGACGCTCTGCTCCGCATGATCCTAAGGAAGTCGTAAGTATGGGTTTAACACATTACGTGGAATAGATCTTAATGGGAAACTAAATATAGTGCCCCTGCGTAGCTGGAAGTGTCTGTACCAGTTAAAAAGAGCAGTGGTGTAACAGTGTGACCGGTGACTGTGACTAACCTGAGTGTCCCTAGGCCTGGTCAGAGAACAGGAGACGACCTTGAGATCATCTATGATGAACTGCTGCACATCAAGGCCTTAGCTCACCTCTCCAACACTGTGAGTCACACCCACTCTCTGCTCCTCTGCTTCGGATGAGATTTTCAAAATGTCTGCACTACAGTGTGTATAAAAAAACTAAACTACTACTACTAAACTACTATAATGCTGGAATACTATCCGAATATATTACCATTTGACAATTTTTATTATGTTGTAATATCTATAAAATATTTAGGATGCTACTCCCGTTACCCCTGAGAACGCTCTCTAATGGCAACATTGAAGAACACTGAAGCGCTTGACGACATGACCGTATCAGCTTAAAGGGTTACTCAAACGTGTGATTAAAAACATACTAATGCGTCAGATTTGTTTTTGGAAGTGCAATCATCATTATCACAGTTTAGAAGCTCAGTTGATTAGCCATAACACGAGAGCTTAAAATTGTTTGAGTTTGAAAATGATTAAATTTGCCTAAAGCCTGTGTTGAAGACCGTAAAAAAAAAAAAAAAAAAAAAAACATTTGTTAGTGCCACTGTTCATGAAATACTGGTACCAAGCACTTTTAAATTAATATGAAGTGCCATGGTGACAGTGTAAGCTGGTTAAGCCTCACACTGAAGAGTAGTTAAATCTAATGTCTGTGCTGAGGTCGTCTTGTGTATACTGGTGCAGTCACACAAATGAATGATGACAAATCTTTTAATGTGATTTAATTTGTTTTACAGGTGAAGAGGGAACTGGCGAGTGTGGTGATTTTCGAGTCACACGCAAAAGCAGGAACTGTGTGTAAGTGTCATCGCCTAGTTTCTTTAGTCAATGCCTTGCCATAGATCGTGCATGCGAAACGATGATAAAATGTTGTTGTGCTCCCAGTGTTTAACCAAGGAGAAGAAGGCACCTCATGGTACATCATTCAGAAGGGCTCTGTCAATGTGGTCATCTATGGAAAAGTAAGAAACCACTAGGAACAACATCCACTCCCTATCATATCTACTGTACGTCTGCCATTTGTTTTATGTTTATTGAAGTACATGGATTGGAGTGAAACTGCTGAAATGAGGCTAAAAACAATAGTTGCGATTACAAAAACATGCTTCTTTGTAGTGAGTGTATATTCCCTAGACGAATCAAAGAGGTCAATATTTTCACCTGGTTGCACCCCTTGCATTAGCTGGTGGAACAATAACCTCTGCGCTCTTGAGAAGGAGACAGACAGAATATGCAGGATTTCTCAAACATGCATGAATCAAGGTCACGTTACAATCTGAATTCATTATTTGTTGTCATTTTTTTAAATTCTTCTTATTGTATCGGCAAATGTCAAAGGGTGTAAGATGTCTTGAGGTTCAAAAAGGTCATTTTTGGTTTGAGACAATGACCATGTTTATCTGCCAATAATACATTTACATCACAGGCGTGTGGCGTGCCTAACAATAGTATCCCTCTGAGCCTGAAAACACAAGCAGTAGGTTTTGGCGACTGCTCAGCGCACCGTGACTCAACACAATGAATAATTAGCTTAAGGGATTGCAGACAGAAGCAAATTCACGCCACACAGCACAGCAGCTACTCCAGATGTAGACAGTCATTTGATTCTAAATATAAGACTCATATCTCTTGTCTCCTTTTCTTGTCGTGGTTAATAACATGTTTTTGCTTGTGCGTTTAGGGCGTAGTGTGCACGCTGCATGAGGGAGACGACTTTGGGAAGCTGGCCCTTGTCACAGACTCACCACGTGCTGCCTCTATAGTGCTGCGAGAGGACAACTGCCACTTCTTACGAGTGGACAAGGAGGACTTCAACAGGATACTCAGGGTATAACTTGCACCTCACCAACACCTACAACTTCCTATTGAATAGAAAAAGGACTATAATTAACAAGGTAGTTGGCCAATGATAAGGTTGTGATAAATGAGCACGGGTACGATGCTTGCTTGTCTCCCTCTAGTGGCTAACATAGTATATTACATCTGATGTTGTAATTCACTATGAAGAATTCATCTTTTTGTGATAATTTGTAGGATGTTGAAGCGAATACAGTGCGTTTAAAAGAGCATGAACAAGCTGTGCTAGTGCTGGAAAAGAGTCCGCGTGCCTCTACACTAGGAAGCATCAAGTAAGTGCATACCTACAATATTCACAAATAAACTATTTCAGGTTGATTGACATTAGTATCTTCTGCTGTGCGTCGTGGTGTTCAAGACTCCACGTCGTACATCCTTATATATACTTTTTTATGTTTACAGATACACTGTGATATCGGGAACTCCAGAGAAGATTCTTGAGCACTTCCTGGAGACGATGAGGATGGACATACATCACAGTGAACCAGGTTTACAGAACAATTACATCTGACTTTCACATTCTTTTCTCCCTTAGCTTTTATCTCTGTAACCTTACTCTCTCGTTTCCTTTCTGTCCTCTCTGCTAGACCCAGCACTCGATGACTTTGTCCTCATGCACTGTGTTTTTATGCCCAACAGTCAGCTGTGCCCTCTCCTCATGGCTCAATATCCTTTCTCTGCTCAGAGGGTGTAGGGTACTCTTCCCCCCCCCCCCCCCCTACCTATGACATTACTCACTGCAGTAAGCCGTTTTACAGAGCAGAATTATGTATATCGTTTGCTAAATGCCAATACTCTGGTGAGAGAACTCCTTGTGTTTGAGCAAGAAAAGCTGAAGCAGCAGTTGATCATTGAGCACTAATGAAATACTGTCTGTCTTTCCTCTGACCAAAATAACTGCTGGTAATGCTGGCTCTGAGGGCTTTCCCTAATGCCCTCGCCCTGTGCGGATTACTCCACTATATAATGGGGAGAATTAGATTGTGCTGATGCCCGTAAAAACTGTAAAGTGCATAGTTGTGCTTTGCATCTGGAGCTCGATCCTCATTTAAATGCATAACAAAACCCTCCCAAAAAAAACGTAGGTCTACTCTATGATGAGCTCACACGTCACATTTATTTCAGCTATGATTCTGCAAAATCACACAACTAAATAATTCAACAAAACAGTTTATGCACACAAAGTTTCCCAAACATAACTAAACTACTGTAAGTTCATACTGTATGTGTACTTAACTTATATAATTTGTAGATATATTGTGCAGCCCTAATGGAGGCGTATATCAATCTTGACATTCAATTTAATAGGATCAGTCTTCTCGATAGCACTGAAACAAATTTGTTTTCTGCATGTTAATAAGATTAGCTGTTACTGGGGGTACTCCATAAAGTGCAAGCACAGGGTCAGGGTGTAACTGTGTTCCACAAACATCAATTTTTAAAATGTTAGTCCAGTAAGCGGTTATGTTAGGACAGTTCAAGAAAGTGTGAGTTTGTGAAGCCTGTTCCTGTCCGGACTGATCACAAGCTGTGTTCACCCTATGGAACATTTTGGAAAGCTGTACTTTGGAGAGGTGTAACCTGTTTAGAACTGTGAATTGGAGCAGTCCATGACAAGCACAGATTGAAGATGAATGGATATTTTCTTGAGCTTTAGTCCAATGAAATGCAGTGATGTTTATTCCAATGTCCTGTTGCCAAACTTCTTTTAGGTGATCAAGTGAAGGTATATATTCTATGGAGCAAATTAATCTTAAGCAACAATCATTTATTTCCCTTAACCTGGTGTGCACCTACCATGCGGCCTCCCCCCCTGGCTCAGAGCAGGAGAGGCTGGAGTTTGCCGTCAACAGTAAAAGAAGAGTCCTCATACTGACCCTGCGCTGGGCCAGTGCCCACACCTACCTGCTGCAAGAGGAGCCCGCTGCTATTTCCTTCCTCGAGGTAAAACATCTGAAAACAGGAAGTCCTACATTTATATCTGAGAGTTTATGGAGTTGTTATTCGTGTCTGGTGTGGGATCTTTTCAGGAGCTGTTCGGAAGCGTGTCAAATGATGCCCGAGTTCTGAGAGCTCTCAAAGACCTGGCTGCTGACCTTGAGAAAGTGGTGAAAATGCAGTATGTTTTTTTTTTTTGCCAGATCCTCAATATTACTCAGTGACAATTTTACTTTTTTCTAACAATTTTGTTTTTACAGCTCAGAAGAAGCAAAGGCCGCAAAAAAGGTAAATGTTTAATGGAGGGGACATAAATTAGTAAAACATACATTTTGTTTTCTAACCAAATGTTTCCTCTGCAGAAAACCCTCATAAGACAGTTTAGTAATGGGGAAGAGCGATTACAGAAGAAACAACCAATAAGGAATCAAGATGACAGTAAGTACTGTTTTACTTTGGAGACGTGATGAACAAATGTCTGTAATCTCTCATGTCCAGGTCTCAATCTCTTACTATACTTGAGTTTCTTTTTAGTTGTAAATGTTGTTGATAAGTGTGAATTAAATGTTAAATGTATCATGGCTGTTTGTTAAAAAATTACTATTTTTTTAATACCTGCTTAATTATTCAGTCCTATTAAAGGTGTACTGCAGTGATCAGACTTACACAACTATAAGAATTTCTGTTGCGGCCTCTGGAAGAGAAGTGGTCGGTGCTGTGGCAGAAAAAATCGGCACAACGGAAGAGTTATTATTGGTTCACCTTAACTCTGCTAGCGGTAAGAAAAAAAAACGAAATTATTTGTACTTTACCATTTTAGCATGATTTTAATTATGATGTAATGATCTTGCTAGCTAATTAATTACATAATCTGTGTGTTACAGAAAAACAAATCCTGAGGCCAAATGATGTGTCAGTGTTTTCCACTCTGAGCATCAACGGACGATTGTATGCATGTCCCCGAGAGCAGCTCTCTACTCTTGTAAATATCTTTTCTTTTGTCTTATCGTTATTATTATTATTTTTATTATTAAGACTTTATTAAGGACCCCAAAATATGGTCCATAGAGAAAGAAAATTTAAGAATAAGATGATAAATACAATACAATGTATGTACATTTTACAATATGACAAACAAATAGACAGACTCTCCAGTGCATCCACAGTTTAGATGTGAACCTGACAGAGCTCGTACTACAAGAGCCCAGAGCTTCAATTATGGGATTAGCGAGGTCTGCGACTCTGCACATGTATGTACAGTGCAATGTAATGCCGGGTTTGATTGGTCACCAAAACTACCAGGCCAGTCACAACAGGCAAGCCTTGCAGTCTTGCAAAGTGGTTAACAATCTTGGCTCACAGCAAGGCCCCTGGTGAGGCCTTTCACAGTAAGATAAAACCTCCAGCTAGGTAATCCTGACCAAGATCCTGGCTTAAGGAAAGGGGTCCCAACCCCTAAATGGTTGCCCTGAGGCACAGTTTGCAAGAGGGGTCAAATGTAAAGAACAAATTTCCTAAAGAAATGTGAATGCCATCTCTCTTGTTGCAGTCTCCTCTCCCAGACCAGGAGGGCCCCACTGCAGGCTCCATGTCCACCTTTGAGCTAATGAGCTCCAAAGACCTGGCCTATCAGATGACCTTGTTCGATTGGGAGCTTTTCAGTTGTATGCATGAGGTAGCACCCTCATACTAACCACACATGACAACAGCACAAACGCTCTGTTGTTGGTATTTACATGTCACATCTCTCTTTAGCACGAGCTCCTCTACCACACATTTGGCCGGCAGAGTTTCAGAAGGACCACGGCCAACTTGGACCTGTTCCTGAGACGGTTCAACCAAGTCCAGCTCTGGGTGGTCACAGAGGTGTGCCTCTGTGGGCAGCTGAGCAAGAGAGTGCAGCTGCTCAAGAAGTTTATCAAGATCGCAGCACAGTGAGTTGATCTTTCTGACTCTATGCCGAGACCATATTTTACTGGTCTGTGTAAAATTCAACACTGTCTGTTTTCATCTGCAGCTGTCGGGAATTCAAGAACCTCAACTCTTTCTTCGCCATTATTATGGGGATGAGCAACCCAGCTGTCAGCAGGCTGAGTCAAACATGGGAGGTAAAACTACATCAAAGACTTTTACAATAAACAGAGTAAACAGATTATAAGATCTTTATATTGCTATATCTACTTTTCTTACAGAAACTTCCTACCAAGTTTAAGAAGTTCTATGCTGAGTTTGAGAGCATGATGGCAAGTCACGTTTCTTGAATCAAATGAAAAATCATGATAGCATTATTAACACAAAATATTCAATATAATTTGTAGGACCCCTCCAGAAACCACCGGTCGTATCGACTTACTGTCACAAAACTGGAGCCACCAATCATCCCCTTCATGCCTCTTCTTCTCAAAGGTGCAACATAATCTTAAACATGTCAAGAGGTCCAATATAGAATTGCAATAATCAAGGCCTTCCTCATTACTCCTTTACAGACATGACCTTCACACACGAAGGAAACAGAACATGCATTGACAATATGGTCAACTTTGAGAAAATGGTGAGTTCATGGTCATTTTGTTGATATAACTCGCTTCAAAAAAGGTTCTAATTGAGGCGTCTTCTGTGTCATTCAGCGCATTATCGCCAACACAATGCGACAAGTGCGACACTGCCGGAGTCACCCTTTTAACCCGGACATTTGCCAGCCCAACAAGAACCAGGCCGAGGTGCGCGGCTACGTCAGGAAACTGTGCGTGATTGACAACCAGAGGGCGCTCACGCAGCTCTCCTACAGGCTGGAGCCGAGAAGGACATGAGACCACGACACAGTAAAGAGCCTCCATCGTCACCACATTTAACCCTGCATAAAGAACACACACTCGGATAATCAGAGGGTCAGTAGCATCTCACTGTTTTTGGACTCATTCAGTATTGTGCCATGAAAAACCTCCTCTTCCTGGACAGTCTGAAAGCTGCTATACTTCGTCGCTAGACCGTACTACTTGTCACTGTTTTGGGGACACCTGCGAGATAGATCTGTAATGTATAGAACTTGGCTGAATAATGTTGCATGGCTGAACCGGATTGGCTTTTTGTTCTATACAGTGGACTTCTATCTCTGTGTCCTGTCCATGTTGTGCAACTTGGGGAAAAAAATGGTTTTAATGTTCTACTGTACCTGCCTGTGTAGCCTGTTTACACTTAAGATCCTTCATAAAGAACACAAGTCACGATAATAATCCAGACTTTACATTATCCCTTTTCAGTATACGATATAAAAGTGCATATTTTCATTAATCTATAAGGATATATCTATAGATTATGTAGGCTTCGATGTCCTATGGGTGAATATCTGTGTCTTACAATTAGTCTGACACTCCCAAAAATCTAGGTTCTTAGCTGGGTTTGAGCCCTAACGGTGTCTCCACCTAAGTCTTGCCTTTATATTGTCCTTAATCTTGACAGCGAGTCATTACAGATCCGACTTGTGTGTCAAGGGGAACTGTTTTTCTTATGTGCGTAGAATCTGAGTGTTTATGCCAAGTGTCATTACTTTTCCTTTGACCTCAGGAGCTTTAGTTGTGATTTTGGTGCGTGTTGAGAACTGCTGCCCTTTTGGAGCGGCTTGTGACTGTACTGTACGTGTAGTCTGCCTTGTAAATAAAAGTGAAAAAAAAACAAACAGTGCATTTAACAGTGCAAATGCCTTTTTAGCTTCTTTGTTACAGAAGTTAATATTTCACTTGTAAGGCCACAGCTGGTATTGGGATTACCTACAGGGTTTTGTGTGGGGGGGTCCTTGTTTTACGGCTGCTTGGTTGATGGACAGCAGGCGCAGAGGCCTAACCCTGTACTTTCCACTTGTTGGGTCGGTGTTGATGGTTTAGTTGACTGCCGAAAACCATTTGCACATCTGAGAGAAACCGCCTCTTACTCAATTGGTGACACCAGCCTGAAGCCACATGTCCATCCAACCCGTCTAATAATACCAAAATCACCGGGACAATGTTTGTTGCGCCCAATACAAATGAGCAGTGATTGATGCTGGCTCCTGTTGCCCTGCAGTCATCCGTACACAAGTCTCGTTTTACACTTACTATAACAAGTGAGGTGTTTTCTAAATTCCCACAGCTGATGTAAGCAACAGCGATGGCCCTTGGTGATGTCAGTGGGTCTTTCTGTCCAGTACGTCTCCAGTGACCATGTGTTTTTTAGCGGAGGCGCTGGTGATCTAGGTTAGATTTAGGTTTCCGCGTCTGTCACCCTCATTGCTCCGTCATTTTACAATGTCTGACTTGCTGCACAGGCCTGTGGAGCGTTGTCCTTGTGTGTGTATGTGAGAGCTTTATATAGACACACTTAGCCAGGAAGAAGGAATGCCCTGAATGCCAGTGACCATATTTGAACAGAGCGTGTGCTGCAGGGAGACTGCACACTCACACCACAAATCACTTCTTCATCACATCCAGCCTCTCTTTGTAAAAATCTTTCCCCGTTGTAGTATCACCGGGCCACCACTATCGGGCAATGTGGTACCTCCAAGTCTGCAGGGAGGTTGAACTTACTGAGTCACACACTTCTCTCTCTCTCTTTCCAGTATTTTCTGGTTAGTTCTCTCTGACACACTGCTCTGCTGACTGACAACATCCAGTTCTTATCCCTCTCGTGGAAACTATACAGGCTCCTTCTTCCCTCCACTATACCACTTGTTATCCATGCTGTGATTTTGAGACTTTATTTTTTGGGAGGTAAAGTCGTGGAGGTTGGAGCCGTGTGTCTTTGTATGAGTGTGTTAGTGAAGGTTTGAGTCAGTATGCCATGTCGTCCCCCGGATCGTCGTTTGTGCAGATAAAGCATGAAGACCTGCTTTTCTATGAGAACTGTGGAGGCGGCAGCTTTGGAAGTGTCTATAGAGCACTGTGGATTTCCCAGAACAAGGAGGTGGCAGTCAAGAAGCTCCTAAAGATTGACAAAGAGGTAGGTCAAGCCACAGGTCCAAGTAACGAGTCTGCATTTGAGAAATGTTGTGATGTTTTTTCCATTCTTTTCTTTGTAGTCATAGATTTTTTAGTTTACTGGTTTGACTGATTTCCAATCCTCCTCCCTAATGTCTGCGAACTTGTGTTTATCTTGAACATACCTCTTCGGCTGATCACTCTGCTCATGTAGTCGCCCCTTTGTAGATAGAGCCATTTATTTATGCCAAGACTTTCCTGTTCTTTCAAGTGTGCATTAGACGAGCAGTGTGGTCAGTCGTTAATAAAATCAGACTGAGAGGTTCCTCATGAGAATGACCTGAAAACATCACAAACTTATACTCACAAATGTAAAAAACACTATTGGACAAGAAACATTCCATAAATAGATAATGAGCATACAGAGAAAAGTTGTGCAAAACAATATAGAGCTGTGTTTGCTGCAGTAACACTAAGGCCTGATTCTAATAGTATGTCTTAAGTGTTTAATGTTTGTAGACAGCCTGCACGTGCACAGGCCCTGAGCTCTGAACAGTATAATGGTATGATGAGTGCAGAGTCTCTGTGATGTCAAACAAATTAAGATCCGTTATGTTGCTGAGCAACGCTCACATATTTCACATGTGCAGAGCTTTTACCTATATGTCATTCAGATTAACGGCATGTTTATCACAGTAAGGAGGGACTGTGTCAGAGACTGGACTGTTATTAAAGGTCCAGAGCTCAGTTCTCTCCCAGACATTAAGAGGAGAATATACTAACCATAAGACATGTTGGCAATGGGCTAATGGAGGCGATGATATTCACGGTATGTGTTTTCCTCTGAACAGGCTGAGATCCTCAGTGTCCTGAGTCACAAGAACATCATTCAGTTTTATGGAGCTGTGTTGGAGTCGCCCAACTATGGCATTGTCACAGGTCTGAGAGACACATCCTTTGATCAGAAATATTACTCTTTACCATAAGTACATTCAGACACGTCCATGCATGAGATTCTATCTATAGTATTTCTGTCTGAAGAAACTTGTAGTAAAGCTCAACAATTATAAGAGGAGCTCATGTTCTCTTTAAGAGTGAACCGTTTTATTGGGGAGCATTTTATCCACGTGATGTCAGTCAGAGACACGTTAGCACACGGCCGGTGTTGATGGGTGTATGTTTTCCAATATCACTTTATATTCTTGTACGATACTTCAAGTTGTATGTGTTGGCAGGACATTTGTAACTGAGTCTCAAAAGTCAAGATGTAGCTGTACTTTAGAGTGGAATCACGGTTTAGATGTTGCACACTGCTTAATATAAACCAGCATCATCATTATTGTTAGCAACATGCCTGATGCTTATTTTAAAGGAATGCTTATTCACAACGTGGTTGTTTTTACGGATAAGTCTGACTGTTGTTTTGCAGAATATGCGAATGGGGGGTCTCTGTATGAGTTCCTGTCCAGCGAGCAGAGTGAGCAGATCGACATGGAACAGATCATGACCTGGGCCATACAGATAGCTAAAGGTGAATTAAGAAAGAAAAATAGAATCTGTTCATGTATTTGTATGTGCACGTAAAACATGTCCACATGTCATCGTTGCAGGAATGCACTACCTCCATGCTGAGGCTCCGATCAAAGTCATTCACAGAGATCTCAAGTCACGAAATGGTATGGACATCAGTCTCCTGATTACATGAACCTATGTTATAACTAGTTTATTCATCCTTTTCAGTGGTAATGACGACAGACCGAGTTCTCAAGGTGTGTAGCCCTGGCAGCCTAGCACAGCTGATTGAAGCGGACCCTTTTTCACACCGCGTTCTCCTGTTTGTCTGACAGATTTGTGACTTTGGAGCGTCCAAGTTCCTGTCCCACACCACTCACATGACAGTCGTGGGGACATTTCCATGGATGGCTCCTGAGGTCATCCAGAGTCTGCCTGTGTCTGAGACCTGTGACACTTATTCCTATGGAGTGGTATGTTCACAGGACTCACTCGACCTTAAAAAATGATGACCCCGTCCTTCATGTTGCACTATATAATACAAGAGCCAACAGCCAATTTAACACCGTCATTGCACCATCTGCTAACTTTCTTTTTAATCCCATCTACTAACATGAAAAGAGAATCAGTTTCACCTGTTATTGTAATGGCCGATAAGAGCATTTCCATTTCGTGTCTTACTTGAGTACTTTGTTATTGACGCGAGCCACTCTGTCGCTGTGCTTTGCAGGTGTTGTGGGAAATGCTGACTCGCGAGGTTCCATTCAAAGGCTTTGAAGGGCTGCAGGTTGCGTGGCTGGTGGTAGAAAAGCAAGAGGTACAGTACACACAATGTACAAAAAAAAAGACCAAACATTAGTCTCCGAACGTGCTACAGCATGGGCGCCATGTGCAAACTTTGAAAGCTGGAGAAACAATGCGATGCTCTCATGATTTCCACTGCGAGCTGGTGAGGTGGGCCACGGGGTATTTTTAGTCCTGATGTCAGTTCTCTGCTCTTGTAAGGCCTGGATACACAGCAGTGGAGCTGGGCCAGACTCCCCCTGGCAAAAACCTTTACGAGACACAAACACAGAGAAGAATGGACACTGTGATAGGGGCCTGATTATAGTGGTTTATAGAGCTGACTTTTATCCACTCTGTAACTAGAGCCCCTTGAACACTCATGCTAACAGCCACATTGTACGGCCAACAAACAACTCAGAGAACATGATTCCTGCGTAGCTCTTGGCTAATCTCCAAATACTCTCCCTAAATAACTGCCTTCGTCTGTGTGTGTCTTTTTTCTGTTTCCCAGTCTCCACCACTACACCTCAGCGCTGACCCCTCTGCATGCCCCCTCTCCACTCGTTCATATTTTAGGATTAATCCCCCAGAGAAAGCCGTTTCCATTTTCTGCCCCGTAGTTTGGCTCTGTCAGGAATCATTCAGTCATCTTTGCTGCAGAAGTTATTATGTAAAGTTATTACGTGATGAATATACTACTTTTAAATGTGGATACAATATAGAAGACTGGAATCTCATGCACAAACCAATGCACATTACCAAGCATCGTTGTATTATTTGTGCAAAATGTAGTCAGTCTGGCTTTCTTACAGAGTTAACTTCCCAGTATGTTTTGCTTTCCTAGAGACTGACTATCCCAACCAGCTGTCCAGCAAGCTTTGCTGAGCTAATGAAAAAATGCTGGCAAGCAGATCCAAAGGTGAGTGTTATTGATGCAGATATCACTAAATGATTTGTAAACACAGCCTTTGCATTATCACTTCATATTTCAATATGCTTTCCCTTTTAGGAACGGCCACATTTTAAGCAAGTGCTGCAAACTCTAGAGACAATGGCTAATGACAGCAGGCTACCGGATCAGTGCAACTCCTTCCTTCACCACAAAGATCAGTGGAGGTATGTCACTGTATCAGGGCTTCTCAAACCTTTCACACCAAGCACTACCTGATAAAATATTTGACCTTCCAAGTACCACCAGGTCAAGATTAAGACCAATTCAAAAGGGTCTAAGTTAGACCTAATTTGGGTTAAATTATGTTTAAACTGAGTGTAAACCATGTCTGAACTAAATAAACACATAACTTAAATGTGTTACTAAATTACAAATGCAATGATTTCTGAAACTGAAACCTGGCCCTAAAGAAGCCCCAGTGCCACCAGTGATTTAAGTACCACAGTTAAGAACCATTTCACTGTATTATAAAATTTATTTTGTGAATGGGTTAAAGCGCCTATGGCACAATAAACTCAGTCTTTTGCCCCTGGGAGAAGCAGAATGTGTGACCCTGTGCTCTACTTCAGTCTATATTAAGCTCTTTGGAAAGTGTCCATGGAAGAGATTCCTTTGCCGGTCCACTCCAGTGCTCTGAGAAAAACTGAGGGGGGTAGGCACTGGGGCAGGGGAGGCAGATGAGAATTAAAGTCAACTGTAAACACAGGAAGCAGGGACAGAAATCTATTGGAGCCATGTGAAAGCTACGAGACTAAGACGGGGTGTGAAATTGTGGGCATATTTACCACAGCCATGTAATTTATTGAGAGTGAAGGTTTTGGTCAGGGCGGAAAGTTAGATGGACCCAGGGCAGTGAGGATGTGCTGGTGTGAGAGAGGTGAAGGGGCGGAGCAATTATACTGTGGGATAAACAATACTGCTGAGCTTCAAACAGATCTGACAAATGTAGTAAAGCAGTCTGCTACAGAGTCTCCAGTGACCTCTAGTGGAAGAAGCCAGTATCTGCAACTCAATTTACTGCAAATTAGAAAGTATAAAATATGAGCAATAAACAAATATGAACAATTCTTTTACGTTCATTACAACAGTTTAAAATAGTTGAAGTTTTATATTGTTGTAAGCATAATACTAATGATGACTTTTCTAATATGTATTCCCTAGGTGTGAAATTGAGTCAACCCTCGAGCGCCTCCGAAAGCTTGAGAGAGAACTTTACTCTAAAGAAAAAGAGTTGGAAGAGAGAGAAAGGAGGCTCAAATTATGGGAGGAGAGGCTGATGCAGAGGTCAAACATGAGCCCCAGCCCCACCTCTCTTCTGATGGACTCTAACATCTCACCTGTGAGTGCCGCCATTTATTACAATGTTATTATGTCTACGTCTGAGACTGAAAAGCGTATTTATTTATTCTTTAAAAATCTACACTCAGCCTTAAATAGAGGGTGCACCGCCACTCATCATGAGCGAGTTTAGCACAAATAAACAAAAACTTCTATGAACGTAAAAGAAAAATACTACAAATGAGAGCAATGCATTATGGGTCTTGCTTAAGGCCTTGAGAATTATATCACAAAGATATTTTTATTTATTTTATATTTTTACTTATGTTTTTTATTATTATTATTATTTTCATTCCAGTTTTATCATTGTACAATTTCATCATCAGCGTACAGTTTTGACCAATAGAAAATAATTTTGTATGGTTTTAGTATCACACAACAACAAAATATAAGGAAGATTGTGCAAGCTCTAAGTTGTACAGGATGTTTCCGTTGTGGGCAAAGGTTCTTTAGTTGTCTGTATTTGGTAGTTTAAGAGTTGTTTAAGGAGGTTTAGACTTTCATCCAAGCAGCTTCATCAGCTTTGCTTCGCTCATGCTTCACAGCAAGAAGGTCCCGGGTTCAATTCCCATCTCTGCGTAGGTTTCCTCTGGGTACTCCAGTTTCCCCTACCACTAAAAACATGTACAATAGGCCAGGATGAATGAAGCGACTGTGGTACAACGAATGCCAATGCACTGTCCCTACCAAAATAGACCAACCAACTGAAATAACGATCTTTGTTACACAGCAGGATCAATATTACTGATCCAGAAGAGGGGGTTTAACTTGTAACGGAACAACCCATCTTTATTCTACAAGATTACTCTCAACTCTGAACCTCTATTGTTTACTGAAATCGTTTTCTAGATAGATAGATTGGGTGGGACCAATACAAATTAAACCCTTCCAAGTGGATTGGTAGATATTCAGCCTGCTGTTAAACAAAGGTAAAAACTTAAACTACCAAGTACAGTTAGCGACTATAATGATTAAAATGATTTAAGAAAAAAAAGGGATTAAAAGAGTTTTGAGTCTGACTTTAACCTTCCTCTAGTTCTTCACACCTCTGTCCATCGGCTCGTCTGGCTCCTTCTTCCGCTCACACTCTCAGGACTCCAACAACAGCGCGGGGGTGAGCAGCGCGGGGGTCAGCTCGCTCTTCCGCACCCTCAGTAACGGAGACACCGAGAGGAGCAGCAGCAGTGTCACACTGGACCGTGGCATGTCGTCTCTGGAGGGGGGCAGACTGCACGCCATGCTCCGCGGGCTGTCCGGCCGGTTTGGAGATGAAGATGAGGAGGAAGACGAGGGCACCCTGAATGACAACAGTTGGGTGCAGAAGAACGACGGGGGCGGTTCGGAGGGGGGCAGGGTGCAGGTGACGCTGAGGAGCTTCCCGGGCGGGGTAGTGGAGAGGCAGGAGAGGACTTGGGAGGAGCGGGACAGGGACACGGGGGGACTGCAGAGGAGCAGGGTGACCATGTGGAAGGGCTATTCAGGAGGCTTTGGAGAGGGGGAGTCGGGAAGGGAGCGGGAGGGAGACTGGGAGATAGACAGAGGAGAGGACCGACTGGACGACAGAGGGAAAGAGGGAGCAGTGGAAGTGTCACGGCTCCCGACAATGTTAAAAGGACTGGGAGGGAGTCTGGGAGGCTTGGGGGACATGCTGTCTTTAGACATAGATGATGTGAACGACATGGACATGAACATGGGGGACTTAGGTGTCATGAAAGTCACGGGCCGAGGAGTCAGGAGTGAGCTGGGCCTCAGAGGGCACAGGGCTGATATGGGAGTTGTGGTCCATGGAGTACGGAGTGACCTCAGTGAGGCCATCAGCCAAAAGATCAGAGGGGAAATGGGGGTGCAGGTGAGCATGCGTGCCTCCTCCAACCAGAACTCTGTCAAAAGTTGCAGCGTGCGTCAAGGATCCAAAATTAAGATGGCTTCTGCAGCAATGGACATGATGGAGCTGGACTGGTCTGACAGTGACTGAACGTACTCCATGCACACAGCGGTTGACTTGTAAGCACATGTGGCCATCTCAGAAGTAAAAAGCTGGGCTGAACACATTTCATTTGTTATTTTTTATTCATGCGCTGAACACTATGTCCTTCTGTACTGTGAAGTGGAAAGAAGACAAAGGGACAACACGGTTGTCATATATTTTGTCAGATTGACTTCACCTGTGTAATTTAATACCTAATAAACCTGCTGCATAATGTATACTGTAAGAGGTACAAGTGTTACAGATTAACACACTTGAATGTCTCTAATGAGGCAGCACTGTGGTAATTCATGTCCCTGCTTTAACATATTGTATGTTTAGGTTATAGTCTTGAATTGTTTCAAAAGGGCTTTGTCTTGATTATAAATCTAGTGTGTGTTTTTGACATTTTTTGATTACAATACTGTATATTATATCTTTTTTTTTTCAATAAATAGAAAGAAATCTACAGGTGTCCTAATTCCCTTATTACAAGTCCACACAGGTGAGAAATATTAATAAAAATCACACACTGAGAAGTAAAGCTACTCCTGCCAGGACCCACTTGGCAGGTCGCTCCCTGGTCTTGAGGTTAAATGTCCACACATGTGTGGGTCCTCTGATCTTGGTCTTGTAGAGAGGACACTCGTAAATATTCCTGGTTTCATGGCGATCATTGGGAACAGCTCGAACAGAAATGACAGGCATCGGTGGAGTCAGCTCCTTCAGTCGAGCCTCTGTGATCACTCCAGCCTGAATGTCCCACCTGGCTCCTACAACAGAGAGCAAAATGCGTTTTAAAACAGTGGTTACGTGATGGCTGTCTGATGGACATTACCTTCCATAAAAAGTCCATAAACATAAGCCCCTTCTCTGGCTGGCTGGTTGAACTCCTCCTTAAATTTCTTGGTCACATCCACTGTTAAGTTCACCTTGTCTAGAGGCCATTCATTCTTACGAGCCAGAGACTGCATCACAGCTGGAAAACAAGAGCGAAGCAGAAAAGCATTCTTAGTTTGAGTGAGAAATACTTCAGTCAAAGGATGACGGGCTGTTTGCGTGCTTTAAGCTGTTACCAGTGAGGAAGGACTGCGGGTTGAAAAGTCCAGAGAGCCAAATGACACTGGGCAGGGACAGGTCCTGAGTCCAGCTGTCTAGTTCTTTACAGCGCTGCAGCACGTCATTGTACCTAGCACACAGTAACATGTGTGTCAGGTACTAAAATAGAGAAACTGCTCTGTTGATTGATACTGTTTATAAATGGAAGTGTACGCACCATACTGACAGTGTGTAGATAGATGGATAAGCCAGTTTGGTCCAGGTATCAGGTACATTGTCAAAGAAAAGAGCACTCTGTATTTTCTCCATTTCAGAGGAAATCGCAAGCTCCCCCTGTTTCATACGTTACATAGACTTGAGGTGAGTTTTATCCGATTTACATAAAAACACAGAGACAAGATGAATGTCTACCTTGAGTCCCAGGTCAAGCTCCTTCAGCGAGCGGCGGATCTCTAAGATCAAAGTGTTCATTCGCTCACACTCTTGGAAACACACCAGGATGTACGGGGAGCGCTCTGCTGTCTTGGAGGTGATGTCTGACATATTGTACTCTTCTGGGAGCTTCTCCAGCACCTCGTCTAAAATTGATTTTACCTGCAGAAAACACTGATGTTATTTCATTCAACTTCTCTTCTTTTTTTTTTTTACAATATCAAAAGTTAGAGAGATAGCTTTGGATAAAATAAACTCAACAATGTTGGCATGACGGCACACTTTAGGTGCAGGATTGCTTTACTAAAGGTGGGTGCATTAACCTTCTCCTCCAGGGTCTGTGAGGCCCCCTCCCCCATCACTGCGTCAGGGGACTGCAGCTCCAGCAGAGTATGGAAAAGGTTATCAGAAGTCACCGTCAGAAACTCAATTTCAGCATTGGGGTGCAACCCATAATGCACTGGGCTCTCATGAGGCAACATCTCATCGATAAAATCATGGTAGCCCTAAAATTGTGGAAAAAAGATATTATGAACTTTAAATTTATAGTATGATTATTAAAAACCTTTTACGCATAGACCAATATTATACCTGATAATCCAGATTGGAAGGTACAACAAATCCAGGTGCTAATGAAAGTTTCCTGTCGAACTAAATAAAAGGTTTAATAATCAGCAATCTATTCACAATGGTGTTCAGGGCTTTGTGGAAAACCACCCATAAAGTCTTTAAAAGCTGGACAATCACAAGTAAAATCAGTCCAAAGTGTGAGCCATTGCAGACTGGAAAGTTTGGTGCTCTTCTTCTGTGGACACATACCTGATTGGGCTGCATGTATTCCTCAAGGTAGGTTCTACAAAGGCGTCTGTCCCAGTCATCAGTGATATGACCCCCATACATAATCTCTCCAAACAGATACCTCAGGTCTTCCCACGGCACCTGCCAACACAATACAACACTATTATTCTATCACTGTATAAAAACGTGTATGTAGTATAGATATACCTCTCACCTGTGCATTAGCCTCTAAATAGTTGTACAGGACGCTGACTGATATTGTCAAGTCGCCAGTGTTAAAGGGGTACTTTCTGTTCCAACCCTGGGGCCCAAATTTCCTCCTCTCGGCCACACAGGCGTGAAAGTAACACAGGGAGAAGAGGATAGTCTTGAACTCCTGTTCACGGCTGCACTGGTCTAAGATATCCTTCAAGAGAATACAGACAATCAATGAAGCGGGCATTATATCATCTTTTAGAATATGTTTCACTGATTACCTGGTCAAAGTTATCGAGAGCAGCATGCAAGTTGGCATGCATCCCAGTGGGGGGTTCATTTGTGATCTTGATAGCATTTTCTAGAATGCCCTAATCCAAGAAAGTGAGTTAAAATGATGTATTAATGTTCAATAGAGCACATTACTGTGGACAGTTCAATACACAGAGCAGCATAAATATATTTATGGCTTGTATTCCGCAAAGATAAATAGTTCTACACTTGCACTGCATCCATTCTGTACCTGGGGGATCATATGCTCATGGGGCAGTGTTGCTGGCTCTGCACTCATAAAAACTCTATAGTCAGGATGACTGCCCTCACAGCAGCGCTCCAACAGTTTCTCTAGGGAGCCCAGCCAGCGCCCGACCAGGTGGATGTTCTTCAGGGAAAAGGAGGAAACAGTTTTAAGTATAATTCTACTTTTGGATTCTACTTTTAAATTATGATTTCCGTCTCTACCTGCAGAATAACCCAGTGTCCCTCTTTTGCAGCTTGTTCCATGGCAACTTCAGCAACAGCTTCTTGGCCCTGACCCAGCGACACATTGTGGAGCTTCCCAAGGTCAATGGTGAAACCCAGTTTCTTTCCTGTTAACACAAAACATTAGAAAGAACTGGGTGAACATGCTGCAGCATCAAGATAAAAATAAACCCAACTGTCGAAGCGGTAGAATGTTTCATATTAAAATTATTGTTTTGGTACTTAATCGGCATTAAAGATTGTATCTTTGTTTATGTCTCCTCTCTTCAACGTATGACATACCCAGGGATTCTACATCCTTAAGTGGATCCAAACCAGGAGAGAGAATGAAAACTACTGGAGAGGCTGGTCCACTTTCTCTGAAGGACTTTGCAAACTCTGTCTTCCGCACCTCTGTGTACTTAACACCAAGCTTCTCCTCAACAAAATTCCTATTGTGCAGCAGAGAGACAAAAGGTACATAACCCATATGAAACGAACATAAAAGTAATTTGATGACTGCGATCAATCAAGACATTTTTACCTCAGAGCATAGGTCATGCGATCTGGTCGTATGGCTCTCATAATGATCAGTTTCTGAAGAGCACTTTTGCCTTTCCACTCTTGAGGGAACTTCTCCTTCTCTGGGCACTCAGACTCCACAATCTTCTTCCAGCGTTTTGGTGACCCTTCAATGTCTCGATCCAAACCTCGGAATTCATCAGTAAAACTCATCACCTGAACCAAAACATGAATGATCAGTATAAACTATGAAATACATGAAAGGACTTCTATCTCCAACACGTTTGTGAACCTTAATAGCACTCCATGCTGAGTTCGAGAGAAATTCCAGGGGGCTGTTGTACATGTGGTCAATATTGAAGCGTAGCAGAAAGTCTAGTTCTCGCACATCTATTTCTTTAGTCAATAGAAGAAGCTAAGAAAACAATAACATTATGTTAGTCACACTCTAATAATGAACTGAGCTGTCACACAACTGGACACCTGGAACGCCAGCTGGGCAGTAAAGGTGAGCTTGTCTCTCTCAAACAGTCCTCTGCTGATGTAGATAAAAGTGGAGTATGTTACACAGTCTATGAGTGTGTTCACTCTGCTCTTCACATCTTCACTCTTCTCTGCTGTCTCCACTGCCTTATGGAACACTACATTAAAGGCCTGACAAAAACAAAAATATATACAAATATTTTCAGTAACAACCAGTGATTATTTGTTTACACAGTGGTAGTTTCTAACCTTGAGGCTGAATTGGTACATGGGGTTGATTTTGTTCAGGTCATTCATAATGAAATATAGGAGGGATGCTCTGACTGCAACAGGCCGATAGTGTTCTCTGGCTTCATTTATCTTCACCTCGTTCACCTTGGCTTCTTGGACCTGAACAAAAGAAATGACACAGTGAATACTCTCGCTTGGTCCCTTGAATTGGCCGATTCATGTGCGTCACGTCATAAATATGCAGCACCAAATAAACAATAATAAAGTCGATTGTTATGTACTGCATTTTGTATCTCGCCACTGGCACCTTCATCTCTATTTCCGCTGCAGTGTGCTTGGTGGTCTCCAGCTTCTCCACCAGGACATTATCACCCAGGAAGTTGCTCTCTGCAGCTGACAGCCTCATTAGCAACTCATCCTCCAAAAGCTTCACCTCAATCTTAAACATGTTTTGCTGCTTGGTCAGGTCACTCTGTAGGGCAGGACCAGTGTCAAGTCATTTAAAGAAGTAGACATGTTAGGACTGCAGAGAATAATATTAAAGCAGACAAACCCACTTTCAGGTGCTCGAGGTCAGGCCTCTCCTGATTGACCACCTGAGCCAGCAGCTGGTCCTCCAGCCCATCTCTGGTCACAGTGAAGTTGATGAGAGTGGTCTGAGCCTGTATCTCGGGTTTATAATGAGGGTTCGCTAACTTTGTGTGGAGGATCAGTCTGAAAGCTGGATGGAAAAAGCACTCTTTGTCCCCAACCTTTATGCAGCTGCAAAAAAGCAAAATGTTCTGTAGTATTTAGCTTTGACAATACAGCATTGTCAAATATTTATTACCTGCCCTTCTTGATGGTATGCCGCCCCAGCAGAGGGTCTATAACAGGGTCTATTGTCTCTTCAAGATTTTCAATCAGGACGGTTTCTCCAGCCACTACAGCTTGCTCAATTACATCCACATAGCTTAATAAAAAAGAAAAACATTGGTTCAAAGTGATTATCCCCAGAAGCTACTTTTAGCATATAATGGGGAGATATTAAAGACCATAATAATAACTGATCACTCACCCTCTCTGCCCGAGGCTCACAACCTTGAGTGCGCTTCCAAAGCGGCTCTTTATCCACTTTATTCCCTGTAGCTGAGGGTCAATGAGAAGAGGCCAGCGCTCACCTGAGGGCAAACACATGCGCTGTTGTGAAAATGGTATAAATGAATGGGACTTTGAAGGTTTTCCTTTGCTCACAGTTTGTAAGGATGGTGGCATTCTGAGTGGACATCTTGTCCCCTGGCAAGCCTTCATTGTTCCACTGAGCTACCATTGCATCATCCGTCAGCATTGACACAGGATCTAAGCCTTGTGTCATGGGGATGGCTTTCTGAACAAAAAAATGTGCAGTAGAGAAAAAGATGAAAAAAAAAAAATTACACACAACATTTTTTTCTAGAAAGTGACCTTTTGTTCCCGTAGAAATGGCATCCACAGGTTGTCTAGCAGCTCTCTCCTGTACTTTTTAGAGAAGGATCCAGCATAAGAGATAAATGCTGCAGTCAGAAGCACGTCCCCACAAAGGGTTTCCTCTTGTTCATGATACTGGGCCACGGAATGGGCCCAGCGCACATTCTCACTCTAGAAAAAGAAAATAACTTATGTTTAAAACGAAATGCATTTATTTTATTTAAGAGGCTTCTCATTTCCAGTACCTCCAGGCCTTTCACCAGACGATTAGCAAGTTCTATTGTCGTATTTGTGTTGTTGACTTCTTCCTGGAAGCGGACTTTCTCTGATGTGGCAGTCTTATAGGCTGCAGTCAGAGTTTCCAAACTGCCATCCAACTCCTGAAAAAAATCATGATTGATGCTCAACAAAACAAAGACAAGCACACACTTTTAACTACATACTATAAATGTAGGGGGAAAAAAGAAGAAAAGAAGAGACTCACAGCAAGTTTCCTTCGAATAACCTCGAGTTTATCAGCGGCTTCTGCTAAATCTGCATTGGCCTGAGACAGACACATCCTCTTCATCTCAACCTCACAGAAAACCTAGGCACACAGGAGACTCGGATCGTCCAATCAACACCATTTTTAATCAAGCGGGAAAAGTGCAACACATTTGTACTTACAAAAATCTACCACGCAGCACAATCATGGGGAAAAAAGCAAGAAGGCAATGACTTATAATCTTGTGTGATCTAAAATGCATGTCTGTATAAATCTGAGCATCCTTCTTGTACCTCATGGAAGCGTACGATGTTAATGACCCAAGCGCACAGACCTGCTGCAGCTGACGACTTCTGCTTCACAAAGTCAGGGCTAAACTCTGGGTCACTGAGGTAGTCATCTTTAATGCACTTCACTGTAGCTTCTGGGATGTGCTCTTTGTCAAAGTTCACAAGACCCTGCAGGAAATCATCCACCTGCAATGCATTTATGTAAAGCGGCATATGAGGATTACATTTTTAACTGCAATCGCTCTACATATTTGATACATATCATTTGGTAAATTAAGCACGAGTTCAGCTGTGAAGGGAATCGCGGCCTCACTACAAGTTGTCAGTGGAAATATCACCTTGCTCATGATGATCTTGCAAGCCTTCCAGCTGCGATCTTTAGGTATTCGTCCTTGGGGAGCCAGAAGCACCAGAACAGCTGCAGAGACATTGACGACGATGGCTGGAGGGTTGGGAAATGTCCTCAGCTCAGTCAGGTTTAACTAGATCACAACACAGCACGGCACATGATTATTTGATGAAACAATATGCTCGTCCATAGGAATGACAAGCTTTACCCTGTTTAGAGTATTCAGGGCCGCATTAGCCGCTTGTAGGGCCGGTTCAGCTTTGGCCAGGTCATCCTCAGTTTCCTGCTGCTGTTTGGTTACTTTAGCTTGGATAGCAGCCACCTAGGAAATCATTGTGCAATTGTGCAAAGCCAAGTGACTAAAATGAGACCAAACAAAAATCACATAAATGAATGAGGTGCATTTGAAATATACCTTTTGCTCCTCTGCATCGGCAACAACCCTTTCCTGATTGAGCTTGTCTTTTTGCTGCCCTATTTTAGCAATAAGAGCCTCGATATCATTGTTCCTTTGCCACAGTTCTACCTCCTGGACCGCTAACTTAGCCTTTAAATCTTCCACCTAAGACACGGATTGCAATAATAAAAAATGATGTGTTCCCTATCTGCTTTCACGGGTCATTGTTTTCACACCTGAGCGGCGGTGGACTTGAGCTTCTGAAGGCCATTCTCCAACCTCTCCATCCTCTGTGTCAGCTCCGTACGTTTCTTTCCCAGCAGGTTGCCATACAGTTTCATGAACTCAAGGAAACTCTTAGGCGTGGTGTAGTTAAAGTGCTTCTCATTCTGTTGGTATTTCACGCTCACCTTTGTGTGATTTAAACAAGGCACACGATGTTGAATAAAATGTGAACTTGGCGTAGTGCCTTGACCAGACCAATTAACGCTTACCTCGTTGACACTTGTATGAGCAAAGGAAATAAATTCACAGACGGAGGACCTTACATATGGCTGCAGAATGCAATAAAAGTAAGTAAACTTAAAGGGGATTGCATATAGATGTCAATGTTTTACCACTTTTACCTCCAATCCAGGTATCTTCTCAATAAAAGTAGAGCTGACCGACTGCAGAGCAAGCTGAGGCCAAGAGTGAAACCAGTCAATAGCAGTGCAATTCACCAAAGCTGGAAATTTGCGAGCTCTTGTACGCAAAGTGAACCCAACAGGGGAGAAACACAACACAACCTGGAGGACCCAAGGTGTGAAGTCAAATAAACGTTTCTAAAATGCTGCACGTTGAAACCTGTGATGAAACCAGACCTTAAGCTGTCTTCTTATTCTCTCGATAAAAAAGTTCCAGCAGTTGTCTCTGCTGTCTATTAGGCCCAGGCCTCTCAGCTCCATTCGGATTGACGTCACTATCATATCCACCTCTTCATCACTGAACAGATCTGGGATGTCACCTAAAATAAAAGTTGTATTAATAACATTTAAAAAAATAGTGGAGAATTATGAGAAAAGATACCTGAAGCCAACATGTCATTGATGAGAACCAGGAACTTCTCATCTGGAATCTGGGCATCAGTGTGAAGAAATACTGTCCCAATATTTTTTACTCCCACTTTGATGTACAAGGCTGCTATATCACTCTGAATATTAGGTAATAAAACAAAGCACATCGACTGCCATTTAATGAACTGAGAGAATAGCCTTCAGCGTGTAATAAATGTGGTATGCAACCTTGAGATCACTGATGCCGTAGCCTTTGCGCAGAGTGATCTGGAAAACTTCCAGTGAACTTAGGAAGGCAGCCAGCCGGCAAAGACTCTGCTTCCCACTTCCCCCGACTCCTACCAGAAGGGCATTACCGTACGGAGCCTCCAGAATACGGCTAATACGACACCTTTTAGACAAAGAACAACATTTACTAATCCGAAGTGTGAGTCCTGTGCGCGTCTACGTTAATCCTCTCAAGTTCATATACTGTATCTGCAGTCTTTAGGCATTTGCCTGAAGCGTGTGTGCATCTTACACATGCTGGATGGCTTCTTCAAACAGCACTAGGTCCATGACAGCGTGGAGCTCATTATAATGCTCCAGCGCCTCTGCCAGCGTCTTCTGGAGTTTCTCCCAGTCGGAGGCCTGAGAATATGAGCAAATAAACAACTAACTGGCTCTGCGCTTTTAGTGTGAGAGCAGAAAATCACGTCAGATAAAGCCCAGATAATGTAATGGAATTAAACTCTTATCAGAAGTGCAGCTGATTAATTTCCACTTGGAAATCCCTATAGAAACAAATGGTCATTAGCCTTCTAATGAAAGCACATTTATCCTCATTTCTGCACTGACAGATTAGAGCTGAAGCCGTGACGTCTTTGAATATGTGCACGTCAGATAATACACACGGATAATAGACTGAAGTCCAACACAATTACACAACTTTGTCTTTATTACTGTTGTTAATTAAGAAAATAAATGGGTGCCAGAGAGAAACCTTATGAACCACAGAGGAGGGTGGGTCCACACAGCTGGTATCAAACCTGGTGATATCGAGGCTCCCCTAATCCCTGTGCAAAGTGACAGTACACCAGCGGCTGGTGGATGAACATAGACTCATCGATTCCCTGCAGACACCACAGAAAAGAGAGCAACAGGGGAAAATACTGTAAACGCTTTGGCCAAATCATTAAGCATCCGTCTGCGTATACGTCACCTCAAAGTATCTTTTGCCAGTGTCCAGGAGTATTTTGCTGAACAGCTCCACGTCCTTTTCTTCCATCAGTTTGTCGGAGTAGACCCTGGAGCTCTCGTGCAGCCACAGGTGAACCAGCTCCATGGGGTAACGAATGCACTCTGGCAGGGCAAACAGGATCCCCTGACCACCACAACGTACAGGTTAACCAAACAGAACTGGTAAAAGACATACAGCATGTAAAAGCAGAACTTGTTACCTGAAAGATATTGGTGAGGTCTCGCAGGTTGAAAATGTAATGGAAACGTATGGCAGTGGGGAGGAAATTCTGGCTTATTTTCTGATGTAGGCAAATGGCTGCCTAAAAAAACATTAAAAAAGCGGTCAATGTAAATAAAGCTGCATTCAAATAATAATTTACGTGTACTTCACTTGTATTAAAGTTCCGACTGATCGAGAAACCCCATAGCTGAATCCTCCTTGGAGAAAATGAGCCGACAGTATACTAGAGAAGATGGTGGCTAAGGCATCGACTCCAGGGAAATGCACGGCAAACACAGCAAAATGCCTCTGCAAACAACAACAGAGCCCACTGTAAGCTTGCAAAAAGAACATTTCACAAGGTTAATAACTTTCAGGAGGTATGGGTGCAGTCAAGGTAATATTACAGTTTGCACCTTTCATGGGCAATGAATGGAAATGACCGCAGATCTAAACTTTAATGAATATTTAGAAAACAAAACAACTTTGATTGAAAGCAAAGGAACGGTCTGTAGTTTTTTTTTTTTACAAAACTTTCTAAATGTCAACTTTTCAGGTTTATTGTTGGCTAATTAATCAGTGTAGAATTTTTAACCAACATATTTTTGGGATCAGATGGCAACATGAAAAAACAATAAGTGAAAAACTTCCTGAACCCATTTCCTGCAGCTCACCTGGAGTCTGGGATTGATAGAGAAGCTCCCTGCTGTTGGATTCATACAGGTGATATACTGGCAGTTATGGATTTCCTTGAGAACCAGCCGCTGCCTGTCATACCTGTAATTGTGTTTTTACATATTAATGGTCTGATTATGTGCCCACATGAAGAGCGTCAGTAGGTTTCTTTCAGAGCTCACCAGTGGTTGTAGTCGAGATGCTGGCGGATCAACGTATGCGGCTGGACAGTCCCATAAACATCCACCTCAGGCATGTTGAGGTCGTCTATGAAATAGATGAGTCTCTTGGGAGTTGGGGGAGCAAATTTACGACCAGCTTTTTTCTCAAGGGGTTTCTCCAACACTCCTGCAGTCCAAATTTTATTTGTAATACCCAAAATATTCTGAACTACTTCTGAGCATGCATCATTCTTACGTTGCAGCATAACAGAAGTTGTGTAGTAGTTGAAGGGAACTTTAGCCACCATGAAGTTTTCTTTTAACTTAGAAACCTTATCAGACACCAGGATGGTTTTACCCACACCTGCATTTCCCACTAACATGATGGGCTTGCCTCTCTGGAGCAACAGGTCCATGAAGTAAGTCAGACAAATGGTTTCTGCAGTGTGGACCAGTACTGTCTGAAAAAAATCAAGTCAACACAAGACACGTGATTAAGTTAATGCTTTTGGGCACATGATAATGCAATACATATTCAAATAGACCTGCAATGGGACATCAGGCTCCAGTTCAAATGGCACCATCAGTTCGCTCCAGGGAGTGAACTTTTTAGACTCTGGGTCGATGTAATAATCAAAGACTGTGCCCTGTGAGGGAAACTTCACCGCTCTCATCTCCTTGCACCACCACCGGCTGAATTCAGCCTTATAGTCATTCAACTGTGGATGAAGAGCAAGAAATGTAAAGCATAAAATAGAAACAAACACGTAAAATGTGTGTTACTTATTTGAAAAAGGTTTACATGATCCTGGAAGAGTGCCCCTCCAAAGGCCCAGACACAAGCAAAGACAAAATAAATCTCATAAAGTTCTCTGGGGGAGTCAGGGGGAGTGTTCTCGGTCGTCAGAAGGCAGTCCAACAAGGAACACAGTGTCTATAATTCGATATGCATGTAAGTGTGAGTGAATAAGTCAAAAATATGTTATAATTGTATGGGAACAACAAATCTGCAGATACTATTTGCCACTATAGTAATACATACCTGAACCATGCTATTTTCAGGGATTGGTGTAATGGTTTTGAGGTTGCAGCGAACTTGCTCCAGACAATAAGGGACGTATTTGTCAAAGAGAATGGTGAGGTTTGCTCGCTCTGACTGGGCCTGTCTCATTTCTATCCAGCTGGCAACATAACTAAAAAACACACAATTCACACCAAGCAAATACACAATGACATCTATATGTGTACCATTTCTTTTGCCTTACGAGCTCCAGCCAATGTCCTGCGGGTTGACATACAGAATTCCAGCTCTGGACACAGTGGCAGGTGTAGCTGCTTTTAAATGAGAAATCTCAAAAAGGAGACGCATGGAGGAGGAAAGGCTGATCCTTTCATTGCTGGCCAGAGTGAGCACCTGGAGGAGGTTTGGTACTAGTTTAGATGCTTACGTATTCCTCTTATTATACACATTAACCTTCACCTTGTTATCATCCATCACTGTGTTGAGTGACTCGATCCACATAGGGTCAATATCCCCA
Source organism: Gobius niger (assembly GCF_951799975.1). Taxonomy (NCBI): domain Eukaryota; kingdom Metazoa; phylum Chordata; class Actinopteri; order Gobiiformes; family Gobiidae; genus Gobius; species Gobius niger. The sequence goes on from NC_136864.1 coordinate 18,642,865, forward strand.
TCTAGGACAATCCATTTTGGGCCTTCATGGCCCACTGAGGTGAGTTCTCTCATAGTGGATGAAAACAAACCTGTTTCGAAGACAAAGAAAATAGTTTTGTGAGTACAGGATATAATCTATTAATCCAACGAGGAAAATAATGAACATTACAATCACATTTAGGTGACTGTAATGGAACCTGATGAATGACAGTTTTCACAAGCTCATTACCATCTTTCCACTCTCTTGTGGCGGGATGCAGGAAACCAAAAAGCTCATCTGTGGTTACAGCTTTAGGATTAATATCCGTCCAAATCGGCTTCATCTTCATATTAGAATATGTTCTGTGCAGAGTCTTTAAGATCTGAAAAAAGCCAAAACACAGTATAATGTATATGACCACTTGAACAAACCTAGTTTCTAAAACCATTAATCATAATTACATGCAATAAATATCCATACACTTTCTACGGCTTACATACAAAGTATGTGTGAGTTTTTAGATGACATACCTGGCTCTTGCCAGCACCTGGACCACCAACAACAAATACAGAGTGTCTGACAGCGAGCAGCTCCTCCAGCTGAGTCACCTTAGAAATATCATAAAAATATCAAATATTTGCTACACTCTTGTTTTCTCACACTTATCGAAAATAAAATAGAACCTTTAGAATGAAGTTCTCCTCGGGCTGCAGCCCCAGCTCACCCACCGACTGACGAACAGCCTTTTCAAGCTCTGGATCCTTCTTCCTTGGAACATCTAACTGAGGGAACAAGTCACTAATGAGCCCCAGGAATATTGGCACATCATTGGTGACAATCTTTGGGAGATTGAAGTCTCTCAAAGCTCGCATCAGTACCTTGAAAGGAGAATAATAGAAACTGAAAGTTTAATATGCACAATGTCATGTGCATATTTAGTAGCTACACACTTGTTCTTCGGGCCTGCTTCTGTCCTCCCGCTTCAGAGATCCAGCCACAACGAGCACAGATTTGATGGCCCTCAAACCCCAGTCATAGTGATCCTGACAGATCCATGTTACAGTGAAGAAATTGATATTTTGACATAAAAGCTGTGCAACATTTAGCTCAACTCTGTTACATTTCAAGGATCAGTGTAAAGATTGACATTGGTGTGTATCAATTTATATAAACAGACAGTAGCCATACCTGTTTGGACAACAGCTCTTTACAGAGGGTATAGAGACTTATAAACTTGCGTGCCAAAAGACGAGCATCTATAAATCCTTCTGCCACCAACATGATTTCACAGATTAACTCAAAGTCAGGGATCACCATGGCACATGGCCTGTAACAAACAGAGTTGACCCTGGTCACACAAGTAGCTTTAAAAACAATTGAGGAAAGGATTGTCTACAAAACAAAAGGCAAATATATCTTCAGCCTAACCTGAATAGTGCTTTAAGGTTCTCTGGTAGCTCAGCTCGACCAGCATAACCTGGGTTTAAAGTGATGAAGATTCCCACAGTTGGTTTCAGCTCAATATCTTCTCCCAAGAAATAAAATCTAAAACAAAAAGAAGGAACATGTCGCCTTTTGAGTGTTGAATAATGAACCAATGATTTTATTTACCTGTGTTTTTTGTTGCGAATGGCGTCCTGGATAGTTTTGACCTGTACTGCTACAACAGACAGCACTTCCACCGAGATCCTGTTGAATTCATCAAAGCATCCCCACACTCCTGTCTGTGCCAGTCCTTTGTAAATGTTGCCAATGGACTGCATCAAAGTAAAAGTAAACTAAATAAAATAAACTAACAACAATGTGGTGCAATATTACCTTGTAATCCATCTGTTCAGAGCAATTGAACACGTAGACCATGATGCCCAGGGAGCGCCCCAGGTCTTTAGTGGTCTCAGTTTTACCAGTTCCAGCTGGGCCAGACGGGGCACCACTCATAGTTAGATGTAGAGACTGGGTCAGAGTTATGTAACACCTAAATTAAAGAAATCAGAAACATAACATCAGCTTGAACATACCTTCTATACAAACATCAGCTCAAACAAAAACAAATGCTTTCCTCTAGCTTCATTTAACTCACAAAAATCTTCCATTGTCCAAACTCCAAAACTATACATTATAATTTCCATGACAATTATTGAGATTGACCAGAGTAAAGATTGCAATCTTGATTAAATTTAAATTAATTGCCCAACCTTTTCTCCTTGACAAAATTTGGAAAATAGAGTAGAAAAGCATCTGGAATCTTGCTCATAGCCAATGATTTCCACAGTCGGATGTCTAGAATAAGAAGACTAGTCTGTCTGATAAGAACACAAAGTCGAGATGTACCTGTCTGTCAGTGGGGTGATGACCAGTCTGTTCGTGTTTCCCAGATACTCGTAGCTGAACTGAAACTGGGCATCACAGATGTTCACATAACAATGCCTGGTTTCATCATCCCATCGATGGCGCAGTTGAGAAAGCCATGAAAACGCCTGAGCTGTTGTGACCTGGCAATCATAAAAGATGATTGTTCTCTAAATATTTGCAGTGTAGTAGTGTATCAATGCTCTGTTGTGTGTGGTTTACCTTTTGACTTATCAGACTCGCAACTACATCTCTAGCATGGACATCAATAGTGCAGATAGTCATTATCTTCTGTCTGTCCCCAGGGGTTAATTCACCCAGTAACATGTGGATTAAAGAGTTTAGTTGTGTAATCTGAAAACAAATAAACATTTGTAATTAGATTATCAAGAAGTTTGTCATTTTTACATGAAGTGTTACCTGTTTTTTGTTGTAGTCTTTTAAAGCCGTCTCAAAACCTTCCTCTACTCTCTCAAAGGCTATTTCTACATCCGTGGCCCACCACACCTGACTGCCAGTCAATCCAACCTACATTCGGAACAAAACAGAGGGTGTCACTCAATCAAAATGACACAGTAAAATATAAAAATATGTTGTTTCCACCTGAGCGGGGTAATCAAAGAGCCACTGGTCTCGAGGTTTGTCTTCATATGCAGCCACGGCCTCCTGGATTTCTTTTTGAACAGTACTACGCATGGTGCTCTCCAATGCACCCAACCATGACTCTGCCTGAAATTACAGTAGCAGGTCAGGTTGATGCTGAAATCCACAGTAATGATGTCAAGCTTGGCAAACATGTCCAGTACCTGACCCTCACAGACACAGGGCTCTGAGAAGTTAACATACTCTCCCTCGCGGCTGTACATGCCAATCGCCACTGCCACTCCTTCCTCCTCTTTGCCACCACCTCGCTCAGAGTCTGTGAAGCGAAGGTCTGCTATGTTGTCGAATAACTTCAGCAGATGCTTCGTCACCTACAAAATGTACAGATATAACAAAAATTTGATCTGATCATGTATAACAGCAGATTTAGTGGAAAGTATTGTAAAGATCACCTGCTTGGGTTGTGTCCCCTTTGAGACAATTTCCAGGAGATCGGATGCAGACACAAAATAAAACCTTGGGAATGTGAGTCTTTTGGTCTCGAGATACTCAGCCAGAGCTTTTTCACACACAGACAGTCTCTGCTGCAGGGCTTCAAGGTTCTCCAAAAAGCCAGGAAGATTGGTCACCTCTACCACATTACTATTCTCAATCATCTTAGTCATCAAAGACTGCAGGAAACAAGAGAATAATTACCTGCCCTGATTATGTGTTTGCACTCATGTATGTCTTACATTAAGATCATTGTGTATTCCCTGGAAGCGCTCGGCATCAGAGGCCAACTGGCAGCGGATGTCATCACTGTTTGTAAAGATACTGTTGAGATGAGCCCATGTTCTCTGTACTGACATCCAAGATGAGATGACCAGGTCTGCCACCATGAGCCTCCTCTGCCAGCAACTCACCTCGGCCTGGAAATACTCCACATACTTACTCATTAGGATGTTCTGCAGCTGGACCTGCAGGTAAACAGGGAAATACTGCTCATGTTCTCAACATAATGATTCAGTCACAGAGTTGAAAGGAAATCTGCAGCCAGAAGAGCAGCAGATAACATAGGATTACTTGATTGTCCTCAAGGGTTTCTATGAGGTTTTCATCTGCTTTGAGCAGAGGCATCCCTGTGCTGCTGTGAGTTTCATAGGACAATGCCATGATGCTCCATGTTTGGGTGATCTCTGCCAAAACCTTTTCAAAAGCGACAATTTTCTTTCAGTAAATATATTTACAAATGTCAATACATTTTAATACAAAAATAAAAACAAACCTTCTCGATAGCCATTTCCTTTACCGCTTTATCAACTATATTTTTGACCTCCTCTTCCACACGATGGAGTTGCAACTCCAACAAGTCTCCAAGGGTAGTGCCTTTCCCCATCACAAAAGTTACCTGGAAGTGAAAAATAACAAATACTACAATGTACATCAAAGCAAAGAGTAAATTAAATTATATGAATAAAGTCATACAAGAATTTTCAGGTTAAGGACAAAGAGTCTTACCCCAGTGGTGTTCATAAGCTGCTGCCAGTGCCTCTCTCTCACGGCCAAGTTCTGAAGTTCATTTACTGCTCTTAAAGAAGTGAGCATGTTTTTCACAGTGGACTCCAGTCCCATATACACGTCCCACACACGCACCTCCTTATCCAAAAGCTTCATCTCCTTCAGAAAAAAAAATTAAATCGCAAAATTTAACAATAAATTAAATAGTTACAATGATGAAATTAAGAACAAACATTACTTTAGCAAAACGTCTAAGCTCCATGTCCATTTGTTCCACATTGATCTCCTTCCATGGAGTCTTAGTCCAGTCTTCTATACTTGTCTAAGGGGTAAGAATCATCTAAGTCCCAATGAGAACTTGGCATAATTTGTAATATTTTAACTGATAATAATGAATTTATACCTTAACAAAGAAAACCATGTCCCACACAGCCTTAACCAAAACAATGTCTGAGCGGCACTGGCGCAGCTGTCTGTAATCTGGAAAGCTGACCTCAAACAGATTAGCAGTGTCCTGAAGCTTCTTCATTTCAGCTTCCATCACAGCGACAGACCGATGACACTGGACAGAATTCACATTTACATTCATATGTAGGTTTTTCTCACGTTTGGAAAATTATTTGTTTAAACGAAGAAGTAATTTTCTTACAATGTCAGTTTTTCTATAAGGTTCCTCCACGCTAATCCTAAAAATAGATTCAGTTCGAAAATGTTCTCTGAACTCGTGCTGCTTGACCTAGAAGAAAAGGTATGGTTCAGTGCATTTGCACAATAATTAGCGCATAGAAGATGCGTTCACATTATCAGGGGTCAGGGCTATCAGTCATACATAATGCATAGAAGAAAATGAGAGGGTTTACATGTCAGCTATTGAGCTCTTTGTTAGGGGCAGCTACAGTGACATCCTATACAGGTCACACACAGTCTCACCTCAAACCGGACACACTTCCTGCGTATCACTGAAACCTCATTAGACTGGAGAGGCGCCACTTCGTGTTTGACAGTAAATGCAATTTTTCTGAGGCTTTTCCATTTCTCTGGAAGCTCCTGGGATCCAACATAACATTACATAAGATTTATTTATTATATAAAATGATTTAAACTGCCCCATGCAGTACATACTTCAAGCTGGATGTAAACACTCTCTGGCAGCTGCTGTCCATAGGTTTTCAGTAGCTCAGCGGTGGACTTGAGAGGATTGAAGTGTTGATCGTTGCTTATCTGTCTGTCTCGCATGGCCATCAGGTGCCCCATTATGTCCACAAGTCCAGCATAGTCACCATCTGAGACCTTTTTAGAAAGACCTCGGGCTGTGTCATGGACAAAGGAAGAGAGTTCCCTCACACTGAGGGGTAGAACAAATTGAGAAAAAAATGGGATCATGTACTGATACATTTGCATTCTTATTATTTCATGTAGCCTCTAGTTCTGTAAAGCTCTGAGAATTACTAAGGGGGTCATTTGCAAAGCGTTTGCTCACGTGCAAAAAGAGTAACATGAACACAAGTGGAGCCGAGTCGAGCCGTTTGTGCATTTTTTACTCATGCAGCATTTTCTAATTTACATATTTGTGGTAAATGACCTCCTTCGTGAACAAACTGTGCTAACCTCTGGTTCACATGGTTAAGCAGATGCTCCTTGAACATCCAGCTCCACTTCTTAATCACATTCATCAGAGTGTGTTTGAAGGGTGAAATATCCAGCTGTAGCCATCCACAAAACACCCTCTGGTCCTCCATCGTGCTGACGCGCTCATACAGAGACTCAAACATGTTTATCTGAGAACAGATGGAGATAATAAAAAAGATTAAGTGTGTTCAAAGGTCCAAGAGAGACATGCCTACCTGTTCTTTGAAGTTGTCCAGTGAGGGTGGATTTTTCTTCAGCTCATAGTCAGCATAAAGTTCAGCTTCCTCAGTGCTTAGCACATGGCCGTAGAGCAAGAACTGCCTCATAAATTCGGACCTGATGATTGAACAAAACATGAGAATTACAAAAAGGGGATGTAAAAAGGATTAAATAGTTTACCTGTCATCAGTCCAGAGATAACGGTAGCTAGCAAATGACCCCTGGTATTCCCTGACCTATAAATCATTACAGTTTTAAAGAATTAAACTTAATGACTGATAAATCTGAGTCTAAACCTTGTCATACTTTGGCAATAGCAGCCCGTGCCCTTGAACGGATTGTGCGGCACATCTCAGACAAATCCTCCATTTCGTTGATGTCTCGCTACAAAACCAAGGTGACATACAAAGGAGTTTATGAGCATGCCCGAGAAAGGAACTACTCAACTAAAAAAAAAAAAAAAGTATACCTGATAAGTATCCAACATCTTATGCTTCGCCACACGTGGAATAAAAGATGCAATTTTGGTGATGTTAGTGACCATCTTATCTACAATGTCATAAAAGTTTCCAGTCTGTCCAAAGTCAAGACAGGGGTCAAAGTTCATTTCATTGTTGTTTAGGACCAACTGGAGGCCGAACAGAGGCATAATGTTCTGTTCTGAGTCTGTGTTGTCGATTAAGTACTGCAGGGAGCAGCGCACTGCACTGGAGAAGCCTGACAGGATCATACGATCCACATAATCTGTATAGGCCTGCCATTCAGAGCTCTCTAGAGCAGTCACTCCCAGCAGAGACTGGTTCTCCTGCAAATGTAAAAAAAAAAGCTGATTTAAAATGCATTTCTTTGTGGTACAAAGACACAAGGAAGCAAACCCACCTGCAGTAGTTTGTGTATTTCTTCTCCAGTACTGGTGATGAGTGTGTGATGCTTGGTAACGCTCTCTTCTATGTCAGAAAAGCTGAGTAGAGTCGAGATGCGGCTCTTTCTCGTGATGAAGGCACGGTGACTAAATTTCCCCATGAGAGCCTGGACAGCCTCCACATTAGCTTTGCTCTTCTGGACACGACTGGAGAGGCTCTGAAAACAGTGAGGAACATTCTTAATTTACATCAGTTAGATCAGTCTTTTGCATCTCCTTTTACACACAGTGGAATGTGAAATTAAATGTAATATAATTAAATAATTACTACAAATTAATCAAATCAGTTCTACTGAACACTATAAGCTAAAGAAATAAGTTGTCGATTACACACAACACACAAACTTTAGGGGCTTTCACGTAACATGATATAGATAACTTAGTTTCACTTGGTGTTAAGTGGACACTGCCTCTGCTAATACTGCAAAATAGATAATTTGGCGATATATTGTGCAGCTCAAATAGTCAATACTTTAACAAGGTCCCGTGTGCTCTCAATGTAGGACCACTGGTCGTCCTGGGCCCATGTCAAGTCCTGTATGGCTGGCTCTAACTGCCGTCTCGCCCCGTTAATCTCCTCTTTGACCAGGCCCATTTCCACAGCCAGGATGGTGCTGTGCAGCTGGTTGTACCACTGCGTCACAAACGTCAGTGTCTGTGTGTACTGTGGGACAGAGGCGAACGCTGTCAGAATCATGCACAGCAAAAACAATATGACTCTTAGTATGTTCAGCTGGAGACAAATAAGAATGCTCACCATGTGGAGACGCTCGCGATTTGAGTAAAGGAGCAGGGCTGCTTTCGGAATGTTCTGATTTTTTAGAATTCCCAGATACTTCACCTCTCTCAGTACAGAGGTTAACTTGAGATTTAAAAAAAAGCACAGGAAAAAGCATCATAAATACGGAGAATGCTTGGATGACTCTTTGCATTTGAAGTCACCTACCACAGGACTGAAGTTGACCTGGAACGTGTCTGTGTCCTTGTCTAAAGTCAGCAGTGGATCACTCAGATGCTTCTGACACATTTCCTCCAACCCCACGGTCCACTGCTGGAAGAGCTCTTCATCGTGCTGGTCCAAAGCCGAAAGAATCCGCTCACACCTTTGTAAAACATCATCTGCCTCTGCACTTCCGAGAGGCCTTGACAAATTAACAGCAATTAATTTCAGTTTGAACATATATTATGTACATTCAAAAGAGAAATAAATCATACATTTGGGCCAACTGGCAAAGGCTGGTCCTATTTGTGAGTATGCGCTTCCTTAGTTCTTGAGACCATTCAAGATTTCCAGCCACTGAAGGCATGTTTTTCCCCAAGATGACTGTGCCAGACTGCAACTGAAATGTACTTGTAAGGAAGAATCTAACTATAAAAGCATATTATAAACTGTATCATGTCTGGTCTTACTTGATCTCTGTGCTGATCAAGAATAAGCTGACACTGATCTATTTCCTCACAGAACAAAACTAACACCACATTATAGTTTGGAGAAAACAGCTGGTGGATCCTGGGTCTGTCAAGCAGCGTTCCAAAGATTTTCAACAGCTTCACATGAAAAAGAATGAAATGCGGTGTAAATTCACATAGCCGAAACCACCACTGTAACAGAAACAGTTTGTAAGAAGCAAACCTTGAAGGTGGACTGGAGGTTTTGGAAGTGTTGGAAAGCCAGATTAAGAACTGTTCCCAGCCTCTGGTCAAAATCTTTAGTCTGCTCCATAAATAATTTGTAGTGCTGCACAAAACCCTAGAAAAAGTTTTTAAATCAAGTGATTATATCTAAAAAGGTGATTCAGCAATATATGTGATGGGCTGCTGATCAGCAAATAGCTTCTATATTATTTCTTGTAAGCTGATCTCAGCCCAGTCGGTCTATAAAACACAGACTATTTCAACAGATTCTTACATCTTTAGTGTAGTCCAAAGGGTCATATTTGCTTTCTCTGAGGGCACGCCATCGGTCATGAAACTCTTCACTTAGGGTGAAAACCATCTCATTTAACACCTTCCCTCTGGATCCACCAAGTTCAACTTTCTCCAACTTCAGAAAGTCCAAAGCTGTTGCAAATAACCGCTGTGGGTGAGAGACAAAAATCATAGTTTCGTATATAGATCGTTTGAGATTGATATCTTTATTTTACAAAACACAGACCTCAATCATGTGCAGCCTCCCCATGATGCGATCTGTGCGCTGAAATACAAGTGAAGCAGGAAAGTCCCAGAGCTTCACTAAGTGGCTGTACTTGTAATACTGTGGCACCTGCGTCCTGTAGGTATGAAACAGCTGCTTGAATGTTTGCAGGACTGAGATTGTAATCTGGACACGTTCCACTCCTTCTTCCAGCTCCATCTTAAAAAGTTCCTCAGGGATCAAGTATGCAAACGCCTGTCACAATCATAAATATTTGAGAAGTTAATACAAGATCTACAGTTTTCCCTTAATATAGAATGGATGCCCAAACGTTTTTCATAGAGGGTCGCATGTTGAAGTGTATACAATGTGGAGGGCTGCATATTCAACCAGGTTTAAGAGAGGTTTAAACCATTCTCCACACCTTTGATTATGCTTGGAACCCAAATGCAGCTGTCTCACAATAAAAATGTTAGTTTTTGAGATTTGAGGGCCACCAAAAATTGGTCTGAGGGCCGCATTTGGCCCCCGGACAGCCCTTTGGGCACCCGTGATGGTTACCTTTTCAATGATCAAGTTGCAGAACTCCTGCAGAAGCACCACCATGCGCTGTGGAGTGCAATAATACTTGGAGTGGCTCCAGATGAGACAGAGAGTGTGATAAAGAGGATGCAGCAGGTCGTCAGTGTGGGGGAAACTCCTCTCCTCTAAGTTACTGATCATCCTCCTCAGAGGCCGAAGATACAGGTCTATGTCGTCTGCCTCCAACACAGCTACAATTCAAAATGTAAAGTTTATTAGTAATAATAATGCATCTATGCACTATGATACATGTGTCAACATTTTTAATTTAAACATATCACCATCATTGACTTTATGGCACACATCCAGAAAAGAGTAGAAGTAACTGCTTTCAACCCTCTTTAAGATGTCCATGATTTTTTGCACTTTTGGACTTTGGATCTGAAACAATATTAATCAATACTATTTTAGAACATGACAATAGTTCACACTTCCATTCAGAAGTATCAAAGCTTTGTGTAAGAGCAGTATAGTACTTGAGCTTGAATGCCCCGAAGGTTCTCTCGTTGAGTGGACCAGAAGTGGAGCTCTGCGCTGGGGACTGGGCAGTCTCCTCCTTGAAGCATCATTCCAGAGTCTTTTTGCAGCACGCTCCATATCTGCCCAGACCACTGAATAATGAGAGTTTCTATGGAGTATAACAAGCTGCGGTCTACGGGCCAACCAGTCGGACTGGGGGAAGACCAGGGGAAGACAGGAAGACACACAGTGGTCACAGTGGTTGATGGATGAATGAGTTTATAGACAGACAGACAGACAGACAGACAGACAGACAGACAGACAGACAGACAGACAGACAAATAAATTGTAGAATGGCAGTCGGGTGCTTTGTTGAAGGCCTTTCTGCAGCCAACATGAAAAAACAAAAAACAAAAAACAACAACTCATGTTTATTTTTATTTTTTATTTACTTTATTAAACCTAAAGGCAATAGTTAAAACTGGTCAAATGGAATGACTGTAAAATTGCATGATTAAATTATGCTAATTAGGTCAATGTGACAACATCCGCTATTTTCGCGGCAACGTGCTGCTCGTATGCTGCTACACCGGTTTTAAATAGCTTTTAGTTGAACTTGCAGAACAAAGAGAATGAAAAAGGTAAGTCCCGATGTTTTCTATTGTTTAAGGATATATATTGTCACATAGATCGCTAACTTTGAACAAATCACCTGAGCGCGATGTCCCTCGCGTGGGCCCTCTCCACTATGAGCGGCAGCGGCAGGAGCGTACGTCCTTCCGCGCGCCCTCGTAGCGTCACTACTTTGCTCCTCAGCTTCTCCAGATGTCTGTGGATGTCCTCTGACACCACTCGTGGCCAGTCCTCGTGGTTTAGACCATTGGACAGTACGGAGACCAGCACC